>NW_022631020.1:16600410-17200410 GCF_010015895.1 Lontra canadensis | reverse complement strand
AATTGTGAGATCAAGCCCTGTGTCCAACTCTACACTGGGCTTAAGGCCTACCTAAGACTCTCTCTCTCTCCCTCTCCCCCTGTCTTCTCCACCCACCACTTTAAAAAACAAACCAAAGAAAACCCACAACAAACAAACAAATAATTGCTTGAGTGGAGGTTCTTAATATCTAATGATTATTCTATAATTTGTGATTTATTTATAAAAAAGGATAGACTCTTATTGTAATTACTCAAGCAGTTCAATAAATATTTGTTGATTCTCTGTTGTGTGTCAGGAAACACTTCAGGTAAGTCCTGCCTTCTAGGGGCCCATACTTTCTTTGACAAGTGGAAATGTGTACAGACAATGGCAAGACAGAATGAAAAACACTGCAGTTGATATAATCGCATATATTCAGAAAGTCCTGAGGAGGGTGAATTCACATGGCCCTGGTGTCATCAGAAACTTGGGTATGTATGAGTTTTGGGGGAGGTGAGAGGTCAGGGAAGATCTTCCAGAGGTGAGAATGGTGGAGTAGCATTAATAAGGACAAGTAGCGGAGTAAGGTGCTCTAAGATAGAAAATCATGGCTGATGTAGGAGGTCATAAATATGCAAGGTGCAAACTCTAAGTACTTGGCCCAGTGAAGACATGCTATTTGAAGTTGGAGCCAGTGGATGAAGAGGTAAGCAGGTTGAGCAGAGGCCAATATGTTTGAAAAGTTGGGTATAAAGATAAAATTTCGGCATAGCCAAGGAGCCAAAGGGCCAAACCCAAAGCCAAATCTAAGATGGTGAATTTACTTCTAGTATATTTAAAAAAAAAAAATGTCTAACACATTTTGTGACTCTTTTTTTAAATCTATGGGAGTTCACGTCAATGAGTAAGTTGTTACATGTAAGAACCCTGATAGCAATGAAGAGACAACTTCTTGCTAACAAGAGGAGTAAGGCAGGGTAAAAAGCAGACATAAGAATCTAAACACTGCAGTTTGGGTCACTATATAACCTACTCCATAAACTGATAAACTTTTTCTACAAAGGCCAGATAGTATTTTAGGCTTTGTAGGCTGTAGGTATCTGTTACAACTACTTAACTCTACCACTGTAACATAAGGCAGGCACACACTATACACAAATGAATGGGCATGACTGTGTTCCAATGGGGCTTTATTTCCAGAGTAAATAGAGGACCACATTGGCCCCATGTAGGTTACCATCCTGGTCTAATGCCCCCCCTCCGAAGGGGGTGCTATATTAAACACAATACCATGATTAACATTTATAATTATGACCTTAGCTCAGCAAGAAATACTTTATGTTCAATGTTCTCCATTTATGAAGTCAGGAAAATCTGTAACGTGTATTACAGAGTCTATCTAGAATTAGAAAGAATTTGGGTACTTTAGGGATAAATACTAAGCAAATGAGAGAAAATAATCTAAAAAGAATAGCATATTTCCTATATATATATTTTCCTACATATTTCCTACATATTTGCATAGCTGAAGTTCTTACTCCTATGGATTTCTATGCCAGTGCGTATATAATATTTACACATGTCCAATATGGTAGCCACCACACACATGTGGCTATTTGAGCACTTGAACTGCGGTTAGTATGACTGAGGGCATGAATCTTTAGCTTTATTTATTTTTGAGTTAAATTTTAAGTTTAGGGGCACCTGGGTGGCTCAGCAGGTTAAAGCCTCTGCCTTCAGCTCAGGTCATGATCCCAGGGTCCTGGGATCGAGCCCCGCATCGGGCTCTCTGCTCAGCGGGAAGCCTGCTTCCTCTTCTCTCTCTCTCTCTCTCTGCCTGCCTCTCTGCCTATTTGTGATCTCTGTCTATCAAATAAATAAATAAAATCTTTTTAAAAATATTTTAAGTTTAAAAGCAGATATGCAGTTCAGTGATTGGTAAACTTTAAAATATGTTTGATACAACTTGGGTAAACTGTTTCAATATAGAAATCTAAATAGAGATCAGCTATTTTTCAGGAACACTTAGCACCTGACTTGAGCTGCATATGACATTATATTTTTCTTGGAAAAAATGACCAGTATATCTATCTCTGTAGTCTAGAATAGCATATGAAGGAAGTCAACATTTTTCCCTCTGTATTTGAAGAGTCAAGAACAATTAGACCACAGAGAGTTTGTGACCCAGTGAGCAAATGGGAGAGAGGCAACTGAATCCACAGTCCTGTTATTTCAGCTCTGGCTCATCTCTTGAACTGTGATGCCTTACAAACTCTTTTTTTTTTTTTTAAAGATTTTATTTACTTATTTGACAGACAGAGATCACAAGTAGGCAGAGAGGTAGGCAGAGAGAGAGGAAAGGAAGCAGGCTCCCTGCCAAGCAGAGAGCCCAATGCAGGGCTTGATCCCAGGGATCAAGACCTGAGCCAAAGGCAGAGGCTTTAACCCACTAAGCCACCCAGGCGCCTGCCTTACAAACTCTTAATGGAATCAAATCTCCCCTGAGATAGCTTTAAATCCACATTATTTGGCTAATGTGAATTTTGATGTTTGTGAATGGACCAATAACTGAAGTGATCAGTTGTAAACCCCAAGAGACAGGGCCCCTTGTCCTCCTCAGGCTGAAAGACTGGAGGGGTGGCCCAGCACCTGCAGTTCCATCAAACATATGCATCCTGATGACCCTTCGAGAAAGAGCCAATAAGACCCAGAATTGTTCTTTGTCTAAATGTATGGCAGCAGAAGTAAAACCAGACCCAGGTATAATGACTCATGGTTAAGTTTTCTTCTTTTCCACTGCTCCTTCAAACTCTTTTACAACAAAGGTGAAAATCAAAGGCAAAGAAAAGCAATTTTTTATTTCTAATGTTCTCCAATTTGAGATCTCAACAAGAACCTTTTGGATAAGTTTACAACAGTTATAATTGTTACCTAAACTTCTTCCCTGCCTGAAGCCCAAAGAGTGATAATCAAAACATTAACAGTGTGTACACACTGAACACCAACCAATCAGAAGGAATGCTGGTGGGAGCTGGGAAGGAAGTTTCAGCAGCCACTTCACTTCAGGTCTGCATTATTCCTTACCTCCAACCACATTTGCTTTGTATTCCCTGCTTCAAGTTCCAGATGACCTCTAGAGAGCAGCACTGAGCTTGCAGCCACTTTGACAAACTCTGGAATCCTTTCCAGCTCTATCCAGATGACCCTGCTTAAAGTATTGGAGCTGGCAGTCATTGCCCAGACCTGCAGTTTCTGGCATGGGTCTTATACTACACCACTCATGACCCAAAACAACAGCACAGCCTAACCACAGTACCACCCACTATGAGGCTTCTGCTGAAGACCCCGCCCCATGGTTCCCATCCAATTCCATCTTCCATCTTCACAGTAGCTGCAAATTTACCTTTGGATGCAGGACGTGACTACTCCATTGCTCTCATGGAGACCTGCCCCATTCCCCCCAACATACACATCCTCTCTATTCTCCCCATTCCAATAACCCTGTCAGGCCATATCTCAGCCTTCCTCCAAGATCTAGAGTCCTCTCAATGTGTGAAGACTCCTTCCGTGCTCATGTACCTTTATTCTCATTTGCCTCTGGGACATAAATGGATGGATATTTTATTTCACTTGGTGATTATTTCTCACATGTTTTGGTCCATCTATATTTGTAACTTGACAAAGAGCTTTAAAAAAAAAAAAAAAACTAGGGGCGTCTTGGTGGCTCAGTTGGTTAAGCAGCTGTCTTGGGCTTAGGTCATGATTCCAGGGTCCTGGGATCAAGCCTCACATCGGGCTCCCTGCTCAGCAGAGAGCCTGCTTCTCTCTCTCTCCTTCTGCTTGCCACTCTGCTTACTTGTGCTATCTCTCTGTCAAATAAATAAAATCTTTTTTAAAAAATCATGTTAATTGACTGGAATTTAAGTTTTTACTTAAAAAAAACTAATTTTTTTTCTAACCTACATATCCAGCAGATTGAATAAACAAAGACTGGATCATGATATAGTCATTCCATGGATATTCTATAGAATAGACACTAAGAATAAATGAGCTACCACTACCTTCACCAACATGGTGAATTTCACAAACATAGTGATGAAGTATGGTTGCATTTATATGAAGTTCAAAAGCAGTCTACACTAATTTATGACTTCAGAAGTCAGGGTAGTGGCTACCTCTGAGGAAGAGGAAGAGGAAAGGAATTTTAAGGCGGCTCAAGGGAGGATTCTGGAGGCTAGCAATATTCTATTTCTTGCCCTAGGTGGTCTTTGCAAGGAAGAATTCATTTTATGACAGTTTACTGGACCATACACTTACATTTTGTGCATTATGTATGTGTGTTACACTCCAATTAAAATGTTGAGAACTTGTTTTCCAATAGACATGAAATAAAAATAAAATAAATGACATTAAGTATTCAGTGATAAAGGCTGTTTCTCAAGTGTGAAATAGGTAATGAGTACTTTGATTTGATTTGAGGAACCTCACTGACATTTCTAATGGTACCAGAAATTTCACCATTAGAATCCAGTCTTTGTGGTTAAGGCAGGATCCTGTTATATGCAAAAACTGGTAGAAAGTATGTCACATGTTATTAGGGATTAGCTCATCCTTATAATGCAGAGCTTCATGTGAGAGCTCTGAAGTCAGAAGGTGCAGTTCCCATACTGTGTCTACCATTTACTAATACTTTTGTTCTATTAAAAAGTACTTTAAGACTTAGACTGAGGGCACCAATAATTTTATTTTCTCACAGATTGTGTGGGTCAAGAATTTTGGGAAGTGCTCATCTCAGTGATCGTTTTACTCCCTGCACCATTGACCTAGATCACTCAGAGATTCTCAGTAGGCAGATGAGCTGGTCCAGATGCTTCAAAACAGTTTCATTCACAAATTTGTTGCTGGACATGAAATGACTCAAAGACTCAGATTGCTAACCACACATGACCTCTCTGTGTAGCTTGGTTTCTTCACAATATGGAAATCTCAGGGTAATCAGATTTCTCACATGGCAGCTCAGGGCTCCAAGCACAAGCGTTCTAGTGATCAAGGCAGAAGCCACATTGCCTTTTTTGTTCCAGATGCAGAAGCCAAGTAGTGAAACATCAGCCATACTCTGTTAAGTGAAGTGGTCATAAGTAAACCAGATTCAAAGTGAAGAGACATAGGTCTGATTCTTTAATGGGAGAAGTCACAAGGTCACATTTTCAAAGAACATGCCTAATGAGAGATATTGGTGCAGAGATCTGTGGAAATAACCACCTACCATACTTACTGTGTGACCTCAGGTAAATCTTTTAAACTCACAAAGACTGTTACTTCATTTGTGAAATGATGATAATGATAATAGCAAGTTCATGGGATTATCTTGAGGACAGATGAGAAAATAAACATTAGATGCTTAACACAATGCCAGGGTCATGGAAGAGATCAGGATACATTATTTATTTACCTCCACATTGAGGTAGCAGGAACTAAGTAAAGCTGAGGGGGACAGAAAGATGGGTCCAGAATAAAAGAGGGTAAGCCTGGGCAGAAGGGCAGAGAGGGAAGGAATAAGCAAGTTGCACAATAAGGGATGTTTTCCAAGAAGGCAATGTGGCTCAGGAAAAATGCTGGGCAAGAACAAAAAAAAAAAAAAAACAAACTTTCTCAGCTTCCCAATTTTTTTCTAGGATTGCCTTGGTATTTTGTCAGGCAAGCAGTGGGAGATGACTTGTTTATAAAAGTCACTTTCATTAGAAACATCAGATTGTCTTCATTCTTGGGGTTGCCAAGGAAAAATAAAAGAGGACCCTGCTTTTGACACATTCTGACATTGATAGCAAAGAGTAATCTTTCTTAAGTCTCTAAACAAATGAACACCAACCTTTCTGGGCCATGGTTTTACCCTGGGACTTGCCACGGAAATGGAAGAATGTAACAAACTTTAAGTGAAATAAATGGATCTCTTCCAAACAAGTCCCAGATGAGCCGGGTGAAGGGAATCTGTATTACCAGATGTTTTATTAATACTTAATGGAAAGAGCCAAAAATCCTTTGCCACTTGGCAGTGGCCTTTAAAAAGTCTTAAAAATAAGCCTTTTTAGCCAATGATAAGAACAGAAGGCTATGTAAATTAACACCTTGCACAGAATTAATGTAAGATTTTCAATCATAGAACTGCCTTAGTAAGCATTATGCCTCAGTTGGCAACTAGTTAAATGGTGTTTTATGCCATTTTTTTAAATTGGGAAAAAAACAGAAATGTACGAAAGACAAAGTAGATAATAAACATTATTGCAAGTTCTCTACATAGATTTAAGGCCACCCTTTCAGCTTGCCAATCAAGAACACTTATCAAATACCCAGTGGATACTAAATTTGAGCTGTGTGGAAGCTATAGCTTCTACAGTCTCAGAATGAACACACAAATATGAGGATGGCAAAGTCATGTTGACTGATTCTATATGAAAGAGATGATTGCAACATCGGACTCTGAGCTTTCTAGCAAACAAACAATAAAATTTAAAAACTGCAAATATTTGCTTGATTGCTACCATGGGCACAGGCCTTTCTATGTACAGTGAGATATACAAAGCTGAGTAAGTTCCAACTGCTATTGTCATAAGTGTCATAATCTAGTGCAGGAGACAGGGGCATACATCAATAACCCTTTTATGAAGGTCATAAAGATCAAATATCATAATAGAAATAAAAACATCATTCTTTAGAGATATTTAAAATAGAATGAGTCATTCTAACAGAGGTATAGTGAACAGAGAAGACTCATCAAAGAAGGTGGAATTTCAATGAAAGCATTAAAGAGTAGGTAGTACTTTAGAGTAATGTCTATGGTCTAAGAATATCCAAATAGAATGAGCAAGTTAGGCAGGCTCTAGGAACAGGAAAATATAGGACTATTCCAGGAAGAAGTTGCTGAATGCACTGTGAGGTCCTTCTGTTTATTTTCAACACCCTGCTGGCACATGGTAGAAGCTCAAGAAATATTAGGTAAATGAATAAGGCACTGGGCGATAGATATAGAATTAAAAAGATAGATGGGGGGGTGGACAGGAAAAGAAAAAAGGAAAGAAATACTTGAATGTCCAGTCCAAAAGTTCAGATCTTATTTCCTATGTAATGACATGACAGATTGATGCCATCGGACAACCCAACCATATGGTACATAATGAATGAGAATCAGAGGGGACAGTGGCAAACATGAACTTCTTTCTGTTTATTTCCCACTAACTGGTTTTATTCACATGCGTATACAGAAGGGGTGCTTGCCTAATTCATTAAATTATAAGAATGGTGTGGTGGACTGAGAGTTAAGTTATCACGATTTTACTTCCAGCTCTGTAGTCTTTCTCCACAATATTTTCAAAATTCTCAGGACTTGATCTAATCCATCTTTAAAATGAGTTAACTGTGGGAATAAAAGGCAGAGCGTAAGGAATATAATCGATGCTATTGTAATAGCATATGGTGACAAATGATAATACACTTGTGGTGAGCATAGCATTACATATAGATTTGTCAAATCCCTATGTTGTCCACCTGAAACTAATCTAACATTGTATGCCAACTACACTCAAATCAAAAAAAAAAAAAAAAGAAAGAAAGAAAGAAAGAAAGAAAAAGTAGATAACTGTTATAATGTTTTAAGCCTTGAAGATGCAAGGAAAAAAAAACACCACTAGAACAAGATCAAATCATTTGACAACATAAGAAATGAAAACTCTAGTATAAGTTAAAAAAAGGCTAAAAGAAAAATGCAATGAACATGCAGAAAAAAATAATTACAGTAAATAAGACAGATAAAAGTATAATATATTTGTTATATAAAAAGATTACTTAGTTTGGTAAGAAAAATACCAAGAAATCAATAGGTAAATGGTAAAAAGACTAAATTAACTGAGAAATTACTCACATAAAAAGAAATATAAAGCAAAACAAGAAGAATTCAACGTGGCCAGTAAGAAAAACAATGCATGTTAAAATAGTGAGTTGTCATTTTCTAGATGAAGAACGACTATGCTTTAATGTTAATAGCCAATTCTGCCAGGGTTGCAATAAAACATGTACTTTTTACATTGTTGTGGAAGGATTACTAAGTATAGCAACTCTTAGAAATCTACTTGACAGGATGTACCAAGAGCCATGATAACTGTGAATCCTATTCATGGGACTTGATCTAGAGAAAAATCCAAAAGAAGGGAAATTACAGATTTGAAGAAATTAATTTCAGTGTAATTATAACAGTGAAAATCTGAGAAAGGTAAAGTAAATTTAACAAGCAGGTATTAAATCGTGCTCTGTGAATGTAAGGGCCTACTTAGCCAGAGCAAGCCATTTTGTTGTTTATGCAGTAAACTTAGATTGACCCTGCCCCACCCCCAGAGGAACTTACTTAGAAACAAGTCTGGGAAACCAGTAAAATATGACTGACCAGCCCCTGATAACAGAGCCCATATACCAGGATGTGTCAGGTCAGGGGGAGGTAACAGAGCCCAGAATACAAGGATGAGTCAAGCCAGGTGGAGACATCCAATCAGGAAAACACCTCCCTAACCACCCAAGAATGTGGGCCCTGCCTTTTGGGCACCAATTCTGACCAGAGTGATAGGCTAGTTCAAATAGCTACTATAGGGTGAATTGTAATTCAATTGGTCACCTGTGTGTGGCCAGGCTCAACCACATGGCCTTTGCTCTATAAAACTTAGTCTGTGAGACTGGGAGGGGTCGCCTCTTTGCAAGAGATGGCCCTGGCCCCTGGCCGGTCAGTTTGATTCTCGATGCTTGGCACGAAACAAAGCTTTTGCTTGACCTTCGCTTTGTATCAGTCTCGCTCCTTTGACCACGGACCCAACAGTGATAACAGGAAGCCAGGAATGTACAGTTGCTGCCATTAGCTCAATCAAGGCAAAACCTTCTGCTCATGCCCAACACGAGAGCCATTCAAAACGTTTACAAAAAAGAGGCTATGAGCCTGTCCTGGGCCACATACACTCCTCCGACCTCCTAAGGCCAGGGCGCTGATTATGGGAAGCTCCTCAGAGTTACTTGCAGAGCCTTTAAAATATATACCTGTCTAAGCTCCACCATCAGGAGATTCTGCCTCAGGATCTACAGATTTCTGTTGTGGTTTTTCTGGTCCACTTTCCCACACTGAGAAGGCATAAAGAAAAAACACTGACACACAGATGTGTTTGACACTGCTGATCAGATCATTATGTCCGTCAAATGCTCCATAAAAGCATCGCAATGCACAATCATGAAAAATTAAATTGCTATAAAATATGGCTTCCATTAATAGGGTGCTGGTGGCTCTAAATGAATGTTTTGTTCACATAAATGTTAAACCTTTAAGTGACTGAGAAATTGTTATCATAAATGTTAGTGGTAAACTTTGTACTGGTCACCACTGAAATGAGTGACTGAAGTCTAAATGGACTTTTATGGCTCATCTTTGCTCATACCACTTTTAAAAACTTAGTGTCTATTATTAAAGGTATTCATAAAAATATGAAAGTATTCTAGAACTCACTAGCAATCCTTCCTTCTCTCTCTCTCTCTCTCTGCCCATGACATACTATCCCTACATGGAAATTCCACTTTGTCTATATCGTGTAAGAGTACCATCTTAACTGCTCCGTTTTTCCATGCTATAATTCTCAAATTGTTTCCAATGTGTGTGATATTAACAAATCCTAATTGGTTGCATAATAGGAGCTGACAGCCCATATAGTATTAAACCACTTCTACACCACCTATTTTCTGTATGCAAATCAGACAGAAACAAATGTTTGGCCCCAGCTGGGCAAAATGTCCCATTTAGAATTCTTTTCCTCTTCTTTGTTCTTTGATGTTCTGCAAATGAGCTTTAGAACTCCACTCTTCACACAATTCAATTTTACAGACCCATTATCTGAGATATAATGTGGAGGTTAAATATATCAGGGCAGCCATTATGTGAAAATAATTAACAGTAATGAATAATGCACTAATTCCACTGATGAGAGATGGTTATATGTGTAATGAAGTGTTGGGGCAGCCCTGACAAATGAAATTAAAATATTTAAACACTGTTTTATGATATTACTTTGCTCATATAATTTCCTTTACCTACAATGAGCCACTTGGATTATCGTCATTATCTTGACAGCTCTGAAGGATGAAATAGTGCGGGTTAATGTGACAGCGATTAGTCAGCGGGAAAATCCATCACCCAGGGCAGAACAGGCTGAGGCAGAAAAGGCCTCTACGCTGTCCTGTTTCCAACACGAGAAGAATGATACTATCAACATCACTTCAATATTAAATGGATAGAATTATCTTGTCATTCACTTACAGCCTCTGAAGAACTACCTATTTGTACCTGCAAAGGAAAGGTCAGCCTTTCTTAATCACCCATAAAAATATGTTGATGGATTCTTTATATCAATAATAGTGACAGGAACAGAGACAGGAAAGAAGCATGACAATTTAAAAGCAAGAAGTTTCTCCCTCAAGTCCTTACAGTTTTTGCCCCGTAATTTCCACTTAAATTAAAATTGAATTTCAGAGTCCAATCTGTTGAGAAGGACACTGGTGTCCGCTTCCTCTTCTTCCTCTGAGATTATTACATCCGATTCCTATTTTGAAAGTAAATTCTACCTCTGCCAAACTTCATCCTGTGAATACTCTTTGGAATAATTATTCCTAAGCCTGTGTGTAACTGCCTTTCGAGATGTGGCAAGTCTGAATTTTTAAAACCTGGTGATGTGTTCATCTATCTCCTCTTCATCAAAGTTGATACTAGAGTTCACTTTAAAATATGTGAGGGGAGAGGAAGTCATTGGTAACATGGGAGGGTGGGACTATTACATCACCAATATCCACTCACATTGTCATCATTCCAGTTTCTAAACCGACAGGAGGGAGACCATGTCCAGAAATCTTTTCTCTATGTAATTTACGTAAAAAAAGTAAAATCCTATTTTTTACTTTATTTTTCTTTTGCTTCAAAACAATTGTGAATGAGTGGAAAAATTGCTGCAATTAGAACAGATTTCCGGAGACTTGTGGTCTAGTTTTCTCTTTGCCTTTGGTTACATGATAACTTGCTTTGATTCTGCTCCCAGGAGAGTAAAAAAAAAAAAAAAAAAAGAACATGCTCATTAAAGAATAAGGCCTAAGTTCTGCTCCACTTTCCTTTCGTTCCGATATATTGGAAATCCTCCTGTGCAACAATGCATCATTATTCAGAATGTGAAAAACATCCATGTTTCATATGTTGATATTTAAAGTTAAGTTTAAAAGTCCATTTTCTTTATTTCAAGCCAGAATCTATTTCCAGAATAACAGGGCATCAGCTCTGCTAGCAAACCTTTGCCGGCCTGGTCCTGCTAGCATCAGGACACAACAGCACAACTAGGGAAGACTGGTATATTCATAAATACTTTTGAAAAGATAAAATATATAACTCAGTATGTCCTCTAATGCATGGGTGTAACAATAGTAAAGCTATCCATACATCAATGAGGTAGGTATACAAATACCACGAAAGCCTCATTTAGGGATTGAAATGCTCATTTTTTTTTTTTTAGCTAACTTTTATAAGATGACTTTCTTTTTTTTTTTAATTAACATATAATGTATTATTTGCCCTAGGGGTACATGTCTGTGAATCATCAGGCTTACACACTTCACAGCACTCACTATAGCACATACCCTCCCCAATGTCCATAACCCGACCACCCTCTCCATACCCCCTACCTCCTCCCCGCCAACCTCAGTTTGTTTTGTGAGATTAAGAGTCTCTTATGGTTTGTCTCCCTCCCGATCCCATCTTGTTTCTGAAATGCTCATTATTATCCAAATGGACAATCAAAGTTTTTGGAGAACCAAAAGCACAATATGATAAAACACTTGTCAGCACAAATATTAGGGGAATGCGATAATACTTATGTAAAGGCTAACATCAATTATAAAACATCAGTCTATTAATACTAGAACGTGCAGTTAAATCAAAATATCATGACCCATTATGTAAGGGGTGTATTGTAGTTACTCGATAATTTATGTAGATATCTAACTTGCAACGTCCTACTTGAATGCGAATTCATTACCAGCTCCTATTGCTACCTCAGCAATACTTAAGGAAAATTTTTAAAAGAAAGAAAATTATGCACCACTCCAAAACGATCTGTGTACGCAAATTTGAATAGCGTATGACATCATGTATAACATACATCTCTATCGCAATAGGAAATAACCCTTGAAAACAATATTATCCCTTACCCATACTTCCTGCATTTGGTTTGAAAAAAAAAAATTACAATTTGCTTCAATTATCTGACAATGAAGTGCCCCAGTAATAAATCTAACTTTAAAAAATCATTTCCAGCAAATTACTCCCATGAAATCAATGAAGGTCAGGCTCAGCTGTAGCAACAAATAAATGACAGGCTATTGACAGGCCAGATTGACTTAATTGTCATTTATAAAGGTTAAGGGGATAAAACAATCTCACAGAAGGAAGATGTTTACAAAACAAAACAAAACCAAAAAAAGGAGATGCGAGAGATAAAGCCAGTTCGGCAGGAACAGCGTCAGCGTTCTCCTGGCCTGGTCCCAGGCAACAAGCCCCGGCCATTCCAAGTCTCGCAGCATGCCTGTTTGATTCGGTCAATATTTATCTGCTTTGGGGCTGCTCTGTGATCTTTCTACCTTTTATACGTTGAAGTCATGAAACAGATTTTCTGCTAATAGAAAATGAAGAATTGATAAAATTGAGTAACAGTAGGCAGGTTAAAAGCAGTTTGACCCACTCCAAAATTCCAGTGGTTGTATTTTTGAGAATAGCAAACACTGAGAGAAGACAGCTTGCCGTTTCTCTGATAGGAAGGAAAGCAGCCTGCTAATTGTGACAGTGGTCTTCACCAGATAAAACCTAGATTTTAAACATTAATATTTTGTTCAAAAATAATTCCCCAAAAACTCCTGTTTGAAAACACTGTGGAACATAACCAAATCAATCTGGAAGGATTTTTCTAGCTAATAATTTCCTGTAAATGTTTACAGTGTTTACTACGGGATGATAGGTCAAACTGCTTTGCCTGTGCAGATTCCTCAGAATTGACTCCAAAACTTGTCTTACCGGGAAATGTCCAGGATCCTTCCTCTGAATCATAACACGGACTCTCAGCTACTGCTTTAATGGAAACGGAAGCACACTGAAAAAATCCAGGTCTCCGGAAACCATACTTCACAGAATCTCTAAAAGTGAAAAGAACCATAGATCATTGCACCCAGTGTCTTGGCTTCAAGTTTCAGAGAAAGAAACCCAGAAGCAGAGGGAGTTAAGAGAAGCTTCCCTAAGGGCCCAGGTCAGAACTAGTGCCCCTGTCAGCTGATTTCCAGAGCAATGTGTTTAAACACTTAGCTTTGACCTAAAATGTTAAAAGGGAAGAAGTATTTTCTGCTTCCTATAAACACCTGTTTATCAAAATATATCCTCTGGTAATCTCAAGTGTGTCCGCAATTACATTCTTCATTGCTTAAAAGAGCAAGAACGAAGTTTTTCAAATGAAAAACTTTCCTCTCCTCCCCACAGTGAACAACTCCCCCCAAAATCTGGTCCTTCCTCACATGGACACCCCCATCACTCCCAAGCCTTAAAACAAAACAAAACAAAAAAAGGAAACAGGATAAGAGGAAAGGAAAAAGGTAGGGTGGTAGGTGGGGAGGAGTGAGGGAGGAAGAAAATTCCAGTTAACTTTAATCTCCAAAATTGACTTAGCTATCTCAAATCCTTTGCAGAAAGTAAAAAAGCAAATAAAAACCTTTCCACAGAAAAGGAAATAAATGTGAATTTTATGTGTTTTAGTAACACCCAAAAACTATGTATTCTTATCTTTTAGGACATTTTGAAGCAATAAATAAAAACAAAAAAACGGCTAGGTTATAAGTTAATTGGTACACTATGGATTCAATATTTGATTATTATTATTTTTAGAGAGAGAGAGAGAGAGCATGCACACATATGTGTAATGGAGAGAGGGTCAGAGGGAGGGGAGAGAGAATCCCAAGCAGACTCCATGGTTAGTTAGTAGGGAGCATGATGTGGGGTTCTATCCCACAACCTTGAAATCATGACCTGAGTTGAAATCAAGAGTCATGAGCCACTCAGGCACCCCAACTGAGGTGCCCCTATCTGAGCCATCCACATGCCCCAATATTTTCTGCTTAATGAGTTCCTAAATGTTGAGAAGCTAAAATCACTAAGTCCTTCCTCAGTTAATAAGAGAACATTTGTTCAAAATTCAAGCATTAATTCTCAGTCCACATTCTTTTCCTAGTAGACCCCATTTTGTATACTATTTCATTTATAATAACAATGTTAAACTCACACATACACTCCCAAAATAGCTGTATGCACCAAAGGCACAATTCATAACAGTCCCAAAATTTCAGTTGCCAACAATTATTCAAGAGAACTTCACTTTACATATATGCCTAAACAGTGTTTTCCTGGAGACAAGCAAAGTGGCAAAAGGAAATTTGTTCTTAAAAGGAGAGTTATATCTCTCTGTGTATCAAAAATAATAATAATAAAATTTTTTTTAAAAAGGAGAGTTATATTACAACACAACCCCAAAGTAATATGACTTCCTTATATGTGGAAAACCTGAATTCTGGAAGCTATGGCTCAAAGGACGGTTAATGGACTTGTTAGTCCCATCTATAAAGTGGAAGTAAAATTTTTTAAATCTTTTTATTCCAGTTGGACTTTACAAAGATGGATAAGTCCCTGTTTGGCACCTCCAGCATATAAGGGGTAAAAACATATAGACGGGCTTGGACAAAGTCAAGGAACAATCACAAATGATTTAGTTGTTCTCGTTTTACACATCCAAGTCACACTCCACTCTCAGGCACATCCACCATGAGGACCCAGGGTATGCACAGAGAGCCTTTAGCCATCTGCAGTTCAAGTGTGATCTCAGTATAAAAGATTTTCAAAACTACAACTCAAGCACAGATTTCTCTCTCAAGATCATCATCACTTTTCTTGACTTCCACCAAGATCAACCCTGGACACAGAAATCATCACCATCCACGAGACACGTTTCTATTGGCAAATTTGCCATTTCTCCTAATGGCACTATTATCCTTACTTCAGCTTCTCCATCCTCTTCTCTTTGCCCAACAAATCACATAGCACTGACTCCTATTCCTGTTGCATGATCGTTACCACATTTCCTTTTCCTTGCACTTCCAACAAACCAATGTGGCTCAGCCCTCATTATTTCGTAAAGAAGCAATATCCCTAGAGACTGGCCTCCCATCTTTTCACCACCTCCAAGGATTAAGTTTCTCAGATGATAAAACTGCAAGACTTGATCCTGACTACAGAATTCAAACACTTCAGTCTCCATTCCAAACCCTTGCAATCTGACCCCCATCTTTCCCAACTAATATACTTTCTTCCCAGTTTTATCCATGGGATCCCTGTTCCTTATCATGTACTATTTCCCCAGATGTACCTTACAAGTTCCCTCCTCAGGACTTGGCCCAGATGAAGGATGCAGATTCCTGCACTTTGCACCTCATCAGTTCTGAAATGTCCCATCTCCATCTCTCCCACCCAAATCCTACCCATTCCTCAAGGCTGGTTAAATAGTCTCCCTGCTTTCTGCTCAGAGATGATTATTTAGTCTTGCATTTATTCATATTTACTTAATAAGTGTCTACTGTGGGAATAGTAATAATTTAGGGACCAACAAAAAAATGAAAGAGAAGAACTTGGAAAAAGTCCCTTAGCGTTACCAAGCTGTGAAGTAAACAAACCTTGTTGTTGTTGTTGTTGTTGTTTTAAAGATTTTATTTATTTATTTGAGAGAGTGAGAGAGAGAGCATGAGAGGGCAGAGGGTCAGAGGGAGCCTGACGTGGGACTCGATCCCAGGACCCTGGGACCACGACCCAAGCCAAAGGCAGCTGCCCAACCAACCGAACCACCCAGGCACCCCAACAAAACTTGTTCTTAAAGATCTCTCTTGTGTAAGAAGAGAGATTACTTCTGGAAAGTAAGAAGCACCACAGGAAAGTGCTGCTAAGTGCCACAGAGGCTGAGGAGGGAGAGAGCCCTTTAGGTGGATAAAATGGTAGAAATATGTGCCTTGGAAATGAGGAATGAGCAGTGTTTGGGCAGGTGGATGGAGGGAAAAGACGTTTCCTGTGGAGGAAACTGGACACAAGAGCGTTCCAGTGAAGGGTAGTGGTTTTCTATAATCGTCTTGGGCCTCTGATGCTGGCTCCTTTATAAAGGCACCAGCTGCTGGAAAGCTTCTATGAAGGAATTTTCTCATGCCTGATATTTGTAGGCTATGCAGTCACAAGTTAAAAAGAGAGATCTGACAATCAACTTTATGAATCCTCAGCTATAAGCATCTGTGGAAAATTGTATAATTTTAAAGCCTGATTGGTTGGAGAAATAAATATAAACACTGTGTTCAAAATTCAGGAATCTTCAGACATGCAAGATGTAGGAAGTATGGCGAGATTTTCAAAGAAGATGCTGTACCCTGTACCTGATGTTTTTTGATTGATGCAGACACAGTCCATGGTTAGGTGAGCATGATTACAACTTGCCTGGAGAAAGGAAAGCTGAGTCACTACTTGATAACTGTCATGGAACATAGCACTCCATGAAACATGTGGCATGGGATGACACGGATAATCTGAGACATACCCTGAGTCCCACCGAAGCCATGGCTTTTTAAATATTAACTATATAGGCACAGGGATGATCCTGATAGCTAGAAGTATAGTGTAGGTTATACAAAAGCCATTCTAGTTTTCATTGTTCTCAAGTTTAGTCTTCTTCAGTGAAACCTGACCTGGTGATTGGCAATTTGAGCCAACTGAAAGAGATAGTTGTCAGACAAACACAGTTGTTCAACTCTATAATCAGGTTTCTTGGAGGGAGGGATTTGTTCCACATAGATTTGAATGACCAGGCATATTGCCTCAAAGGCAAACTGGCACTGACAATATCTTTCCCACACCATAACTTGATTGGAATCCTGGCTCTGGAGCGTTCTCTTTGTATTTCAACACATTTTTATACTTAAAATATATATTAAAAAATAATAGAAAGATTTTAGAAAAAAATAATCTTTAACTGAGATTAAATTTTTTTTCCATTTATTCTGAGTAAAATAATTTCAATCAAGGTCCTCAATGTATTCCAGAAACTCAATATGATTATGCTACTTGATAAAAAAGACTATGGTACAATGATGGCACATTTCACTCTACCAAATACTAGGTAAATAGTGGAGTCAAATTGCTCGTCAATTTTTCTCAGTGCCCAGACCAATACATAAACAAATAAGAAAGTGAGAATTTAAACAAAGAAAGAAATAACACATTCAGAAGGCCAAAAAAAGTGCACATAAACTTATTCAATGATAAAATTAGGATTTCCCACGTACAGTATGTTTAAAGATGCATTTGGCCACAAATATCAGAAAGCCTAACTAATAGAGGCTAAAATAATGAAAGACATTTAATTATTTCACACAGCAATCTGTCTGGAGTGGTTCCAGAACTGGCTTAAAAGCTCAGTGAGGTTAGGGAACTGGGTCAGTGTTATCACCAAAGGCTTTGTGCTTGTGGTAGGAGAGCTACTTGAGTTCCAAGTATCATAGACACACAGAGCAGTGACCTCAACAGGAGGGCAGCCTGGGATGCCTGGGATTATCAATATGGCTGCACAAGTGGAACTGGAAAGAAGGGAGGATGGCTCTTATATAGTGGCTCGGACTCATAGGGGTTAGCATACTTTATCTTCTAAGAGTGTTCTCATACACTTATACTTGAAATCAATGAACTCCTCACGTCTGACACTACAACTCCCCAGTCCACACAGCTCTTTGAAAAACCATAGCAGAATCTCTCCCCATCAGTCTAGTTACTTCTTTCTAGAAGAAAAAGAAAAGATAAACTATCAATGTGAAGTTGTTCTTTGGCAGATGTAATGTTAAGAGGCAATAACCAGTTCAAAACAAGTGGCAGGTAGTCTGATCATGGGAGAGGCTAAGAATTGATGGTTCACTGTGGAGGAGGGGATAACATGGCTTTACTAAGATTATGGAGATAATTGAAGGTAAAACTAGCTATCACTCTATACTCATCCTGCTATCAGTCTTCAATGTACCTATTTCTACTCAAACTTTCTCATAAATTCAATGTCCACATGAATTCAATAAATTCAAATAAATTCATAAATTCAATGTCCACACTTGCTCACAAAAATGTCCACAATTTTGAAAATAGTAAACAGTGATATGTGTGTGTGTTGTATGTTTATCCAGACCCAGGGATAAACCTACAATTCTGCATTTAATTATTTATTTTTCCTGGAGTTATTAAACTGTCAGATGACTTTTGTTTACTGAGGATGTTTCCAACAAGGTAAACACTAAGGACACAGAGACTTTAAGTTATGGTTTAGTCCTCAGAAAATTACTTTAAAGTTTTTTTAAACATATTTTGGGGATCTGAAAACATTTGAAGGCCTAAGGTTCCAGGACAACCTGAACTAAAATAGGTTACATTTGGAAAAGTGTTAACCAGGTTTCTAGGAAAAAATATAAACAGAAGTACAGATATTCAATAAGATGATAAGAAAGAATGTAAAGGTGAAAATAACCTGACACTACTTTGAAAATGTTATAGAAAAGGTCAGTAGTTGATCCTATTCTAACCAACTTGTCTCATCTATCAACCAGAGATACTGTATTTTTTTTAATCCCTCTTGTTAGTTAAGAAAATACAGCCCTCTAAAAAATAAATCTTGCCTTCGTATCAGCTTTTTGTTTTATTCAAAACTCAAAACTCATCCCCATGAAGTGTTTTAGAACTGTATTAGTGAAAATATTGCATGGATTATTTTAAGAGTGGATCAGCTATGCTGCTAGGCTATGTATTGAATGCATACGGCATGAACTTTGGATTCAGAAAGAACTAGATTTGAATGCCTACCCTACCTTTTACCAGCTGTTTGACTCATTGCCATTATACATAAGTATTCTGAACCACCTTTTTTAATTGCAAAGTAAAGATGAATAAAATAGTTATTTTGTTGGGATGTTAAAATGATTGAATTTGACAGTGTATAGCAATCACTTGTACGAGGTAGACATTCAAAAAAAAGCAGCCATCTATAGAACAGACTATAGATTTCTAGAAGGAGAGTTTCACACTTCCTATAATTGTAGATAAATGCCTGTAAAAGTAGGGATCCTTTAAATAGGAAAACTACTTAGGAGAACCAGATTTTAGTATGCTTTGTATCTTTACCACATAAGATAGATTACTCTGCAGAAAAATTTCCCCCTCCCCCTCATTTCCATAGGAGACATACCCTTCTTATTTCACTGGTCTTGGGTCTGACCATGTTTCTCGTTTTGGCCAATGGGATATTAATGGACATGAGGCAAATAGAGACTTGAAATATTTTTGAGCATTTGGCCTGCCTCCTTGCCTTTGCCGCTGACCTCAAAAGAACATGTCTACATTAGTCCACTGATCCTAATAAACCCAAGAGAGACACCTGGAGCACAGCCAAGCTGTGTTCAGTAAGCCCAGCCTTGATTTTCAATGCTCCACATACAGATAGGAATGAGTCCAGCTGAACCTAGGCTACAGAAGCCAAATAACATTGTAAGAATAAAGAATTACTGTTTTAAGCCAGTGAGTTATAGGGACAGTTTTTAAGTAGTACTTCTTTGGTATTGACTAACTTGTACATCCCATATTTGCTGTTGTACTTGGAGAGTTACTGTGGGCACATTCTTCTGGTCATACCATGGAATTTATTTAAGACATATGACTTGAGTACTTACCATGTGGTCAGACTATTGTAGGCATGGAATTACAGCAGTATACAAATGGGCACAAACCTGAGTCGAGACATGTGTTTAAGATCCCTTGCCTAGGTTAAAATACAGATTCTTCAAGTGATCTTGTAGGTAATTATTGCCAAGGATTTTAAACATCAATTAAAAAACAAGAAAACAAATACAAAAAGCATTATATATTCTTCCCTTCTCCCTGGATAGAATATAATATAACAGCAAATTCCTCTCAATTAGGCCCTTTGTACTTCCAAAGACAGTGGATACTTCTTGTCTTTCAGGTTAATCTGAGGAAAGCAGTTGTTCTAAATGGACAAAACCAAACAATTTGAGCAAGTACTCAGAGCAAGACAAACTGTCGATAAAAAGAAGGAACAACAAAACAAGTGGCATCAAAAATAAATCACTGGAATCTCACTTCTTTTCTTAACATACTTTTAATAAAATATTCTTACATAATGTATTTTATTTTCCTTAGAAGAGTTTAATTCCAGTGTTGGCAAATAGCAGTTTGACTTAATAGGCATTTGTCTCTACTAACAGCCCATAGATGCAATAATATTCAACATGCTAGATTAAAGATTCTAAAATTATGTTTGAATACATAGTCAAACTAAAAAAGAAAAGAAAGTAAAGGAAAGGAAAAAGGAAAAGGGAAAGGAAAGGAAAGAAAAGAAAAGAAAAAAACTAAGTCCTCCAGATGTAAGAATGAATGGAGAACTAAAAGTCAGGGCAGCAGTTTCACTAAAAGCTCAGCCACTCAGATACATTTTAAAACCAGATATGATCATAGGAGTTGTGGGGCTATTTTTAAGGCCAGTGTAGGAATAAGCAAGGTAATACTGGCAGAGAAGTTTAGATGAAGCCCTTTCAGAAAGCCAAAATCTTTAAAGTCCCACCCAGTTAGTGAAGTGGACTGGAAAAACTTACTTTTTGCTAGACATTGTATGAAAGACTGCTTATAGACCCGTCTCTTGGAAGGCAGAAAAAAAAAAAGTTGTTTATAAAAATGAAAATTACCTTGTACCTTGTGAAGACGTGGAGGTCTAGATTTATATCATCCCTATGTTGTGAGAGTCTGAGCTGAAAAATTAAGGCCCCTGGAAACCTGGCCAAAAAAAAAAAAAGTACAATTGCCACAAAGAAAAAATATATTCAACCCAAGGTACATGGGAACTTCTAGGAAAACAAAAAACAAATAAAATCCCATGTCAAACATGAGCTCACAATAAAAAATCAAGGGAACAAACCACCATGAGGTAGCATCAGAAGATGTAAACAACTGAGAACTGGCACTACAAATAAAATAACTTGAAGGGAAAATAATAATAAAGGCCTGTCCAAAATTATCATAAAACAAAGAGAAACCATGATGAATTAGAGTAAAAAATGAACTAAAAATAGGTAGACTTAAATAACAACAAAGTAGAACTTCTAAAAGCAAACTGCAAAAGCTAACATAGGAAGACAAAAAGATGACCCGTTAAAAAAGCCAAGAAACAAATTATAGTGATAGAAGCTAAAAGACATTGGAATATCTTCAAATATTTGGTGAAAATAACTATCAAATTAGAATTCACTGGAAAGCAAAACTCACAGTTTTCATTTTTTAAAAACAAGATTTTATTTATTTATTTGACAGAGAGAGAGACGAGAGGGAACACAAGCAGGGGGAGTGGGAGATCGAGAAGCAGGCTTCCTGCTTAACAGGAAGCCCGATGTGGGGCTTGATCCCAGGACCCTGAGATCATGACCTGAGCCAAAGGCAGATGCTTAATAACTGAGCCACTCAGACACCCTGAAACACTGAAAATTCTATCATTTACAGATAAT
The DNA here is from genome assembly GCF_010015895.1 of Lontra canadensis. NCBI lineage: Eukaryota > Metazoa > Chordata > Mammalia > Carnivora > Mustelidae > Lontra > Lontra canadensis. The sequence goes on along the minus strand of NW_022631020.1, from coordinate 17,178,723 downwards.
ATATTAAGTAACAAAAAAACAAACAAAAAGTGTGTTTTCATTAAAAAGAAGTTAATAATTTCCTTGTTATGCAAGAAAATTGGTGTGCAAAGAAATTGTAAAAATGTAGGTGAATCTAAAGAAAGAATAACTTCTAAAATTTAAAAATTCAAGAATATTAATTATAGTAATAATAACCAAATATGTTAAAGCATTATAAGCAAAGTGAAAGTAAAATACTGAACAACAATAACATATGCAGTTGATTAGAATCAAAATATTCTCAGAACCTTATTTTTCAGTAGGAAAATAGAAATAGTGATTGCTTCTTGATATTAAATCAACTATGTTGGTAAAAATTTAAGGGTAATTGCAAAAATAGGCATTAAATGCATAACTTCCTAATTAAGAGATAAATGGAAATAACAATAACAACAACAAACTCAATAAATTAGAAGGAGAAGAGGAAAAGGAAGTAATGAAAAGCATGGTAAATATAAACCACAAAATAATATGTTATAAATTAGTCCACCCAAATCAGAAATCCACTTAATATAAATGGACTAAACTTCTTTGTTGGAAGATAGAGATGTTCAGATTAAAATTAAATAAAAAACCAGGGGCTCCTGATGGAACAGAACAAAGAGCTCAGAAATAACTCCACATGAATATAATCAACTGATTTTTGATAAAGGATCAAAGACAATAGAGAAAAGATAGTCTTTTCAACAAATCATTCTAGAACATCTGAACACCCACATACCAAAAAAAAAAAAAAAAAATGAATTCAGATGCAAGACTTCTACTCTTCACAAAAATTAAGCCCAGTTGTATCATAAATCTAAACATAATTGCAAAACTATAAAACTCCTAGTAGATAGCATAGGAGAAAATAAAAATGACCTTAGGTTTGATGATGACTTTTTATATACAAAACCAAAGTGATGATCCATGAAAGAAATAATTGATAAGCTGTAGTTCATTAAAAGTAAAAACTTCTGCTCTACAAAAGACAATGTCAAGAGAATAAGAAGACAAGCCACAGACTGGTGGAAACTATTTGCAAATGACATATCTAAGAAAGGACTGTTATCCGAAATATACAAAGAAGTCAGAACTCAACAATAATAAAACCAACCTGATTAAAAGTGAGCTAAAGATATGAATAGACACTCAGCAAGGATATACAGATGGCAAGTAAGCGTATGAAAAAACAATCAACATTATAAGTCATTAGGGAACTACAAATTAAAACAACAAACTAGGTATCACTACACATCCATCAGAATGACCAAAGTCCTAAACACTGACAATATCCAATGCTGGCAACAGGAACTCTTCTTCATTGCTGGTAGGAAGCCACTTTGGAAGACAGTTTTGCAGTTTCCTACAGCACTACACATTCTCTTACCATACAATCCAGCAATCACATTTGTTGTTATTTACCCAAAGGAGTTAAAAACTTATATCTACACAAAAAACATACACACAGATATTTACAGCAGCTTTACTTATAATTGCTAAAAACCAAGCAACCAAGATGTTCTTCTGGAGGCGAATGTGTAAATGAACTGTGGTACACTCCGAAAATGAAATATTGGGGCACCTGGGTGGCTCAGTGGGTTAAGCCTCTGCCTTCAGCTCAGGTCATGATCTCAGGGTCCTGGGATCGAGCCCCGGGTCGGGCTCTCTACTCAGTGGGGAGCCTGCTTCCCCTTCTCTCTCTGCCTGCCTCTCTGCCTACTTGTGATCTCTCTGTCAAATAAATAAATAAAATCTTAAAAAAAAAATGAAATATTATTCAGCAGTAAAAAGAAATGGACTATCAGGCCATAAAAGACATGAAGGAACCTTAAGTGCACATAACTAAATGCAAGAAGCTAGCCTGAAGAGACTGTGACCATGTGATTCCAATTATAAGACAATCTGAAAAAGGTGAAACTATGGAGACAGCAAAAAGATTACTGGTTAACAGGGATCAGCAGGGAGAGAGGGATTAATAGGAGGAGCACAAAGGATTTTTAGGATAATAAAACCATCTTGTGTGATACTATAATGGTGGATATATGTCACTTCACGTTTGTCCAAACTCATGGAATGTACAACACCAAGAGTGAACCCTGAAGTATGGACTTTGGATGATAACAGTGCGTTAATGTAGGTCCATCAATTGTAAGGAATGGACTGCTGTGTTGGGGGATGTTGATGATACGGGAGGTTATGGATATGTGGAGGTAGGAGTATATGGGAAATCTCTGTACCTGCCATCCAATACTGCTATGAACCTAAAAGTGCTCTTAAAAAAAGTTTTATTTTTTAAAGTTTTCTATTATAAAACTCTTCTAATTTAGTTCTATTAAAAAAAAGATCCATATCAAATGGATGATATTCACTGAAAACCATATCAATACTGGTATCAATAATAAAAGATAGTTTAAATAAAAATTCTTTGTATAAAAAAATATATATTCTAAATAATTCTTCATTGGTTGCAAAAAAAAATAGAAATTGGAAAACACTTAAAACTGAATATAAATAAGCATACTTCCACAGATGGTAGAGACCATCAAGGGGACAGAGTAAACGTGCTTCCAAGGAAAAACCTTTGCAAATTTATATTGCAAGTTCTAGAATTTCATTTTCATGACTAAAAATTATTGTAAAATAACTTGTCTAAACCTAGAAATTTTTTTAATCAACAAATTCAGCCTAATACCAAAGGAGAGGAGAATGAGCAAATCTAAGACAAAAAGTCTGGCAAAAACCTAAGTATTGATCAGTAGAGGAAAATGTAGTTTTACCTCCACCCTCTGTACCCATTTTATTTCTGTTAGACAAATATTTTTTAAGGGCCTACAATGTACAAGACACCAAAAAGGGGGCACTCTGATGAATCAGACACTTTCATCACACACCATGAATCCTGTCCTCAAAGAGGTTTCAGACTACTAAGAGAGATCAGCTCAGAAAGGTATCCATTGGATAAAATATGACAAGTGCCCAGAGGTTTTTCCTGTGTGATATGTGACCACAGAAGATGGACACTAGCCCCCGTTTGTGGTTCAAGCTTGGCTTTGAAAGAAAAGGCCATGCAGGTTTCCCAAGGCATCAAATTGGTTTTGATTTGTTGTATTTTGGTTTTTTTGTATGCACAATGTAGCTGTTGCAATTTAAGCAAAATGTACTAGAGAATTTAAATGTCTCTGAATTTTCCTGAAATATCTAAAACAGGCTCACAAGTAATTCATCAACTTCTCAATTACATTGCCTGAGGCAACTCAAAGGAAGGACAGAAAAAAACAACTGTTACTTATTAGTAACCCTAAGCAGATATAGGGACTGAACTGGGACATCTCTTGCAAGATCCGTGCTGAAACTGAGTACAGCTTTCGGAAACAGTTCCTTAGGGTAAGTAAGCACCAGCATATGACAGCACAATATAACTTTTTTGTATTCCAATGTAAAAATTCCAACCATCAGATGGGAAAGAAGACAGGGACCAGGGACACAGGTTACCATCATAATGTCTGTTCCTAGGTACTTGGGAAGGACAAACAGAAAGTTTGTCATGTTAGCCATGTTCTTTCTAAAGAACAAAGAACAAAGAAAGTGATTGGAAAGAACATGGCTCAACCTCATAGGATTGACTGTTAAAACGCAAAAGAAAAAAAAGAAAAGAAAAAAAAAGAAAAAGATGAAAAGAAAAAAGAAGAAAGGATAAGGACATGACAAATCCCTTGAAATGTTTTTTATTTAATTATGTATAATTTTTAAAGCAAAACTGATTAAACTCCCTCAAGTAAATTTCGATGTCTTATGTCATTCCCATATACCCATAGATGAGGCTTCTTGAACTTTCCCCTTGGCTCCAAAGCCAAAATGAAAACTATAACTAAGGAAAACAGCAGATAGTACTTTGTTCAACAGATCTCAGCCACCTTGCTGCCATGTGGTTCTCCTGGGAAATTCTAGTTCTGACAGTGAATGTGGCATATCGGAAAAAATTTCACCTAATCTGCAGCATTTTCCGAGGCCAAGCCTCACTCAACTCAACCATCTGGTACAGTGGGTGTTTCACCAGCTACCACTCCACGAAGGGCTTCTCCATTACCCATTCCTGCCAAAGTTACTGCCTCTCACTACTTTATTTCCTCTCAGACGTTTCTTTTTGGAAGACTGGTATTTGTGGCAATCTGATATCCAGTTCATTGTAATTTATTTTATGCATTTTCTACTTCAAATGTGTCAGGCTGGCTTGAGGGAGATCATGCTGTTTGGGGGACAGTTACAGGAATTTCAAGATAGGTTATCACACTTTGAAATGTGTATGTGTGTGTGTATGTGGGTGAGAGAGCATAGGTGCCCGCAAACGTGTGATTTGGAATTTGAGTGTTGCAGACAGTAAGTCCCTCAGAGTGTGTTTTGTTTGTCTGCCAGGGCGCTTTTTGAGTTTGATTAATTTCCATGGCAAGAGCTCTGAGGAGTCAAGAAGCAGCATGTCCTCCGGGAAGCCAGTGGAATTCTCTCCAGGGATGCTCAGTAAAAGACGAAGTTAGGAAAAAAAATGTACAGGGCATTGAAACTTCACAGCACCTTGCCAAATAAGGCCTAGCCATTTGCCACTTGTTTCTTAAAATTTAGATTGTACTGGGCTTTGGGGGCTTTCTCTTTCTTTACCTAGACTTTCTTTTGCAATTATCAAAAATTAGGTCTGATTGTGCCGGGCTTCTCTTGGTTTTCAAGCATGGTCACAGTTGTTATTTTAAACAAAGGTCAGTTCTCCCCCTGTTTAGGGAAAAGAGAAAAGCATCTGTGGTTCTGGTAGCAATACGATGCTCGGTTCAATTTCACAGTTGGTGTGAAGGAATGGGAAAACTGAAGGCAAAAGGCACTTTTAAGTATCTGTAATGTGAACTTAATATTAGAAGAGGTTTCTTTAACCATAGTAGAGACGTTTCTATTCTATGGCTTAAGTTATTCTATGGCCAAGCTTTTATTTCTTCTTAAAGAAGAACTTTCCACCCAGCGCCACCTCAGTAGGTCTCCAGGAGTCAGAACCATACCCTGCATACACATACACACACACACACACACACACACACACACAAGGGCAGAGGGGAGCTCCATGTGGGGTGTGTGTGTGTGTGTGTGTGTGTGTGTGTGTGTGTTATATCCTAAGGAAAGAAAACATAAACTGCCTCTTCTTTTTAGCTTGGTTATTAACTTCCAATCAGACCACAGTTTTAAAGTAAAGGAGAAGACCACACTAATCTTGACTCTACAATTAAAGGCTCTAAAGTCACAAATAAATTACTTTTAAAAATTAAATTCTAATAGCTACGCCACTTAGAAGAGAACTATTGTAGCGGCATCTCATGGATACAGAAAGTCACATGAGGCATGTAAAATTCTACACTAAAGAGTATGTCAGAGTAGAAAACTCATCATCCCTCCATGCAGGTGTAACTGAAAATTTCCATGTGTGGAGGAAGGAGCTGTGAGGGAAGGGAAGGATCAAGAAAGGACTAGAGTAGTAAAGTGAAAAGAAAAGAATTTAGGTTGATTGTTGGAGACTTTGCAGGGATGGGGGTTGGTAATGGGAATGTTTGTATCATTACTTGGAGATAGACAAATGTATGCATGTGTAAAATCCCCCTTATTCAAAAGAATACAGAGGGGTCTCACTTGAGCTTTGGAGTGAAAAACCCAAAGGTCTGGCCTCAGACTCAGTCATTCACCAGCTAAGAAGCTGGGCCAGTCTATCTTCTAGAAGCCTGCATTCCTTCATGTGAAACTCGTGAGATAACCATTTCTTCCTTGAAGCTTTGTCATAAAGATTAAATCACGGAACTATCAAACAGGTTAGTACAGTGTTTGGCACACAGTAAGTAGTCATTACATGTTGAAGTTTTTCCTTTCTGTGTTCTCTGCCCCACTTGCCTCTATCCCCACTTGGACCAAATGTGAGAGTTTGGAAATGTTATCATCAGAAATAAAAATTTCATAAACATGGGTTACATTTTGACAGCAAGCTATGCAGTCACCCAGCTGTCCCTGTCCTCACCTATTTTAATGATACAATTTTTAATCAACCCCTTGCTAAGCACCACGTGAGTGAGCTAGAGTACATCGAATCAGTGCTCCTGCTTAGGCAAAGTTTCTGGAAGGCAGAGGAAAGTCTGAAGCACAGAGCAGGAGTTGGTTCTGTTCAGCCGAAGAACAACTGTGACATCTAAAGGCAGATGGCCTGCTGAAACTCAGCCTTGGTTCAGAAACGTGAGAAAAGCTGTCACGCGAATGGCCAATGTCATTGCTGTGTACTGAAATAAGGACTAAATATTCTTTCCCGTTTCTTTTAATGCACTTCCCTATTCAGTACAGATCCCTTTTTCAATAAAACCACAAGTTCTTTCTGAAAAGTAAATATGTCCTTTCATTAATCACCACTTTCCACTTGCTTTTTTCAGCTTCACGGCTGAGAATTCTGCAAGACCGCAAACCTTCAACTAGTGTGTTACCTTGATTAAGGCACAAAACGTTAAAAGCAAATTACTATGAAAGTATGAAACAATTTGCACTTAATGTTTCAGTCATATCTGTAAAAAATATGACTTAAATATAGTTTTATTAATAATACATATTTTAATTAAACGGCTGGAGGTGCATCTAGCAGGAAAAATTGAATCTTCTCCGGATTTCACATACTGGTATGATTCATGGGCAGTAAATATGCAAAGCTTTATGCCCATAAGGCAATCAAACTCCAAAGCTGATATGCATGTTTTTATCTAAAAGAATGAAATCTAGTAAGGGCTAGAAATAATAATAATAACAGACTGCCAGAGCAGTGTAATGAATCGGCTCCAGCCAATAGTATCCTTTACCATATCATAAAATCATCCTTTCAGTCACAATTACACTCACCCCAACATTTATTATTATTTCCACTATTCTCATTACACAAGGAAATCGTGTATATGCACTTATGCATATTGAAAAACTCCACAGATATGAACAATACAATCCTGGGATAGGAGTGACTGCCTTCACGAAACAGGAAGGCTTTCCTCTGCAAGCTGTTTAGGTGTTGATTAGTTCCAGAAGGACCACGCTTTACTCTTGCTACTTCCCTAACGTTTGCCTAGATTATTAGTTTGCGAGGGCTGCCATAATAAAGTAGCAAAGACCGGGCGTTAAAGTAATTTAACAACAGACATTTATTTGCTCACTGTTCTGGAGCCAAGAAGTCTGAAATCAAGGTGTCAGTAGGGTTAGTGTTTTTCTGAGGCCTTTCTCCTTGGCTGGTGGATGGATGGCTGTTTTCTCCCTTGTAGTAAGGTCTTGTGTGTGTGTGTGTGTGTGTGTGTGTGTGTGTGTGTCCCAATTTCCTCTTATAAAGATAGCAGTCATATTGGATTAGGGCCTACTCTAGTGATGTCATTTTAAACTTAATTACCCCTTTGGAGATTACCTCTATTTTCAAATACCCGCTTTCTGAGATACTGTGGGTTAGGACATGAACTTATGAATTTTAGGGTGGGGGAAGACAATTCAGGCCATAATACCTGGAAATTATCTTTCAGTTGCAAAATGTGATAATACCTGCTCCTAAGCACTACATTTTGCTAAAAAGAAGAGCCTGGCAAATTTATAAGATAATGCAGAGGAGACTCAAATAAAAGCTAAGGTTTTCATTTATCTATTTATCTTTACTTCAAATTTCTCTGAAAAATATTTTCGTTCTATTTGTAGTCATCATTGCAAAACACTTGCAAAATTAAAAATAAAATGCTGACCACCTCTGACTAGCTTTCTATTTGTTCTCTTACTGGGAAGAAAAGATTATCTTCTGGAAGTGACTAATGTCTAGAAATTAATGATGTTTTACACATATAACATGTTTTATTTGTACTCAGTCTGTGGGAAGGGCTATAGTGGATTTACACTACTATAGTGAAACAAAAATTCACTTCTTTATCTGGAAGTCCCCTTTGGGATAGGGCAAGGGAGACAAGTTGTGAGGTCTCTTCCTGTGTAGCTACCTTCACTCCACTTGTGTCACAAGAAGTCCAGGACTTACTTACAATTAGGTATGGATACAGAGCAAGGTTGCCCAATAGCATGGCATTCACCTAAAGACTGAGGTTATCACCCAGCTCTTAGATCAGGTTTGGGAGTAGTTGATTCCCAATAGCTTATTTTAATGACCTAAATGTATGTATCCAAGTAACTTTTTTGATATTGTAGGTACTGTAGCTTTAAATTTTCTACTTTGATACTCAGGCTAATTTTAAACAAATCTACCAAACAAAAATAAAAGCAAATAAAGAACACAAAGACCAAACATCCTGAGGAATAACACTTATTCTTAAAGAGCAAGCCATGTAGAACTCCAAGACAGCCTCAAAAATGAGGGGCTTGGCGGAGCCTGGGTGGCTCAGTTGGTTAAGTGTCCAACTCCTGGTTTCAACTCAGGTCATGATCTCAGGAACATGAGATGAGACCCTCATTGGGCTCCATACTCAGTACAGACTCTGCTTGAGATTCCTTCTCCCTCCTTCTCCCTCCTCCTCTGCTCCTCCCTTGTGCCCCCATCCCCCCTCCTGCTGCTCACACACACTCGAGCTCTCTCTTTATCTTTCTCTCTCTCCATACATACATACATACATACATAAAATCTAAAAAAAATGAGGAGTTCATTTTCATGAGTCTGTTATTACTCCAAGGGAGTAATTATAATTATTAATTTGTGCAAAGTCATGGAATGAGTATTGACAGAATGAAAATTCATCTATTCATCCAACAAATATTTATTGAGTAGCCAAGTACGCTAGGCCCTGTTCTAGGCATCACAATTTTCTTGAGAGAAAAGCAAATTTAAGACTCTGAAATTTGTTGCAAACTTCTGAATGAGCAACAGTTCCCTCTTCTCTTTCTCATACCGTTACATGATTACCTTGGCAATTCATCTTTTGATTTACGGCAATGCAGTTTTCTGATTTGATTAATGCACTTTAGATGAGGTAGCAGTGCAGTTAGGAATATTCCAAAGAGTGTAGAAAGTCACTGATTTGATGTCAGGTTGATGGCTGGATACATGCATGACTCCTCCCTGAATACTGCTACTGTATGGCAGCCATTAGTAATTAAAAATACAATGAAGGGACACCTGGGTGACTCAGTTGGTTAAGCGTCTGCCTTCAGCTCAGGTCATGAGCTCAGGTTCCTGAGACTGAGCCCCACGTCCTGCTCCTTGCTCAGCAGGGAGCCTGCTTCTCCCTCTTCCTCTGCCATTCCCCTCCTTGTGCTCTGTGGCTCTCTCTATCCCTCTGTCAAATAAATAAATAAAATATTTTAAAAAGTAAGAATAAATAAATAAATAAAAATACAGTGAATATGTCCAGAAGATTTAAAGAAAGCAATGAAGCCAAGTCATTCCTTCTACCAAAGCCAAAAGAGAAACAGGATACACTCACACTTACCCCTCAGCAGTCCTCCCCCTTTCCCACTACCTGGGGTGCAGGGAGAGTTGGGTATTGGTGTGTCTCCTGGGCAGCAGCCTATGAGAGCTCTTTTCCAAGATCAGTGATCTGACACCAGCCATGCTGACTCATCTACCTGCTCTCCCCACTCAAGTGATGGAGCTGGATTTTCCAGGTCTCCAGAAACTGCCATGCAGACACACTGTTGACAAAGAATAGGAACCCACCCATTCACTTGAGCATTAAGCCAAACATGAACATTTGACAATGCACAGTTTGCCAGGAAGCTGAGCACCAATCTGGGTGCTCAGTGATTTATAAACACTTTACTGGCCCTCCTGTTTAGTAACTTTGGTCTTTGTCCATTCTTTCCAAGGTCCTCATTTTCTATTGATAATCTTACCTCATATAAGTTCTTGGTTACAAACCATTCAAAGATAGTCTCAGATGCAATCGTTCATTCAGTACACACATTTTGCAAACTAGTTTAGTGCCATGCACTGTGCTAAGCCTGGGGAAAGATAACAGAGAGAGACATGAAGATCTTACCACCTGAGGAGATTTGACCCTGGGTCACCAACAGCCCTGTTTGAGACCTGGGTCTTCTGTGCTCTATCTTCTCTGCAGACCTGCCATGCCCTGAGGATGTTGTGAGGAAACTATTTGCTGCCTGACTCATAATCCTCCTGTCCTTCCTGCCACCTCTTTTTCTGCCTCAGGAAGGGGAGACTGCTGCTGAGTCCTGCCAAAATTTCTTCTTGTCATTACGTTCATTAAAAAGATATTAAGTCCAAGACTCAATTCCTGCTCCTTCAAAGCCTAGAGCATAACAAAGAGCTTATTCCACAGAAATTAAAAGCACAGAAGTTACAAAAGTACTAAGTTCAGATTTTTCATGTTTCCTAGATCAATGAAAGTAAGATGCTCTCCCCATGGAAATTAATTCAATTTTAATTCTATTTGTATTAATAGTCTATTTTTCTCAGGGAAGGAAGGTAAGACTTCTGGAGAAGAAGTCTCTAAAAACCATCTCCCTTTCTGCACTTCTTGAGCTCACCAGAAGGTACTAAGTTAATCTCTGCTGATGAAATGTACAATTCTGTTAGCTTGCCCTGACTCTTCCAACCAGGGGACAAGCCCCTGTACTGGGTATACACCATACACTTCTCCTTCTTAACATATCACAGCTGATACTTAGCTTTTCATTGCATGAGTCTTTCATTAATGCATGTTCCCCCTCCTAGTCCATAAGTTCCATGAGGCCAAGGGCTGCATTTTTTTCTTTTTCTTTCCTCTTTTTTTTTTCTTTTCATACCCCAATAATTACACCTCCAGTACCATGTACAGGGATGGTACAACATAGATGTTTATTAAATTATCTAGGAACTATCCATATATGAACCAACCAATTAATGTCCATGTCTTCACCTTGAGGATAGATTAAATGGCCAATAGCTGCACAGGTACAGAAAGCAAGGAAACGAACATACATCCTTTAGACTGTGGCAGAATACTGGATACAATAGGTGTTCAATCAATGCTTAATGAGCAATTGAAAGATTCACTGATTAATTGACTGGTTAACCTGGGCTTGTGAGGAGAAAATTGCAACCTCCAAAAACTCCTATGGTATTTAATTACAGGAAATAAAGACCTGGACTTGGTCTCAGCAGCTTTCTCTAAACTTAAAGCAACTTTCAATCCCTAAGATCTCAGTGAGAAGATGAAGCCCTGGGACCCAGAGAGGGGAGGCTCCAGGGCTAGGTAAGCCCACTGCTTTTGGATTACTCAGGAGAGTCCTAAACTCTTTTAGCTCATCCTCAGAGCTTCTCCAAACCCCCAGGACCAGCCTGGACTTAGGAGATGATGTGTAACCTTGGAAAGTCATGTCACTCCTAGATATTACAAAGTCCTGCAGGTACCCTAAATCACAAACCAAATGTCAATTCACTAGTTAAAACTGCCCAGTCCCATGTAGTTATCAGGACTGTGATCTTGAGTTCGAGTTTAAAATTTTCTTCCCTGCTGTGTGTGGGCTCTTGGTCTTCCTGTTCTCTTTCTCCTAACTGAAGCTGATTGCACACAGGCTCCTTGTCCCCTTCAAATGTGATGTGTAGTTCTCCCACCCTCTCCCTCCCTCCTCACCTCCTCCTTTCCTTCTGCCTCTTACTTACTTACCTCCTCCCCCATTTCTTCTTTCTCTCTTGCTTATCTACTCCACTTGTCAGACCTGTATTTGAGAGAAAGAAGACATGAATGGGGACAGGATAGTTATTACTTGATAGTTATTACACCAATAATGGCTTCCCGATGTCAAAGCTGGAGAAGTGTTTAAAGGGGACTTTTCCCAATGGCACTATTTGTACACATTCTACAGAATTTCCAACATCAGGTACCTCTCCTGAAGTTCTTTCAACAAGAACAATGTGTTCTGCTCCTCCAGCCACAGTGCTCTTTCAGTCCCTAGTTAAGCAGTCTTTCAGTCCTGGGAGTCATGCACCAGACTTCCTCTGTTGGAATCCCATTGCCTTTCCATAGAGGTCCTTGAGCAGAATTTTCTAAACTTTATGATATGTGGAGATTCCTTAAGAAATTAAAAACAGTTACCCTATGACCCTGCAATTGCACTACGGGTATTTATCCCAAAGATACAGATGTAATGAAAAGAAGGGCCATCTGCACACCAGTGTTCATAGCAGCAATGGCCACAGTTGCCAAACTCTGGAAAGAGCCAAGATGCCCTTCAAAAGACGAATGGATAAAGAAGATGTGGTCCATACATACAATGGAGTACTATGCCTCCATCAGAAAGGATGAATACCCAACTTTTGTATTAACATGGATGGGACTGGAGGAGATTACACTGAGTGAAATAAGTCAAGCAGAGAGATCAATTATCATATGGTTTCACTTACTTGTGGAGTATAAGGAATAACATGGAGGACTTTGGGAGAAGGAGAGGAGAAGGGAGTTGGGGGAAATCAGAGGGGGAGATGAATCATGACAGACTGTGGACTCTAAGAAACAAACTGAGGATTTTGGAGGGGAGGGGAGTGGGGGGTTGGGTGAGCCCAGTGATGGGTATTAAGGAAGGCACGTATTGCATGGAGCACTGGGTGTGATGCATGAACAATGAGTCTTAGAACACTGAAAAAATAAAATGGAGTTAAAAAAAAAACCTTTATGATATGGACATATGCAAGCATTCCCAAAGTAGGAAGAATGAGACAATGAACCCCCATGTACCAATCATCCAGCCACAACAATTATCAGCACATTTCAAGCCCCCACTGGGGGATATTTTAAAGCAATTCTCAGATTAGCTGTATTTCACTGAGTAAAACATGACCCTCATCTCGTCCAAAGGAAACAATCATTTACCCTGTATCCTGACCGACTCGGGGAGGGGGTGGGGGAGAAGGGGGTGGAGCAGATCCACTCTGCCAGCAGCCAGGTTCTTTCACTCCACTGCCAAAACAATGCAGTGATCCATCTGGGCTGCCATCTGAACTTCCAAAGCAGTATGTCAGAATACATACCCAACTACAAAGAACTATGCAATAACCATTATGGGTAGATCTAAGGAAGACCCTTTTCTCAGGCTTTAGCCCAGGAAATAGCCATCATGTATGTTCTCTCCTCTGCAGTGGATGGGATGTGCAGAGCAGCACTCTCTCTTAAAGAAAAAAAAAATCCTCACAAATAGCTCTATCTCTACTCTTTCAATAATTTTATATCTTCAATAATTTTATATATAAAATTTATAATTTTATATATATTTATATGGATAAGGTAGTTCAAGGGACTTCTAATCAATTTCTGATGTCTCCCTGGTAAAGTCTGTATATGGTCCAACACAACCAACAGGATGCAGCAATTATTGCAACTCAGTATCCTGCCCCAAACTTCAATATTCTGATTTAACTCACTGCCCAAAGGAGTTTCCCATAGTATATGCCTAGTTGTATTTGTTTCAATGATGTCAAAGCTACTACAACTTTCTCTTCTAGTATTTTTTAGTATCCTAAATTATGGATATTTGTAAATTTTTCCTCTTATAGCTACAACCAAGTCCCTGTATTCTGACATGAATCTGTCAGCCGTAAACTGTTATTGGTTTCCCATGTAATTCTGTTAGTATTCTTGCGTTTGAAATTAAACTATGATTATCTGCAGAAAGGGCTATGCTCATTGACGTTAAATAGGATTAGTTTCTGAGAAAGTGATTAGTTACAATTATGTTCTATTGCCACCATTCCACTGAGATTTTCAACTTAACTCATGATACAGCTAAAACGAACTAAATCATTGTATGATAATGAATAAATTCACATGCCATTGGTTAATTTCCTTCATGTATACAGAAGCATAATATGCAGATGTGGGAGGTATAAAAGATCATCTTAGCCTTTATCTATGTTTTAACCCATACAAATTTAGACTAAGGTGGCTAGTCAGCGAGGCCATTTTTTTCCCACAAGCAACATTGCCAAAGTTCTGCCAGCAACTTGAGGAGAGATTTAATCAACTTTCTCCTTGCCAAAGGTTTTCTGATCTACATAAGGGGACAGGTTCCCCCAGACCAGAAACAGTACTTACTTTGCTCCCTTCTATCCCATCAGCCTAGCTTAGGTCCTTAGCAAATAACTGTTGGATGAATGTGTATACTGAACAATCAGGACATTTGGGATTTAATCATTTAAAATAATATGCTGCAAGAAAATATTTCCCCCTCTTTTGGATAAAAACTTTGGCAGTTCCATGACTATGCAAGTCACATGAGGTAATTCATAGACCTATACTGATTTAAAGTCACAAAAGATGCTCTCAGCTCTACCCTTTGAATGTATAGTCCCATGTAGCTGTCAAAGCTTCCACGTTTATCTCAAATTACATCTCCATTTGAGGCCTGCAGTGAAAAGAAAGCTGGGACAGGTAAGGTATGTGGCCAGTTTTTTAAACTCTCTTTGCTTATCCTGTCCCACTTTGTTACCCAAGTCTTCTAACTAGCAGAAAGGAAGGAGAGACTTGGTACAATGAAGTTCTTAATTTGCAAGCCAAAAACTGAGAGACAATACATACAACCGACAAAGTATTCATATCCAAACACATTTTTTTTTTAAATTCCTGGGAAGGAAATAAGGAGCAAAAGACTAGCAGTTACTAGAAAAATGAGGAATAGACAAGAATAGTCATCTTGGCAGAAGTGAAACATAGATGGCAAATAATCATATAAAAAGATGAAAATTGGTCTAACCACTTTAGAAAATAATTCAGCATAGCCTACTAAATTAGAAGGCTTGTATATAGAAAGACACATCAACTGCCTTCTTGGACAAATACTCTGGAGAAACCCTTGCAAATGTGCATCAGAAGATGTACAAAAATATTCATTGCAACCATATATGGAGCAGCAAAAACATGTGAAAAATTGAAATGCCTATTGATAATCAAATGGATTGTCATATATTAATACCACACATGATATTAATAAAATATTATGCAGTGAAAATGAGAAACTACAATTAAGAGCATTATAATGGATCTCAAAATCTTGACGTTGAGTTAAAAAAATAAAACACAAATGTACAGAAATACCTACACATACAGTAAAATCAAGAAGAAAAGCAAGGGAGTGTTAAGTATACAATTTAGGATAACGGGAGGAAGAGAGACATTCCAGAAAGAGCAAACAGGAGCTTCAAGATGTTGGTATTGTCTTATTTGGTAAGCTGGATTGGAGAGTACATGGATGTCCCTCTTCTTAATTCTTTTAAACCTACATATACATATTATTTATAATCTTTTGCATCTATGTTATATTTATCAATTTTTTAAGTTTCAAAAAAGTAAAACAAGGAAAGGAAATAATCTAATCTAGGTTGATCAAGTTTATTGAATCAATAATGCTTTAATTCTCCACTTTTACAAGTGTAGGCACAAAATCTCAAGTAAGTTCAAGGGAGATCATAAAGGAAAAGAACAGAGGTTCTTGCATTTTGTCCAAGACTTAGATATTTATGAAACACATAATGACCCTCTGGGTCATATAACACAGAAAGAAAGTACACAGAGTCTTCATCAGGAGTTTTGTGAACACTCCAGTGGATAAAAGCTACCATCTTACTATGAGTTAAATTGAGTCACTCTCTACCTCTGTTCAAAGTCAGTTCTCCTTTATGACTAATGTCTTATGGTCAACAGAAGAGCACAGCCTTTGGCAACAGGCAGAATTTTTACTCCTAGTTCTGCTACACACTGACATGACCTTGGGCAAGTACCTCTCTATCTCCCTGTGCCTCTTTTCCTTCATCTGTAAAATGGGAGTAATTCCTAAACTGCAGGCCTGGGAAGGTTAAACACAGTGCATATATGGCAGAAAGTGCCAAATGCTTGTTAGGTACAAAGAAATGACAGTTGTTACCATCATCATTACCACCAGCATCATCACACAATACCACGCGATTGGCAGAGAGA
This sequence comes from Lontra canadensis, assembly GCF_010015895.1. Classification (NCBI taxonomy): domain Eukaryota; kingdom Metazoa; phylum Chordata; class Mammalia; order Carnivora; family Mustelidae; genus Lontra; species Lontra canadensis. Next base: position 17,162,785 of record NW_022631020.1, on the reverse strand, counting down.
AAGAAGTGGATGTATCTATTAAGTAATTTTCATAAACATGGCTTAACAGGAACTTGAAGGTCTGCTCAGAGCATCTTTGTAGTTCTGTAAATTTTAAAAACCTCATATATTTATACATATATACATGTTCATACCCTGAGTACCTGAACTAATAAAATGGTATTTTTTAATAAAATGGTATTAATGGCTATTTACATAAATTCACAATTCTAAATTAGACCTTTAATTTCTGTAATAAAAAAGAAAATGGCTTGTTCAATTTCTCATTTTTATTTTCCTACATGGAATACAGTAGCTCTAACATAATGTATGACTTTGGGAGTATTTCCAGGACTGCTAATATTTTATCTAATATTATATCATATGTTTTCTGATCTCTGACCCTCTCTGATACTCCTAGAACCCTCATGAGCAATGCTCATTATGATAACCCTTGGTAGAAGAAGCAGGATTAAATTGAAGTTAAATCATCCATGGCTAGAATCTTTCAAAGAGGCCTCTCAGGGTCAGTAGTGATTTTTTCGATGTATATTTCTCCACTTAAAGAATGTTCCTTAAATATTTGATTCATCGGGACTGAAATATACATTTTATTTTGAAATAGATCACTAGTGAACACTGTAGAACATGAATACGACCCTAAATTCTTCTTAGGTTTTTTTCCCACACATTGTTCATTATATCAATATATATTCTTACATCCTCTGGGGAACAACAAAATGGAACAACAAGAGCACAGAAAAAAATATGAGACAATACAGCTTTAAAAGACGACAAAGGTAATTTATTGACATAAGAAATAGAAAAACATTATTTTTAAAATTAAATTGAATCGTTGTCTTAATATTTACAAAAGATGATGAACATTTGAAACCAAAAATGGATATACTTTTCTCAAGGGAGGAAAGAGAAATATTAGAGAGAATCAGAATCAGGTGAAGACCAGATTATGAAGAATTATAACACATTAGGAGCAAACACAGTATAGTTATGATGGAAATGGTAAATGGGAGAAAGGATTTAAACAGTCAAGGGAAGCAAATAAGAAAAAGGCATCACTTAGCCAAAAGAAACTTCACTATTTTAGTACAAAGAAGGCCATAAAATCACTTGGGTAAGCTTTAATTTAGAAGAAAGAGCAACTAAAATTGTTACTCAGTGATAACTTTAAAATACTAAATGTACCAACTTTCCTTCACTATCCAAATAAAATGATTGAGTAAGTCTAATAATATAGGATCTCCTGCTTATCTGCCAATGGAAAAGTGACCTCAGCTTCCAACTCACAGCAAGAGCTTTCTATACCCCTAGTCTCCATTCTTTCTCCCACCCCCACTACCTACCTGTGATGCATTTTCCTCTTCAATACACATACATTGTTTCTAAAATGTAAATTCAGTCCTAAGAATCTCCTGCTTATAATTCTCTACCGGTTCTCTGTTGCCTGTAGGCAAAGTCCAGGTAAAACCAAATTACCCAATTCAAGATTCTCCTTGATTCTGTCTTTTCACTCTTCAGTGATTTCGCTTCTGCAATGGCCCTTGGCCCTCCAGCTAGACTGAAACATTGGCAGCCCTTAAATACACCAATGTGCCTATTGACAGTCGTTGGATCTGCTTTTCAGTCTACCTGGAATGCCTTTCTTTCCTTTGTCCACCTGAGAATCTTCTCACCCTTCATGACTCAGTATCCCCTAAAAGACAGAGAGCTTGTTCCCCTCTTTTTCTAATGTTCCCAGGACACAGCACAGTGCATGGCACAGAAAAAAAGGTTCTGTAAATGCACAATAGATGCATAGCATCTATGCATATGCATAGGTAGTGTTCAAAGGTTTTATGAACAGGTTTCTCATTATCAACTGCCACTTCAGTTCAGAGTAATTTTGTTTTCCTTTTCCTAAGCAACTGGGATGTCATAGCTTTAGGCATCCTACCACAAACATTTCAAAACTGAGAAAGTGACAATGAATAATGGGTTGATGTGGAGGAGACAGGAGAAGGGAGATAAGAGTAAACCAGAAATGGCCACCTCTTACTAGGTATACGATTTGACTCAAATTAGTTAAAATTTCTAAGCCTCAGTGTCCTTATCAGCAAAATGGTGATACTCTCAGAGGGAACTGTTATGATTACGAAATGTGATTGAGAAACTGCTTGTTTGCTTCTTTGCTTGCTTGTTTGTTTCTAAAGACCTCACCTCTCCTCTACTACTGATTAATTCTGGCCAATGAGTTCCCTCATTTGTGGCCTATTTTTATCCCTTCAAATAGGTCAGGGTTATTATATTATCCTCCCCAGGATTTTGGTTTTGCAGTAGCCCTTGAGATCAGAGTCATAGGTAACTGGTAGCATTAAAAGGTTAAGAATTTGTTCTTAATCAAACAGTGAGACAGTAATGGCACTACAAATAGAACCACATTTTTTATATTCTCATTTCCTTCCAGGGAAATGAGGATACTTTTCATTTGCTAATGAACTACACGAAGGTCATAGCCATCGTCATGTTGAAATAGACACTCATCAGGTAATGTACTACAGAAGTGTTTATAGGTGGAATAATTATTCAATCAATCAACTCACTATTAAATGAGTGCCTACTCTGCTCAAGACATTTTGCTAAATCATGTAGCAGGAACAAAGAAGTATAGGACATATTCTCCCATCTCAGAGACCACAATAAATAACATATACTTTGAAAAAGTAAACAAATTCTCTCTCTATAATACAGTACTTAAAGCATAGCTAAATAAAATTTTCCCATTAAAATATAAATGTTTTTGCCAGATGTAGTATATCATTATATTCAATCATCCAGCCTCAAAGAAAATTTTGTGGGATGCCCTAAAATTATATAAGGTAGGTCTGTGTTCAAATATTCAGCTCAGATTTATTCACTCATTTACACTTCATTCACTCATTCATTCATTCAACTATAATGGAATGGCAAAATATTTATTGACAGAATTCCAGGAAGTCATAAAAAGTCATACCTACATGAATGTTGAACATGGCAGGGTGAGTAATGGGTTGGGGATTCAAGACACTGCAGCACAAGAGGGAACCCAGAAAGAAAGAGGATGGGAGATGGTGATGGAGTAGAATGATCTTCCCTAGAAGTCCTCAAGACTTAAGTGAAATTAACAAACTCATGACATCATACGTGAGCTAGGAATTTTTGAGAGAAAAATGCTAAAGAATGCTAGACCTCCAAAGACCATGGCTAAAGCCCTAAGACATCTGGGTTATATGTCAAATATTTATTAAGAACCTGCTATGTGTCGGTCACTTTGCTCAGAGTTGGGAATACAAGAATAAACAGGCCTTGATTTTACAGTGGTTGCAAACTAGTTGGAGGCACAGAGAATAGAACAAATTGTTACACTATGGTGTGATAAGTGTGTTAGATTAGCACTATGGTTTAAATATCTATCCCCCCCCCTCAATTCATACATTGAAATCCTAACTCCCAAGGTGACAGTTATCAGAAGATGGGGCCTTGAGAGTGAATTAGGTCATGAAAGTGTTCATGAAATAGATTACTGCCCTTAAAAAGAGACACCACAAAGGTCCCCAGCTCCTTGAGCTACATGAAGACATAGAAAACAGCCATCTATGAACAAGGAAGCCCTCACCAGACATCAAATCTGCCAACACCATGATCTTGGATGTCCTAGCCTCTAGAACTATGAGAAATAAATGTTGTTTATAAGACCCCCAGTCCAGGGTATCTTGTTATGGCAGCCCAGATGGACTAAGACAAATAGAGACAATGTGTTATGTACATGAACGTAAAGGAGAAATGACCTAGTCCTTATTAGATGCTATCTAAAGAGAACAGGCTCTGGAGGGAATGAGAGAGACCTAGGTTGAAATTCTAACTCCTTCACATACAGGCTCCATCACTTTGGAAAAATTATTTAAACTCTTTAAGCCTCAGATTCTTCAACTGTGAAAATGGGAAGCCTCTACAGACTTGTAGTGAAGAGGAAGAGGGATGATGTATTTGAAGCATTTGTCATAGTGCCTGGCACATGGTAAGTATACATTAATTGTTTGCTGACACTATCATTATCTTTATCGATATTATTGTTGACATTGCTTTTGTTCAGCAGAGACCTGAAGGATAAAGAACAGTAAGCTAGTCAATAAGCAAGAAGAAAGTATTCCAGTTAGGAATTCCAGTATGCCAAGACACAGAACCAAGAAAGAGCACTATGTGCTCAAATAAGAAGAAGACATTCATTATAGCTGGAGTTAAAAGTTGGACGGTTGAGACAGAATGATTCTAAAATATCAAGATTAAACCAACACATTTGCATTTTCAAAAACGTGTCTCATTAAAAAGGGAGGTCCTGTTAATGCTTTCCAAAACTAAAGTTATCACCAAAGGTAGAGAGTGATGGACTGCTTTAAAGAATATTTTAGAACTTGGGAATTAGAGGTGGGGTGGAGGAGAGGGTAGAGTGGTCGAGGATAACTCCAGATTTCTGGTTTGAACAAGGATAGTACCATCATTCCTTGAGAGAGGAAGAGAATCTCAGGAGAACATCCTAGGAGAGATGGTGGGTTCATTCTGGTTGTACAGTAGCAGGGGAGACTGTGGGATCTCCAGGTGGGAACATCTAGTAGGCAGGTTAGATATATAGGCCAGAAGCTCAGGAGAAAGAGCTATTTGAGAGTCATCAGCAAATAGATGATAATTAAAGCCAAGAGAGCGTTTGAAATCACCCAGAGAATACCTGCAGAGCAGGAAGCATCCAAAGTAGACAATGAAAAACAACACCATTTAAGAAACAGGTAGATTTCTTTTTTTTTAAAGACTAAGGATTATGTGAAGGAAGACATTCTCTAGAATACCATAATATGAGAAGAGTAATTTTCTTTCATACACAAACCATATCTTAAAAGTAAATGAAAAGTACTCTTACTGATAACTTTATGAAAGATTCCACCACGCTGTTTACTTGCTACAGAATGTGTATCAGGCACCAAACACTTCACTAACAAACTTATATAGACTTTTTCACTTGATCCTTACTGTTGGATAAAGGAAAAATATGGGCTTAGTAAAGATATGTAAATTGCCACAACTACTAAGTCTTAGAGCTCAAATCCAAACCCAGAAATCTGACCCTAGAGACCACACTCTTAACCTTATGTGATTCAGTAACTGTCAATGTTAGGGTTGAATAGGACCTCACAAGTCATCTGGCTCAAATCTCCAAGTCAAAGGAATATCCCCCCTGCAATAAATTCAGATGATTCAATTGATGATAACAAACACAATACCTCAAAAGAAGCCTCATTTGCTGTTAAAGAAATCTGGTTTCCAGGAAGAAATAATAGTTTTAGATCCTTTGCCAAAATAGCAATGAATGTACCTCCTACAATTTGACTTCTAGGGCTGCAAAGTAAAGAAATTGGATCCCAAAGAGTACAGGTGGGGAATTTTTGAAGTATGTCTGTATTCCAGTGGAGATCAAAGAAGCCCAACTGAAAGAACTCTGGCCTGACAGTGACAAATGCAGACTGAACAAAAATTATTTTTAAAAGGGCTATTTTGAAGATTATGATCTTAACTTTGGAGGAAGTGAGGTGATCGACTGTGGAGGATTCACATGTAAAATTTCTTAAATAAAAATATGTTGACTTAAAAAAAAACAAAAAAGCAAAAAAGAAATTGGGTTTTCTTGTCTAGAGACAAAATTGCCCTTCATTTAGCTTCTACTCTTTGGAACTGGAGAACAAAGGAAATTCAGCATGAAAAATGAGGAAAACAAACATAGAAGTCACTAACAGGATAGCGAAGTTGATAAAATAGTACAAAATAGAAAATACAAATAGAAATTTGACTTATAATAGGAATAAAAATTCTAAATAAAATACCAATTAACTGAATCCATAAAAACTATGATAAGTAGGGTTAAGTCCAGGAATACATAAAAAATTCAACAACATAATCACATCGAAATTTAAATAAGAAAACCCATATGATTATATCAATAGATATTGAGTAAACACTTGAAAAAATCAGCAAATATTTCATTAAGAATTTTAAATATAAAGGAAATAGAAGGACATCACTTAAATGTGATATAGACTATTATAAAACCCAGTACAAAAATCATAATAGTTATATGATATGTTTAAATCATTTTTACCAAAATTAACAATAAGACGAGGTAATACCAACCTCTACCAAATTTTACATTGTTGGAAGACTTTTTTACTTACTCAACAAAATAAAAAATATCAAATAATTACTACAAATATTGGAAAAGAAACAACAAAAATTTCTTTACTGGACCCATGAAACTGAAATATCAAGCTACCTAATAAGAGAATTAGGGAAGCTGTCTTTATGCAGGATAAGTACACCAAACTCTGTAGCTTTTGTCTATTCTCCTAGTCACAAGTTACAATTTGGATTGTAGAGTTTTCCTTTCACAATAACAATAAAAACTTACCTAAGAATTAAACAAGAAAGATACATGACTATAGGAAGAAAGCTACAAAACTTTATTAAAAGACGTAAGAAAATAACTGAATAGAAAGACAGACCGTGTTCTTGGATGAAAAGAGTTGGTCTCATAATATGATCAATCCTTACCAAATTCAATGCAACTTCAGAGTATCAATTTGTTTTCTAAAAACTGAGCAAAATTATTTTACATGAAAATGTTTGATTAGCAAAAAAAGCAGTAAAATCTCCTATAAAAAATCATTAAAATAAAATATACAGTACCTATCAAAACCATAAGATGTATTTAAAAACTATTATAATCAAAACAGTATAAATTTTCACAGGAATAAAAAAGTGAAAGAAAGTGAAGAGTCAAGAAATATATCCAAGTTTATTGTAAGAACATAGTGTAGTACAAAATTGGCATGTCCATTTGGTGCGGGAAAGAGGAAGAGTTTCTTGGTGCTGATGTTAATCTAAAAAGGAAATTAATTTACAGTCCAATTCATATGCAAAAATAAACTTCATATGAATTAAGATCAAAATGTAAAAAGTAAAATTATATTAAACTTTGACAATTTTTTATGACTTTGAAACGGTAGAGAACTTAAGCAAGACAAAACCTAGGAGCCATAAAGGAAGAGAAACGTAATTTCTTTCTATCTTTTTTTGTAATTCTATGACAAGAGAGATCATAAACAAAAAGCCAAAATATAGACCAGAGAAAAAGATTTACAATGAATAAGATAGATAAAGGGTGTAGTGGGCATCTGTTATTGCGGTGCCCGAGCCCTTTTGAATATTTTTCCTACATTAGATAGCTTACCACATTCAGAAGCCACCTTCAGAAACCCTATTTTCCCAGCCCCATTACAGATGGGCCACAGCTGTGTCACCTGGTGCAGCTGCATGTGTCTTAAGATCCCAAACTAACAACCTGAGAAAACAGGCTCAGAGACTTCAAATGATTTTTCAGGAGATGGCTGCAGCAGAGGCCACAGCTGTCGTAATGAATGTTCTCCTCAGGCCGGTTCTTTAATGCCCATCTGCTGACTGTTCCTGGGAACTCAGGCTCCAGCCTGTTTCTCAAGCCCTTCCACTGATTCTGAGAGCTTACTCAACATCCTTCCACAAATTGCTGACTGCCTAAACCAGCCAGTTTTCTTTGTTACCCGCTAAAGCTCTAACCAATGGAAAGGGTTAATATCCCTGATACAGGAAAAAGTTCCTACAAATTGAGAAAGAAAGAAAGAAAGAAAGAAAGAAAGAAAGAAAGAAAGAAAGAAAGGAAGAAAGAAAAAGAAAGAAAGGGAAAGAGAGAGAGAAGGAGGGTGGGTGAGAGGGTGGGAGTGAGGAAGGAAGGAAGCAAGCAAGCAAGCTCAGGGATAAAAGGGCAAAGAACATAAATAGGAAATTTGTATAAATAGAACATAAAGAGATGCTTATCCTCATGAATCACTGAGAAAATTCAAATTGAAACAAGGAGAGACACGACCTTTATATTGGCAAAAATCACAAATAGTAGGATCTGGTGTTGATGAAATCACCATATACATTGTTGATAAATATTTCCATAACCGTGAAACAATCTGACCATTCCTATAAAGGTTTCCTAGACTTAGACCCAGACACCTTTATTTAGGTGAATGTATTCTTCAGAAATAAAGGCTATAGCATATAGGACATATGTACAAAGATGTTTGTTGCAAGATTTTCTTGTAATGTCACAAAGCAACTAGATTGCTCACCATAGATATAGATATAGATATAGATGTAGATATAGATATGGATATAGATACAGATAGAGATACAGATATCTTCTTTATCCCATCTTCTTTATCCATTCATTTATCAATGGACATTTGGGTTGCTTCCATATCTTGGCTATTATAAATAATGCTGCAATAAGCAAAGGGGTGCATGCATCTTTTCAAATTAGTGTTTTACTTTTCTCTGGGTAAATACCCAGTAATGGTATATTGGATCACATGGTATTTCTGCTTTTAATTTTTTGAGGATCCTCCATACTATTTTCCACAGTGGCTGTTCCTATTTACATTCCTACTAACAGTGCATGAGTGTGGAACTGAGGAGCTTATTAACCTTTGCTTCCTATAAGTTTCTGCATTGTTAGATACATTATAAAAATCAGATAATGGTTTTTGTAATTTTTTAAAATCTAAAAATGTGAAAAGGACAGGGGAAGAAGGAAGGAAGCAGGAAAGTAGGGAAGGAGAGATAGGACAGAAGCTGAAGGGAAGGATTTTAAACAGAAGACAGACTTCCACATCAACGTTACTTTGTCTACATAGCGTTTCCTAACCCAGGTGGACCAGATAACTCCCTTGTGTGTTTCTAAAACACTCTGTACTCACTACTCCTGTATCAAGTAGAACATTATACAAGAAGTACTTGCCCACTTCTCTATAGTCCCATGAACGCAAGGAACATTACCTCATGCACCCACACATCCCCCATACTAAGCACAGTTCCCATCACAAAATAAATGCTGAATTATTTTTAGGAGCGTGAGTAACATATTTAAAGTACTAGAGGCAAACAATAGGCAGTCAATAAATGTTCATCACCCTTTTTTTTCTATGTGGACTTTCATATTTATAAAGACTGCTATTTTAATAAAATACAATATTTTTATTGCTCGAAATAACTTGCATTTATCCTTCTGTTTTACCTGAATGAAAATAACATAATTATTTATTTAAAACAAAATGCTATGAGGCTAGTCCAAGCATGAGTCAAATTAATATTCAAATGGACAAAAACTTATTTATTCTATTTTCCAGGTTATTAGAAAGAATGCAATGAGTAGAACAGAGTCTGGCTTCTTACAGGCACTCAGTGAGTGTTTAATCTAAAATCTAAAATACAGCAGGTTGCATGTGTAGTTTAGATTGAGTAACAAACACAGTGGACACACTCTTGGGATCTCCTGGTTAAGGTTGGCAATGTTAATGAAACATAAATAGTACTCAAACACTAAAGGGATGTCAGAGAATTTGAGGACTTTTAAAAACTTCAACAATTTCTACGACTTTTGAATGTAATTAAAACAATAAAATTCTCCAAGTGTGGATTTTAAAGTTCTGTAGAAAATTCTATAGAGGAGATTTTAGAGAGGAGGCAAATCGAACAGTTCCCTTACCAAAGGAATTTTATCTTCTGCACTGAAATGAGCTGCTGGTGAAAGAAAGAAATTAAAAACAAATCTGCTTTTGAAAGAACATAAGCCTAACGATTATTAATAACATAACAATAATAGTAATAATAATATGAACTATAATTTTAAGACACCAAGATTTTAAGAAGATATCAAGTGCTTTGCAACCGTCAAACCAGTGTTATCTTAGTGAAGCTGCCTTTGAAACTCATGCCTTATGAGTGAGGAATGAATGCAGGGATTTGGTTCCAGCAGGCAAATGAGTAGATAGATGTAACTGAACACTTCCTAACTTCTGTGTCATCTGTGACAAAAGAAGAGGAAAGTCCAGTTCCTACTGGAACCAGGTAGAAGATGTAGGGTAAATAAAAGGTAGCCCGCTGTTTAAAGTTTTAAAGTTGAACAGCATGATCTTTACCACACCTAATTCTACATGAGCAGGTTATTAACATCATTCATAGCCAGGTGGTACAAAATTTCTTTGTCCAATAGAACATTAAAACAAGGTATTTCTTTTGCAAAACTCCAATATGGCACTATCTTTAGTCATCTAATATACACTGAGTTTTGTCACAGCTCGTTCACCATCCTCATCAAACACAAGACTTAAAAAATGTATAATAAAATGATTAAGATGAAGGTAGCAAGTGAATCTGTCGACTTCCTTCATCCCAAATTTGGACCCATGAACTTAATGTTTTTCCCCATCAAACTGTACCACGTTGAAAGTCAAAGTGAAATCCTATCAGTACCCACGTGGCTTTTAAGTGCTTTGATAAGGCTTTATTGATGCCATATATTTTTCTTAGAATGAAGCCATTACTGTAGCAATGCAGAAAGCACCATTTCATTCCTGTACATTGCACACACAAATGGAAATGAAACTTGGTGCCTCTTCTTCCAGAATTTTCGAACATGACATTGTCAAACCTGAGGAAGCAACTACCCTCCTTCAGGAGCCGCAACTCTTCTGTGCTAAGGAAGGTCATGTGACATCTCCCACTTATTTATGTTTTTCCCTAATGAAAGGGTGCCTCTTTCTGCTGCAATAGATAGTTTGGATTTTTTAATATTGTTAGTGTTGAGAGATAAACACTTTGGTACATATCAGAGAGTAATAAATTGTGTTGAACATTGATAAACTAACGCAATTACCAGCAAGGTCAGAGAGTCAGCTAATTTAGAAATATCAGTCCGAGGATTTTGAGTTGTCCCCTGGAGAGCTGCAGCCACTTTATTACAGCAGGAGGGTGAGGAGAAAATGGTACATTAGGATTGATCTTTTGATCTAATTGTGGAACTCTGCCATTCCTTGTTTGACCAAAAATGCTTACCAAGCAAGAGAAAACATAGCACAACTAATTGAGGACTATCCCTTATACACCAGACAAAGTAACAGAATTCTGGGAAATAAGGGACAAATCCTGCCATGTTATTGGAGTGAGCCTGTTGTCACCAATGTGCATATTTGTGTCTTTTTTTTTTACAATGTCCTTCAAAGCATAATCCCAAATCAAAATAAACAGTATCAACCAGTTTAAGGGAAAAAAATTCATTTTCACATTCATCATCTGCACTGGTAAAAATTTAACAAAATTTGAATGAATGAAATGTTTGGTGACCCTCTTTCAATAGGGACTTAAAATCAGCTGTAGATGTACTTGGTTTTCAAAAGATTTTCAGTCCCAGGAAAAGTTTGATTAGCCTTATGTATTCATCAATATTTCTTGTTTTGCCTATCAGTAACACAAGAATGTAACACTGCCTAACATATATAAGATAATTTATTCTAGAATATCTAAATTCATTCCAGAACTGTAAGTCTAATTTCCTGTTTTCATTAATATTGTTACTCTTAACGTGATTTGGTTTAGGTCACCCAGGATCTATCAGGTCCTGGGCCTTTAGGAATAGGGCAATTTGACTTATTGTGTTAAAGTCAAACTGAACGTCCTGATTTGAGGGCGTAAATAGAGTTCAATTGAAATAAGATTCCTGTTTTGCTGCCAGGCACATAATAGGCACCATCAAATTGTATTACTCGGGAAAGTTATTTCAAATATAGTCCTTCTTAATATGTAATCCCATTTGACTGAAGACTTTCTCAGGAAGCACTAAAACTGAAAAATGATTAAAGGGTTTATTTGCAGCACCTTAGAAAGGCAAGGAATAGACAGCATCTCAGAAGCTTACATTCTCAAACGGGGTAATAACCAAACTATGTTAAACACACCCTAATATTTGCATGCAAGCATGTAAATGAGTTTGAACTAATGAATTCTAATAATATAATAAGGTTGGATTATATCTGAAAAATTTCCCCCTGGGTATAGTATTTCCCAAACAGAAACCCTTTAATACATGACATTCTGTTCAAATGGTTATCAGACAACCAGGCAATATAAGTAAAAATAGTGACATTGTTTACTGCAATTCCAATTTCAAACGGAATTGAGTTTTCCAAAAGGTAAGGTAATTCACAGGAAGAAAAAGTTCTTAAGAAGCTGAGCAGAGAGGAAAGACATCACTGTTAAGTGCTCATGGATGACACTTGCAGCACTCTGCCAAGGTTCATCTCAGTGCCTGTGATTTTCAAGACTCTCAAATATAATCTTGCAAAATCCAGACCCTTTCCAGCTTCATTAAGTTTTCCTTCTATACCCTCGGTTGCTGTGAATTTAACTCTATTATTGAGTACTTAAAGCCCACTGAAGGATGTTAATATTTTAAAAACAGGGTCTTGAGAATACAGCTCGAATGTTTACAATTCTGTTCTGTGGCAGCAGATTGCACTAATGTACGTAGCAAAGAACCAATGTCAAATTGATGCAGGCAGCCCAGCTGTCTGCCCTTTGTCTGTAGGTTTAATTCCCAGAAAGGGACTGGGGTAATCCCTTTGTGATACAATCAGCTCTAGGGGTTTAGCAACTTATATTACATTATTGAAAGGATGAGGAGCTGACGATGGGTTGATAACATGGAGATTGCATTAGGCAGAATATTAGCCCAAACACCACTGGGCTGCTGAGCCTCCCTCCTTGCTGGAACAAAATACACAGTGTTGGTTTTCGTTCTTGTTTTTCAAAACTAAGTTGAAACTCTCTTTGGACAAGTCTTGCATAGCTTAGCTGGGGAGGCAGCCCATATTTAGACTCTGTAAAGAGGAGTTATCTTCCAGAGAGAAGACAACTTACACAGTAAATGGATAACAGGAAAAAAATTTGGAGTAGAGAGTACACTTACATAGTATATTACATATTACATATATTACATGTATCATACATGCACATATATATTCTATACACATAATATAATAACATCACAATATTGTTTTGTAAAGTAGCTACACAAACCAATAGATTTGCCACAAATCATATCATGATTTAAAATACTCATACACTGTGGAAGAATTTCCGCCAAGTTACAATTTTATCTGCTAACTGTACCTCAATAAAGCTAGAATAAAATAAAATACTAGCTGTCTTTAATTTCATAAATTTGAAACAAATTTCATATAAGATAGTGGTCTTTCCTCTAACAAGGTTCTCCTCAACAAAGGCATGTATGCCTTGATTTTCCAAAGGAAGCTACGGTACGTTCTTTGAGTTAGTTTAGCAGGGCTGTGTGTGCCCTTTGATCTTACAAAGAGTGAGCACCTCAGAATTTCTGGAGACAATCTCTTTCCAAACAGGCCAGTACCACTTTTTTTGCAAAACAGAATTCCCTAAAATAAATTATTTGGCTTTAAACTTCATTTAAAATGTATTTTTCATTAAAAAATTACTTTATATTGGTTTTTGAACATTTTGATGAGTTTATAATATGATGATTATCAATGTATTCATCCATTCAGAAATACCTCCAGGTGAATTGCTCACAATGAAAATAATCCAGAGAGTATCAGTCACTTCTGGGAGTGTGATAATATTTATTTTGGGACTTGGTTCTAGAGAAAATGAGGAGAGAAAAGAAGTGAACCGGACCTCTGGCCCCAGAATCTCTGCCTAATGGCCCATCCAGCACTGCTAATGGGTAGAAATCCAAAGTGGGTTTATTTTGCCGTCCCAAGTCTTTGATCTGTTACTTTCTTCTTCCTTGAAGATGAGGAGGCATTGCCCCTTAGTGGAAAAAATAAGAGTTAATTCAGCAGGTAGTAATTATGTTTTCTACCTTCTTCTCCAAAAGAATTAACCAAAGGGGGTGGGGGGCTAGGTTGCTCAGCCAGTTAAGCATCTGCCTCTGGTCCTGGGTTGGAGCACCACATTGGGCTCCCTGCTCAGTCAGCATGGGGTCTGCTTCTTCCTCCCTCTGCCCCTCCCCTTTGCTTGTGCTCTCTCTTTCGCTTCCTTGCTCTTTTTCTCTCTCAAATAAATAAATAAAATCTTTTTTAAAAAAGGAATTAACCAGAAGTTTGGGTAAAATATCCATGATGTCTTCCAAGCCATCTTAAAGGGAAATGGCATAAACTTCTCAAAAGTCAAAGAAACTTCTAGTGGAGAAGAGTTTCCTCCCATTCTAATGACAGGAGAAACAAGATAATCTACAGAATCATAACTTTTCTTAACTCCATTGGGGAGCAGAAGTTGCAGAGCAAACAGTCTAAGATCTAAGGAAAGATAGGTGTCTCCAAGGAGTGGGGACCCTAGTCCTGACTCACTTGCAGCAGACCATGGGAAGATGATCAGCTGCCATGCAAGTGGAAGAAAAAGGGGAGAGAATGGGGCAGAATAAATGTTTGAAGAGATAATAGCTCATAATTTTCCAAAAATAATTAAACACATGAAATCACAGATCATAAAATTTCCCAGAAACAAGAAGAATACTTACAAAAACAAATAAACCAATCAACCAACCAACCAACCAACAAAAAAACCTCATAGGTATATCCCATTAAAACTGCTGAAAGGAGGAGGGTATGTGCTATGGTGAGTGCTGTGAAGTGTAAGCCTGACGATTCACAGACCTGTACCCCTGGAGCTAATAATACATTATATTATAAATAAAAAATAAATAAATATAAATATAAATAAAAAAATTTTTAAAAACCCTGAAAAAAGAAAGAGAAAATTTTGAAATCAGTCAGAGAAAGAAGACAAGTTATATACCAAAGAACACAGGAAAGAAGTCCACCACATTTCTCATGGGAAATTATGCAATCCAAAAGAAAGCAGAGTGACATTTTTAAGAAGCTAAAAGAAAATAATGTGAATACTTTATTTCATTATGAGAACTCTGGCAAAGCTTTTCAAGTTATTTATAATATATGGCTTTTCAGACAACATCATTTCTGGGACTGGTTTGTATTATGTATTTATATCCAAGAATTAATGATTGAAATCTTCCACATAAAAAAATTATATGAAAAGTATACTATGATCCTTGGACTAATTTAAAACAATGCAGACCACTTACATCATTGTTTGATGCCTCAAATCAGACAATAGAACTGACTGGGTTCCTCATCACTCCACTCACAGCTATACAGGTGAGTGCTACTGAATACAAGTTATCAATGCATTGGTCTTAGTGATTAACAGTCCAGACTTCGGAGTCAAAAGGATGTGGGTTCAAACTCTGGCCCCTCCACTTTACAGATCTGTGAGGAGAACATTAAACTCTCTTTAAAAAAAAAAAAAACTGACTCTTTAAAGGAGGATTAACCAAACCTACCCTACGTGGTTGTTTTAAGGATTAAATGAGGTGTATGTAAAGTGCTGAATGTCAATAAGCTCTCTATAAATGGTAGTTCTTATAAATAATATGCTGTTATTTTTAAGACATGACCAACAATGTAGACTTGATTCAGGATATCAAAAACATTTAAATTCTATTTTAGATGCTGATTTTCCAGCAGCCACTCTTTGTTAATTTTTTCCCACAGGAGTCAGTCTTTGGTAGGAATTGTGGCACAAAGCTAGAGTGATTTTTATTGCACTGTAATTGAAATCAGGGAGGCTGCCTGAGTTTCATAAGGTCTCTAGTACAAGTGGCTTGGTGGGTGCTACCATATGGATCAATTACTACCATATGGATCATTTGTCACTGATATCCAAAATAATATTCAGTGTTTGCTAAGAGTTTTGAATCCTTTTGTACAAAACACATACAGATCTCAAGTGTAATGATTTAGTAAGACAATCCCAAAGATAATGATAAATTTCATTAAAAAGCCAATAATTTTAGTTTATGTTTATAATGTTATTGTTAAATTGTTTTGTTGGTGTGCATAGGCAATATTAATATAAATAATTTCTAATACTAGTCTATAATACTTAATTTTAAATTACTAAATTATAGGGATCTGTAGAATGTATAGGGAAATAAAAATATTTTAGAGTCCCTTGTATTTTTTCTGTAAGTATAAAATATCAGTATGATATTATAGGTTTGTATATATGATTATACTTTCATAAGTATAATTTTCAGAAATCAAGTTTCTTTAGTATCTTGTAAATGCCATATAAATAACTATCATATTATTTTCTTTTTTTCTGTGCTTTATGGTCATTCAACAAACATCCAAGAACATTGAGCATCCACTCTGTGCAAGACATTGTGCTCAGTGCCAAATAAAACTAGCAACACATCATTTTCTTTCTAGCAGCACATTATTAAAATGGTCTACATTTAGGCTACTTTTTGAACTGCACTAAGAGAAAAAACACCAAATGTTATCACATTAAATAAGAACTTCATTTAATAGAGAGTTAAAAAGGAAACTCATTTCCAAACCAATTTTTTTGCTCTTATTTACTTCTTTAATGAAGCAGATGCTCTCCTTTATGAGCAAAATGGTGATTTGCAGCAAATGATAACTCAAATGACTAAGTAATAAAGGAGATGGGATATGTCATGCATTATCTTACACTGAAGTGCTGATATAAGATGATTTGCTAGAGGTCATGTTTTGCAGATTTTTAGGGCTTGAGAATAATATGTTCCATGATTTAATTGCAATACTACTTTCCTGATTATTAAACTAAATTGAAAGGCTCCTGGGTGGCTCAGTTGATTAAACATCTGCCTTCAGCTCAGGTTGAGGTCCCAGGGTCCTGGGATTGAGCCCTGCATCAGGCTCCCTACTCAGTAGGGAGCCTGCTTCTCCCTCTCCACTTTGCCCCCCCACCCCCATTTGGGCTTGCAGGCACTCTCTCTCAAATAAATACATACATACATATGTACATATTTACGTACGTATGTACAAACATAGATACATACATACTGAATGGTGCCCATACTACAAAGGAATGTGAATGTTCTTTTACTGAGATTACAAGGTCAATTAAAAAAAAAAAGCATGTATACTTCATTAGGTCTCTGTCTATCTGCTTCTCTCAAGGATATTAATTACAAATCATTGACTTTAGTTATCATTCGGGCCCAAATCCTTTATTTTGTAGATAAAATTGTTGAACAATTGAGAGTCTGTGACCCTTATGGCACTATGGTCAGACAGACATTTACTGAGACCCAAAGAATCAAAAGCTTCAGGGCCAGAACCTCAGCATCTGCATTTGTACAGCTTTACTGTTGATCATGATCATCAAGGAGAGATGAAAACTCTGAGTCTGGCAGGAAACGTTGTACCCACATGAGTTTGCACTCAGACAGACCTGAGTTCAATACCCATCCATCATTGACTGTTGTGTGACCTTGGCAAGCTCTTTGTCTCTCAAAATCCTTCCACACAAATATATACAGACCTCAAGTATTATAATTTAATAAAACAATCACAGAGCTAATGATAAATTTCATCAAAAAAGTCATGGTATTTGTTCATATATAAAATGAGAACAATAACTACTATATGGTGTTTATGTAAAGATTAAAAGAGACAGCTATGTTAAATGTATTGCACAGTGCTTGGTATGTGACAAATGTTTATAAATGATAGCTTTTGACCACTTAACCATTTTGCACCTTTGCTGAGCTGTTACTTCTTCTATTCCACTTAATCATGAGAGTGTCTCCTCTCCTGGTATCCAGGACAGCATTTTTTCTTGGTTATCCTGTCTATCCTCTCCTCATTCACCTCCACTGGCTTCTCTTCCTCTACACCCCACAGAATGTGAGCATCCTCCAGGATTCAGTCTTCCATTTTCTGGAATTTTCCTAGGTTTCTATTTTTCCCATGATGTCAAGTAACACCCTTAAATTTCTACCTGAGCTCTGCCGTATCTTGAGTTCCAGAAGAGCTTTCCAAACTGAAATTAAGAGTGTTCAGCTCTGGATGTCCGGTAGACACATTAGATTCATCCTTTAACTACACACACACATGTGCACACACACACACATCCCTTCTCAATTCTCTGCCTCATACTGTTTCTGATCTTTTATCACCATCTTGTCTCAATATAAAATTTTGATATTTTTGTCTATTATGAATAGGATCTTTGATTCATTGATTTTGATTTTTTAAAATATTTTATGAAAATATTGGGGGTGTCCTCTTAAATTTTGAGCCCAAGGCAAGTGTCTGCACATGCTTCATCCCAGTTTTGGCCATGGGCCATGGTTCTGGCAGCATAACACTATTTTTCTCTGAGCATTCTCTGAGCCTGGTTCGCCAACGTCATAGCAAATCCATGCTCTCTCAATAACTTTTTAATAATTACCTGTTCTATTCAAGTTAGCCAGAGTCCCTCTCTATACTTTGAAAGAAGAATGAATAAATGGGGAAAGGAGGAAGAATACTCAAAACCATACTACTGAGAAATCATCCATGGCCTGAGAATCTTGTTCCGACACTGACGGACAGGCTTTTTTGTGTTTATCCTAAGTCTGATGTTTTTCATAATATTCCCATATATAAGTACTCA
Source organism: Lontra canadensis (assembly GCF_010015895.1). Taxonomy (NCBI): domain Eukaryota; kingdom Metazoa; phylum Chordata; class Mammalia; order Carnivora; family Mustelidae; genus Lontra; species Lontra canadensis. The sequence goes on along the minus strand of NW_022631020.1, from coordinate 17,144,326 downwards.
AATTTCAGACAAAGTAACAAATTCAAGTATTTTTCGACTAGAAAATTCATGGTACAAACTTCAATGCAGGTCAGTGGGACTTGTTTAATGCACCATGGTGATATCACGGTATAGTATACATTACATAAGCACCTGCTTCTATGTCAGGGAAACCAGAGTTAGTTCTAATTTCTGAAACTTTATCAACTGTATTGCCTTGAACACATTAGTTATCTGTTTAATCTCAATTTCTTCATAAGATTATTTGAGGATTAAATAAGAAAAATATAAGTAACGTAGTGCCAGGCATACATTACATGCTCAATTAATGTTTGTGGAAGTAGAGCTGTTACTGGTAAATTTTGTCTCCTTATTATATAGGACAGTTACTCTCAAGAAACTGGACGTTCCTACCTAAAAAATTTATATCTATTCGGTGAATTTATCTCTACAGCCTTTTCTGGGAAGCATCTATTTGTCCTTCTGTCTAGAACTCTAGTTCAGGTACCATCATGTCTAAATCCGGAGAGTGCCATTTACGTTGTAGTCCATGGAAATGGTGCTCTCTGGACTTGGGCAGTATACAGCATTTGTTCCTGTGTGCATCAGCTCCATTTCAACTTTTGATTTTAGCAAATAACATAATTATGAGCTATAACTCCTTTACTCTTTAATCATTCCTTTTATCTTAAGATAAGCAATAATCAATACAATATCAGAACAGCAAATATAGATTCAACATTTTGTTGCTTGTGTTTTCTTTTTAATGATAAGCATCAAATACGTATTTTGATTTTCATGTTATAGGGGAATACTTGTTAATAAAACACTGGGTTTCTTTTTTCTTCAGATTGAGTAGGACTTGCAATCTTAGTTTTATGACTCTTTATTCAAAGTGAATATTAAATTTATGGGTAGGTGCTTGAGCACTTAAAATTTTGTTAAACTCATGAATTATATATCAGGCTTATCATTAACAGTGAAAAACCTGAACCTACATGCCATGTTAAAAATACAATATAAAAATGTATCTGAATTCAAAAACAACAACAAAATAATACTGTGATTTTCCCTGAGTAATTTTCACTTTAAAAAGAAACTGATGTTCAGTTTTGGGAACACATGTTGGAAATCAGTTTCTTCATTCTCAGAGGATTTCTAGCTGAATGATATGTCTCTTCAAAGGAATATGAAACTCTGGCATAACTTGTGATGTGATAATCAAAATATGTAATTATGTAGCAGATTCTTTTTTATGGCTGTAAGCAAAGGATTTAATATGCAACATATTCCTCATATAACAATTTTTAACATAACCTAGTCTAAGCAGTCTTTATTATTTTATCATCATTTTCATTATAATAACTTTGATCTGAATTGAAGTTTGGTGAGTCAATGATGGTAGTTCAGAAAATAGAGGTGTCTCAATCTGTATTTGTGCCAGATTTAGTGGGTAATCAAAGGCAGGGAGGGGAAAGGAGTGAGGGAAATACTCAGACATAAGCTCTTAAAGGGCATTATCCTTGGGGCACCTGGGTGGCTCAGTGGGTTAAAGCCTCTGCCTTCAGCTCAGGTCATGATCCTGGGGTCCTGGGATGGAGCCCTGCATTGGGCTCTCTGCTCATTGGGGAGGCTGCTTCCCTTCCTCTCTCTCTGTCTGCCTCTCTGCTTACTTGTGATCTCTGTCAAATGAATAAGCAAAACAAAACAAAAACTTTAAAAAAAAATGTATTATCCTTGTTCATATGACCAAAAATATTAAAAAGCAGCAGATAATTTGAGTCATTTTATCCTTAAGAATCAAAACCAGAATCTTCTGAAAGAACTTAGTATCCTGCTTACATTTGCCTTTTGCCTTGTCTTTTTTACTTTGCAATAATTTTATCACCACCTAGGGGCAAGCCAAACAAGCAAGTAGCTCCTTTTTCACCACTAAGACATTCCTAAATTATATGCTATCTGAATCAAAAAGACATTTATGATTTCAAATGATTGCTTGGCTTTTTTCTTACAATAAAAGTCAATATTTTATTATGTATTTCTTCTTTGCCTCAAATAGGATTTTAAAATATAAACTGATTTTTGTAATACATGAATAGCATCTTTGAGTTTTATTGTTGTGTCTCTTCTTATATGTCAACTTATCAAAAACTTTTCCATTTAGAGCAAATTTCAACTTAAAAGAATAAGTCTATTTTATAACTGTTCAGGACTTAGCCCTTTAAGTTAATTCCTATCGAAGACATTTACAAAGTGTAAAATGCAGTTATTTTGGATTATACATAATATGAAATCATACAAAAAAAAAAAAAAACCTCTTTTGCTAAAGTTATTTAAAAGTAATCTAATTTCATGGAACAACATCAGGTGGAATAACATTCATATTATAGAAGAGAGGAAAAGGAGCAGAAAACTTATTTGAAGAAATAATGGCCCAAAACTTCCCTAATCTAGGGAAGGAAACAGATATCCAGTGCTAGGAAGTCCAGAGAGTTCTAAATACAATAAACCCAAAGAGTTCCACAGCAAGATACATTAGAATTAAAATGTCAAAAGTTAAAGAGAGAGCAGCAAGAAAAAAACAAATTATTACATAAAAGGGAAACTCCACAAGGCTATCAGCAGATTTCTCAGCAGAAACCTTGTAAGCCAGTAAGAAATGGCATGACAAATTCAAAGTACTAAAAGCAAGCAAACAAAAACAAACAAACAAACAAACAAAAAAACTTCTAACCAAGAATACTCAACCTTGCAAGGGTGTCATTCAGAATTCAAGGAGAAACACAGTTTTCCAGGCAAGCAAGAGCTAAAAGAGCCCATCCCTACTCAACCAGCCTCACAAGAAATGTTAAATGGTCTTCAAGCTGAAAAGAAATGGCACTAATTAATGTATATGAAAGTAAAAATCTCACTTGAAAAGTTATATCTATAGTGATAGTGGTAGATTAATCACTTATGAAGCTACTATGAAGGATAAAAGACAAAATTAACTAAAATTATAATAGTTAAGAAATACATAAAATAAGATGTAATATGTGACATCAAAAATAAAACATGAAGGAAAATAAAAATGTAGAATTTGGGAATGTGTTCAAATTTAAGTTGCTATCAATTTAAAATAGATTGTTATATACTTAGGATGTTATGTGAGCCACATGGTAAACACAAAGAAAATATATAGTAAATATACAAAAGAAAATGAGAAATACACAAAAGAAACTAAAGAAATTAATCAAACCACAAAAGAAGGGAGAAAGAAAAGAAAGGAACAGAGCAGAATGACAAAAACAGCCAGAAAACAATTAAGAAAATAGCAATAAGTACATACCTATCAATAACTACTTTAAATGTAAATAGACTAAATTCACCAACTAAAAGATATAGAATGGCTTAATAGATTAAAAAAATAAGACACATACAGGCTGAAAGTGAAGAACAGAAAAAGATATTCCAAGCAAATGGAAATGGAAAAAAAATATGGTATAGCTGTACTCATGTTAGACAAAATCAACTTTAAAACAAAAACTATAATAAAAAAGCAGAGAGGCATGACATAATAATAAAACGGTCGATCCAGCAAGAAGATGTAACATTTATAAATGTATATGTACTCAACATTAGGAGCACCAACATTAGGAGACCTAAAGGAAGAAATTGACAACAAAATAATAACAACTCAGAACTTTAACACTCTGCTTACATCAATGGACAAATCATCCAGACAGAAAATCAATAAAGAACTTCAGCCTTAAATGACATTAGACTTTTTTTATTAAGATGGACTTTTATTAAAAAAATGAACTTCTATTATTTTTATTAAGATGGGTTTAATAGATAATAAAAAATATTCCACCCAAACACAGCAGATATATATTCTTCTTAAATGCACATGGAACATCCTCCAAGATACAACGCACAGTAAGTTACAAAAAAAGTCTCAATAAATTTAAGAAAATTAAAAGCATATCAAGCATCTTTTCTGACCCCAATGGTATGAAACTAGAAATAAATTACAAGAAAACTGGACAAGCTACAAATACATGAAAATTAAACATGTTATTGAACTACTACTGGGTCACTGAAGCAATCAAAAGAGAAATCAAAATAATACCTAGAGACAAATGAAAACAGAAATATGACATAGCACATCCGTGGTATGCTGTAAAAACAGTTTTAAGAAAAAAAGATTAAATGCAACACAGGTTTACCTCAAGAAAAAACCCCAACCTCAAATAAACAATTTAACTTTACATCTAAAGGGAGTAGGAAAAAGAAGAACAAAGGAAACCCAAAGTTAGGAGGGGGAAGTAAATAAAAAAGACCAGAATGGAAAAAATGAAATAGACAATATAAAATATCAATGAACCTAAAAGCTGGTTCTATGAAAAGAAAAACAAAATTGACAAAATTTAGCTATACTTACCAAGAAAAAAAGAGAGTTCAAACAAATAAAATCAGCAATGAAAGAGAACACACTACTGATGCCACAGAAATAGAAAGGCTCATAAGAGACTACTATGAACAATTATTTATATCAACATATTTGGACAACCTAGAAGAAATGGATAAATTCCTAGAAACATACAATATTCTAAGATTGAATCATGAAGAAATGGAAAATCTGAATAGACAAATTACTAATAAGGAGACTGAATCTGTAATCAAAACCCTCCCAAGAAGTAAAAATCCAGGACCAGATGGCTTCACTGGTGAATTCTACCAAACATTCAAAGAAGATTTAATAGCAATCCTTCTCAAACTCTTCCAAAAAATGGAAGAGGAGGAAATGCTTCCAAATTCATTCTATGAGGTCAGCATTACTTTGATACCAAAATCAGACAAGGATACCACCAAAGAAAAGGGAGGAGTGGGAGGAGGGAGAGAAGATGAAGAAGACAAAGATGAAGAAGAAATGGAAGGAGGGAAGGAAGGAAGTAACAAAGAGAGGAAGGAAAGGGAAAGAAGAATAAAGAAAATAACAGGCCAATATCCCTGATGAACATAGATGCAAATATCCTCAACAAAATATTAGCAAACTGATTCAACAGTATTTTATTTTTTTAAATATTTTATCTATTTATTTGACAGACAGAGATCACGAATAGGCAGAGAGGTAGGCAGAGAGAGAGAGAGAGGGGAGGAAGCAGGCTCCCCGCAAAGCAGAAAGCCTGATGCGGGGCTCAACCCCAGAACCCCGGGATCATGACCTGAGCCAAAGGCAGAGGCTTTAACCTACTGAGCCATCCAGGTACCCCCTGAATTTAACAATATTTTTAAAGGATCATACACGATGATCAAATGGGATTTTTCCAAGGATGCAAGGATGGTAGGGCATCTGCAAACCAACCAACACAATATACTACCATTAACAAAATGAAAGACAAAAATCATGGTCATCTCAATAGACACAGAAAAGGCATTTGACAAAATTAAACATCCATTTACAATAAAAATTCTCAACAAAGGGGGTATAAAGGAAACGTGTATCAACATAATAAAGGCCATATATGACAAACTCACAGCTAATGTGCTGAACAGTGAAAAGCTGAGAGCTTTTCCTCTAAGATCAGGAATAAGACAAGAATGCCTGCTTGCCCCACTTTTATTCGACATAGTATTGGAAGTCTTAGCCATAGCAATTAGACAAGAAAAAGAAATTAAAAGCATCCTAACTGGTAAGGAAGATGTAAAACTGTAACTACAGACAGATTGACATGATACTGTATATAAAAAACCCTAAAGACCCCATCAAAAAACTGAGAACTAATCAATGAATTCAATATACTTGCAGGATAAAAAAAGTTAAATAAAATTCTGTTATGTTTCAATACACTAATAAAATACAGGAAAAGAAGAAAACAATCCTATTTATAACTACATTAAAAAGAATAAAATATTTAGGAATAAGTTTAACCAAGAAGGTGAAAGACCTATACCCTGAAACCTATAAGACACAGATGAAAGAAATTGAAGAAGGCACAAATAGAGGGAAAGATATTCTGTGCTCATGTATTAGAAGAATTAATATTGTTAAAATGTCCATACTATCCAAAGCAATCTACAGACATAATGCAATCCCTGTCAAAACTCCAATGGCATTTTTCAAAAGACAAAAACAAATAGTTGTAAGATTTTTATAGAAAGACAAAAGACCTCAAATAGCCAAAACAATCTTGAGAAAGAACAAAGTCAGAGTTATCACTATATTACACTACACTATAAAACTATAGTAATCAAATAGTAATCAAATATATATATATATATATAGTCAGTTGATTCACAACATAGGAGGCAAAAATATACAATGGGAAATGACAGACAATAAAATGTGTTGGGAAAATTGGACAGCTACATGAAAGAGAATGAAACTGGACCACTTCCTTACAGCATATACAAAAATTAACTCAAATAGATTAAACCCTTGAACATAAGGCCTGAAGCCATTCAACTCCTAGAAGAAAATATAGAGTAAGCTCCTTGGCATTAGACACAGCAAGGGATTTTTGTGGAGGTTTTTGTTTATTTGGATTTGATCCCAAAGGCAAGGGAAGCAAAAGCAAAAATAAACAAATGGAAGACTACATCAACTCAAAATCTTCTGAACAGCAAAGGAAACCATCAACAGAACTAAAAGGTAGCCTACCAAGTGGGAGAATATATTTGCAAATCATATATCCAATACAGGATTGAACTCAAAATATATAATGAACTTATACAACTCAATAACAACAACAAAAGAAACAAATAGTCTAATTCAAAAGTGGACAGAGGATCTGAATAGACATTTTGCCAAAGAAGATATACAGATGTCCAACAGATATGTGAAAGACGTTTCAACATCACCAGTCATCAGGGAAATGTAAATCAAGATCACAATGAGGAAAGACCTCACACCTTTCAAAATGGCTATTTTCAAAAACACAAGAAATAATAAATGTTGATGAGGATGTGGAGAAAAGGGAACCCTTGAGCACTGCTGGTGGGATTGTAAACTGGTGCAACCACTATAGAAAACAGTGAGAAAGCTCCTCAAAAAATTAAAATAGAATTACCATATGATCTCGCAATTCCACTACTGGATATCTTTCCGGAAATACTAATTTGAAAAAATATTTGTACCCCCTATGTTCACTGCAGCTTTATTAACGATAGCCAATATATGAAAGCAACCTAAGTTTCCACCAATGAATGAATGGATAAAGAAGATATGGTACACACACACACACACACACACACACACACAATGGAACACCACTCAGCCATAAGAAAAAATGAAATCTTGTCATTTATAGTGACAAGGATGGACCTTGAGGGTATCATGCTAACTAAAATACGTCAAACAGAAAAAGACAAATACTGCATGCTTTCATTTGTATGTGGAATCTAAAAAACAAAACAAACAAACAAAGTAAAACCCAGACTCACAGATACAAAAAAATAGACTAGTGGTTGCCAGAGGGAACAGGGTTGGAGAGGGTGTGATATTGGTGAAGGAGATCAAGAAGTACAAACTTCCAGTTAACTAATTAAATAAGTCATGGGGGGAACAGTCAACAAAACCAAAAGACAACCTGTAGAATGAGAGAAGGTATTTACAAATGTCTTATCATATAAAAGGTTGGTATCCAAAATCTATAAAGAACATATGGGGGCACCTGAGTTGCTTAGTTAAGAATCTGCCTTGGCTCAGGTCATGATCCCAGAGTACTAGGATTGAGCCCCACACTGGGCTCCCTGCTCAGCAAGAAGTCTGCTTCTCCCTTACCCCTCCCCCTGATGCTTATGCTATCTCCCTCTTTCTCTCTCAAATAAATAAGTAAAATCTCAAATTTAAAAAAAAATAATTTATCAAACTCAACACCCAAAGAATAAAAAATTCAGTCAAGAATTTGAACAGACATTCCTCCAAAGAAGATAAGCAAATGGCCAACAGACACATGAAGAAATGTTCAACAACGTTCAGCATTACAGAAATACAAATCAAAACCACAATGAGATACCACTACAATGATACCAGTCAGAATGGCTAAAATTAACAAGCCAGGAAACAACAAATATCACCAAAGATGCAGAGAAAGGGGAACACTTTTATACCGCTAGTGGGAATGTAAGCTAGTACAGCCACTCTGAAGGTTCCTCAAAAAATTAAAAATAGAGCTACTGTGTGACCCAGTAATTTTACTACTAGATCTTTATCTAAAGGACACAAAGTGATCCAAAGGGGCACTTGCACCCCAAAGTTTATAGCAGAAATGTCCACAAGAGCCAAACTGTGGAAAGAGCCAGATGTCCACTGACACATGAATGGATAAAGAAGATATAGATATAGATATATATATATCTATATATATCTATATCTATATCTTCTTTATCCATATGTGGAGTGTGTGTGTGTGTGTGTGTGTGTGTGTGTGTGTGTGTGTATAAATTTTAGCAATATTTAGGGTCCTCATTACCAGTTTAGAATTCCCCAAAGGTACAGATGTAGTGAAAAGAAAGGCCATATGCACCCCAATGTTCATAGCAGCAGTGTCCACAATAGCCAAACTGTGGAAAGAGTTGAGATACCCTTCAAACGATGAATGGATAAAGAAGATGTGGTCCACATACATAATGGAATATTACTCAGCCATCAGAAAGGATGAATACCCATCTTTTGCATGAACATGGATGGGACTGTATAAGATTATACTAAGTGAAATAAGTCAAGCAGAGAAAGTCAATTATCATATGGTTTCACTTATTTGTGGAACATAAGGAATAGCATGGAGGACATTAGGAGAAGGAAGAGAAAAATGAAGGGGTGTGGAATCAGAGTGGGAGACGAACTATGAGAGACTATGGACTCCAGGAAACAAACTGAGGGTTTTAGAAGAGAAGGGGTGGGGGGATGGGTGAACCTGGTGATGGGTATTAAGGAGGGCACTGATTGCATGGAGCATTGGGTGTTATACCCAAACAATGAATCATGGAACACTACCTCAAAAACTAATGATGTACCAAATGGTGACTAACAGAGTTAAAAAAAAAAAAAAATAGAATTCATAATTCAAGATAACTTGAATTACATTAAAATTACTTTTGCTGCCCCTGAAAAAAATTTAATTAAGAATATTAATGTAGAGGAGAGGAGCAAGATTGCAGAGGAGTAGGGGACCTAATATCATTAGGTTCCAGGAATTCATCTAGATAGTTATCAAACCATTCTGAACTCCTACAAAGAGATTGAAGAGAAGAAGAGCACAATTCTAGGAACAGAAAAGTGACCACTTTCTGGAAGGTAGGACATGCAGAGAAGTGACTCCAAGGTGACAAAAGGGAAGACAGACTGCATTGGGAGTGGCTGGCTCCTGGCAAGTCATAGAGCAGCAGAGCACAAAATTTAGAAGTCTGCTCCACTGAGGGACGTCACTCCAGAGGCTAAGTGGGGAGTGGAGCCCTTGTGGGGAAGTGTGGTCGCAGGACCCATGGGGTCACAAAAAGACCCGGGGTGCCTGAGTGTGGCAGAGCCCCCATGTATCAGAGTGAGGAAGCCAGCTGCAGAGACAGAGCCGAGAAGTGGACTCTTAGCTCGGGGTTACCTTAACCAAGACCCAAGGCACAATCAGGCCACTGCTCTTCAAGCAGGGACCCCACAAGTGGCTGATCTGGGGAGATACCCTCCTTCTTCCTATGGGAGGAGCAACATGGAAGCACAATGCAGGAATCTGCTGGGATTGAAGACTGAAAACAGGGCCATGCGCCAGAGAGAGAAACACTCGGTCACAGGCCGGGTGAGCACAGAGTGTGGCTGGAGACCAGGAAGACAGGAGGGATTGACTGCTTTTCTCTGAGGGCACAATGAGGACTGGGGCCCTAAGCTCTTGGCTCCTTCGGGCCGGACATTGGGAGGCTGCCATTTTCATTCTCCTCCTCCAAAGCTATAGGGAAAGCATTCAGGGAACAAAAGCTCCAGAGAGCAAACCCAAACAGATTACTTAGCCTCGCCCCTGGCAAGGGTGGTACAAGGTACAATTCCACCTGGGGCAAAAACATTTGAGAATCACTGCAACAAGCCCCTCCCCCAGAAGATTAGCAAGAACATCCAGCCAAGACCAAGTTCACTAATCACTGAGAACTACAGAGCTCCAGAGTTAGGGGAATGCAACACATAGAATTCATGACTTTTTTCCCACCCTTTAGTCCTTCAAAGTTAAATTTTTTTTTCACATGAATATGTTTATTGTGAAAAGTTAAATTTTTTTAATTTCATTTTTTCTTATTCCTTTTTTTTAATTTTTCCTCTTTCCTATTTTAATGTTTTTCAACTTTGTTATATTATCAATATCTTTTTAAAAATCTTTTAAAATTTTTCATTGTTATAATCATATTTTATCCCTTCATTATATTTAGCCTTATTTTTTTGTGTACATACAGGTTTTTCTTTCTTTAAAATTTTGGAATTCAGTTCTTCTAACAGATAAAAATATACCCTAAATATAGCACATGGCTTTGTTCTAGTCTCCAGCCTGATCACATTCTTTGCTTTTTCCTTGTTTTTTTCTTTTTTCAACCAAATTCTTATCAATTCCTTTTTTAGAATTGTTTTTAATTTTCATCTTTACAGTCATACTCCATCCCTTCATTATGTTTACCCTTATTTTTGTTTACAAGTTTTTCTTTCTTTAAAATTTTGGGAGCAGTTTCTTCTAACAGACTAAAATACACCCAAAATCAAGTGTGTGGCTCTGTTCCACTCACCAGTCTAATAAATATATATATTTTTCTTTTTCTCCTTTCTTCTCCAACCCCCCCTCCCCCCCGGTTTTAGGTCTCTTCTGATTTGGTTAGTGTATATACTTTTCTGGGGTCGTTGCTACCCCTTTAGTATTTTGTTCTCTCATTCATCTATTCTTATCTGGATAAAATGACAGGGCAGAAAAACTCACCTCAAAAAAAAAAAGAATAAGAGGCAGTACCAATAGCTAGGGACCTAATCAATATGGACATTAGTAAGATGTCAAATCTAGAGTTCAGAATGATGATTATCAAGGTGCTAGCTGGGCTGGAAAAGAGCATGAAAGAACTAGAGAATCCCTTTCTGGAGAAATAAAATCCCTTTCTGGAGAAATAAAAGAATTAAAATCTAACGAAGTTGAAATAAAAAAAAACTATTAATGAGGTGCAATCAAAAATGGAGGGTTTTATTGCTAGGATAAATGAGGCAGAAGAGAGAATTAGTGATATAGAAGACTAAATGATGGAGAATAAAGAAGCTGAGGAAAAGAGAGACAAACAACTATTGGACTACGAGGGAAGAATTCGAACGACAAGTGATACCATAAGACAAAACAATATCAGAATAATTGGAATCCCAGAAGAAGAAAGAGAGAGGGGGATGGAAGGAATATTGGAGTAAATTATAGCAGAGAATTTCCTTAATTTGGCGAAGGGAACAAGCATCAAAATTCAGAAGGCATAGAGAACTCCCCTCAAAATCAATAAAAATAGGTCCACACCCCATCATCTAATAGTAAAACTTACAAGTCTCAGTGACAAAGAGAAACTCCTGAAAGCAGGTCAGGGCAAGAGGTCTATAACATACAATGGTAGAAATATCAGATAGGCAGCAGACCTATCCACAGAGACCTGGCAGGCCAGAAAGGATTGCCATGATATATTCAGAGCACTAAATGAGAAAAAAAAAAAAAAAAGACACAGAGTATCAGAATGGATAAAAAAACAAAACCCATCAATATGCTGTCTAAAACAAACTCATTTTGGACCGAAAGACACCTCCAGATTTAAAGTGAGGGAGTGAAAACATTTTACCATGCTAATGGATACCAAAAGAAAACTGGGGTGGCAATCCTTATATCAGATCAATTAGATTTTAAGCCAAAGACTATAATAAGAGATGAGGAAGGACACTATATCATACTGAAAGGGTCTGTCCAACAAGAAGATCTAACCATTTTAAATACCTATGCCCCTAACATGGGAACAGCCAACTATATAAACCAATTAATAATAAAATCAAAGAAACACATAGACAATAATACAATAATAGTAGAGGATTTTAACACCCCCCCTCACTGAAATGGACAGATCATCCAAGCAAAAGATTAACAAGGAAATAAAGGCTTTAAATGACACACCGGACCAGATAGACATCACAGATATACCCAGAACATTCCATCCCAAAGCAACAGAATACACATTCTTCTCTAGTGCACATGGAAAATTCTCCAGAATAGATCAAATCCTGGGTCACAAATCAGGTCTCAACTGGTACCAAAAGATTGGGATCATTCCTTTCATATTTTTGGAACACAATGCTCTGAAACTAGAACTCAATCACAACAGGAACTTTGGAAAGAACCCAAATACATGGAGGCTAAAGAGCATCCTACTAAAGAATCAATGGGTCAACCAGGAAATTAAAGAAGAATTGAAAAAAATGTATGGAAACAAATGATAATGAAAACGCAACTGTTCAAAATCTGTGGGACACAGCAAAGGCGGTCCTGAGAGGAAAATATATAGTACTACAAGCCTTTCTCAAGAAATAGGAAAGGTCTCAAGTACACAACCTAGCCCTATACCTAAAGGAGTTGGAGAAAGAAAAGCAAAGAAAGCCTAAACCCAGCAGGAGAAAAGAAATAATAAAGATCAGAGCAGAAATCAATGAAATAGAAAACAAAAAACCAACAGAACAAATCAACAAAATTAGGAACTTGTTCTTTGAAAGAATTAATAAGATTGATAAACCCCTGGCCAGACTTATCAAAAAGAAAAGAGAAAGGACCCAAATAAATGAAATCATGAATGAAAGAGGAGAAATCACAACCAACACCAAAAAAATACAATTATAAGAACCTATTATGAGCAACTATATGCCAGCAAATTTGACAGTCTGGGAGAAATGGATGCATTCCTAGAGACATATAAACTACCAAAACTGAACCAGGAAGAAATAGAAAACCTGAACAGACCCATAACCAATAAGGAGATTGACGCAGTCATGAAAAATCTCCCAAGAAACAAGAGCCCAGGGCCAGACAGCTTACCAGGGAAATTCTATCAAACATTTAAAGAAGAATTAATACCCAGGTCATGATCCCAGCATCCTGGGATCGAGTCCCACATCAGGCTCCTTGCTGAGCAGGGAGCCTGCTTCTCCCTCTGCCTCTGCCTGCCATTCTGTCTGCCTGTGCTCACTCTCTCTGACAAATAAATAAATAAAATCTTAAAAAAAAAAAAAGAAGAAGAAGAAAAAGAAGAAGAATCAATACCTTTACTGTTCCAAAAAACAGAAATGGAAGGAAAACTTCCAAACTCATTTTATGAGACCAACATTACTTTGATCCCAAAACCAGACAAAGACCCCATCAAAAAGGAGAATTACAAACCAATATCCTTCATAAACACAGATGCAAAAATTCTCACCAAAATACTAGCCAATAGGATCCAACAGTGCATTAAAAGGATTATTCATCACGACCAAGTGGGATTTATTCCTGGGCTGCCAGGTTGGTTCAATATCTGCAAATCAAACAATGTGATAGAATTCATTAATAAAACAAAGAGCAAGAACCGTATGATACTCTCAATAGGTGCTGAAAAAGCATTTGACAAAGTACAGCATTCTTTCTGGATCAAAACTCTTCAAAGTGTAGGGATAGAGGGTACATACCTCAGTATCATCAAAGCCATCTATGAAAAACCCATAGCGAATATCATCCTTAATATCATCCTTTTCCCCTAAAATCAGGAACACAGCAGGGCTGTCCACTATCACCATTGCTATTCAACACAGTACAAGAAGTCCAAGCCTCAGCAATCATACAACAAAAAGAAATAAAAGGCACCTGAATTGGCAAAGAAGTCAAACTCTCACTCTTTGCAGATGACATGATAATTTATATGGAAAAGCCAAAAGACTCCACTCCAAAACTGCTAGAACTCATACAGGAATTCAGTAAAGTGTCAGGATATAAAACCAATGCACAGAAATCAGTTGCATTTCTATACACCAACAGCAAGACAGAAGAAAGAGAAATTAAGGAGTCGATCCCATTTACAATTGCATCCAAAACCATAAGATACCTAGGAATAAACCTAACCAAAGAGGCAAAGAATCTGTACTCAGAAAACTATAAAGTACTCATGAAAGAAATGAAGGAAGACACAAAGAAATGGAAAAACTTTCCATGCTCATGGATTGGAACAAATATTGTGAAAATGTCTATGCTACCTAAAGCAATCTATACTTTTAATCCAATCCCTATCAAAATACCATATATTTTTTTCAAAGAAATGGAACAAATAATCCTAACATTTATATGGAACCAGGAAAGACCCAGAATAGCCAGAGGAATGTTGAAAAAGAAAACCGAAGTTGGTGGCTTCACAATTCCAGACTTCAAGCTCTATTACAAAGCTGTCATGATCAAGACAGTACAGTACTGGCACACACACACACAAAAAAAAGAAAACAAAACCAAGAACGTACATCAATGGAACAGAACAGAGAGCCCAGAAACAAGCCCTCAACTCTATGGTCAACGAATCTTCAACAAAGCAGGAAAGAATGGCCAATGGAAAAAAGTCTCTTCAACAAATGGTGTTGGGAAAATTGGACAGCCACATGCAGAAGAATGAAACTGGACCATTTCCCTACACCATACACAAAAATAGACTCAAAGTGATGAAATATCTCAATATAAGACAGGAATCCATCAAAATCCTTAAGGAAAACACAGGCAGCAACCTTTTCGACCTCAGCCACAGCAACTTCTTCCTAGAAACATCACCAAAGGCAAGGGAAGTAAGGGCAAAAATGAACTATTGGGACTTCATCAAGATCAAAAGCTTTTGCACAGTAAAGGAAACAGTCCACAAAACCAAGACAATTTACAGAATGGGAGAAGATATTTGCAAATGACATATTAGATAAATGGCTAGTATCCAAAAATCTATAAGGAACTTATCAAACTCAACACCCAAAGAACAAATAATCCAATCAAGAAATGGGCAAAAGACATGAACAGACATTTCTGCAAAGAAGACATCCAGATGTATCAGGACATCATGAGATGTCCAGACATCATGAGATGCATCAGAGACATCACTCGGCACCAGGGAAATACAAATCAAAATGACAATGAGGGACACCTGGGTGGCTCCGTCTGTGAAGCATCTGCCTTTGGCTTGGGTTGTGATCCCAGGGTCCTGAATTCGAGTCCCACGTTGGGCTCCCTTGCTTGGAGGGGAGCCTGCTTCTCTCTCTGCCTCTGCCTTCCACTCTGCCTGCTTGTGTGCTCTCTCTCCGACAAATAAAATCTTAAAAAAAAAAAAAAGACTTCAACAAGATACCACCTCACACCAGTCAGAATGGCTAAAATTAACAATTTGGGAAATGACAGACATTGGCAAGGATATGGAGAAAAGGGAACCCTTCTACACTGTTGGTGGGAATGCAAACTGGTACAGCCTCTCTGGAAAACAGCATGGAGATTCCTCAAAAAGTTGAAAATAGAGCTACCCTACAACCCAGCAATTGCACTACTGGGTATTTACCCTAAAGATACAAATGTAGTAATCAGAAGGGTCACATGCACCTGAATGTTTATAGCAGAAATGCCCACAATACCCAAACTATGGAAAGAACCTAGATGTCCATCAACAAATGAATGGATAAAGAAGAAGTGGTATATATAAACAATGGAATACAATGCAGCCATCAAAAAAAAACAAAATCTTGCCATTTGCAATGACATGGATGGAACTGGAGGGTATTATGCTAAGCAAAATAAGTCAATCAGAGAAAGACAATTATCATATGATTTCTCTGATATGAGGAATTTGAAAGGTGGGGGAGTTATGGGGGACAGGGAGGGGAAAATATGAAATAAGATGACCCGGGGGAGGGAGACAAACCATAAGAGACTCTTAATCTCAGGAAATAAACTGAGGGTTGCTGGAGTGGTGGGGGGAGGGATTGGGTGGCTGGGTTATAGACACTGGGGAGTATATATGCTATGGTGAGTGTTGTGAATTGTGTAAGACTGATGATTCACAGACCAGTACTCCTGAAGCAAATAATACATTACATGTTAATTTTAAAAATTGAAATTAAAAAATTAACATAATAAAAAAGAATATTAATGTAAACAAGATAAAAGGACATAGTGAGACTTTAATGAAAAGATTTAGAGGAAATATATTCTCCAATAACTTTAGTAGAATCTGCATTTTAAACATTTTCTATGCTCACTTTTCTTACTCACTAAATAAATTTCTGCAGCTTAATCCATACTAAAACATGTTTTTGAAAGCAATGAAAAGACGTTTATTTCTTAAAATTAAAGAAAAAAAGAAAATTGATCTAATTCAGATATATCAAAAATAAAATTACTGCTTTCAGGGTAATTAAAATTTCTCAATTTAAAGTGTTTTTACTTGATGATACAAGCTCATAATAATAACAGAGGAATATGAATTAAAAATAGATTTGTGATGTATGACAGTTGTTAATGCAGTTTCAAATCATTTGTCAACTGAACTATTATAAAATACAAGTAACAACCAGAAAACAAACTAGTAACATTTTATACATTTCGGAAAACTCCAGCAATTTTGGTAGTTAGAAAATTCCGCATCTACAGAGTGCTAGGGCAGTTTCATAATACACATGAGCAAAATCTGCTCTTCAGATGTCAATTTTCAAATGAACACAGTCTCAAAAACTCCAAAGTAAGCAGCCCTCCTCTAGGTCTTTTATTGGCTAAAGTATGAAGAGTTTCTTATGTAGTTAAAGAGTTTATATTTTAAAGATTTTTGATGGCCCTGTGCTCAATACTTATTAATATTTTATCAACAGATCAAAAATAAAAGGCTAAACAAAGCATTGTGAATATATCTGTTATATTGCAACCAAGCCATTTGTTTCAATCCTTCCATCTTAGTAATTTCATTTGAAAATATGCACAAGCGTCTAAAATATACTATTTTTGTTGGATTTCCAACAATCTCTTTTTTTTTCAACAGTGTTTCAATTAAATTTTCAATAGTACTTTTAAAATCATTAAAGAACAGAATTCCTCACAAGCATGATATTACTTTTCCCAATGAATATAAAAACAAACCTGAGTACTCAAGAAAAGAAGAAATGAAGTCACAAGCCAAGGTAAAACACAGACTTGAAATTTAGCATGCTTCACCTTGTAATATGTTGCTTTGTTGATATATATACATTTCAACATGAACACATATAATAAAACATTTCCAGATGCCAATTCCCTATAGTGTCGCGGTCTTAGAGAGTTCCAATCCACAGAATTCCCTGGCTCGGCTCTTAAGCCTACATTTTACATTTCGAGGGTATTTTCAACAGCACTTCCTCAAGCCCCATTTTAGAGGCCGAAAAGGCCAAATACTGCTTTGGAGTTGACCCCTGAAAGTGACTTCGTTTGATGAGAAAGAAGTATCAACTAAGTATAGAAATCTTATTAGAAAATAAGCAAATACTCAGGGTGGGGGAATTTGATTCTTTTCTTAAAGGAAACTTGTAAAAGATAAGAATAAAACTGAAGGGTACAAGGAGATTGTTGTTAGATTTAACGATCACAGTAAGCTCTGAGTTAAAGACCCTTTTTCAGTGCTTCACATGAACATGTGGTCTGTTTGTCATGAGGCCACAGCAAATTAAGTACAGAATTTGAATTAAGCCTTTAAAAACTATCAAAACAGTTTGATAGAGTAATTTTACATCTACTAGATTTAATAACAAAAAATCTAGGCTCATAGTTTGTCTCTTTTTAAATTTAATTTTTCCATTAATTTATTGTTCTTGTATTTTACAAAAGTATTGATCCATGACAGTTTAGAAGATGTTTTTATTTTTTTTATCATAACAATGTGAAAAGCCTTGGTTTATGTGCATTCTCACATTTAACCTTCATATGGAACTCACAATATACATGCCACTATTATCTCCATTTTCCAGTAAGAAAACCAAACTCAAAGACATAAAGTAAATTAGTAGCAGCTATGTGAGTCTGGATTCAAACCCAGACTCTTGACTCTTTTTTTTTTTTTTTTTAAGATTTTATTTACTTATTTGTCAGAGAGAGAGAGAGCACAGGCAGGTGGGCAGGAGGCAGAGGGAGAGGCAGGCTTCCTGCCCAGTAAGGAGCCAATGCAGGGCCCAGTTCCAGGACCCTGTGATCACGACCTGAGCCAAAGGCAGATGTTTAACTGCATGAACCACCCAGGCATTCCCCAGGCTCTTGGTTCTAGAGACCATTCTACACAAGACATGTTTCTCCATTTTGGATAATATCGCCATACTGGATACCTGATCCCAGTATTTTCATCCAGTGGCATACTTTATCTTTGAATGTCATCAAGGAAATTCTAAGGGTCATAGTCCAAACAGCATTTTTGCCTTTATATGTAAATCGTGAATTAATCACCTATGAATTTGTCTATGCCTTTCTTACACTTATTCATAATTTCAAACCCTTCCATCTCCTAATTTTAAAGAGTTTTGTAAACATACATTCCACATTATTAAGTAATCTTTCCTCTTATTTTCCATAAATTTATAGCATATTGCCACTTGACTTCACTGTTCTGTAAATTTTTATTTTTGTTTTTGTTTTAGTTATGAAGGCTTGACTTTTTTAACTTCTTATTTAGGAATAGTTACAGGCTCTTAAAAAGTTGTAAAAATAATAGAGTTTCCATATACCCAATACCCAGCTTCCCCCAATGATAACAACTTACATAACTATAGTACATTATCAAATCCAGGAAATTAATATTGACAGAATACAATCAACAGACCTTCTTAAATCTTACTGATTTTTGAAAGCACTCATTTTTACCTATAGAAGGTTATAGGTTTCACGCTGTTTAATTGGGCTGTCTCCTATTTTTTATGAGCAACATAAACAATGTACTCTGTTAATCTCTGTTCCCTTTTTGAGAAACTCTTATGATCTACAGCTCAAAGATCCCTATCATCACTGAACTTATGATTACAATAGCAATTCTAAGTCAAATAAAGAATCCCACCCTAGCTGGATGACTACATTGATATCACTGGTCTAATAATTCCGGTCTCAGTGACTTTTTTGGTCACAATGACAAGAAACCACACTGAGTAGAGTGGCCTCATGGTCCAGCCACACCTCAGCCTAACTATTATAACTTTCCAGCATTCTTTGGAAATTACACAAAATTTTATTGCGATCCAATTACTATCCTATTTGCTGAGATGCAGAGGTGAATAACTGACTCACTATTCCTGCTATCTAGAAGTTCACTGTCTAAAAAAAGAAGAAAGAAAATAAATTCTTAGTTTTTGTTAAGATGAATCAGCACTGGCTATAAGCATTTATCTCTGAAAACTACCCTGGAGAAATTATAGAAGAGAAAGGTAAGCACAGATCTGGGAAACTAGGATAAAAATAGCAAGAAATTCCTAAGGACAGGAAGGTTGTCAATGTCAGGCATACCTATAGTCTGGAGGGATATGGGAGACAGGACAATGACATAAAGCTGAGCACAAGGGGGATGGGATAGGAAAAGCTTTCAGATCTGTTTTGTCCTCTTGTATTTGTTTTATGAAAATGATGGCTTGCTCTACTTCCACTGCTGGGATTAAATTAGTAGCCAAATCCCATCCTTCCCAAAGTATGAAGATAATATTAAGGTAGCACCAAAGGCCTAAATGGGTGAGGAGTAATAAAAACAGGTGTAAGCTGATCAGCTGTCCTCATCACTACTATCATTATTCCCAAACAAGAGGAGTCCCTGCCTTTTGTCATCACCCAGAGCCCATGAACCCCCTTTAGACCATATTACAGGTACAAATATAGACATGAACCCAATAACAAAACATCAATAGTAAGTTCTCACCTATCAATAATGACTTTAAATATAAATGGATTATTTTTTCCAATCAAAAAACAGAGTGGCTGAATGGATAACAAAAATATCTAGCAATTTGCTGTCTAAAAGAGAACACTATAAAGGCACAAACAGGCTGAAAGTGAAGAGATGGAAAGAAATAATGAAAGAAAGCAAGAATGCTATACTAACACCAGATAAAATAGACTTTCAGTCAAAATTGCTCTGAAAAGGACTACTTATATAATGATAAAGTGATCATTTCAAGAGGATATAACAATTGTGTATATATACACCAAATATTAGAGCACCTAAATATTTAAAGTAAATATTAACAGAACTGAAAGAGACAATAATACAATAATAACAGGGGACTTAAATACCCCATTTTCAACATTGGATAGATTATCCAGACAGATTATTTACATAAGGAAACAACAAACATTATTAATAAGGAAACAACAAACCTGAATAACACATACACCTAATGACCCTAAAGACTTACACAGAACACTACATCCAACAGCACCAGAATACACATTCTTCTTTAGCACACATAGAACATTCTCCAGGATAAATCACATGCTGGCAAAAATCAAGCCTCAATAAATGTAAGAAGACTGAAATTATATCAAGTATCTTTTCAAGCCACAATAACATGAAACTAGAAATCAACTACAGCAGGAAAATTTTAAAAAATTATAAATACATAGAAATTAAACAACACACTCCTAAACAATCAATGGATCAAAGATGAAATAAAAAGGGAATTCAGAAAGTATCTTGAGACAAAGAAGAATGAATACACAACATACAAAAACTTACAAGATGCAGCAAAACTGGTTCTAAGAGGAATATTTATAGCTATAAATGATTACATTAGAGAAAGATCTCAAATAAACAACCTAACGGTAACTCAAAGAATTACAAAAAGAGGAAAAGTCTAAGCCCAAAATTATTAGAAGGAAGGAAATAACAACTATTAGAGCAGAAATACATGAAATAGAAACTAGAAAGACAAAATTTTAAAAATCAATGAAACAGAAAGTTGGTCATTTGAAGATTTTACAAATTGACAGACCCTTAGCATATTAACCAAGAAAAAAAATGTACGCTCAAATAAAATTACAAATGAAAGAGAAGTTATACCTGATACCACAGAAATACAGAGAATTATAAGAGGCTACTATAAACAATTATGCACTCAATTCCCTTCAAATAAGGATCAGTCACTCTGGCAGGAAGAACAGGTCCTGCCTTCTCTGTCTGAGGATTTAGTGCCATGAGAAATGAGATGAGTCTTAACATCCATGTTATTGAAGTCACCACAGTTTGCCAGTGAAATAGTTTCTCCCATGACAAATCTAAACTGTTGGATCCCTAACTGTTGAGCACCAAGTTGCAGATACAAGAAGCAAAACTAATCCAAGTGAATTATTAGATATGAAATGAGACTACCTCATTCCTGGTACCAACTACATTATCACACAGGGTCCCAGAAAGGGAAAAAAAAAAAAAAAGATTCACATCAAAGGTTTAAATGAAGATATTTACAGAGGTATGAACAACAAACAAGAGATGCTGAGGCACTGAGGGATTAGCTAAACCAGGAAACTATTACCGAGAGGAGGAAATACACTTATTGGAGACCAGTGAGAGTTGAAACCTTGGGGGAGAAGCTTCCCATTGGAGCTGAAGTTGAAGAGGAATACAGCTGTTGTCAGAGAACTGAAGCCAGAAGGGAAGAAGTGGGGAAGAAGTACTGTGACCTTTTCTCCTCCTTCTTCCCTAACTTCTGCAAGTTCCTCCCACTGTCCATTGTCCAGTGCAATTGAGAAGGGAGTCCAGAGGATGACTCCCAGGGATCAGAAAAAAGCAAAGAAAGGCAGAAAAGAAGCTAGGAGATTTCAGAAAGATAACCAGAATACATGAATCTTCTGAGCTTTCTATTTTGTTTCATCAACCGTTTTATATGTTTGTGTGTCAGTATTACAGTGTCACAAGTGTCCTTTTTCCTAATGACCTGAGAGGTCACTGTTGTACTAAACTTTAACATGTGTTTGTGTCAGTAATGAAAGCTCTATTCTACATTGTACATATGTGCACCAATACCACAACTTTCTCATTACTGTATCTCAACAGTACATTTTGATTCTAACAGGGTATGTCCTTCTCTTCAGTGGTTTTATTTTTCATTAATTTTTGTTCTATTTTGTTTACAGTCTGGTTTTGATTATTTCTATTTTCTCTTCAACATAAATCAGTGGATCAAATTTCACCAAAAAATACCATTGGCATTTTTATCGGAATTTACACTGATGTATAGATAAATTACAGGGAAATGTGATCTCTTCACATTAGTGAATCATTTCATCTAAGCACATAGCACACATAGTATCCTTTACATTGTTAAGGTCTTTTGTATTCTTCAATAAGGTATAAGTTTCTCAATAAATGTCTTACACATTTATTCTTTTTTTATCCCTTGGTATATTAAGGGCCTTGTTGCTATAGTGAATGGGTTCTAATACTGCATTTTCTAATTGGTTACTCCTGCTATAGAGAATATCTTTTAATATTTGTGTTTTTGATCTTGTATTTAGCCAAAATAATAAACTTTTTTATTAGTTCTGATAGTTTATCAAGTAATTCCTCTCAGTTTTTAAATTTAAACAGCCTTTTCTTCTATAAATGAGCACTCTTTGTCTCTACATGTCCTATGTGCGTATGTCTTGTCTATTTTTCTGGCACGGATCAGAAATCAAATGCAGTTTCAAATATTAATAGCAAGAATTGACATCTTTCCTAGTTTCTAATTCAAATGGAATGTTGCTAATGTTCCCAATTTTCCTTGAGGATGTTTGTTCTAGCCATGCCTGCCTTTACACTGAGTCTCTTCTTCCTTTGCTAAAAGCTTTTATCAGAAATGAATACTGAATTACATCACACATTTAAGGTACATTTTGGGTATCTATCAAGATGATTATATGAATTTTTAAATAATCATTTTATGCAAACTCCATGAGATCTTATCTTTTTTGTTCAAGATATATTTACTTCTGAGAGAGAGCACAAACAGGAAGGGCAGGGAGAGGGAGAGAATCTCAAGCAGACTCCATGCTGACCAAAATGTGGGGATCAATCTCACCACCCTGAGATCATGACTCTGAGATACCACCATCTGAGCTGAAACCAAGAGTCAGATGCCTAACCAAATGTGCCACCTAGGCATCCTGAGATCTTGTCACACTTTTACCCCAAAACCTAGAACAGTGTTTTTTCATTATTTCATTATAGGAAATTTAAAAATATTTTTGAAGTATTTATAAACAATTAAAAGTATTTATTGTCATTAATTACACTGATGGAGTTCTGATGGTGACTCATGCTTACATTCCTGGACTAAATCTTAATTGGCTATGATAGTATTATTTTAATACATTGTAGGATTCAATTTAGCATTTTTTTTTCATTTAAAGTTTTCATCAATGTTCATAAGTTCAATTGTACAGTTTTCTTTAGGAGCTATGCAAACCATCAAATTTATAAGAGTTTTGTATTTCTCTGTGTAATGTTGAACAATGAATTCTTTCAAAACTAACATTTCCAAATATGTAGTTTATGTCAAATATTCTAATTTGTCATATTTTCTCATTTCTGATGTGTCCTCTCTCCTTTTCTTTCTTTTAATAGTTATTTATAATTTAGAGGAAGAGAGAGAGAATGCATGAGTGGGTAAGGGAGAGGGAGAGAGAATCTTAAGCAGACTCCACACTGAGCATGGAACCCTATAGGGGACCCAGCACAGGGCTCAATCTTAGGACCCTGAGATCATGACCCTGAGACCATGACCTGAGCCAAAACCAAGAGTCGGATGATTAACTGACTGTACCACCAAGGCACCCTACCCTTCTATTTCTTAATAAAACTCACCAAATACTTTTAAATATTTTACTGATTATTTTGAAGAAGAAAATTCAGGTTTTACTTATTATTTACCATTTATATTATGTTTAGTTTAATTTTACATGACAAATGTATGATTTTATTTTTTCTACTCTCTTTAACTGTTTTCCTTCTTCCAGCATCTTGAGTTGAATGTCTTGTTTATTTATTTTCAAACTTTTATGCCCTAATCAATGCATTTATGTCTATAAAATTTCCTAAGTATCATTTTGGCTGTCTCCCACAGTTCTGGTATACAATCTACTTGCTGTTGTTTGTTTCTAAATGGTTTATTAACTACAGTTTTGTTTCCCTCTTTAGAAATTTTTAAGAGTTTTAAAAGATACCATTTTAATGTTACATGACAAATGTTTATATAAATAAAATACAAATAAAATGTTTATTTCTAGTATTATTTGCATTATAGACAAATACTGTAAACAGTATCACTTTAGCTTTAGGGAATTTTTGCGTTTTTCTTTGTTGCTTAATATGTGGCCAATTTTTTAAATGTTCTTTGTATTTTGAAAAAATGTATATGGACTTATGACTTGGATATATAATACATGAAGCGTGATAATTGTAAATGAAATACTCTATTTTCTTATTATTTTTTCTTTTCTTGATCTATTGATTTTTTAGACATACCTATTTTCCCTGTCCTAATTTTTCAATTTCTCCCATAAAATATAAGGTGAGAGACAAAATAGCTTGTTCACTATTGAATACCCAGCACTTAGAACCGTGCCATCAGTATGCAAAATATGTGACTTATATTCAGTGCTTTGCTATCTCCATTGAAAAGCTCTTTTCAACACTTTCAAATCCTTAAGTTCTTTCCTGTTCCACCATGTATGTGTTATGACTGCACAGGCAAATAGACTGAATAAAACACAGAAAATATTGTCTGTTAAACTAAAAAACAAGGAGGCCTTTGGACTGAGATGGCTCTAATGCCCTAGCAGCCTCCATAAGCAAACCAAAACCCAAGTCTGTAAATGCCTGAAGGCTAACAAATCAAAACCCAATGACAACCAATCACCAACAGTCAACCAGGCTCTACCAAATAAGGCAGCCACTTAAGCTACAGCCAATCAAATAATTCCTTGCTGTGCTTCTGCATCACTGTAAAAAGTCTTGCCCCTAGCTCATCTCAATGAATCATTCTTAACCACTTCCAGTTCAGTGCTTCCTTATTCAAATGGATTTTTTGTTCAAATAAACTCTTAAAATTTTTAATATACCTCAGTTTAACTTTTAACATGTCTTAAGAGTCTTCTTAAATCAGCAATATTGTCTTATTCATCAATGTCTAGAGTTAGAGTTCTCCTGGCACATACTAGGTGCTGAATGAATATTTGTGGAATGACTGAATAAATATTTAGCCCAGCAGGATATAGGTGGTCATTTCCAGATTTCACAATGTAAAACTTGACTTCATTTTTCATCTCAAGAGTCCTTTATATACATACCCAGGATCTATGAAACAGTTTTTGATATCCAGGGAAGAAAGCTAAACTTATTAAGTTGGAAATAAATTTTAAGTGTTGTAATCACTTCTGCACATAGATGGGGCTACAGAAAGGCCAACTAAGCTTCCTTATTCTTTAGAATACTAAGCTTGAAATGTTCCTTTTCCAACTGAGGCTGACTCCCAAGCTTTGTTTTCTAGGCCAGGTAGTGAGACCTAAGAGAAGAGACAGATCAGGGACATACATTCACTTTAAACAATATTAAAAATTGATTCACCAACTTGCATTCCCACCAACAGTGTAAGAGGGTTCCCCTTTCTCCACATCCCCTCCAACACATGTTGTTTCCTGTCTTGCTAATTTTGGCCATTCTAGCTGGTATAAGGTGATATCTCAATGTGGTTTTAATTTGAATCTCCCTGATGGCTAGTGATGATGAACATTTTTTCATGTGTCTGATAGCCATTTGTATGTCTTCATTGGAGAAGTGTCTGTTCATATCTTCTGCCCATTTTTTTATATGATTATCTGTTTTGTGTGTGTTGAGTTTGAGGAGTTCTTATAGATCCTGGATATCAATCTTTTGTCTGTACTGTCATTTGCAAATATCTTCTCCCATTCCGTGCGTTGCCTCTTTGTTTTCTTGACTGTTTCCTTTGCTGTGCAGAAGCATTTGATCTTGATGAAGTCCCAAAAGTTTATTTTGGCTTTTGTTTCCTTTGCCTTTGGAGACATATCTTGAAAGAAGTTGCTGTGCAGCCTCTTTGGAGAACAGTGTGGAGATTCCACAAGAAATTAAAAATAGAACTTCCCTATGACCCTGCAATTACACTACTGGGTATTTACCCCAAAGACACAGATGTAGTGAAAAGAAGGGCCATCTGTACCCCAATGTTTATAGCAGCAATGGCCACGGTTGCCAAACTGTGGAAAGAACCAAAACGCCCTTCAACGGACGAATGGATAAGGAAGATGTGGTCCATATACACTGTGGAGTATTATGCTTCCATCAGAAAGGATGAATATCCAACTTTTGTAGCAACATGGATGGAACTGGAAGAGATTATGCTGAGTGAAATAAGTCAAGCAGAGAGAGTCAATTATCATATGCTTTCACTTATTTGTGGAGCATAACAAATAGCATGGAGGACATGGGGAGTTAGGAGAAGGCAATTGGGTGAAATTGGAAGGGGAGGTGAACAATGAGAGACTATGGACTCTGAAAAACAATCTGAAGGGTTTGAAGAGGTGGGGGGTGGGAGGTTGGGGGAACCCGGTGGTGGGTATTAGAGAGGGCACGGACTGCATGGAGCACTGGGTGTGGTACAAAAACAATGAATACTGTTATGCTGAAAATAAATAAATAAATAAATAAATAAATAAATAAATAAAAGCAAAAAAAAAAATAATTGATTCAAATCATCACTAAACTGACCCAGCTTTGGCTGTCAGTATATATTAAATGTGAAGATGAGCTAAATGAATAGAGCTCTGGTATATCCCTACACTCAAATAGCCTCTTGACCCTCTTCCCTAATCAACTCTTGCCTCCTCACTATATACCTAAAATTTGGAGGATAAATTACCCTAAGAGCATAGAAGTAGAAAGAGCAAGTTTTTTCGCCATGCCTTCCCAAAGCCAATGCCTGCTTCCCTTTATACACATTCCTGAACTAGTCATACAGAATCCAGAACTAGCTCACCCCAGGCCTAATGGATAGCATTCCAGGGGCATACCAGACTCTAATAGCATTCTAGGCTACATAAAGCCCTTCAAAGGCCAATGAATTTGTGTGGCTTCTTGATAAGGAATTTCAGATCCTGTATAAGCTCTACTTAATGCTTTTAAAGAATTGACTTTTAACCTAGCATCAAGCTCCCATAATATTGTAGGGTATATTCCTTGGAAAGTAGACTCTGAGAATTTGTTGTGCAGGCTATGCATTAAGAAGGAACGCCAGAATTAACACTTGAGGAAGGGAGGGAAAGGAAATAACAGTGGACAAAGGAAGAAGTCAAGTGCTGATGCAGACCATCTGACACCTCAGCTGATTGCACAAGAAGTTCTGAAGCTAGAATGTACCTTCAGAGTTGTGTGAGTTGGAGAAAGGTGGTCATTCCCTTATACACCTGCATCTACCAATCATAGATGTGGGCCACCTTGGGAAGAGATATGATGTTGGATGAAGTAGTTCTCTGAAGGTGAGCCAATCCCTGAAAGTACCGACAACTTAAGGGTGTTGGTGGTTACACTCCCAACAACTGATGTACTAAGTCTACCCTTGAAAGGGAGATCTGGGCAGCATATCACACTGTTCTCACCCATGAGCGATCTTGGCTTGAGATTAAGATCTCTCCACTTAGTGAGCAGAAGAGCAATAATCATACATTTTGGTCTCAAGATCCCTCTCCACTCTTAGAAACTATTACAGACCCTAAGAATGTTTATGTGGATCTTTACCTTAACAGAAATTAAAGCTGAGAAGATTTTAAAATATTTATTAACCTATTTTTAAATGGCAACATAAATCCACTCCCTACTGAAAAAAAATTTTTTCAAAAAAAAATATAATGATAATAGTGACATTGTTTTCCATATTTTACTCATGTCAACAGTCTTGACCATGTGGATTCCTGAGAGGATCTAGGTGAATCCATAACAGTTCACAGACATGCATTGACAAGAATTTAGAAAAAATATCCAAAACCCAATATAACAAGACTCAAAAAAGTCATAATAAACTGAACACCAAAATTAAGAGTCCCCTGAACTTCTATGATCTTGATTCTAGACTTTTTTTCCTGCCCTATAATATACCTGAAAAATGTGTTTAAGTTATGTGAATAAGTGTCCAGGACAATATATTTTTTCTCTCCCAAATAGGGGATGTTTTGGGGAGTTTTTCCCCAGAAAATTCTAAAGTGGCCTTGAGACCGTCTTCTAAAAAGTGTCCAGAGCAGCATGGTCTCAGCACAAAATATGGAAATGTTATTTATGTAAGTTATCAGACCTACAAAAATTCTTGGAACTTGAGACCCAGCATAATTAAATTTTTTCAGGGAGAGGTTGAGATGGTAGGGAGTTTTACCAGGAATTTGGTCTTTGGTAAAGCAGTGCTAGGTCTTTACTCTCTAAACAGGTTTTTTTTTTTTTTTTTAAGAATTTATTTATCTATTTGACAGACGAGATCACAAGTAGGCAGAGAGGCAGGCAGAGAGAGAGGAGGAAGCAGGCTTCCTACTGGGCAGAGAGCCCCATGCAGGGCTCTATCCCAGGACCTGGGATCATGACCTGAGCCGAAGGCAGAGGCTTTAACCCACTGAGCCACTCAGGCACCCCGTCTTTGCTCTCTAAATCTAAGTGTGATAGTTTGTGGTCTAGCTTACTTCAGGAAAAAAAAAAAAAAATCTCCATTAATATGCATAAAAAGAAATTTATAACTCCTATAACGAAATAGAAATCAACCAGAAATAAATTCATTTAATAAAGGAAATTGAGAATGCTGTATATATCCCTAGATATTCCAGTTACACTACCCCATCAGCTTAATCTAGTTACCTAGTAGTAAGGCAATTACACAATGAAGATTTAGGGTTGATGTAAATTTAGGGTTCAGTTGTGATGTTGGATGCTTATAACAAAATATTTTTTGTGGGAAAGCAAGCCCCTTGACAATCTTTACATTGTTGTGTACAATTAAATGACAATTTATTCTGGTTTTATTTTTAACGGGACTCGTCATTTACTGTCATTACTGGCCCACAAGAGAGAACACTCAGTGTTCTCTTTCTCTCTTCAGAACAAAATCTGTACTAAACCATCAGAATTTGCTTTTCTAGCAATGAAAAAGCTCGTAACTTATGGAAAGCCAGCTCCATCTAGCTGTCCATCCTATATCATTCCTCTGTCCATGTTCCATAAATATAATGTGTATGAGCTATCATCAAAATGTAGTTTCTTCTAAAATAGGTCCTTGCCAAATGGACAGATCAGTGACCTCGTGTATAAATACTTTTAAAGATATTGATACTTATCCACTTATTTTTATCATATTTTTCTCCTTTTTTCTCCCAGATGGAGTTGGTTATTCTAAGGGAAGACTCTAAGATCAGCATTATATTAAAACACACACACATCCACAAATGCACACACCTTGCTTCCTTTATTAAGTTTGAAATCTAGGTATAACAGTTCATGAAGGTTAAAAGATAACTAGATTAAATGTTCAAATGATATTACATTTGAGGTTGTTTATTGTGTGCATATGAATCTTTATAAAAAATATGCTAAAGCTTTTCTCTTGAGATTTCTGAGGGAATGTTCTCTAATCCCTCTTGTTGAAATCAATCTAAAAATATTTAGCATTGTGTAAATCTTGTGGTAGCAACATGCATCTTTATTAGGTCATGCCAATATTAAAGAGATTTACCAAAAAAAAAAAAATCAGCCCTTGTAGCATACATTTCCTATATTGTTATTATTAAATTATTCTTAAATTGGAAAATTAATAAATCCTATAAGTAATCTATGTTCTTGGATGAGGGTAGGAATTTCAATTGTCACTGCAATTTTATCACTAAAAAGATGCACTAACATCTTTATGAATTCACTTAAAACCATTATTTCACTTCAAAGAGCTCTATGTACATTTCAAAATATGTTGCTTTAACACATTTTCAGTACATTTCATCAATATTTCATTTTGCTATCACCTAGCCTTACCTCTAGTCACAAACAATAAAGCAGGGCAGTCAGGCAGTTTAACACAGCTTGAGTTCAGCAACCATCTTACACTACGATCTTCATTCCAATATCAAAATGCACTCTAATGGGCAAAAGAATTTATTTGCAATTGGAAAATAAGACTTCATAAATTGTTTAAAGTTTAAAAATCTCCAAACATACTCCTCTTATTGGATTTCTTGGGTACCACCATGTTCTATTTGGCTCAAAGCCTACATTTGTAGGCTTTACATAGCATTGCTATTCATGAAGAGTAAAAAGAAGAATGTCACAAGTGGAAATCTACTTAAACTGCCTTTCTGTTGAGGCTGAATGCTGTCCATCAACTCATTCATTCACTCACAAAATACAACTTTGCAAGTCTACTATATACACAGAATTCTGCAGTGCCTTAGACTCTTAAAAGAAAATATAGCCTAAGTTTTCTCATCATCAGATGTTGTATAAACAATATAAAGAGTGATGACAAGAACCACTAGTTCTCTTCAGGGTTAAGACATATGCCTTTGTTAGAAGATAAGGATGGCCACTAATACTATAGCATGATTTTGATTATCAGAAGAACCAACAGAAAGAGATGCACTGAGGAATGGGAGTCAGGTCTCATAAATTTATCAGAAACATGACAGAGCACCAAGCAAAATCTAGGTTAATAGTGAATGGCATGGTAAGTAGTGTAGAATGGTAGAAAGAATATACATCTAGAGTCTAGCGTCAAGCACATGTGTTGACTCCCAGGGCCACCACCACTGACCCTATGGCAATAAGTGATGCGTTTCATTTCACTGAATTTCTGTGTATTCACAGTCATAATGGAAATAATAAAATATTTCTCAAAGAGTTAATGTGATAATATGTGTGGAAGTACAGGCACAGACAATATACTCAAAATTGTATAACTATTTTTCCCTCCTTTTTCTGTGATGGATGGACACAAGTGTGAGGCAGAGGCTACCAGAAGATAGTAGGTATCATGGAAATGGGGAGGAACAAATTAGAGTGATTGAAATTCTAGCAGTTTAAGGATCTGAAAACCAGTTTCAAACTTGCCCAGAAAAAGGACACACCCTATCTTAGATCCAAAAGTCAAAAAGTGTTTTGGTTAAAGCACACAAAAAGAGGAATTTATAGGTCATTCTAAACAATGGCTCTAAACATTTATAATACACACCCCAAGTATCCCCTAAATCAATCTAAGTCTCTAAAATTTGCTCTTACTAGGTCAAATCTGTCCTTAGTAAGCAGGACACTCTCAAACTCACGTTTGTTTTTTTTTTGTTTGGTTTTTTTTTTTTGCTTCTTTCTTCTTCCAACTTTTCTCTAATCAGATCACTATTAAAATGTATCTTTAATGTATCTAAATGTACCTTAAAATGTTTCTTAGTATCACAGAACCACCACTTTTTTTTTAATGGAAAACAAAAACATTTCCCTTTCCTTAAGTTTGAGGATGCTCAAGATGAGATTAAAAAGAGCCAAGTAGACATGCTAATTGAAAATATTTCAAAAGAAAATTTAAATCAGTGTACAAATCAATTAAATTTTAAACCTTCGGGGCACCTGGGTGGCTCAGAGGGTTAAAGCCTCTGCCTTTGGCTCAGGTCATGATCCCAGAGTCCTGGGATCAAGTCCCGAATCAGGCTCTCTGCTCAGCAGAGAGCCTGTTTCCTCCTCTGTCTCTCTCTCTCTGCCTGCCTCTCTGCCTACTTGTGATCTCTGTCTGTCAAATAAATAAATAAAATCTTTAAAAAAATTTTTAAACCTTCATGAAACACAATGATGAGAAATCATCTCCTCTCTCATACTGGTTTTTGTTTGTGAGATTACTAATATGGAGCCTCATACAGATTAGACACTACCCATATATATTGCATAATTATAGACAAATTAGCTAAATCTCAAGGTTCTAAGGCCTTTGGTTCTTCTATTTTACATAGTCTACGCACCTAATGGGTTGGAATAAATCTCCAGAAACTTACATTATAGGGTGCCAATGTACAATCTTTTCTTTTTCCTCCATTCCTGAATTGACAAATATCTTGAGCACTATTATGTCTGAGTCTTCTTCATAATGGCAATATCATATTTTGTCCATAATTAAATCACTTTGCATTCAGTTAATTTACCCTAAACTTTCATTAACCATATATTAAACTCTTATTAGTCTTCTCTGTAAGTTCTTTACATATAATGATTTCTAAGTTTGGATAACTCTAAGGAGGCTATTTCTGGATAATGTTCAACTGATGTTGCAGAAGAACCTT
This sequence comes from Lontra canadensis, assembly GCF_010015895.1. Classification (NCBI taxonomy): domain Eukaryota; kingdom Metazoa; phylum Chordata; class Mammalia; order Carnivora; family Mustelidae; genus Lontra; species Lontra canadensis. Next base: position 17,112,023 of record NW_022631020.1, on the reverse strand, counting down.
TAACCTAGCTGTATCAGAAGAGATTCTGCCAATCCTAAATGATGTGAGACACATGGAAGTTTACCTAAACTAAAAATGAAAAACAATGCCAAGAGTTTTCACCTTCATCTGTGAATTTTGGCAAATGTGGTTTAATTTACTTCTAATACTTTATTTATTTAACAAAATCCTCATTCCGTGCTCACTGGGTACCAGGCATTGCCCTGTGTTCTTCACAAACATGCACCATCTATGCCAAAGTTACTGTTTTAAAACATGACAGTAAAACTATCAATATGCTTTCATTTGAAAGACGAGTGGCAACAATAGCAAAAGCTCTCTTCAGCAGCTTTGTTGCACTATGCACAAAAGAAAGCAAATTAGCATTGATGGCACTGGCTCTCATTTATATAAGAATCCTCCCTCCTGGTACTCTTACATATTCATAGCATTGTAACAATTAATGATTTTTAAATTTTTCTAGAAATCAATCCAGATTAGGAAATTTGACTATCACAATACTTAGTTGTCACCAATCTGACTTCACCCACAGGAACAGAGTGTTGCTTCATTACATTACTATCTTACATTGATCTTGTTTAATGTGAGAATCAAACTCTAAGAATTCACAAACTCCAAGTGGTTCACACCTTCTAGAAAGGTTTCCTTGGAGACTCATTTGCTCTGTATTTAAGTTCCAGGAGCTCCTATAAGCCTCACAGAGGCAATGCTATACAGAGGTTGCTGAAAGACGAGGGAGGTAGCTTCCTAAAATAAATACAAAGGTAATTTAAATATTTACTAATAACTTCCACACTGCAGTGGGGAGATCAGGTAAATAGGCCATCACTTTCACATTCACCATGCTAAGATGCTAGTGTATCAACCTTGCACCTGATATAATATACCTACTCTGAATACCAAAGAGAGCAGAAAGGTGCCAGTGTGCAAGATGGCAATAGCATCAAGGACTCAGATACATCTAGTTTCTATACTTCTGCATTCTGTTTCAAGAAATGAGGCCCACCTACAACAGGAAAAGAAACAAAAGCCTGAAACTGGGAAGACGAAAATGAGACATCCACAAGCAAAGAGGGATAGAGACTGGTCACACAGAAACTCCCTGCTGAAAGCTGAGAAAGTTCAATGCCAGAAACAAAGGATAAAATAAAAGTTGAAAATAAAAAGAACTGAAAAAACAATACCATACTGATAATTAGAGTCCCATTTGGAAAAGAAAGAGAGAGAAACAAACAAACAAACAAACTAAGTAAGAGTAACTTTCGAAGGGAATGTTTTTCATTATGTCCTATGCTTCTTTCCTATAAGGCAAGGATATTAGCATCTTCCCAGCCTCTTGCTGCCCCCTTCCTCACTATAGTCTGGGGGAGGAGTGGCATACTGGTAAATGCAGACAAGAGTTCAGAAACTTATTGTTGTGGATGGCCTGCCCCACTCTAGCACTGCCAAAATGGTGTGTGGGGAGACTGTCTGCCCAGTTCTGGGTTCAAGATCAAAGAACTTACTAGAATTAACAGACCTAAAGCTCTTTAATTCAATTTAAACTCTACCAGAGACAAAGGGGGCATTTTGTATCTGATATTTACTCTATTTTATTTCTCAGTTTGCTTGGAACCCAGGTAGGGAAGAGGGTTGCTACTTAGGGAGACCACCATGAAGATGGCTTAGATGTTCATTGTTCAAATAAAATGTGACTCGCGGGGCACTCTTCCACACATAGGGCTACTTCGGGGAGAATCAGATTGTTAGCTTGTTCAAAATCGCTATCCTTCAACTTCCCCGTTGCTTTTTCACCAGTAAGTCTCCAGCCATTTCTTTCCCAAGCTCCTCCTATACTCTTTCCTCTGTCTTCTCGCCCCATCAAAAACTACTTCCACTTGCTTCATGCACACCTACATGTAAACGACTGATTACAGTGCGCTAAATCATCAGACTCCATCTCTTCAGATCACGCAGGATTCTTTAACATACCAGACCTAGAAGACCCCAAATAAACCCAATGGCCTTGTAGGAAAGCCACAGCAATGGGGTAATCAGAAATAAGAAATGTACTTGAGAAAAGTTACTGATTTCACCCAAAGTGTCTTTGCTGTGGAAAGAAATCGGGGACTCTGCATTTCAAAGTATATTTTTATCAAGTAAGCAAATAATCGAGAAGGAGAAAGACTATGTCAAAAATATAATGTTTTTCCTAGTTAACTTGTAGTCATTCTTTAAGACTGATTTTAAATGTTGCTCCATCATTATGATATGATTCTGTTAAGATTTTTCCACATGTGGCAAGGTTCTTCCTCATCCGCGCCTCTCACAAAGGTCACAGGGTTCCTCTCCTCCCATTTTCCCCACTGTCTTGGTTTGTCAGCATATCCACCTACCCCATTAACTTATGATCTTTTCAAGAATGCAGGCAGTACCTTGTCTGTGCATTTTCAGCCCGAAACCCAGAAGTTCATCATAAATGTTTGGGTTGTTAAAAGGAAATTTGCCGGGGCGCGTGGGTGGCTCAGTGGGTTAAGCCTCTGCCTTCAGCCCAGGTCATGGTCCCAGGGTCCTGGGATCGAGCCCCGCATCGGGCTCTCTGCTCGTCAGGGAGCCTGCTTCCTCCTCTCTCTCTGCCTGCCAGTCTGCCTACTTGTGATCTCTCTCTCTCTGTGTCAAATAAATAAAATAAAAAATCTTTAAAAAAAAAAAAAAAAAAGGAAATTTGCCAAATGGTCAGAGCTCAATGAGAAAGAAAAGAAGGCAGCTCACAAGTCACAAAAAAATTAATCTTTTCTTGGGAAAACAAGAAGTATCAAAACAACTCTAGCAGTCAGGAAAAAAAAAAAAAGCAGAAGAATGGAAAGAGAAGAAAACTTAACACAATAGAGGAATGTATAAATGGCTCAGTCAGAAGAGCATGTGACTCTTGATCTCAGGTTCATAAGTTCGAGCCCCACACTGGGCACAGAGATTACTTAAATAAATAAATAAATCTAAAAAAATAAAAAATAAAAAGTAGAATCTGCTTTAGAAAATGAACACAATAGAAATAACTTCAGAGGCAGATAAGATCAGGGTAGCCACATTCAGAAGTATCAAACGGGTTGGAATCCTCAGAACTGTGACAACAGAGAAGACAGCTCCCCACTGAGATACTGAGACAGAATGGAGAGTGACAGGGAACCAGGACAAGCCAGAAGATTAGGACCACTCTGACCTGAGAGCAAACAGCCACGGCCAGGGACCTTAAGAGGTCCATTTTCTTCTATCTAGGAAACTTGGCTGTAAAAACAATTAATTATCTTAAGCAGTATAGCCAAAGTCAAAGACCTGTAGTCTTAAGCTAAAGAGCTAAAACCCCAAAGAAGAATTTAAATAAGTATGAAAGAATTTTAAGACATTAAGGATCTTCCATTTAAGGATCTGGATCTTTTGTTTAATAAAGAACAAAGACAAGGGGCGCCTGGGTGGCTCAGTGGGTAAAAGCCTCTGCCTTCAGCTCAGGTCATGATCTCAGGGTCCTGGGATCGAGCCCCGCATCGAGCCCCGCATCGAGCCCCGCACCGGGCTCTCTGCTCAACGGGGAGCCTGCTTCCCTTCCTCTCTCTCTCTGCCTGCCTCTCTGCCTACTTGTGATCTCTGTCAAATAAATTAAAAAAAAAAAAAAAAAGAACAAAGACAAAACTAAATAAATACCCAAAAAGTCAAATATTAATAACTTTTATATTATTCAGCCTTAAAAAGGGAAGAAATTCTGACACATGCTACAATATGCATGAACCTTAAGGTCACTATGCTAAGTGAAATAAGCCAGTCACAAAAAGACAAATACAGTATGATTCCACTTATATATCTAAAGTAGTCAAATTCATAGAAACAAAAAGTAAAATGGTGGTTGCCAGAGGCTAAGGTGGGGGGCAGTTGTTGTTTACTGGGTGCAGAGTTTTGCAAGAGAAAAACATTTTGGAGACTGCTTGCACAACAATGTGAATATAGCTAACATTACTGAACACTTAGAAATGGTTAAGATGATAAATTTTGTGATATATACTCTTTATCACAATAAAAATTAAAAATAATTTTTCATATGAATAACCTTGTTATAAATCAATAATATCACAAATAATTGTTGTTCAATTGGCTTTAAGACACAGAGAAGAAAAGAAAGAAACATTTCAATTATAATACAAAACAGATTAATCTATTGGAATCAATGGACTGTCCTAAATTTTCACAGAAGTAACAAATATTTTTCTTTAAAAAAAAAAAGTTAAAAGTTCAAACCTACAATCAACATGCTTTCAGTTTATTTCACAGTTAAATCTTGAATTTGGTTAAAATACACAAGGTAAAAACTCTCTGAAAATGGAAGTAGTCACTATTTTCCCACCCACCCAAAAACTAGATAAATTTTGCATTCTTCTACATTTCTCTCACGTTTTGTACTTGGGTTACTTTTTTTTTCTTTGGGCTTTTTAGAAGTGCCTGAAACCTACCCCTTAATATGTATGCTATGAGGGGAAAAATACATTTATTTGATTGGAAATATTTAGGGGTGAGCAGAAAAATTTGCATTCCTGCTGACAATTTCTATACTAAGTTTGGCCCAGTGGGATTAGAAGTCTCTCAGATATTAAACCTTGGAAAGAAGAATTTGTAAGGGAAAGGCTGAAAGAACTTAATTATAGCCAGTAGCAGCACTTGAATACTTTAAGCATACTCAAATGTGCTGCGTTGTCAAAGGATCTTCAAAAAAGAAAAAAAAAAAAAAAAAGAATTGAGGGATGTAATGGATGAGGTATTATAGACATCACCAAAGAAGCATTTTCACCTCTGGGTTTTTGGGTTGGTCAGCCTAACCACAGAGGAACATCTGCGGTGCTATTCAGGGAGCTAAGAGAGTTGCTGCACTTGCATAGACTCCTGGGATGACCTCACAGGTATTTTGCTCAGGATACCTGTCCTGTGTGTCTTTGGTGTCCAGATTGGAAAAAATCACTTGAGTTTCTCTTCTTTTAAAGTAAAGGGCAGGTACTGAAAGGCTTTTGTGTTTATTTGCAAGGATACAATCCTCCTACAATGTATCTCAGATACACTCACCCCTCGAATAGATCATTCCATGTCAGGTTCCCTATTTCTTGCTTTTCCTCCCTTTCAGCAGTAAAGCCTTGACCAGTTCCCCTGACTCAGTGCCACTCCTAAGCTGAGAAACATGATGAAAACACACAAGAACATTCTTGGGCTTCCTACTTTTCTAGCCACAACCCAGCTGAATACAGGCCTCTGCAGGAAGGACACATCTCCACCGTTTGCACACACATAGTGCTGGGGAACCAGGTCCTGTATGTGGCAAGAAGAGAATAGCCTTTAAGTCCAATAATCCCTATATAAGACTATTGAGATAATACTGTTTTCTGAGAGGTACTATCATTCTCTTGACCTAATTCCTGGAATCCAGTCCCTCATCTGTCTTAATAACCTTTGTTGAAAGTTCTTTCTAACCTTGATTGACTTCGTGACTATTGTTGCTTTACTTTTTTTTATATCTAAGATCATAGATATCCAGAGTCAGCTTGATTTCCTGGCCTCCAAACAAATGGTGTGATTCTACTCCTTGACTGCCATTAATCTTGTGATCCCTAACGTGCCTTATCATTTTTCAAACCTTAGACTAAACTCTTGAAAACTATTAGAACTTAGTTTTCTGAAACCTGAACCACCCTCCCCAACACACACCCAAACATTTCCTACTCCTGTGTCTCTACATAACTCAGCCTTTCCCTTCTCTCATCCATTCCATGGAGCAACATAACCCTTTCTTGAATTTACTGGAATTGGGAGGGGTGGGAGTGTGGGAAAAAGTTGTAGATAATTCTTCCATGCTCCTAATTTCAAGTTAGAACTCCGAATCTGCAAAAGTAACATGATGAAGTCCAGATTAAAGTATTTTCTTCATCACTCGGATGAATTTCTAGAGTCAGCTGGTGTGAAATGATTAAAGTTGTAACCAGAAGCAGACTCCAGGCCATTTCTTGCTTGCCTGGGAAACCTTTTTAATGTAACAACTTCAGATCACTCTGTCCCTTGAGGCATCTCTCCTGCACCTATTAGCCTATAAAGAACACCTTCAATAGGAATATCTACTTAAAAGACACCTGGAAAATAGAGGAAATTTTATAAAAAGCCAGCCTCTGTCAAGCGGGTCAAATAATCTAGCGTCTATCTTAAAAAAAAAAAAAAAAAGTCAAGACTCTCCCTTCTTAATATATATTATTTATTCATCTATATTCATTTTTTGTTTTACAGTCAAATAGTGAGAACCTACCATGTGCCTACCACATTCCAGCAGTGGGGATGGATCACATCAATTAGACAGGAGCCCCGCCCTTGAGGAGCAGAACTTCTCGTGGCTATTTGATTTGACTAGTTCTTTTATTCTTTATCTTCTTTTACGACCATATTAGGAGAAGCTATGAAACCAGTTTGTACTTGTAGCTGCTCATCCCTTTATTCATTTATTTATGGTCTCTCATCATATCAAAACTCCTAGACTAAACTTTTTTGTTTTTACTTTTAATATGCTTTTCCAAAACAAATTGCTCACTTTGAGGCAGTTTTAGCATCATAAAAGATATTTCAGTAACCCTCCTTAAAGCTGTCCATAAGTGCCCAGCTAGCCAAAGATAGCGTGTTGATATTGAACCACATCTACAAGTTTGATGTAAACTGACAATATAATGCGGTTTCAAACAGGTGGTAAGGTCATCTTCCATTGGAGGGCTTTAGCTTGCCTTTAAGCCAAATCAAACCAAACCAAACTAAATACCACCACAACAAAAACATTTTATGAACAGAAAATATAGTAACTCATGCCATTCTTCAGATTATCTGATCAAATCTCTCATATAAACAATCTTCCTCAGCATTTGAGCCTGCTTAACTTTCCCTACTCTTATCTTCTCCCAACCTCAGTCAGTGTGAGCTACAGACATACACTCATTTTAGTACAAGCCTGGAGAGTCTAACAAAGGTAAGGATTCTGAAAAATGCAGACAATGAATTTTTAAATCAAATATGAGATTTTTTTTTAATTGCTTGCTCTAAGGATTCTCTGCGATGCATTTCTGTCTCCAACACAAAATATTTTACAAAAATTAAAATTTAAAAAAGAGAAGATGGGATTCGTGTTTATTGAGAGCTTTATAGATTCCCTGCAATATGTACTTCCAAGTTTACCATGGTTGTCTTATTTATCTTCATATAACCCTAGTAAGTAAGTATTATTAACCTCTTCATGTAGATGAGGAGACTGAGAGTTTAAAAAAATCAGAGTAGAATAAAATTAGTCTTAAAATGGACCTTAATTAGTAACATTTTCTTCTCCTCTTTTCCCTTCTCTATATGTCACTATGCCCTCCTTCACATATGTACACAAACACATATGCCACAACATACCATGTTAGTTCAAAGAGCTTATGATATCCACATGCCTACTAAAAGGTTAAATTACTATATAAGGAAATCACTTTGTTGTGTCAAAACTGGCTGAACCAAAGACAAACTTGGAAAGCTTAGAAATCATTATATTCTGAACTAACTTGAAAATCTTTCTCTAGACTCCAAATCAGATTTCAGGCTGATTTTTAGTGATGAACTTCACATATGCATTGCTTAGGTGAATTACAGGGAATAAAATACCAATACATAGTTCTCCTCTGTTTCATATAGGTCAAAGCAAAGCTTACCCTGCCTCATAATTCCCATGAAATTGGAATTCACCTCTCTCAGACTTAATATCTTTCTTTTTTCCACAGTGAAGACATGCTACCAGTCAGAAGACCCATGCAGAGGCTCAAGGCCTTGGTACTTTGTGCCTCAGGCTTTCCACTAAGAAAACTGAGTGTAAGAACTTTATCTCCAATAGTTTCTGCCTATTGTGACATCTCTCCTGGGTCTCTTCACCCCCAAATTCTTCATTTCTTTACAGAATTTAACAGAAAAGCACTTTTCCCTGCCTGTTTATCTCAATGTCTGTCTCCCACTGCTAGTATTTATTGCCTATCACCATAATTCTTTATTGAATGTAATCTGTTTGGGGATATAGTTGGCATGAAAGATGCTCTACCAAATGAAGTTGTAAAGTATTATACATAAATACTTAATTCCTAGATTTATTTATTATCATCATTACTTATTTACCACTATAGGCACACAGGACACCTTTGAAAGAAATAAATCTGGTCAGTTGCTCTCCCAAATTTTATCAGTTTATTCCTTTATCAGAGTATCTCCAAATTGTATCAAAATATCTTATAAGATATAAATTAACAGTATATATTAGTTAATATTCTTCACATGACTAACATATATAATAGTTTTAAAAACTTCTACATCTATAATATCTCATTTACTCTTTTTAATTATTTAATCTTCCCAGCTATCTAAGGCTAAAACAGTTTTGGTTGCTACATGACAGTCCAGGAAAGTGAGACTCTGAAAGTTTGGGAGATAAAGCAAAAGTCACATGAATAATGAGTTTCAGAGCTGGACTCAAACCTAGGTCTCCCATTCCAGGTACTAAGCATTTCTCTCTCCCATGGCTGCCTATAGGATCAGCAGGATGAAAAGGAAAGCAAGCAAGGTAGGGGGAGAAACAAAATGGGCCTATCCCCTCCTTTGTGAAGCTTTCATAAGAGTATATGGTTTGCTGTAGATTTATGTCTCATATTCAGCTAAATTAACTCAAATTTGTATTTAATTCAGGGTCATTGGAGCCTAAGTGTAAATTTGGGTATCTCTGCACTGAATTTTTATTTGCCACACTAGGCATGCTAGGAAGAGTGCAATTAGCCATAATTAGTAAACTAATTACTGTAACTAGTGAGTTCGTTTCTCTGTGTGCCCAAGAAATGCTGGAGATACGTGGGATACAATTATGTCATTAAGTAAAACGAGCCGATATCATTAAGTGGAAATAGGACTGGGGACCTTTATCAAAGAGGGGTGTGCCAAGCAAAGGGGGATATAAGTCCATGTGGAATACAGAAATGATGGTACTGGTTTGTATAAGTAAATATATATACTTGGAAATTTAATGGACTTTGGACTTATAGTCAATTCCATTCATTTTATCCCATATGTCCTCACTCCGTGGTAGATACAGAGAAATAGAGACAAAAATTCTATGCAGTCATATCCATCTTAGAGGATTCATGGAAGCATCCTGTTGGAATGGTAAACCCATGGCCTCCTGCAACTTCTTATGTTTGTCTGTCTGTGTATATCTCTTCTTATACAGGAGAGTCTTTAACATGGCAAACTACTGTTCCATTCCTCTCCAGGAATTCCTACACTAAATCCAGTCGCCCACCCTCATTCATTGTCTAAAGAGAATAGGAGCATGAGTTCTAAATTTCCATAGTAAGTCTACTGAACAAACCAGAAGAGAGAATTCAGAATAATCCTTGCTTTTGTCACTGTGAGCTATGCAGACAATCTTTGTTTACATAATACCTTTCAATGTAATGATTTACAATGAAACTCCTGCTCTAGAAACTATCTTACCTCAAAAAGTAATCCCATATTGGGGCACCTGGGCGGCTCAATCAGCTGAGTGGCTGCCTCTTGGATTTGGCTCAGGTCACAATCTCATGGGTCATGAGATGGAGCCGGAGTTGGGCTCCACACTCAACAGGGAGTCTGCTTGAAGATTCTCTTCCTCTGCCCCTCCCTCCCAACACACTCTCTCTCTCTATTTCTATCTCTCTCTCTCTCAAATAAATACATAAATCTTTTAAAAAAAATTCATCCCATATTACCTCCTCCTAAAGGAGTGTTTCTGGGCAAACCCCAAAGGCTATGAACATGCTACTCCACTAAAGAAATAAATTAACTATTGAATCTTACACTGGCAGTCAATGGAGCACATTAAATCCTTGAAAAATACACTTCCTGGGAAATATGATTCAGTTCATAATAAAATAAATTAAATTGTCAACTTGAACTGAAAAATAATTATACTTGAACTAAGTATAACAGACCAGATACATCCATTTGGGACAAGAAAAACAAAATAAAAGTGGCAAGTAGAAAGCGTAATTTCTCAGTTCACATAGAAGCTATCAGAAAGAAAAATAAAGGGAAAATATGAATATAATAAATCATGTATATGGACAAACAATGTAAATGTTTTTCATGTTTTCTATTCATGTCAGTGGATGTTCTGCAATCAAAAAGAACTTAGGAAATATCCAGGTTCAAAATTGGGTACCAAAATAATGAACTGGTTCTTGATGGATAAAAATTAAGCTATTATGTGAGACCATGGGATATATTAATCCACAAGTCATTAATAGAATTAGTAATTTAATTTACCAAATTTACTTATATCCCCAAAACAATAACTCTAGATTTTATTTCTTTAAATTTGTAGGTATTTGCTAGTTGAAAAATTAGTTAGAAATTATTTCCTTCTATTTCAAGATTCTAGATCAATAGCTTTTTAAAGAAAAATATTTTATAAAATATAATTTTCAAAATCAAAAGGAATCCTCATTTAGCTGATATGTCTCTACAGTTTTTGCCTTGAGATTTTTTTATTGTCAATAACAGATAAATTTTTCAAAATTTAATTCTACATAGCCAGAATGGTTTGACCATTATAACCCTATTAATTGTCTAACATCTAATGTCTACAGCTTGTGTTCATTAAATTAATGTGGCCTAATAACTGATCTGATTTTTGCTTATTATAAACTGAACTGAAAATAACTGTATGAATTCAACTAATTTGGACATATTTTAGGTTTAATCAAATAGTCAGCATAATCAATAGTCAAATCTAGCTTAAAGTATACCCTGAAGGAAAGGCCAATAGATAGCTGTGGTGGAATCAGTTTTGGTGCCCTACCTAGATCCTCTCTACTGAGTCAATATATCCATCTCTCTCAAGATACCAACCAGCAACTTAATGGCAAATTGCTTTAAACTTTTCCAACTTGGAAAGGGGAAAGTTAGAGGATTAACACACACAATATAGATTTGTCTTTCTTGCCACAGGTTCTCATCCAGTACTACTATCTAAGAGTTCACAGAGTGTATGATCTAGAGTCATAGAATTCTGCATATTATCATGCATATTATCATTCCTGATTGAGAGACACACTTTATGGCCAAAAAGGTAAGACATGAGCATGTCTGTATGGGATACACAGCCCTACCACTTTCTATACTATCAAGAAACTACTGTCCAAATAGAGTGATAAAACAGCCTCTTAAAGATGCAACTGAGACATCAAGTCAAAGATGATACTGTGAGGACAGGTGCTATCTTGCAAGATTTAGTAAATTCCTTAAGTTCAGGGCATCACATGGTGTTGTGGCCCCAATAAATAAAATACATAGGTCCACATATTAAATAGCAGAAATGTAGGAGTCGCCACACTCACCATCACTTCTAGTGACTCCTTGGAAGAATGTGTGCTTCCCATCCCTATATGTTATGGTCTCTGAGTCTAGAGGTCCTGAGTGCAGGATAAAGAGCTCTCCTATCCATAGCAGGAAGAACCAAAGAACACAAGAACACAGTAAATCTTCAACTGAACTCAAAGCAAAGGCTGCCACTAATCACACAGGGCTCCTTATGTCAGTAGTCTAGCAGGTACAATAAGGAGCTAACAGGAAAATCAACCCTGATCATCATGAGGAAGAAATACTACCTAATCATGAGGATATGTAATAATAATTACACATCTGCTGGGGTATCTCTTGGCACATCCATGCCCATTTGTGACTGCAAATGAGCAAGGAGAGCAACCCTAGCTTCAAAAAGGCATGGTAACCAGAGACCTAGGCTCCTCAGAGATGAAATCTACATCAACCCAGAAGGCAAGTCACTTAGACCAGCCCGAAGTGCTAGCTAAGGGTGAGGGGAATCAGAAATGTGTGGCAGAGGAAGGAGATGATGAGTATCAAACAGGACATTGATACAACTACGGTAGTTGGGGCTGTCATTTATCTCATCAACCCTCCTCTTTTGTTTCTTCAGGGTTAGTGACCACAGGATCTGTAGGATTAGAGTAAATTTAATGTGAGAAGCAAGTGGATCTAAGCAGTGCAAGGGGTAGGTTATGATGAATGCTGTTTTGATGCCCTACCCAGATCCTCTTAACCAGAGCAGGGCACTCATCTCCCAGCTCCTGTGAGTGTTGGCTGCCAAGGGTTTCGTTCAGTGCTATGCATCCTCTTCTCCAAGAAGTACCCTCTTCTAACAAGAATTGCTTCATCAGGGAAGGTCTGAACTCTACCTATCTTCCACCTACATACATTCAACAACCTATGACAGGATGAAAGCAGGGTACTAAATAATGCTACCCTTGCCTCAGAGGGAGAGAGCTCACTAGCCCACCCCCTGTGGATCAAACTAAGTTGAGATTTTGACTTGAGACCACACCATTGCTGGTCTTTCTTCTTCCCCCATCTTGCTTTACTCTTAGCTGCATGGATTTTTTGTAAAACACGTTCTCAATAAATCATGTGCCATGACTATCAAAGCCTCTGCTCCTAAGGAATCAGAACTAACAGAAAAACTCAAACTTCATCACTTATAAGAATCAATAGCAGAGTTTGTTTTAAACGCACATTCTTCAGCCCTACTTCTAAAAAAGTAAATTAAATAGGTGTATGGTGAGGCTACGGACCACACTGAGATGCACTGGACTAGACCAACAGCATATACTATCCACAAAGAAAAGCCAGAACCACCAATGACACCACAATATTCTCAAACAATGCACCTGAGAACAAGTTTCTCTATAGTTACTCTCAAGGCTTTGATTTTCCAACATAACAAACCTCTAACCTCAACTTTGTGATACGGCTTTTACTCCACTCATGTTTACAACTTCAAAACGTTAATAAAACATGATAAGTGCAAAAGTCAAAGTAAAGTAGAAGAGGTGGCATGTAAGTAATGGACTGCACATTCTTAATTTAAATCATATATATTTATTCTCTCACTCGGTAACTGAATACTAACCAAATGAATTTGTAATATATTCCAGTCTAGTTTTATTAGGATTTGTGCTGTATGTGTAATGTAAAAACAAAGAAAATATATTGCTACATCAACTTATATTATTCATGCATATAAAGTTCTGTGTATCTGCCCATATGGTTGAGAAGATGCATTAGGAAGTCGATTACAATAACAAGAAAAGGTTATTTGAGTCAAATCAAAACAATAAATGGGGCAGAGAAAAATTGTAAAATATTTGTTTTACTCTTTCCTCCAGTGACACATAAAGCATTATCTCCTTCTCTAAGCGATTATGAACACTTCTATTCTGTCATATGGCATAAAGTGGAGATTTGTTTAAAATCATTTATGTTGCGGAAGTTACACAAGCCTCCTTGTACTTCAGAGAAAGTATATTTTTGATCACCTCAATTGTTAAAAACTCACAGTTCTCATTTATAGGAATAGTCAGATGGTAGTAATAAAAACTGCTTCCACCAACTTCTAATTAACTAATTTGTCACATGTCCACAATTTCCATTTTCTCTGTAAAATACAGCAGCAGTTGCCAACAGGATGCAGAACACTCTTGAATGTTAGGCTACTGTCTACTGTGCCCACTCGTTTTCTCTCCTCCAAGTGGACAGTACAATCCATCAAGAGTCAGTTGTGTTTATTCATAAACTTGCCCATGACCACACTTATTATATTATTTAATTTTGCTAAAGATTCATAAATCTATGAAATATAAGTTCTAAAACAAGTAAACATTTCTTTAAAAACTAAGATGAATACTTTGTAGAGACTTAATAATGTAGACATACTTTAAAAATTGCTCTCAGAGCACCTGGGTGGCTCAGTTGGTTAAGGGTCTGCTTTCAGCTCAGGTCATGATCCTGGGGTTCTGGAATCAAGCCCCGCATCAGGCTCCCTACTCAATAGGGAGTCTGCTTCTCCCTTTTCCTCTGCCACTCCCCTTGCTTCTGCACTCTCTCTCTGTCAAATAAAAAAATAAAATCTTTTTTAAAAATTGCTCTCAAATTATAGAGAACTATAAAATAAGGAGAAAAGTAGTAAAATTAAGAGAATTTTGTATTCTCTCAAATTATTTTACAGGAATCTTGATCGTTTTTGCTCCACTTTAAAGAGTCCTGAGAGATGCATGGGTGGCACAGTTGGTTAAGCATCTGCCTTTGGCTCAGGTCATGATCCCAGGGTCCTGAGATAGAGTTCCAATTGGGTTCCTTGCTCAGCGGGGAGCCTGCTTCTCTCTCCGCCTGCCACTCTCCCTGCTTGTGCGCGCTCTCTCTCTTTCTCTCTCTCTCTGACAAATAAATAAAATCTTTTTTAAAAAAGTTTAAAAAAATAAAGAATAATATAAAAAAAGGAAGTAAAGAGTCCCTAACTGGAAATCGTCAAAGATCTAAAATGAGTATGGTGTACACAAGAAATGCCAGGACTTCCAATCAGATCCATACACCAAACACAGCCTTTGGCCTTTGTTGCAATGGCTAAAAAATTCACATGTATACAATTCTATGGATGGAGACTTAGTCAATTTTTAATAATGTTTTACTTTAAGTGATTTTAAATAATTGACAAATGACCAGTGCCATCCCCATCAAAAATTTCTACCATATCAGGTTATAGGAACAGACGAAATGAGAAGTCACAGAATTTTTTTTACATCTTTCTATTAAAAAAGAAAACAGTCAAAATAAAGAAATATATTCATGGTATTTTTTTTTTTTTTTGAGATTTTATTTAGTTGAGAAAGAGCATGCATGTGCACAACAAGCAGGCTCCATTCTGAGCAAGGAGCCCAACACGGAACTCGATCCCAGTACACCAGGATTATAACCTAAGCTAAAAGCAGACGCTTAACCAACTGAGCCACCCAGGTGCCCCATGACATTTCCTTTAAGGTAAGCTATTGAACTACATAGAGGACAAAGGAAAAAACTGAACCTTGGTGGAAATTAATCTGGTCAAAAAGTTAACCTGTCTTGTAAGATGTATTAAGGAACATGATTAAAAGATCATTTCCTTTTAAAACGCAAGCAACCTGTTTAGGAGCCAAAGTTTGTGAGGAAAAGCAAACACACCTCCTCACTACAAAGGCAAGTACATCATTCAGACCCATAGTCTAGGTCTATAGGTCCAAACCATGTCTGTAATTTTCTTGTAGTTGCCTCAGATCCTTTTAATTCTCTACAAATAAACATTACAGAGTTGAAACCCCCTTCTCTCTAGAGGTAACTACTTTCTTGAAGTTGAAATATATCACCTCCATTATTTTATATTATATATAGAATGTTATTTTATATTATCTAACAGCATTATAGATAGTACTATTTTGTGTTTTAAACGGCACACATGATATCATGATGTACTTATCACTTTGTGATGTTTTTATTCAATATGATATTCTCAAGATTTATCCATGTTAATATATAGATGTATTAATATATATTACTTATTTCAAAAACACTCTATTGCATCATATTTATCCATATATCTGTTAGTAGATATTTAAGTAATTTTCAATTTAGCTGTTAAAAACAATGCTGAAACAAACAGCCTTGCACACACATTCAAACATTTATTTAATGCAGAATCCCAAGCTTCATCTTAGTCTTTCTCAATCACAATCTCCAGGGAGAAGATTGGGAAGATGTATGTTTAATAAGTTCCCTCACCCACCCACTCTGAGTGATACTTATCCTCAGGGAAGTTTGGGGGAAAACACTCTAGACTAATAGCATACATGTAGAAATAAAAATACTGTGGTATAGTAATGCTCATCTTCCATTTTACACGATATTGTAAAATTACACTCCAAAGTAGAAGTTGTAATCTACATGCCCACAAACAGGATATGATTCTAATTTCCCCACAGCCTTGACAATATTTGACATTGTCATAGTTTGGGTCTTTACTACTCTGGTGGAGGTAAAATAGGATTCTGCTGTTGTTTTAATTTGCAGTTTGCTTTCCGGTTACCTGTAAAACTGAGAAGCCTTTTACCTATAAATAACTAGCCCATTGGAACTTCCTCCTTGTGGATTGTTTGCCCGTTTTAGTGAGTTGTTTTTCTTTTATTGATTTGTAAGAATATATACATTCTGGATACAAAAGTTGCATATTACAAAGTTTAATGAAACAAAATTTAAAATCTTTTGCCCACCCATGCCCACCCATGAATTTTTCTCCTGAGAATCAATCATTTTATGTTCTTTTAGTAGTTTTTCCAAATATACCCATTTTCTCTAAATAATATGATTATATATTTTTTGATTTATTAGTTCTAGATACTATTTTTATTGACTTCCTACATGGAAGGTGAAGGTTAAGCTTTCTTACATCATTTCTCCATCCTCCCAATAAATTGCAACTCAGTTTTTTATTAAAATATTATAACTTAGAATGTTATGACTATATAAATATTGTTCATTGCTGAGATAATCACTATTGTTATATTTCCTTCCCTTGCTTACTTTTGTTTTTCCTGGAATAAGTTATCACCTTACTTCTTTATATGCTTCCCTTTCATTAATTCTCTCTAGATTTTCCAACCTCTCTCAATCTTATTGTCTACATAAATATGTCAAGTTATCTTCCTTTTCTTCTAAAACCTTCCGTCCACCTGCTCCAATTTGGCCTGGATATTCTCTGAACTGGATGCTTAGCTCTTGGCCTGGGACCTTTTATTTTTATCCTGGGAAATTGCCTTCACCTCTCCCCTGGGTGAGATCCCATTTCTTAGATTTCATCTTCTTCTTTATTGGTTTATTCCATTATTTTGCAGAGTACATCCTCCCATAACTTCTTAAGACATTTTTTGACAGCTTATAGTCTTAAAATATGCTTATTCTATCTCTATGTTTTAGTTTTATTTCTTGGGATTTTTTTTAAAATATTATTTTACAAATATTTAAATATATATTATATATATTTCCAACTTTCTGGGAAGATGGCATAATGGGAGGATCTTAAACTCAACTCACCCCATGGATATACCTAGATCATACCCACATCAGTGTAAATAACACAGAAAATGACCCAAAGACTCATAACAGACTCTCCACGGCTATTTAGAGAAAAGGTCAAACTGAAGAGGGTAGAAAAAGCAGAGACATGGTTAGCAGTGAAACGGACATGTGGACTGTCCGTTGGAGGGACGGATGGACACTATGGATGTGGAGAGGGGAGATAAACAGATCCTTATACCAGGCAACCCAGGCAGGGGAACCACATGAGGAAGACAAATCCCCATAACATGTGGCTTTGAAAACTGGAGAGGCCTAACAATCAGTGATGCTTAATACCTAGAACGTAAAAAGAAGCAGGGGGCTGGCTCTGGGAGAGCCAAGAGGGTACAGTCACTGCCCTTAAAAAGACAGCACAACAAACAGACCCACTGAGATGCAACATAGAAGAATCAGTTTGAAAAATGCCTGGGGTATACAGGAAGGAGATTTATTTGCTAATCTCAAAGCATGTGCTGGAGGGGCAAAGAACATTGGGAGACTTCTCCAAAAACAAAAGAGTTGTCAGGTGCCATTTCCTTTTCCTGCCCCCCATCATGGATACATGGACACGTGTGAGAACCAGTGTAGTGTAAACACTCTCCACCTAGTTTTCTAGCAGCCATAACCCAGATTCTCCTGTGGACATACCTCCTCCACCTGACCAGCTGTAGGTCACTTCCCACAGGGGGACCAGTGCAGACCTTGCAGGAAGCTTGCATCCTGTCCTTGCATTCTTCTGTGGACCTGCCCCTCCAATATGCCCTTGGTGAAGACCATCTAAAGTCCAACCACAAACTTCACAGGGGTAAGTATCATGAGAGGGACCAGAACCTCTCCAAAGTGACTCCAGCCCCAGAGAGAGGGAAAGATGACCACACACATCTGCCCAACTGTGGACCCAGCAGTGGGCTGAGGTCAGACATCTCGTCTGACCACAGACCCCACCCCCAAGGAAAGCTTCCCAGGGGACAACACAGGAAAAGGATCCTACAGTTCAGTGCTACTGCAGCTATGCCAAACACTTGGTTTGACTCAACTCAAACTAAAGGTAGCCTCAGACTAGCTCACTAACAACACAGCCCCACCCACAAAGAGAAGCGAGCCATTGCAGATGACTGGACTGAAAGCAAGCATGGCTCATCCATGACAGTAGGAAGCACACAACACACACAGAAAACATCCCTGAACAGTCAGATTCTGGTGAATAGAGGACATTGCACATCAGGGCACTGCAGGACCTCTTCTTCATGAGTCCACTACTTTCAAAAACAGGAGGTGTAGCTGAATTTCCTAATGCATAGGAAAGACACAGAGAGTTAGAAAAAGTGAGGAGACTGAGGAATATTGACCCAAAGGAAAGAAGAGGACAAAATCGCAGCAACAGAACTAAAAGAGATAGAGATAAGAAATATACCTTATAGAGAATTTAAAGTAATGGTCATAATGATACTCACTGGATTTGAGAAAAGAATGAGACCTTCAACAAAGAGATAGAAAACGTAAAAAAAAGAACCAGTCAAAGATGAAGAACTCAGTAACTGAAATTAAAAACACACTAGATGGAATAAATAGTAGACTAGAGGAAACAGAAAAACTGATCAGGGACCTGGAGGACAGAGTAATGGAAAGCAATCACACTGAATAGGAGTGACAAAAAATAAGAAAAGATGAAAAATGACTGAGGGAACACAGCAACACCATTGAGTGCAACAATATTTGCATTATAGGGATCCCAGAAGAAGAAGAGAGAGAAAAGGGGCAGAAGATTCATTGAAGAAACAAAAGCTGAAAACTTTCCAAATCTGGGAAAGAAAACAGAAATCCAGATCAAGGAGGCAACAAAATCAATCCAAGGAAGTTCCCACCAACACACAATAATTAAAATGACAAAAAGTAGTGATACAGAGAAATTTTAAAAGCAGCAAGAGAAAAAAAGTTACATATAAAGAAAACCCTGTAAGACTATCAACTGATTTTTTATACCAAAGCAGCAAAATTAAGTATATCTATAAAAATCAGTCAAGGGGTTCACAAAATAGAAGAATGTAAAATATGACACCATATACATAAAATGTGTGGGGGAGAGGAATGAAGGATGGGTTCAAATTTAAGCGACCATCAACTTACCATAGACTGCTATATGCACAAGATGTTATATACAAAACTAATGGTGACCACAAATCAAATACCAGCAATAGATACATAAAAACTTAGGAGAACAGAATCCAAGTATGACTAAAGAAAAGGAGCAAACCATGAAAGAAGACAGCAAAAGAAGAAAGGAACAGAGAACTACAAAAACAACCATAAAACAAGCAACAATCTCAGTAAGTACAGATCTATCAATAATTTACTCTGGGAGCGCCTGGATGCTTAACCAACTTGATCTCAGCTCAGGTCTTGATCGCAGGCTTGTGAGTTTGGGCCTCGCACCCCGTGTGGAACCTACATTGACAATAATATAGTAATAATAATAATTAATTTGAATGCAAATGGACTAAATACTCCAGTCAAAAGACATATGGTGATGGAATGGATAAAAAAGCAAGACCTATTCATATGCCTAAGAGACCTATTTCAGACCTAAAAACATAACAGATTGAAAGTCAAGGAATGGAAAATTATTTATCATGCAAATGGAAATGAAAACTCAGGTAGTGATACTTGTATCAGAAAAAATAGATTTTAAAACAAAGACTTTAACAAGAGAAAAAGGACACTATATAATCATAAAGAGAACAATAAAACAAGAAGATACAACAATTGTAAATATATCCAATGTGTGAGCACCCAAATACATAAGGGAATGAATAAGAACAAACATAAAGGAAGTAACTGCTAGTAATATTACAATAGTAGGAGACTTTAACATCCCACATACATCAATGAATAGATCAACCAAGCAGAAAATCAATAAAGAAAGAGTGACTTTGAATAATACATTAGACCAAATGGATTTAATGGATGTATTCAGAACACTTGATCCTACAACTACAGAATACAAATTCTTTTCAAGTACACATTTTCCAGAAGAGATCACATATTAGGTCACAAAAGAAGTCTCAACAAATTCAAAAAAATTTAAGTCATACCATGCACGTTTATGACCCCAATGCTATGAAACGGGAAATTGATAACAAAACAAAACAAAACAAAATCTGGAAAGAACACAAATATGTGCAGGTTCAATAACAAGCTCCTAAACAATGAATGGGTCAACCAAGAAATCAAAAGAAATTTTAAAAATACATGGAGACAAATGAAAATGAAAACACAACCCAAAATCTTCAGGATGCAGCAAAAGCTGTTTTAAGAGGGAATTTGTAGCCAGCCAGGTCTACTTAGAAGCAAGAAAAATCTAAAATAAACAACCTAACCTATATTTAAAGGAACTAGAAAAAGAAGAGCAAATAAAGCCCAAAACTATCAGAAGGAAAGAAATAATAAAGATTACAGTAGAAATAAATGATACAGAAACTAAAACAAACAATAGAACAAAACAATGAAACCAGGAGCTGGTTCTTTGAAAATATCAACAAAATTGATAAACCTTTAACCAGACTCATTTAAACACACACACACACATACACACATACATGAAATCAGAAACCAATGAGAAGAAATAACAACCAATATCAGAGATATTCAAAGGATTATAAGATAATATTATGAAAAATTATATTCCAATAAATCTGACAACTTAGAAGAAATGGATAAATTCCTAGAAACAGACAACCTCCAAAACTAAACCATGAAAAAATAGAAAATATGAACAAGCTGATTACCATCAATGAAACTGAATTAGAAAAAAAAAAAAAAAAAAACCCTCCCTACAAACAAAAGTCGGACCAGACAGGTTCACAGATGAATTCTACCAAATATTTAAAGAAGACTTAATACCTATTCTTCTCAAACAATTCCAAGAAAGAGAAGAGGAAGGAAAACTTCCAAATTCCTTTTATGAGTCCAGCATTACTCTGATAGCAAAACCAGATAAAGGCACTACAAAAAACAAACAAACAAACAAAAAAACCCTAAAGGTCAACATCTGTGATGAACATAGAAGCAAAAAATCCTCAACAAAATATTAACAAAACAAATCAAACAATACACATTTTTAAAAATGCAAGCATGGTTCAATATTTTCAAATCAATCAATTTGATACAACACATCAACAAGAAAAAGGATAAAAACCATATGATCATTGCAACAGATGCAGAAAAAGCATTTGACAAAGTGCAACATCCACTCGTGACAAAAACCCTCAAGAAAGTAAGTTTAAAGGAAAACACCTCAACATAATAAAAACTATATATAGAAACCCCACAGCTAACATCATACTCAATGGTGAAAAACTGAAAGCCTTTTTCCTAAGGTCAGGAATAAGACAAGAAAGTCCATTCTCAACACTTTTATTCAACATAGCATTAGAAGTCCTAGCCACAGCAATCAGAAAAGAAAAAAATAAGTAAAAGGCATTAAAATTGGTAAGGAAGAAGTAATATTTTACTACTTGCAGATGACATGATACTAAGTATACCTAAAGACCCCACCAAAAAACTACTAGAACTGATAAATTAATTCAGTAAGGTTGGAGAATACAAAATCAATATATAGAAATCCAGTGATGATGAAGTAGCAGAAAGAGAAACTAAGAAAACAATCCCATTTACAATTACACCAAAAGTAATAAAATACCTAGTAATAAACCAAAGAGGTAAAAGATCTGTACTCTGAAAACTCTAAAACATTGATCAATGAAATTGAAAATGACACAAACAAATGGAAAGATATTCCATGCTCATGGATTGAGAAAACAAATACTGTTAAAATATCCATACTACCCAAAGCAATCTACAGATTTAAGGCATGAAAACACTAACAGCCTTTTTCACAGAACCAGAACAAACCATCCTAAAATTTGTATGGATCCACAAAAGACTTCAGATAGCCAAAGCAATCTTGAAAAAAGAAGAACAAAGTTGGAGGTATCATAATCCCAGATTTGAAGTTATACTACAAAGCTGTAGTAATCAGAACATTATGGTACTGGCAGATCAACAGAATAGAATAGAGAGCTGAGAAACCCATGATTATATGGTCAATTAATGCTTGACAGAGGAGGCAAGAAACACAATGGGAAAAAAGTCTCTTCAACAAACGGTGTTGGAAAACTAGACTGCTACATGCAAAAGAATGAAACTGGACCACTTTTTCACACCAAACACAAAAATAAACTCAAAATGGATAAAAGACTTAAATGTGAGACCTGAAACCATAAAAATCCTGGAAGAGCGCACAGGCAATAATTTCTCTGATATTGGCCAAAGGAATATTTTTCTAGATAAATCTCCTGAGGCAAGGGAAACAAAAGCAAAAATAAACTACTGGGATTATACCAAAATAAAAAGCTTCTGCATAGCAAAGGAAACAATCAACAAACTAAACGACAACCTAATGAATGGAAGAAGATATTTGCAAACAACATATCCAATAAAGGGTTAGTAACCAGAACACATGAAGAACTTCCATAACTCAACCCCAAACAAATAATCCAATTTAAAAATGGGTAGAATCTTCTACCCATTTCTCCAAGAAACATACAGATGCATGAAAAGATGATAAATATCACTAATCATCAGGGAAACGCAAATCAGAACCACAATTAGATATCACCTCACCCCTGTAAAAATGGCTGAAATCAAAAACATAAGAAACAAGTGTTGGCAAGGATGTAGGAAAAAGGAACCTTGTATATTGTTGGTGGGAATGCAAACCAGTACAGCCACTGCGGGAAAGAATATGGAGGTTCATCAATAAATTAAATATGAACCAGTAATTCCACTACTGGGTATTTATCCAAAAATATGAAGTATGGATATTTACCCAAAGACTATGAAAATCTTAATTTGAAAAGACATATGCGCCCCTACATTTATTGTATCATTATTTGCAACAGCCAAATTATGGAAGCAACCCAAGCGTTGCTGATGAATGGATAAAAAAGAACAGGGATGTGTGTGTGTGTGCACGTGTGCATATATATTTGTATATATATGTATACATATTTCATATACATATATATGTATATACATATACATATATACACATATATGAATACATCAGCATTGCTGATGAGTGGATAAAAAAGAACAGGGGTGTGTGTGTGTGCACATGTGCATATATATTTGTATATATATGTATACATATTTCTCAGTATATATATAACTCAGCTATAAAAAAAAGAATGAAACTTTGCCATTTTTAACAACATGGATGATGGATCTACAGGGTATAATGCTAAGTGAAATAAGTCAGTCAGAGAAAGGCAAATACCATACGATTTCACTCATACGTGGCATTTAAGAAAGGAAACAAAGGAACAAAGAAATGAGACAAACAAAACAAAAACAAAATAAAACAGACTCTTAACTATAGAGAACAAACTAATGTTTACCAGAGGGGAAGTGGTGGGAGATGGGTGAAACAGGTGAAGGGGATTAAAAGTACACTTATTATGATGAGCACCGAGTAATGTATAGAACTGTTGAATCACTATATTGTTCACCTGAAACAAATATAACACTATATATTAACTATAATGGAATTAAAATTAAAAATACAGTAAAATAAAATTTCCAAGAGCTCTTTCTTGTTCCTTGTTCCTTTTGTAGCCTTCTCTTCATGTTTCAAGATGAAATATCTTTCTGAGGAGTGAAAGCTTTCTTATGCATCCTACA
This sequence comes from Lontra canadensis, assembly GCF_010015895.1. NCBI lineage: Eukaryota > Metazoa > Chordata > Mammalia > Carnivora > Mustelidae > Lontra > Lontra canadensis. Next base: position 17,088,254 of record NW_022631020.1, on the reverse strand, counting down.
TTACATCTCTAAGTTACCGTGTTTTCATTATGCTTCATTGTTTATGTCTATCTCCTGAATGTTAGAGGCTTTCCTCAAGTGTGTGATGCGGATTGATTGTATATTCATATTTAAGAGTGAATTACTTTCTAATAATTGAGTAACTTTAAAATTAATTTTTAGCTCATTGGAAGTTTTGTGTATGTGGACAAGAGTCATTGATTATAAGTTTACATTGCAGAATAATTTTATTTAGGAGAACAACATACATTAATGTCTGTAAATGTTTTCTTTGTTATTGTTTAGTTTGTCCAGAGGTATAAAAGACTGGCTTCCAATGGGGTAGATACAGACCAGGAAGGTTGGGTTGGGATGTCTCTCAATTTAGCTAGTAGAATTTAATTTAACTGCCCTGCTTTCAAGAAGAAGCCTTGACACGACCCTTTGTTGTATCAGAGACTGAATCCAGCCTGAAACAATTTCTCTGGAGAATAAATCTTATATCTCTTCCAGGTCTCAGGAATGGACATCAGGCAATGTGGAATGAGACTGGGAACCAGGGTATATAGACTCCATGTATAGACTCTGAACCAAGTCTTGAGTTCTCAGCACCATTCCCTCCCAGCCCCACGTGCCTCTCTTTCTTGAGTCCTTCTGGGGTTCTATGAAGGGAATCATCCTCTTTCTCTGTGTCAGCCTCCTCTCCAGGCCCTTGGCATTCAGTTTTCTTCACTTTCCTAAATCATCTACCTCTCATTCACTGGTTTTCCATTTTCTAAAAAGACGAAATTATCTCTTGTCCTCAACCACTACCTTGCCTTGTCCCTATGAATCTTGGAAGTATAGACAAACACTTAAAGTTATATTTGTCACCTTTAAGTGGAGATCCATTGCAAATACCTTCTCCCTGTCTGTAACTTGTTTTTAGTCCTAATCGTCTTCTCCTACAAAGTAACCATAATACTAACAATAACAACAACAAGAATAATAATAATACCCATTCTTTAGAGTGTTCTTGTGAGCCTTCGAAAGTAGTAATGTATGAAATAGCACTTTATAAATTGTAATAGTGCCACATGAATTCTAGTTAATTAAAAATGCTAATGTTTTTATCCCTCACAGCAACAAACAGACTACATGAACATTTGCAGAAATGTTTTAGGTTTACATATAACAACCAGAGAACACCTTCTCTCTTTTTTTTAAGATTTTATTTATTTATTTGGGAGAGAAAAAGAGAGTAAGAGAGAGCATGAGAGGGGAGAAGGTCAGAGGGAGAAGCAGACTCCCCGCGGAGCTGGGAGCCCAATGTGGTACTTGATTCCAGGACTCTGGGATCGTGATGGAGCAGAAGGCAGTGGCTTAACCAACTGAGCCACCCAGGTGCCAGAGAATACCTTCTTTTGGTGAAAATATTCCACAGAATGGTTCTTAAACTTTTACAGTAATCATTGACCTTAATGATCAGAGAGTAATATCAAATACTACATTAGAGGTAGAACGTTAGTAATTATATATCCACAAAAATAATTTCAAAGTTTTAGTGCTAAATGTTGTGGTTCTGACTTTTTTTTTAAAGATTTTATTTATTTATTTGACAGAGATCACAAGTAGACAGAGAGGCAGGCAGAGAGAGAGGGAAGCAGGCTCCCTGCTGAGCAGAGAGCCCGATGTGGGACTCTGATCCCAGGACCCTGAGATCATGACCTGAGCCAAAGGCAGGGGCTTAACCCACTGAGCCACCCAGGCGCCCCTAGTTCTGACTTTTAAATAGAGGCAATCTACCCATGTTTTAGGTTACATCAATTCAAATTTGTCCTTGAATTTAAATATACTAATTTAATACAAGTTCATATTAAATATAAAAAATAGAAAACAGGAGGGGCACCTGGGTGGCTCAGTCAGTTAAGCGGCTGCCTTCAGCTCAGGTCATGAACCCAGGGTCCTGGGACCTAGCCCCGAATTGGGCTCCATGCTCAGTAAGGAGCCTGTTTCTCGCTCTCCCTCTGCCCCTCCCACCTGCTTATGCTCTCTCTCTCTAATAAATAATGTAAAAAAAAATTTTTAAAGGAAAATTTTAATATTCTTGTAGTGCTCACTGTATTGGGGATCATTCTCTCTTCCTTTTACATATCAAACATTTATTTATACATAGCTCACATATTATGTACAGTTTTGTAGTCCAAAAGATTAAAACATTCAAATTAATTTCAAGTGAAAAGTGCCAAAGAAAATCACTAAGCCATTCCATTCTCTAAATTATCTGTCTACTCAGCCAGCTCACAAAGGTGTATGTCTCAAGGGATTTAGGTTGGTGAATACATTTATGTAACATAAAGAATAAGCTAATTAATAAAAAGAAAAAGACTGGTCACCCAGATAAACATTAAATTGATAATATGGGATTCGATCTTCCCTGCAAAGAGTTGGGATAATTGCCTTTTCTTCAGAAAATCTTCTACTGTTTTCCCGGCATTTTCATATAGAGAACCTTACTTAATCTTTACCCTAGTTCTTTAAAGTACCTAGATTCAAACCCATTCTGCAAATAAGGAACCGAGAGGTCAAAAATCTAAGCTATTTATCAAGGTTAGAGTCAGCATTTGAACCCAAGTCTCCAAATTCCAAGGAAAATACCTGATGGGCCACTCCACTCCAGCAACAAATTACCCACTCTCTCTCATGACCTGCTGAAAATGCAATGAGCCCCACACAGGATGAAGGATAAAAGTGTGGACCATTCATAGCCCACAGGATTGTCAGCAGATGTCCCATGGCATATGCCGGCACATTCTGTCAGCCCCTTGGGGGCACCAGAGCATCAGACGACCAAAATGACAGGTTGTACAAAGATCCAGACTCATTACAAATGGCCCTCCTTTTCCTTTTGTTTCGTTTGTTCTGAGCAGCTGGCATCTTTCAGCGAACTGTCGGTATTATATTTAAGACATAGTACATCATTAAAATAAAGCTCGGGGCTAATAATTATGTCTTGTTCAGGTGTTTTATGACTAAAGATTCTGACTTTCCCCCAAGGTTTCCAACTCACTCTTTTCCAAATTGCTTCTCTAAGGGCATTTGTTACGTTGTGGACGTGTCCCCAACAATTAAATAGCAGTTTAATCCTCCCTCTCTAGATCTTTCTTTTTGAGGTAGTGTCCTGGAGCCTAAGCTACTTCCACTTTCAAGACGGTATTTATGGAGTCCTCAATACTGTGTGAGTGTGACTGCACACAGAGGTTAATCAAAGTGGAAAGCCCAGTTCCCAGCCTTCACGCTGCTCACACGAAGTAATACTCCTACCCCTCCCTGCTCTACCTCCATCCCTGTCTTTGTTCAATAGTTGTTAAGACTCAAAGCACCAAATTTAACTATCAGGTGAGGAAAAGAGCACAGAACCTGGATTAGACAAGTATTTAAATTCTAAGCCTTATTTTATCTGTAAAATGGGACTGATGGTAGTCCCCACCATTCAGAATTCTTGTGAAGACCAAAGAGTTGAAGTACATGAAATCACTTTGTTTCTTGTAAAGAAGCTAATACTTTAGAATTGGCAAAAGCATTCTCACGGAAGTTGCCTCTTCGGGGCCTGGTAAATCCAGGTACTTTGTGGGGCTGTGGAGGTTGGGGAGGAAGGCAGGGAGGTAGCTCTGCTAGTTTACATTTAAAGTGGAAAAGCCTCTTGGACCATTTCTTTCCTTAGGTTGGTGTCTAATTTCATTGTGGCAGGTGGCAAAGCAAATATAACAAGGGGACATCTCCTCTATGCAAGGCAGCAAGAGCACTAGATTTACTTTAATGACCCTCAGACTCCCCCCCCCCCCAATTTCTTACATCCTTGAAAAAGAGGAACTCACATTTGGCCATTCACAAATTATTAATTTACATGTTAAAGCACGTTAAAGCTAATGCTTCTTCGTTTTCTTACTGCATGGGATTCAAAAAAAGCATTTTGACACAAACATTTAAGTTATACACTTAACCAAGATTCTCTTAGGTTATTTCTACTTAGCTCAATCAAGTTGGCTATCCAGTTGCAAATAGCTGAACTATTTAGATTTTATAATTTTTAATCAGAGATATCCTTAGTATGGATACCCAAATCTTAGACATACACATAATTTTTCTCTCTAATATAAGTGATATATTTTTAATATAATTTAGAACTATCAAGGAACCTTAACCCTTGGTCATTCATTAATTTTTTTAATAAATATTTTTGGTCTCTTTTCAGGACAGACGCTTTTCTATGGACTGAGGATTCAGAAATGAATAAAAACTGAGTTACCCCAGCTCTCTGAGGATTTATAGTCTAGTAGAATTACATGTCTTTTCTGTCCAAAGACATTCCTCTCCACTAACTTGACTTGCTTGATCTTCAGGTTATACTCAGGTGGGTAAGTTCAACTATCTATAAACTAATTGTTATAAAATATTTTAATGTAAGCAGAATAGATTGAAGAACCCATTTATTCATGTAAGTTCACTTTGACAGTTTGATTCTGTTCAAATAGGCAAAATAAACAAATTTCCAAACTTCCGCAAACATTTTGACCTCATTCTCAAACTTGAAAAACAGCGACAATTATTAGATTTGCATAAATCATACTACCTAACATTTATTAATCACTAACAAGGTGGCATGTTCTTAACATGGATTATTTTTCTTAAGACTCATAACAACTATTAACATGATGAAAGATTACCTCCAATTTCCAGGTGGCAAATGTAGTGGGAATTAGAACCAAGAATCTCTTGCCAAGTCTAGCCCTTGACACAGTAGTAAAATAAATGAAATAGTTCCTCACTCTTATATATGTTTTATTTATTTTATTTTTTAAGATTTTATTTATTTATAAGAGAGAGAGCATGTGCACAAGGGGAAGAGGCAGAGGGAGAGGGATGAGCGGACTCCACACTGAGCACCGAACCCAATGCAGGACTCACACCCAGGACCCTGAGACCATGACCTAAACTGAAACCAGGAGTCAGATGCTCAACTGACTGAACCACCCAGATGCCCCTTATATATGTTTTAATTTAACATTTTTGAGAACTTACTATGTGTAAATTATAGTGTTAAATTCTGGAGAAAGGGTTCCTACCCTCAAAAGCAATTTATAATTGAATAGAGCACACAGACATACGCAGAAATAATATAAGGTATGAAATTAAGTTGGCAGAGGTAGTGGTAGAAGGAGTCCTGGATATGGACCAAGAAAGCAAGTTCCATATGAGAACATCAGTACTGTGGTAAAGTGGATGTTTGGGCACTGTTCCTCCCTTCCCAGTAACAGGATTAACAATGTAGAGCTCACCACTCAGAGACCTGGACAAAAAACAAAAACAGAGCCTATCTCGAATCTCTCCCAGCAAGATGGCTAATAGAGGAGCATCCTTCCTCTGCGGATATCCTGGGTCAGCCTTCAGTTCCCTCCCCTACATCCCTCATCTGCCAGGTTCTCCCCATTGTGGCCCCATTTATTCATTCAGACCACCTACACTGAGCTTCTTTCCCACTGACCACCCACAGGAACAGACTCTTTCCTGTGGAACCTGAGGAATGCCCCCACTTAACCTCTTTAGTCTGTTTAGGCTGCTCTAGCAGAATATCATGGTCCGGATGGCTCATTAGCAAAGGACATTTATTTCTCACAGTCCTGGTCACTGGGAAGTCCAAGATGATGGAGCAGCACATCTGGCGTCTGGTGAGACCCACTTCCTCGTTCATAGACCACCATCTTTTTGCTGTGTCCTCACATGGTGGAAGATATGAAGTAGCCCTCTGAGACCTCTCCTATAAAGGGGCTAATCCTATTCACCAGGGCTCCACCTTCATGAACTAATTGCTTCCCAAATGCCTTACCTCCAAATATCACCACATTAGGGGTTAGGTTCAACATACAAATTTTGGGTGGACAGAGACAATTGGTCTTTTTTTTTTAATGGCTCTTTCACTTATTATAAATAAGATGTGCTTATTTTTAAAATTCAAATCATTCAAAAGGATAGGAAGAAGAATACAGACTAAGTTGTTTCCCATCTTCCAGCTACCTGGGACTAACAGGCCCCTGGGCACCTGTCCCTTGAGCTTGTTCTCTTACACTCAAGGACACCCACACCCACACACAACCTCACACATTTACTCACATACCACACACATCTACATACCACATTCACTTCAGACAACATGTGGGATATTCAGTGTCCTGTGCCACCCAGAAATGGAGCAGGGATAGTCATGGAGACCTCAAAAAACGACATCTAAGCCTAAGCAAGGGGCTAGTTAGAAAAAGATTAATCTTGTATCCAAGGGCAGTACCTCACTCAGAGCAAAGCATTCACAGTTTGGGCACCAAAACTTGTGGTAACAGAAGAAGAGTCCTCTGTTGAGAACTCTTCCTCAGTGGACAGCATTATGAGGACACAGAAGACGTTTTATGCCCAGGCCTCCCCCAGTGGGCACCAGTCTCAGAGATGGCATTGCTGGGAGCAGTAAGGGCAGAGTAGGCATGTATAATTTCCCAGGAAATAGGCATATTATTGAACCAAGTCAGATCAAGAGAAGAAGAAAATGTTGGACACTGTGAGTAAAAATACATAACATGAAACTCTCCCTAAGGACTCCCAGAAATGCTGGAAAGAAATCTTCCATGAGTCTTAGGTCCCTCAGAATTCATGGGATAGATTTTGGGGGAAAAAAAAAAAAAGACTGCTTTGTAGCTGTTATTCTAACCCTTAGGATTCTGGTGTGGGAAATGTGTGAAACACAGCAATACAAATAAAGTACAGAGCAGATAAGACCTGAAATCCGAGCTTGCCAAGACCCTGACATCAGCAGGCCGCAGAGAAAATACCTCCCTGCTGCCCACTACAACAGACACCAGACACCATAAAGAGACAGCCAGCCCCAAAGAGTCAAAAACAAGAGCTGCAATCAAACAATCTGGGGGATACAGACATTTTCCTTAAGGCAAGTCACAAGATACTCTAACAGAATACAGCTGCTTAAATAAACCACCCTCGCTGCAAAATCTCCACTGGCAGCGTTCTAGTATGTGAACCAGGCAAGTTTTAAAACAAATCCATGCAAAGAAAAAAAGAGTATTTTTTCCTGTCTTGTTTTTTTAAAACAACAACAAAGGATAGAAATGCAAATTGTATTAAATACTGGCTGATGACAAAGGGTGACCCCAGCTAGGGAAAATGAGTGCAGTTAGGAAAGAGGAGAGAAACTAGAACTTCTCAGGATACAGACTCACAAAATGAGGCATCATCCTATCCTACAATATATGACTTAACCAGGAGATAAAACATAATGTGCTGGAAAATGTTTGTAAATGTTTACATTTTTTATACTCTGACTGATATTTGTTTTAAAATGATATCCATTTTCTATTATTGCTTCTGGTAGATTTTTAAGTTTAGTTCTGTAAAACAATAGCTTGCTTCCTTTTCTAAGTAATTCAGTTCAAGGTTTCTATCTTAATGTTTGCTGAGATGCTCAAGACAGTCACATTCAATGTCGCATCTAAATAAAAAAATAAAACTTACTTTCAGTTTGAAAAAAAATCTTAGAACGAACAGAGGTTCAAAGTAATAAGGGCATATCTGGACAGGGGAAACAATCCCTTTAGCTAGAGAAATTCAGCATAAGTTAAAAAAAAAAAAATAATGGGCATCTCCTTTGGTCTTCTGTTTTTTGATGTCCCCGAGAGATGCCAGACTCACCTTGGTATGACTTGACCTCACAGAGCCTCTTTTGACATGGACTGATGCTCTTTGGTTTCAAATAAATGCTGTTTTCTGGAGATTTTTACTCCTTTTCTGGCCATCATCCCGGAAGTATTGATCAGTTTAGCGCTCCTGCCCTATTCTGCCTCAGAATGGCGCCAGAGTGATCTCTTAAAACCCAAATTTCATCAATGCTTCTACTACTTAAACCTCTGTGGTCATTCCCTCTCATCTCCCCATAAAAACGCTCAATGTCCTTAAAAGCACCAAAAGGATCTTCATAATCTAGATGCTGCCCGGCTTCCAGCTTCCAGTGAACAAATTGGGACCCAGTTCACATAAGGTCCCCACTAATTGCTGATGGATCCATTTCCAAAAGGACCCCTCACATGGAACCGGGCTGGGTTTCTGATTTGAATTTTCCCTCCCAGATCTTCTGCATTACCCCCAGTGAAAACTGAAAGTTAGCCTTTTTTGTTTTATTTAGAAAAAGAGGAATCACTCACTATTCTATTGAAGGAGTATTTCCTTATCTATGGCGATACGCTCTAAGACCCCGCCCCCCAATTACACCGTAATAAAAGTTACATGAGTGCGGTTTCTCTCTCCCTCTCAAAATTATTGTAGGGTGCTCACCCTTCTTCTTGTGACAACATGAGATGATAAAATACCTCCATGATGAGATGAAGTGAAGAAAATGACGTAGGCACTGCGTGCAAGCGTTAGGCTATGATCCGCTGGAAGAAGGAGCATCAGCATTGGACCGTGCTTGATGCCTCCGGTGACGAAACTGCGGAAGGCAAAACTACAGATGAGCGGGGGCCGCTGTAATTATTTGAAACCTTTGGTGCGAGTTGAAGCTAGCTCCCTGGTCACCCTGCTCAGAAAGCTATTCCAACTCATTTGAAAAATGTTTTAAACTACTTTCTCGGGCGCCTGGATGGCTCAGTTGTTTAAGTGACTGCCTTAGGCTCAGGTCATGATCCCGGGGTCCTGGGATGGAGTCCCTCTCCCTCTCCCTCCGCCCCTCTCCTTGCTTATACTCTCCCTCTTGCTCCCTCTCTGTCAAATAAATAAATAAAATCTTTAAAAATAAATAAAAAAGCAGTAGAACTGAAAATAATGGCCTTTTTTAAAAAAATAAAATTTAAAAATAACCTTTCTCTGTTTTGCTTTCTTCATCTGATATACTTTAATATATTGTAATGTTTGTTTAATCCCAACATAGGTGGTCTCTTTTTGTTTTCTATGAGGTGTCATTTCCTAGGTCATGATTATCATGCTGACTCTGGTATTTCACTACTTTTAAGCACCCCCCACCCCGGAAGAGTCTACGTTGTGCTTTTCACCTTCTGAGGTTATCAGGCCTCAGCAGTAAAAGAACTCTGTGGGAGCCTCCTCCTTTCTGCCTTTTTCTCCTATTATTCTAGGAGTTCCCTATCCAAACTGTGGCTTCTAGCTCTGATCATTCCTACAAAGATATCAAAAGACCCAAAGCCCAACCATCTCTAGCCTGTGCTCAGTGAGCTCAGAGCTGACCATAGAATAAAAGTGGATTCACTGGCCCTTTGCCTTTACAATGCTGTAAACTGGCACTGCAGGTGGCAGTTGTCCCACTGGCAATTGCAGCTGCCAACTGTGTGACCTTGTGTCTCTCGCTGTGACCAGGACCTGGAAACCATCAGCAAATGATTCAGCCCTGGCATGGAGACCCTTATGCTCTGCAGCCCTCACACCAGCGTACCCAATCTGCACTGGAGACCTTTTTGGAAATGTGGATCTAACATTCTTCCAGGTTCAGCTCACCAATAGGGGCTATTTGTTTCCATTTTCACCTGCTTGTGGATATACATATTATTTTAATTTTTAGTCAACAGAATCTTACTTTGGAATAATTTTAATAGAACTATTTGATAATGACATCAAAATAATAAAACCAATGTATCATTCCATGAAACATATTTCAAAATATTATATATTTAAATTATTTAGCACCCCTTTTTAGTGTCACAAGTGATCCAGTTTGTAATGGTGACCAGAAGGGAGGTGGGTGGGGGATGGGTTAAACAGGTGACAGGGATTAAGGAGGGCACTTGTTGGGATGAGGGCCAGGTGGTGTATGGAAGTGCTGAATCACTGCATGGTACACATGAAACTAATATTATGCAGTATGTTAACTAACTCAAATTTAAATGAAAACTTTTTAAAATTTTAAGTTTTTTAGAAAGGTGCCCTAATTTGGACATTAAATTACATGGCTGCCCTACTTGATGGTGTGTGATGAGAAGAGCAGAAGCTCAAATCTGTATCAAGAGTGGTGTTCATCTTTCTCCCTATGTCACCAGGGCATTGCACACTGAACCGATAGTCGTTAATCACACCACACTAGAACAACACTCAGCCACAGCAAACAGCCTGCAGGGAGCACAGGCTGAAGGTGGCACTTTCTTGGCTGCTCTTGGGTCCCAGGGCTGTGGATGGGGCCCAGAATGCCCCCAAATATCTCCAACTATCTGTGTGTCTGGCTGGGAGCTGCCTGAGGTCTTAGATGGGGTCAGGACATGCATGGAGAGCTTTCAGGTCTTGGCCAAAGAAGAGAGACCTGGCCACACAGAGAGCAACCTGGATTGCCAGTGGGACAACAGCTACCTGTAAGACAAGGGACCCTGCCCACAGGTCAGAGCAGCTAAGGGGTAGGCCAAGGACTTTGCAAGAAATTCCAAAGGCTCCTCACACATGTCAGAAGACATTCTAAGTTCCTAGAACAGACAGATACCATCCTGGGGTAGAGGAGGAGAGAGAACAAGCATAAAGAAATGAGCTATTTAAACTACATCCAACAGGACGGAAGTTAGTTTAGACCTTACTTACTTTCTACCTTCTAGACCAGACTCCTTATTTTTCTGGGCACATCTGGGTATAATGCTTGCAAATTTGCAACCCTACTATGCAAGCAGCCTTTTGCAAATCTATATAACTCTGAAGCTGCTGCTTCCAAATGGGATTAATCAGCTAGCTCTTCTGGGTGATACCAGCTTTAGATCAGAGAATTTCTTCCAGTTGTTGCTCAGGAAAGTTAGATTTCTCAGGGTCTGTGAAAAGCAAGATAGAGGGTAGAAGAGAGAGGGAAGGACTCCCAGGAGATTAAATATGGGAGAAAAACATTAAAAGGAGAGGTAAGAGAAACTGCATCTATGTTTCCTCAGTGTTAGTCCTGTTGAATATTAACAAAGTCTTTCATTTCAATTACAACATGGTACAAATGGGAAACTGGGCATTGAGGAAACAATATGAAATGTTCCCAAACGCTCAACCATAAGAGCTTTCAGAGTCAGAGTCTATGGGCCCAGATACCTTTAGGGATTACTCCATGGGCTGTGTTGATTTTGTGCTGGAACACAAAAGATACCTTGCACCCAAGAGTCTTGAGGAGTTTAGAAACTTCAGATCCTACATATCACCATCTCAAGTGTAAAATTATCATGCCCTCTGCCTGATCTCTCCCTGGCACTCTCGCTCTGATGACACTGTGGGAAATATGAGAGACACGTGATAATCTGTTTGGGGAATAAGGGAAAGGTGTTGGAAAAACAGAGAACGTATTCCCTGGGAAACTATTCGAGTTCCACTAAGCAGAAAAATGTACAAACTTACTCCTAATTCACTCTGAAGTGGTGTGTTTCAATTCCCTTGTAAAATACAGAAACACAAAATCGGAATGTGTCCCAGCAAGAGCTCTCTTTTGAGAGTTTAGGCCAAAGAGAGCAAAATTTACCCAACCACCATGTGCCATAAATCATAGTCTACAAAACACACAGTTCCTTCCTGGCCACTTTTTCCCTTAAAAGAAAGAGTATTATTGTGTTTTCTCCACAAAACTAAAATACCATGAAAATTTTAAAAGAGAAACAAAAAAAAACCACCTTTCACCAAACTGCCCTTTAATTCCACACCTCACTTAATTCATTTCTATCTTCACCATCCTCCCTCTCATCTAAGTGGGAAATCTCAACATTGTCCTTTGCTCCTTACCTCTCCTGGACCTTCACCACCTGACTCTTCTCCCTGACGGTCTTTCTTCTGTTCCTACTGTCATGTCCCGAGTGGGTCTCTTTGGCATCTCACCCAGCTGTCTGCCTCTCTTGAGCTGCCCTTGTTTTCACAACTTAGCCTGTCCCCAGGTAAATCTTTCCACTCTCATCCTTTCTGTAAACCACCTCTGGGACAACCTTCCTCACACACAGCTCAGTTAAGTCTCTCCTCAGCTCCAGTTCTTGACATCTTCCTGAGCCTGAACAACACTCCAGAAGCATTTATAATAGCCTCCATGACCTGCCCCCCATTCCTTGTGCTATTTGTTCCTTGTCCTATATCTTTCCAATCATCTTCTGTCACAGTGATATCAAATTATAAGTATTTATTCAAATACCTTCCTACTTTCAAATGTTTGCACTGCATTCTTCTTTCTGGACTGTTCTTTGTCCCATCTCTCTCCAGCCCCAAACAAACAAAGACTTCTTGAAATCTTAACCATGTGGCAAAACTCGGCTCCAAGAAACCTCCTTCATGATCCTTTCCTGATTTCTGTGATTAAAATTAGTGTTCCCCTTTCCCACGCCTTCATATGTCTGGACCATCCCATCAAGACTTACCACTTTCTACCCTATACTGCAGATAATTGGGTTCACTTGTCTTTCCCATTAGATTGTAAGCTGCTCAAGAGCAGAGCAATGTTTGTGGGGCAGAATCTATCAGGACTTGTGCTGGTCAAAGTCAACTTTACCATCATTATCAAGTAAGTAAAATGAACTGTTCTTTGTCAACACGCTAATGTCTACTTGAGAGATGTACAAATTAAATTTTCTAGAGGTATCATATCTTTAGTGAATTTATTGATATCTATAATTAACAACATGCTTAAACACCCTAACTTTTAAAATTATGATATATATCTGCATTGGCAATAAAGATTTAAAGTTACATCAGAATTACCACATGTTATCCCTTATTATAGGAAATTGCAAGAAGAAACTATTGTGTCCTAGTAAGACAAGGTGCTTTAAGTCAAAAGATTCGCCTGCTCCACTTATGAAATGCCTGGGCTTAGGCAAGGCCTCAAACTTGAACCTCAGTTTTTTAGTATGTAAAATAAGGGAGAAAATGCCTGCCTACCTCTTATAGATAGGGAGTCAAATAATAGATGCAACAGTATTTTCAGAACTGCAAGTTTCTTTACAAAGAATGTATATTAGTGTTATCCTGAATAAAAGACTAACCCAAAGAACATACTTCAAATAGCAGTCTTCATGCTTTGGAAAAAACTAATGAAGTAGGATATTACTACTGTTTTAAGAGGCTGGCTGGTAACACTTACATAGATGGTGATCTCGTCTAGATGACTTGCATCCTGCACTCTTATTCCATGCTGGTTGGTAACTCTTAACATAGGAATTTACACAGAGCCAATGGAATTTCTTATCACAATTTGAAGACATAAATTGATTGATCTGCCTCTCCCAACTTTTCCAAAGTCACAGAGGCTATCCCAAGAATACCTAATATGTGACTTATTTCTGCGTCTACAAGTCTAGTTTGCTATCTTTTCCAAAACGCAGGAGGACACATAAGCCTCTTGCTTAAAAATTCTACAAGCGTTATAGTCACACCATTATACTAAAGGAAAGAAATTAGGAAGAGATAATAGTAGTAACTACCACTAAGAAACACTTTAGTTTGGGTAGTATGGGTAGTGTAAGGCTACATGAGCTAACAAGCCTCTAGTTTAACCCTTTGGGTGCCAAAGATTTCAAATAATTTTTAATAGTTTAAATGGTTTCCCAACTTCCTCACCTTGGACTACATGAGGCTTCTTATTGGTCTTCCAATCCACCACACTTTCTTTTTTTTTTTTTTTCAATTTTATTTATTTATTTGAGAGAGAGAGAGATCACAAGCTTTGGGAGGGACAGAAAGAGGGAGAAGCCAACTCCCTGCTGAACACAGAGCCTGACACGGGGCTCAATTTCAGGACCCTGAGATCGTAACCTGAGCCAAAGTCAGACACTTAACTGACAGAACCACCCAAGTGACCCTCCACCACACTTTCAAAAGCCTTCCCCTCTTTGCCACTACCAAAATGAGATGCTCCACCTTCTCCAATTTCTCCTCCCTGTCACCTCAAGTCTTCAGTGAAATCATCTCTGATACCCTCAGGAGAAGTTATTCACTCCCTCCTCTGCATTTCAAGTCAGCTTTTCCTATCACTACTTTAGTACTTCTCTGGGATGTCTTTCTGTACACATATGTCTCCAAATTTCACAATGGTCGGATTTAAAGGCCTTTTTTTAACCTCTTTGCACATAATGGTGTCAGAGATGTGTACATTAGGTGTACACAGTAAATATTTAGAAATATTTGTTAAATAAGGGCACCTCAGGGGCTCAGTTGGTTAAGCCACTGCCTCCAGCTTAGGTCATGATCCCAGGGTCCTGGGATCAAGTCCCACATCAGGCTCCTTACTCGGCAGGGAGTCTGCTTCTCTCTGCCTCTGTCTGCCACTCTGCCTGTTTATACTCTCTCTCTCTATCTCTCTGACAAATAAATAAATAAAATCTTTTAAAAAAAGAAATATTTGTTAAATGAATGAATCTATTATCAATAGTGAAAATTGATACCATTATATTTAAGTGATGTCATGGAGATTTTGGTCCTACTTGCTTCTCTGTCAGTTTACACAGAATGGCATGTATTCTATGAAGTGTCTTTTTTTTTTTTTAACTCATCCTCTGTGAATATCTTTTTTTCCCCCCTGTAATTTAGGTTCTTTCTCATTGGGTATGATCATGGTCCCTGTTCCCACTTTTAATTTCTACTGTTTCTATTCTTTGCTACTTCCTTCCTGCTCCCCATTTTGATTAATAGGTCCCATGTCCTCTCTCTCTCATTCTTATGAATCTTTGAAATGTCTTGACTTAATGTATTTCTTGACATGGCATAATTCTTTATTTGGTTTTCATACCTATCATGCATCAAGGGAAACGCATCTTTATACTAGGCAGGATTCTGACATGTCTAATCATAATCAAAATATCCCAGAAGTCTCTCCCTCCCTTTCCTATCTGCATTGTATCCACCTTTGTTCTGCTCCCACCTTCTCACACCTGAGATATAACTGCAACAGCCTCCTAACATCTCAGTCTGCATCCAGTACTCCCCATTCTAATCCTAACACGTATCACTACCAAGTCTTCCTAAAATAAAATGGTTTCATTTATAAAATAAAATGGCTTCATTTTATTAATCCTAGGCACTAAGGCTTTTACCTTCCCTTTGACAACACCCAGCATTTAAGATTCTCACAATCTGGTACATCCTGTCTTTCTCATTTTATTCTTCATTTCTCCACTCAAAACATTTAGTAGATTATTTTGGTAATTGGTTCAAAAGACATTTACCCAAACCACACTGATATTCATCCCTTTATGTCTCCTCTTTTGCCTCTGGGCTGGTCCCATGATGCTTTTTATCACCGGACTGTGGCAGAAGTGAGGCTGTGGGGCTTTTGAGAGGAAGTCTTGAGAAACCTCGCACTAACTTAGGCCTCCCTCCTCAGAAAGTCTGCTTCTTTGTCTAGAATCACTCTGAGTTTATCTTAGCCCAAACCACAACCTTCCTTTTAGGTCCCATGAACACTCAAAGGGGAAAAAGAGATCCTTTTAATTTTGTCTTTCCAAATGTAGTGCCAGAGCTCTAGGAGAATGCAACCCAAACCACCACCTAATTTCCTGGAGAACAAGAACGGTTTGATATACAAATCACAGTGAGAAAATCACTTCACCGAGCCTCCATTTCCTCAGCTACTTGGATGAATCTTTGTGAACCTCGTTTCAGATTGCTGATCCATTAACTTACCTCTTCTAACCTGACTTTCTCCAGCTTCACATCCTAAGTAGTTCAAGTCTCATTCCCCACTTCAGACTTCTGCTTCGGGGCAAGATGGAATAACAGAGACCAGACTTACTCCCCTGTCTGAAACAACCGAAAAATTGACAAAATATATAAAACAAAGGTGTCCAAGACATTCAACAACAGACAACTAAAAATAGTAATCTCTGGGAAATGTAGAACAAATGAAGGGGACCCAAAGATTGCCCAGCTTATTGCAGTGAGGAGCATTTCTAGCACACAAAGGAGGAACTCAGGCATAGCTCAATGAACATCTTGAATTAAGGATACAGAGCTGAGAATTCAGGGACACCGTGGAGGTTATCGGTAGAGGGACAAAGTAAAAGAGAGGGAGAACAGTGCAAAGAAAGAACCTTCAGAGATTTGCAGAGGGCTCCCCTTAGGTATTTGAGTATACTGATGAACATATGCACATAAGGGAACTAAAATTAAGTCAGATGTTTACTTCATACCACACACAAAAATCAATTTCAAGTAAATTAAGCAAAATAAATGCAAGAAGCAAAACTTCTAGAAGAAAATAAAGAGGATCTCTATCACATCAAGGTAGGG
Organism: Lontra canadensis; assembly: GCF_010015895.1. Classification (NCBI taxonomy): domain Eukaryota; kingdom Metazoa; phylum Chordata; class Mammalia; order Carnivora; family Mustelidae; genus Lontra; species Lontra canadensis. The sequence continues at coordinate 17,072,024 of NW_022631020.1, read as the reverse complement.
AGTTTTGGGGCGCTTGGGTGGCTCAGTGGGTTAAGCCTCTGCCTTCGGCTCAGGTCATGGTCTCAGGGTCCTGGGATCGAGCCCCACATCGGGCTCCCTGCTCAGTTGGGAGCCTGCTTTCCTTCCTCTCTCTCTGCTGCTGCTCTGCCTACTTGTGATCTCTGTCTGACAAATAAATAAATAAAAGTTAAAAAAAAAAGGTAGGGAGTTTTTCTTACATAAGGCACCAAAAAAGCATTGGCCATAAATAAAAAGATTAATAAACTGTGTATACTCATATTAAAATTACTGGAGCACAAAGGGCCATATATTAAAGTAACACTGACACAAGTCAGACACAAAGAAAAGATATTTACAGTCCATAAAACCAATAAGAATCTTCTGCTCAGAATATACAATAAAATCCCACATACCCATGTTTTTTAAGACAACAAGCTAGTAGTAACAGCAAAAAACAAATAAATAAAAATTAAAAACTGGGTAAATGACATAAAAGGCAATTTTTTAGAAAAGGAGCAATAAATGAGATATATAAAAAATTTCTCAGGAAAATAAAATCCTAATAAAATACCATTTCGCACCCAGCTCACGGATGTGCAACCATTCATTCATTCATCATGGATTCTTTGGAACCCTATTAGGTACAGTGCTCTATGAGGCACATAGAAACATGAAAAGGTGAATAAATGACAATATTTCATTTACTTTCTCTGCTAGGATGCAACCCCATTCTTGTTCTTCATTGTATCTTCAGCATTTAGGACAATCTCTGGCATTAGGCAGAAAAGTATTCAATGGCAGAAAACTGATGCAAATTCTACTCTGAGAATCTCACAGCGTGCAAAGAGGGAGACAAGAAAGCAGCAAACCCTAATACCTCACAGGGATACCTGAGAGTGTCCACAGAGGAGCTAGATTTGGAAGGAGGTGCAGTTCTCCAACACTTTGGTCAGACTCTACAGGGAGTCAAGATTTGAAACAAGCCTTGGGAAGAAATTTTGCCTGGCACAGCTTTCTTTTTAAGTCAGCACAGAATATGCACACACACATACACCCCTCAAATAACTAATTCCCTGATAGTAAATAACTTCATCTTCAAAATTCCAGAATAAGGAGGAAGGTGAGGAGAATGAGGAGGAAGGAGAGTCTGAGCCATCTATAGCCACACAATTTGCCATGATGTTAGTGCGTCTTTACCACTGGCCATCTTCACAAACATAAGTTTATTATTTCGTTGCCTTCCTTGATGTTACTCTACTGCTTCAGGAAACTTGCCCAGGAAGAAAAAAGTTGCAAATAACTTTATAGTTAGTTCCAGGAACTTCCTAAAAATCCCACTTAAGCGAATACCAAAATGTTCAACTTTTCAATCCAATGATTGTTCTCTAAGACCCTTCAGAACTCTTGACTCCACCAATCCTAAATTATCACATCATAATCTTTACTCAATCCCAGTGAATATCCTCTATCCACATCCCCATACTGCTGTCTGCCAGCTCCTCCAACCTACACTACCCTCCAAACTTCAAAGATCTGATTTAAACCAGACTTCCATTCATTATGAGAACTCTGGAGAGGTAGTTCCCTCCCCATCACCACCCCTGACTTTACTGTAGTATAAATAAATTCAGCTTCGTCATATCAACAGGTTGTCTGGTGGTATTTTCAGAGACCTAACATTCTATAATCCTTCTCCTCTTCTTTGTCCTTATCATCATCATCATCACCATCATCACTAACATGAACTAAGCCCTAATTACATGCCAGGCACTTGCTAATTAGTTTAGATACCTAATAATCACATCCCTTACACAAATAGAGTATTTCTAAGCAAGTGACTAATTAAATTATAGGATATATATTCAAATGAGATGTCAAAATTCTTCCAAAAGAGAAGTTTGTATTTTTCACTGTCCTTCTCCATGAAGATTATGGGAGCCACAGAGGTGCAAGTCTGAAAGACACTCTGGAGCAGATTTCCTTGGTAAGCACCCCTGGAAGCCATCTGTGACTGTAGTAGTACTAGCCTTCATGGCTCAGCTAAGTTGAGTTCTATTAAAAGTTCTATTTTAAGAGAAATAAATGTTCTTCTCCTCTCAATATTAAAAGGAAGTGACCTTCTCACAGAAAATATTAGCTGATGAAATGAATAACGAAGGTGCTAAAAACACGAACCACATAAAGGTAGGGAGACTTTAAGGAGGAGAAATGTCTGTGTTTTGCCTTTCACCTCCAAATAAAGAATAATAGGTGTTCCGTTGGCAAACTGTGAGAGGGAAATGGGGTGACTGAGCTTTGCAACTAAAATAATATCAACTGTATATTGTAATTTCACTTTTGCAACACCACACTTTTGCCTTTGTGGCACTGCCAGTAAAAATGCATTTTCAAGCCGCACAGCTCAACAGCCTGGGCCTTTGCCTTAATTCACTTTTCCTGCTAAGAGCCAAGGAGAGAGGTAGCCTTGTATAAGGAGGATGGACGGCAGAGCACTCCATCGGAAGAGGCCACATACTAAATTAATCATGTTCCAGCCAGAATTTGCAATTCTTGGAGAGATGCTCAAGACGGTATGAAAAATTTAGAGGTAACAGGGAGAGAGGGAGAGTTTGTGAAGCAGAAAACTTCAGACGGCCCTTTAAATGTGCAGGATGCATTAGAGCTTCTCACACGTGAACAAGATAGTGGCCTTACCCAGAACACAATAACTAAGGACTGCACTCTCATAGGTGCACCTTGAGAAGGGAACACTCATCCTGGTACATAGAAATTTCTGATTTGATGGCCACTTTAAGGGATTAGTATATTCATGAAAATCATCCATCTTAAAATTTAACATCGACTCATCAAAGCCAGCCGGCAAGGATCGTGTCAGTCCAAGATAACAAGTCCTGTTTAAGAGCTGAGCTTGATTGCTTAGATGAGTTTGGGGCTTTCTTAATTATTATCATTATTTTCATATATACTTTCCCTCTGTTTCTGCTTTTACCTAACTAGTTTTATTTCTGAGTTCTTAGGATCTCCATTTTCTGTTAAGGACTTCACCACTGGTTCACTACAGGTCAAATATGGCCTGTTCTATAGTTTCTTCTCAAAAATTAAAAAAAGAAATTCTTGATATATCATAAATGAAAACCATGAAAGGTTGTTTTTTCTGTTTTTCTAAGAACAGTTTGTCTATAGGGACTCTTGATTTTTAATATTTTTTTGATTTAATTTCTTTTATTTTTTTGTGTTCCAAAATTCATTGTTTATGCACCACACCCAGTGCTCCATGCAATACATGCCCTCCTTAATACCCACCACCAGGCTCACCCAACCCCCCCACTGCCTCCACTCCAAAACCCTCAGTTTGTTTAAGAATTTAAAAATAAATAAATAAATGCCCTAACTACAATGACAAGAAACTTAACATGAATGCAATGCAGTTTATTTATATTCCATGACAGTTGTAAGAAAAATGCTGTCCTTCTTTCCTTGGGGACCCTCACGTGATACCTGGAAGAACTATTTTGTCACACCTCACTCCCGATCCCAACATCTCTTCCTACTGATAATGCAATTTCCTTTCCTGTGGTAGAAAATGGCTTCCATGTGGCCGGAGAAGAAGAGACTATGGCAAACTTTGGATTCAGGAAATTACGAGGCCTCTGCTCACAGTTGCAATTGGACATGTGAATTGTTGAGCTGAATGGTCTTGGGGAGTCACAAGATGAATGAGTGCTGGAGCTAAAACCCACTTGTTCTCCAGAGCCTCTGGCTGCCCAGGTCTTCTAACATTTTCTCCCTCTCTGACTCTGTGATTTAGTCCCATCTCCTCCGCCTTCTCTAAAGGGACTTCCCTGACCCAAATCCCATGTTCTTAATCCTAGCCTTCAACCAGCGCTAAAAATTCATTCCTAGTTGGCTGTTAATAATGACTGACAAGAAGCCTGAAATACAATCCTTGTCTGCTCTCAGGAGCTCAGTTATTCCTTGGTTGTGGAGAGACATTTTCCCCTTATCATCAATTAATATTTTATGAGTTGCTGTTTCTTTTTATTAACTCCATCCCGAACAATTTAGTTTTTGAACTCTTTCCCCTCCCCCATCCTCTGCTTCCCAGGGGACCCCCTCCCTCCTCCCAGTGAGATGTGAATTACAGGTAGCGAGTTGCTCCTAATGCAGCTCACCTCTTCTAGTCACTTAAGAAAGCCACTTGTGGCCACTAAAAGCAGCCCTCAAAACTCAGGACTGGAATGAGAAAGAGGAACTGAGTCTTACATAGCTTTGTGCTTTTCTTTAGTTCCTCCAATGCACCACACTCAACTTAGCCTTTACACAGCTGTGTCCCATCTTCCTGGGACACTTTCCATTCCCTGCCACCCCAAGTTCTAACTTGGTCTCATGCTTCTGAGCTCAAGGTATATTTTATTACTTCTGGTCGATATTGGGTAACTCTTGTACATAAAACATTTAAGTTGGTATCCTGAATTATATGCTCCCATAACACCTGGTACCACTACTTACCCTGCTTCTGAAACAGCCATCATTACTTATTGTCTTCCACACCAGATTGAAAAGATCAGTAGGGCTGGTTCCTTATTGTTTGACCAGTGAATAACATGTGTTTATCAAATGAACGAATAAAGGCAAAACTCGTGTTTGATTCTTTCTTCTATCTGCCATAACATCTAGCAGGATAACTGAGACATAATAATTAGCACTCAGTAAAATGCTTATGGATTAAATGCAGGAATAAGAACCCTGAGGATGTCAGCTGAATTCAGCATTCCCCAAATCAACTGGGAAATTCCTTCCTACAATGGCTGTTGCCTGATCTCTCAGTGGGCCCCTTGCCTTGCTACTTAGATAGCTTAGATAAAAGCTAGAAAGAACAGCACTACAGGAAAAAAAAAAAAAAAAAAGTAATATGCAACGGAAACTAAACTGCCACACTCAGAAGTAATATTCTTTTTCTTTCAACTCCTACTGTTGAACATTTTCCCCCAAACTCCCAAAAGATCACTGAAAGCACACCCATTAAAAAAAAAAAAAAGTCACCCCTGATATTTTTTTTTTATAAGATGTGTGATATTTAAATTCTCACCCATGAATATGTAGCTAATATTGACTAATGGGAAATGTAAAAGGAAGAAAGCTAAGGTTTTTTAAAGCACATCCATTGAAATTAGGGTCATATGTAAGAAATTTGTTTAAAAAATTTTTTCTGAGCCACATCCAAAACTCCAGAGGGCACATAAAATAATGGAAGTGTAAACTACTGGGATTTGGTGCTGGTTAGTATGTTGGCACAATACATGGCTTCCTATGTGGTTTAAAAAATTAAGGAATTTTTCCTTCTTCCTTTATCTAGTAGCCTCCAAAATTAAAACAGTTTTCTTTTCTTTGTGGAATAATATAAACTAACCAAATTATACTCTAATATTTTCATTCAATGACTTGGAAAGTCATGAAAATGTTTGTATGGGGAGTTGCCTATACAGAAAAAGAAAGAAAGGACCATATCAGAAGGATTTTTAAAAAGAAAATAAAACAAAGAATTCCAAGGATTGTCACAATCTGATCTGCATAAATAAAAGATAATAGCTTCCCTGAGCTGGCCAACCTTTGTGTGGAGTGATCGGTCTGTGGAGAGTCATGTCTGAGAGGCTGCAGGTCATTATGGCAGGATAAAGCCTATTTCTCATTTATATTAAAGAATCTTGCCTGTTAAGGGCTTGATTTGGATCTCAGACATAAATGTGCCCAGGGCTGCTCACCTAGTTAAGTCAATTGCTACATATGCATTCTCTCCCTAATACACACACAGAGTTTGTCATTCACAACTCAACCATTACGCCTAATGTTCTTTTCTTGATTTAGAAAGAATAACAGATCAGAAGGACTCAAATTGAGGGGATTGGATCATAAAATATAGACCTAAGATAGAATTTTTTTTCTAATTTTGTATATAAGATGTAAATTTTCTCCCCTGTTATACAGAACTTGTTACACCAAGAGAAGACAATAAAACTGTTTCTGTTTTTGTGTTACTGTTTGATTTACATTATTATCTGGTTCCAGGCAAGATGGATTATTCCAAGACAGTATCTGGAGATCCATGCAATGGAAACTTTTACATGATAAAAAAAAAAAAAAAGAAGAAGAAGAAGAAGAAAGAAAAGTCCAAACAAGTCCAAATAACAGGATAAACAAAGCCTGACTACAAGAATGGATAAATACGTATTAAGAAACCAAAGGAAGCTATGGTTTGTGGGGTCCTAAGAGAAACTATGGGTATAGTTGAAAGATTTCCTTGAGTTGGGCTTCATAAGGTGCCTGTAGTTTTTGTGGGGTCCCCACCTTATAGGTCTGTGGGTTTAGAAATTCACTGTATAACTTCAGCCAGGCACAATCACAATCAGGCCCTACTGAATTGAGTAGCATCAACATTAATTAAAAAAAAAAAAAGATTAACTGTACAGAGATTTCCAATTAAAAAGCCAATGGATTAATTAATGAGGCATTAATAATATGACATAATAGGAAAGTTCTGGTCAGAAGATTGGAGCTATGGTCTTAGATCTATGTAATTTCCACCTCTGAGACCCTTTGTGAGACATGGCTTCTCTGGTTCTCAATTTTCCTAATCATAACTGAGAGGTATTAAGAATTAATTCAAATCCATGAGAAAACAGTTCAATAGACAAATGAGGAAAAGACAGGAATAGAAAGGCAGTATAATAGATTGTCCTAGCTTGTTTTGAGAAGGTTAGGTTGTTCTCAAAACAACCTAAGACAACCTAGAAGTCCCCAAATGTATCAGTACTGAGGGCACTTATACCAAGAAGCTCCAAGCATAGATGTCAGGATGATTTGAAAGTAAATGAACAAAGGGCTCATTCTGCAGAGTATTGTTGAACCTGTGACCTGCAGACCCAGGAAAGATCATAAACTAATTTTATTGGAAGATATTGCCTAAACCAATTGTTTTCAATAGGAATGGTAGTGCCCTCCAGGAGAGGTTTGGAAACAAGGGAGGGTTTTTGTTGTCACAAGGATTAGAGCCCAACCAGCATTTTAGTTAGCAGAAGGCAGCGATGTTACGTGTCTTGGAATGCACAAGACGGTTCTGCACAAAGAATTGTTCACATAGAATTTTATACAACATCGTATTCATGAATGTATTTTTATAATTATCTAATTTTGGTGTACATATAGATAGTGTTATTTGCCCAGTTTTAATATATGCTGAATTTGCAGGACGGTATGCAAAGTAAATCAAGGAACAATTATAGTTTATTATGATATTTTTATCAATAAAGTTCACAGTTTTGAACAATCTTACCATTCATGACATTTGAGTCAATAGTAAGACAGTCTGCATTGATGGCTGTGGGATTCATGGTGATGGTACATACAGACACAAACATCTTTTTAGAAAAAATTACTTTCCTTTCACTCTCCTTCATCATAAAGTTAGGTCATTATTTTAATACTTACAGTCAAGAGATATTACAAAATGTTTGTTACATAAAAGGGGAGCGTTGGGTATGACAGCATTGAAAACACTGATCTAGGGCAAAGATCATCTGTATGGTAAAAAATAAAAAATTAAAGGGGGAGGGTAGTTCAACTGACCTAAACGGGACAAACTGCCCTTTCTCGGAACAAGAAAAATTTCGTTCCATTTCTGGGGACAAAAATTTGAAGGGAGAAAGTAGGAGGAGAGGTATGACTGAACCCAGAGCACCTAGTGAATATATAGCCATCCCACAACAATGGAAGGGTAAGCTAAGGACAAGGGTCTCTGGGCCTATTTCCCACTTGGAATCCTGGGAAGATGTCACTTTGCACTATACCCCTACCCAGAACATGGTAATTACAGCAGAATGAAAAGGCAGTGGAGCACACATAGGCAGCAGACCAGAAAAGGTGGCCCTGAGATTCCAGTGGCTCCATGTGGTGGGTGTGGAAGGAATCCTGTCATTCACAGGTGCTTTCAGTGAGGGAGTCAGCTCGCAGCCAAGAATAGCAAGGTTAGCCACGCAAGTTGCCCTCCTGTGGGTAAGCTAACCCTAAAGGAGGTTCTGTGGTGTGGAGTGGGTGGTCAAAGCCAGGACTGAATGGAGACCATGGCTGAGATCAGCAGACCACAGCATCTGCAGAATTGGAAAAGGAGCCCTGACTATGCCGAGCCAATAGATCAAAGCAGAGAGCCATCAGGCCCAAGCAACCAGGTGAACAGGGAACATCCAAAACACCCAAACCCAAGACCCTTTCCCTTCCAAAAACTCCGATCCTCACTGGACCTAACACTAACCAGCTAAGTAAAAAATAAAGAGACAATTTTTCAGACACATCTCTGTTTTCCAAGGACTGCATTTTTATCTTCCTCTTTAGTATGTGCCTGTCCTTTCTATGTGCATCAGAAGTTGTTCATCCAGAACTTGGACTGTGGGAACCAGAACTGAATGTGAGTCCAGCCCACAGCATTACATTTATCATGAATCCAAGACGACTAAAATAAAAACAAGAATAAGAATGCCATCTACTGGCATGGAAAGCAGCAAGGGCTCTAGCAAATCCGCATTTAGTTTAAATGGGGAACATAGAGAAGGAAAACAATTTATTTATTTATTTATTTATTTATTTATTTTATTTATTTATTATTATTTATCATTTTTTTTATTTTGTTATGAAATGGTGATTGCCAGAGAATGGAGAGACACACATAAATAGGATTAAGGGGATGGATCACAAATAAGTAACTATCGATCACAAATAATTAACTAGCTAATCTCTCATCTTCATCTCTCAATTTTGTATTTGCTACAAGAGGCTCCATTTGGGCACAAAAGAGGTATATATAATGACACAAAAAAAGTTTTGCTTTGTTGATTTAGAAAACTGTTTAAAAACAACCTAGTCTTGTTCTTTCTTCAACATTTTAAAATATGTATTTATAAGTTGGTTTGCCTATGTAAACAGAATGATAGAGCATGTGACTGTCAGCTGTTTCCATTTTCTATATATTGGGAGTTACACTGGATTTCGTTTGCACAATTTTATAGAAGGTAAGCAAGAGACTGATAAATTGTCTTTGTCAATATTGATTACCACTTATATGATAATTTGGTGAATTTTACTCTGTTAGCGAGTGATAATTCAAATTTTTAACTTTTTCCATAATGAATCACTTCTTTCTAATCATTTATTTGTTACTTTAAAACCCCATTCAAAATATAGTATTTCATTAGGTTCTTGGTGACTTGGTAAAATGTCCACAAAGTCAAGGTTTATTTCATTGCCTACAAATATCCAATTGTTTCAGAACCATTTGTGAAAAAGATTATCCTTTCTCCTGTCTTGGCACATGTTGAAAACCAACTGACCACACACGTGTGGGTTTATGTCTGGATTCTATATGCTGTTCCATTAGTCTGTTTGTTACACACTAATTCCATATTCTTTCGATTACCTAGCTTTATAGTAAATCTTGATATCAGGTAGTGTAAGTGATCCAAATTTGTTCTTTTTCAGGTTGTTTTAGCTACTTTAGGTCTTTTCCATATAAATTTTAAAATCAAATTTTTAAATTTTGACAAAATTTAGAATTTTGACAAAATTTTAATGTCAATTTTTACATAAAAGGGCTGCTGAGATTCTCACTGTGATGGGTTGAATTTATAGATCAATTTGAGGAGAATGGACTACAATATTGAATCTACTGCACCATGAATATATCTTTGCATTTATTTAGGTCTTTTTAAAATTTTGCTAACCAGTGATTTTCAGTATAAAATTTAATTAAAAATGAATCATATACCTAAATATTATGGTTAAAATTATAAAAATTTTAGAAGAAGAGAGAAAAATTCTTAGTGACCCTACATTTAGCAAAGATTTCTTTAATAGGACACAAAAAATCACAAACTATAAGATAAACTGGATGTCATCAAAATTAAAATTTTTCTCTTTTAAAGATACTACTCAAAAATGAAGTGTAAGCCTCAGACTGGGGAAACCATTGCAAAGCACATCTATGAAAAAAAAATGCACCTAGAATGTTTGAAGAACTCTCACAGTTCCCTTAGAAGAGAATTCGCTTTTTTAAATCGATAAAAGTTTTGAACAGGTATATGATCAAAGGAGATATATAGATGACAAATAAGCACATCAAAGAGGCCCAATATTAGTCATTAGGGAAATGCAAATTAAAACTAAAATGAGATCTCAGTACATTGCCAGTTGACTGGCTTTTTAAAATTAAAATGATTTTCTATGCCAAATGTTGGTGAGGATGTGGAGCTATTAGAACTTTCATATACTGATAGAAGGAATAATAAATTGTACAATCACTTTGGAAAATAGTTTGACAGTTTTAAGTTAAAAAGACACCTACCATATAACTCCATAATTCCATGCCTAGGCATTAAGTTAAGAGAAATAAAAACAGGGGTGCCTGGGCTGCATAATGGTTGAGCATCTGACTCTTGGTTTCTGTTTAGGTTGTGATCTCAGGGTCCTAAGATCAAGCCCTGCATGGGGCTCTGCACTCAGTACAGTCTGCCTGTGAGTCCCTCTCCCTTTCCCTCTGGCCCACCTGCTCATGCTCTCTCCCTCTCTTTCTCTCTCTCTCTCTCTCTCTCTCACATAAATCAATCTTCTAAAAAAAGAAACAGCGAGAGAGAGAAGCATGTATTTCTACAAAGGCTGGTAAAGGAACGTTCACAGCAGCTTCGTCTGTATTAGCCAAAACTGGAAAAAACCCAAATGTCCATCAGCATATGAATGGATAAATAAGTTGTGTTCTATCCATAGAGTGGATTACTACTCAGCAATAAAAAGAAATTAAATTACTCAGAAATTAAAAAAGAATACATTACTGCTACGTATATGAAATAACACAGATTAACTCAAAATAATTAAACTGAATAAAACAAACCAAACAAATAAAAAGGGCATATCATCTTATTCCATTTACATAACACTCTGTAAAATGCAAACTTAACTTTAGTGACCCAAAACAAGTTAGTAGTTTCCCAGGACTGGAAGGAGGTTGGGGAAGGAAGTAAGGTAGAGATTATAAAGAGGCACAAAGAAACTTTTTGGAGTATAGAAATGTTCATTGATCTTGACTGTGGCGATGGTTTTACTGGTGTATACATATGTCAGAACTCACCAAAGTTTACATTTTAACTATATGCAGTTTACTTTATTTCAACTATACTTCAATAAAGCTTTAAAAATAATGTCATTCGATTGTGGCAAAAAGCTGAGTAAATAAAATATTAATTTTTAAATTTTTTATTCTTTGACAGATATACTTTTGGTGTTTCTGGTGCTTTAATCATCAGTGACATTATCGGCACAGTATTAATATAATAGACCTTGTATGCTGGTACTTGTGCACAGAGTAGAGGTACAGAGTAATATGATTGCATCTACAAGCTGGACTCACCTACACCCCAAAATTTATCACTGGGCTATTCCTATATTTTCTATAAACCAAGTAGGATTCCACGGATTATCTCGCAATTGAGCTTGACCATTCAATCATTAGACCCATCTATACTGATAGATGTGAAAATGTAACATTCAGCATATCCCATGCTTCTGAATGATCAAGCTGATTGTGCACATTAAAATACAACCAACCACAAAACTGCAGCTTAACCTCAAAAGATGGCCAATTAAGTTAGTGTGAAAATAAAGCCACTTCCCCTTTACCTAGAGTTGGCCATTTTAACAGAGTCAAAGAAAAGCTCCCAAATCTCCCTCCAGTTTGCTTCCTTTCCAGTGGCAACTGGGCTTGCTTCACTTCACTGAGAATGAAATTAGTGACAGGAAGTAGGCCATTTTCCTTTTGTTATGTGGACATGCAAGGTAAAAAGAGACGTTTCCTCTCTTGGGCCTTAAGAGTTTAGAAATGGCCCAAAACAACATTGCAAACAACACTGTAACTGTTAAATCCCTAATAAGATGCAAGATCTCATTTGGTCCATTTCCCTGTATCTCAACAAAAATGTTTTAAACAGTCCCAAAAGATTGTAATCATTTACAAGAGTCTTCAAATCCTCATAAGAAATACTCTTAATCTCTTTTAGAAACTTCCTTTCAGCCAAGGAGCCCACGGCTGAAGTTTCAACTAACTATGAGGGGACGTTCTTCAAGAATCAATGAGCTTGTTTTCCAGAATTGCTGCACCCGTTTGCACTCTCGCCAACAGAGCAAGAAGGTTCCCCTTTGTCTACATCCTTGCCAATACCTGTTGCTTCCTGTGTTGTTAATTTTAGCCATTCTGATAAGACGTGGTATATGTACACAACGGAATACTATGCAGCCATCAAAAAACCCAGTATCTTGCCATTTGCAATGATGTGGTTGGAACTAGAGGGTATTATGCTGAGCAAAATAAGCCAATCAGGGAAGACAACTATTGTATGATCTCCCTGATATGAGGAATTTGAGAGGGAGGGTAGGGGTCGTGGGGAGAAGGGAGGGAAAGAAAAGCAAAACAAGATGGGACCGGGGAGGGAGACAAACCATAAGAGACTCTTAATCTCAGGAAACAAACTGAGGGTTGTTGGGGGGTGGTGGGGGAGGGATAGGATGGCCGGGTTATGGATATTGGGGAGGGTATGTGCTATGGTGAGTGCTGTGAATTGTGTAAGACTGAGAATTCACAGACCTGTACCCCTGAAGCAAATAATACATTATATGTTAGTAAAATAAAAACAATTTTAAAAAATTTTAGCTTTATCAACAAAAGCCAAATTATGGAGAGAGCACAAATGTCCATCAACTGATCAATGGATAAAGAACATGTGGTGTGTGTATATATATATTTAGGGTGTGTGTGTGTGTGTGTGTAATGGAATATTACTCAATCATAAAGAAAAATGCAATCTTGCCATTTGCAATGGCATGGATGGATCTAGAGATTATTATGCTAAATGAAGTCAGTCAGTCAGAGAAAGACAATACCACATGATTTCACTCATATGTACAATTTAAGAAACCAAACAGATGAACATGGGGGAAAAGGGAGAGAGAGGGGGGCAAAGAAGAAAATAGATTCTTAACCATATACAACAAACTAAAGGTTGCTAGAGGGAGGTGGGCAGGAGGATGGGTTAAACGAGGGATGGGTATTACGGAGGGCATTTGTGATGAGCACTGAGCATGGTATGTTAAGTGATGAGTCACTAAATTCTATACCTAAAACTAATATTACACAGTATGTTAACTATCTGGAATTTAAGTGAAAACTTGAGAAAAAAAAGAATCAATGAGCTCATTACTTTTGGTCTTCTCTCACAGTTTTCTCTCCTATCAGAGTCCATTGTCAGAGTTTTCCAAGTCCTTCCCATGAACACCGTCCCAGCTCTTCAGAGTCTGGCTGCATGAGTGACTCTTCACCAGGAGTCCCAACTAGATGAGGATGATTTTAAGGGGGTTCCAAAATGCCCACCTCCCTGTTTAGCCAGGGCCTACGTGTTCAATAAACTTCTATTGAGTCAATGTATAACTAAATACATCTCAGATATAAACAAACTGGACTGAAAATTTTACATTTAGAATCCAAAATGGTGGGGCACCTGGGTGGCTCAGTTGGTTAAGCAGCTGCCTTCAGCTCAGGCCATGATCCCAGGAACCTGGGATGGAGCCCCAGGTTGGGCTCCCTGCTTAGCAAGGAACCTCTGCAACTACCCCTCCTCTCCAAGCCATTACCTCCCCCTGCCTTATTGTCATGGCTTCCAACTGGGCTCCCTGGTCTGCCTTTGACTCCTTTAGCTTCTTCTCAAACCATCACTCAGAATGCATCTTTTTCCCCCAACATTTATTATGAACATTTTCAAGTAAACAGCAAAAAAAAAAAAATGTGTACAGTGAACTCATATATCTACTACCTTAGTTCTATAATGATTATACTTACTTTATTATGTTGTCTCTCCCTCTTGATCCTCTTAAAATATAACTCACAAGATCCTCCAATAGCTTCCTGTCTCCTTCAAAGGAAAAGTCAAATCCTGGTCATGACCAGCAAGGGCCCAAATGATCTGCACCATCCCATCTTCTCTGCCTTTATATCCTACTGCTTCTTGCCTGCTCCCCTCTGACACACATTCCCAGCTCATTCCTCCCCAGCCGGGCTTGTGACCCTGTTTAAGACACACCAGTCTTTGCACTGGCCATTCCCTCAGCCTGGAATTCTCTTCCTAGAGATTTCTATATGACTCACTCCCTCACTGCTTTCATGGTTCTCTTCACACATCATAATCTGGTAAGGCCTTCACCGCCTGCTCTATTTAAAATTGCGAAGCACCCTTTCCTTTACCTTCTTTCTTTTCCTAGTGTTTTATTTCCTCAGTAGCCTTTACTATCATATTTTAGCTTTTAGTTTTCTCTGTCTCTCCTCGTTATAATTTATTATTGTATGCAACACACAAAACATTGCATTAGGCATTTTATATATGTTGACCTCAATTGATTGCACAATGCCTCTCTGAAATAGAGATTCTTACCCTCTTGTAATAATAAGGAAACAGACTCAAGGAGCTGAATAACTTACCCAAGAGCCCCCATATATGCTGGAGCAAAAATTACAACCCGGGTCTGACATAGCTGAGGTCCCTTCTTTTTCACATGATAGGGACACTTTTGGTGAGACAGGTGGGGGCCCCCAGGTAGGCGCCCTTGCCAGAGGCCATAGTCACATCTATTCCTCCTTTTGTATGTAAATGGTTCTTTCTTCAAGATGTACCTACTGAAATTCTAACCTTGCATGAAATCTCACATCAGGAGTCATCAATACTTCTTTGGAGGTAGATTAGATGACAGATAAAAAGAGAAACTCTGCCATGAGCAGGAAGTTTAAGGGGCCTGGATTGTATATAATAGAAAAATCAAGGATTACAGAAACACCAGAGCATTGAGGGGCACATATAGATGTATGACAAACTTCTCATTTTTCCCAGAAACAAACTAGAATTCAAGGAAAACTGCATACATCCCTGCTTCATTCCTGTATTATAGGATTTATCACAAGACATAATAATACATCTGTTGATACATTGTTGTTTCTTTCGCTAGACTGTGAGCATCTTAAATCCCAGGAATGCAATTTATTCATCTTTGAACCCCCCACCCCGTGCCTAGCACAGTTTTTGGCACATAATGGAATCTTAATAGATTTTTGTCAAATTAGTTAATCAAGAGAGTGAATGAATGCATGAATGAATGATGAGAAAAGACCTAGGAGCAAATTGCAAAGGAAACTCTACTAAGTAGCAATGCAAATTCTTTAAAAACCCTTTTATCTTTTCTCCTGGCTCCAAACAAAAAAGTACTACCTTAAGTAACACTATTGCAATTGCAGTGGAATTTGAAAGTGATTATTACATATCACAATAATATTCTCATGTAGGGTGATCTTTCAACACTGAAACAAGTGCATGAAATCCAGTAATTGGTTAAATATTGGTTTAATCTAAATCTGAACTTTAGTCCATGCACAATAATTCTCCTCCCCCAGGCAACCTCTTTCCAGTCCTCTCTACTGCGTGACAGTATTTGTATCTGTGTCTGGGTACCATATTTCACCATAAATCCTTAAGATCAGAGACCATGCCTTATTCCTACAACTAAGAGCAATGGTCTGAAGACAGAGAGCATGCACACAATATTATTAAAAATTATAATCAGATTTACTGTCTTTCCACCTTCTCCCAACTAAAGTGAGAGTAGGTTTTTACTACAAGTCAATCATGATTACTAGGTCAACACGTATCAGGGCAGACAGGCTACCAGTCACATAGCTTCAGAAAGATCACATTAGACATGCCACAAGACAATCTAATGGGCCATGTACAAGAAAACGATTATCCCTATTAATTATAATAACATTAATTAGTATTGACATTTGCTATATGTCAGAACTCATAGTAAAGTATTTATATACTTCAGCTCACTTAGTTCCTACAACACAAAATTCATTATGTACAGCTATTACCCCTCGTGTTCTAAGTGAGCAAATTAAGCTACGGAGACATTGAGCAAACTTCCTGGGGTCATCCTAGGTGTGAAAGCAGAGAATGAGCAGGTTTGTATGGGCTCAAGAGTTCTATAGATCTATAATTTTAGCATTATTTTGATTGCTTTATTTTATTTGGAGTTTGGCTTTTGTGGAGGTTTGGTTTTGTTTTGGTTTGTTTTTTTTTTTTGGTATCATTTTCATTTGATTTATTATTTATTTCATCCTGGTGTTCTTTAGACTTACAAAGATTGTCTTCAAGTACAGGATCTGTATCATTTTCAGAAAGCCTATCGACCTTCGTGGGAGTTGAGAGAGTTGATTTCTTGATTACCCTGCACTGTTCTATCACTTACAGTAATAATTACAGAAGTAAAAGTGTAATAAAATGGGAGGTTTTAACCCATATTTTATGAGTCACAAATGGGCTCTTAAAAGCTGCCATTTTATTATTTCCTTTAGAGATACTTAATAGGTAATGTCAGTAGTAAAGTTTAGTGCCCAACCAGCACTTAATATTCCATGCCTCCAGAATTATCAATTTTCCTTAAAGGAAGAATAATCAAAAGAGGTTTGTTGTGTTCATGCATGTGTGCGTGTGTGTGTGTGTATGTATCTAGTTTCATATCATCTAGGTTAATACCTCAAATGTAAAGGAGCAGGAATCAAAGGGCTACTGTCAACTATATAGATTAGGCAGTGAAAAAAAATAGGAAAAGAACCAAAATGAGAATATTACCCAGAAAATTAAAATTGTATGTGGCTATACATATAGCACATACCACCTGGAAGAAATAGCCTTAAATTGTAGACACAGCATGAAACAGCCATTGTAGAGTAGGTTAGTTTCACATTAACTCATATAATCTGACCTCTTCTGACATAGTTCAACACCTGAAAATTTTTCATTCCTCTCTAATAAACTAAACATCTCTTCACCTTGGTTCAGCTAGATTTCCAATAACTACCCTAGCTAGAAGCTGCTGATTAACTGACCTCTTTTCAGATCTTGCCTAACTGTTGGCTTCTTTGCATCTTCTGCAAAACAAGTGCATATCTTAATATTTAGGCATCATTGGAAGTAGTTCGTCACCTCATAATTCAACTTGCAGCAAAGCCTAATCATCCCCTTTCCCAACACCACCAACCCAAAGTTGTAGGTATATCTGGCCACTACCAGAGTCTCTTCACATGGAGTTAACCCACAGAGTCGTTGTTCAAGAGTTTACGAGGAGGAGCCAGCATTTCTGAAGACCTGGGAGACGTAGGTTATAGATCAGTATTTGTAATACTGATTCTTTGAAATTTGTGGAGACTTGCTTTCTAATCCAGTTCGTGATCATTTTTTGCTAAATGTTCCATGTGTGCTCAAGAAGACTGTATATTCTTTAAGCATTTGGTACAGACTTTTATTAGATCAAACTATTTACTGTTGTTCAGATTTCTGTATATTTATTAAATATCTTTGTTGAATATGACAATTGAGACAGTATAATAAATTTTTTACTATTATTAGAAGTCTGTCTTCCTCTGGTTCTATCAATTTTTACTTTATAGTTTATATACTTTATATATTTTATATACTTTATATACTTTATTTTTATATACTTTATATACTTTATTTTTATATACTTTATATATTTTATTTTATATACTTTATTTTATATACTTTATATACTTTAAACTTCCTTGAAATATTTTGTTAGAAGCATATGAGTTTAGAGTTGCTAGTCTTCCTTGTAATGTTAGTATTTTACCATTATTTAGTGACTCTATATATAATAATCCCTTACTTAAAGCCTATTTTGTCTGATAACATATCTGTGTCAGTTTTGTTTTGGTTAACATTTGCTTGGTGTATTTTTTTCCATCCATTAAGCCATTCTATGCTTTTATACTTTAGATGTAAACTAGAATATTTTTAATTTAATCTGATCATCCCAGTTTTTAACTAGTATGTTTAATCTATTTTTCTTTATAATATTATTGATATACTTGGACTTGCTATCTTTTATTTCTATTGTTCCCATTTTTAGTATTTCTTGACTCTGGGGTAGATTTATTTAATCTATTCATTTTTGTTTATTTATTTGTTACTTTGTGTTGAACATATATTGTGGATTGCTTCAGAGCCTTCTGCACTATCTGCCTCTTATTTCAGCTCCTGCTGCAGTGACCATTTCTATGTGGACTCCAAGAGCTTCACATAGGAGCAACCCAAAAAGCACCTTGCCTCGGCCCTGTGCCATATGCTTCACCCTTCCTGCCCTTTAGTTTCTGGGGGTGCCACATATGCAGGTCTAACCTAGACATTTTAAGGAGAACAGATAGAAGCACCAATGTATAAATTCTTTCCACACTTTGTTTGTTTTGAAGGACAGTCATAAAATGCACTTCTTACAACCTCCCCAGCTGTATACCTAATGTGAGATTAAGCAACCATTAACTACCAGTGAAAAAGGAAAGGAGAGGAGGAAGAAATTGAAATTAGAAGATCCTGCCTGACTTCTTACAATTCAAAAACTACTGGTAGTGGACAGATGTTGGCAAGTCGTGAGCCTCCATAGCTTTATTAAGTAGGGACAGTAATGTTTCTCTCTCAAGATACCTTGAATTAAATGTGTAATACAGATAAACCTCTATTTTTAAAGGGTATCTCTACTTTTAATGTGCTATTTCATTATGAAAGAGTGTTATTTAGCACTGGCAGAATACTTGGGGGTGATAAATTATCTCTATGATTTCTAAAGATGATTTTAATGCTGAGGAAAAAGCAAATTATTTCTTACATGCTAACAACAGAAGACTTTCCACTGGAATTATTCCATTTATTTATGAATTTATTTCTACCTATGCTATGATCATGGACAGACTACTTAACATCTCTCAGCCTCAGTTTTCTTTTCTCTTCTTTCAAATGGTACCACCACCACCTACCTTGTATAATTATTGGACAGATGAAGACTAGCTGTTTTTATCACTGCTACTACTGTTACTACATAAAATGTGCTGCATGACAACAAAGACTATTGAATCAAGGCATGTTCAGATCAGTCTTGAATGCTTCCTTAAAGAAGGTCTTAGAAAACACTTAAATCATAACCAGGGAGGGCTTTGGGTTTAGACTGGCCTGTCCCCTTTGCTACCTCTTTTACCCCATTTTGGTAAAAAGGCTGTAAACAAGAGTAAGCACTGCTGAAAGGAATTTCCTATTGAATTCCCCCTGAATCATCTCCCAGCAACAAGGTACAGACTCAGAAATCCCCATAGTTGGGATACAAGGGACAACACACATGTGAGTAATTGCCAAGACTTAAGTACTGAACCACTCTGGGAAAGTATTATTTATAATTAGTGCCAGTAGGACTAGACACCTATCTGTCTGCTCCAGAGGCATGAAATGCACACAATTTACCTCCCATCCCAGCATTTCATCAAGAAAGAGCAGCAGACACCTCTGTGCTTGAAAAGCACCACAGAACAACTCCCGGTTGACCCCTGTCCAAGTTTTGAGTTGATGCAAAATTTCCATTTTTCTAGTTTTATCTGTTCTTTTTTTTTATGGCTGGGATATGTTATCTAGATCTTTGTACTGCTCATATTAATGTGGTCTCTAAACACAAGTCAAAATTCATTCTCTGATCCCAAAAGAGTCTATAACTACTTTAAAGAATTTCTCTCCACCACTTCTTTTTTCAAGGGAATCGAGCTGACAGGCCTGAGTTATTTCAGACAGTTTAGATACAAAATTTTATGCACACATTTGTTTTTATATATACTCACAGGTGTTCACACATATCTTTCATTTCCTTCAAAATTTAGAAGGAATAAAAACACGAGCCTTGAGTAAATCATACAAGATCTACTATCTGTCTGGCACACCCTTTGTTCAGACATGTCTCCTTCCCATGTTTCTTTCCTTGCCTAGTCTATTTTATTCCATTTGAAGAGGCCAATATAAGTCTCTTTAGGTTCTGCTCACTAAGGATGTTGTACTTTTGTATAACCTGGGAAAGTGATCTGAAAACCAGCATTCTTTCAGGACCTCAGAAGTCCCAGACCATAATAAACTCCACAGAGGAAAGCAACTAGAATGAGGAAACAGACCAATATTTTACTCCCATTTCTACGAGGAAAACTGCCAAGGAAACTTGTTTACACATAAGGCAGTATATCCAGATATGCTTTATGTTTTCTAGGTAGGCTTAATATGGGATTACAAGATGAAAGAAAGCATTGCGGCAGTCAAATTATTTACCAATAAAACAGCACTCAGCCTGAACGTGAATGTACAATTCCAGTGGTGCTATATAGTCTCTTTGGCAACTACATTGCACAGTATCAATCACATTCCTTTATAAATTTAATTTTTAAATGGGGCAATAAATTTACATGGTATAAAAATATCACCATGTTTAACGTTTCCTATTTGTCCTGACATTTTTATTATTCCAAACATAAAGCAGTTTATATGTAAATTGCCATATGCTCTTAAGTTAAACTGATAGGATCTTGTCTGTGAAGGACTCGTCATTTTGTTGTAAATATGTGCAAAAACCCATCATTGCACAAGCAGTTCCAAGAAAAAAAAAAGTGTCACATAAAAGTAGCAAACAAACTTTGGGCCCAACTCAATTGGGTCATGAACAATATTTTGTTTTAGTCTTTGATTATGTTCTAAGAATGACTATGTTCCCTGTCATAATGAAGTGAAAGCCATTAGTTAATAAAACGTTACTCTTTATCCTAATATTTAGAGATTAAATGTGCAGAATAGGTTGAGCAGAGACTACGTCTTCCACCATGCCACTGTCCCAGCTTCTAAAAATGTGCACTCACACATGCACTCACACACATTCACTCACAGTTAAGGCACAAAATAGACAGCTAAGGTGTAAAGAATATTTTCTGTATGATAAAATAATTTAACTCAAATTTACTCCCCTCCATCACTGTCATAATAGAGTTTTGTTCATAAAGACTATTTTATAGGAAAATCCACAATAGCCATATTTTAAGTCATTTAATCATCTATTTATCATAAGCTTTATTCCATTATCCAGCACTCTAAACTAATATTTAAGTAAATTGCATAGGGTAATAGAACAAATTGCATAACATTAAATTTTTATATATTTAAGGGATCCATGGGGGAGTAGCTATTTAGGATGAGGCAGGAGGATGAAGTAAGCAATGGTATTTAAAAAAACAATTACTGTATCCCAGGAGTGGGCTGCTTCCAAGATCACTTATTCATTCATTCATTAAATGCTTTACTAGCACCTCCTAAGTACCTGGCACTCTTCTAGACAACTTCTTCTAGAAGTTGCTATAGACTAGATATTTGGGCCCCTTCAAAATTCATATATTAAAATCTAATCACCAGTATGATGGCATTAGGAGACAGGGCCTTTGAGAAGTGGTTAGGTCGCTAGGGCAAAGCCCTCATGAGTGGGACTAGTGTGCTTATAAAAAAGGACCTCAGAAATCCCCCTAGCCCCTTCCACTATGTGAGGACACAGCAAGAAAATGGCCATCTATGACAGGAAGTGAAACCTCACTGGACAATCTGCTAGCATCTTGGTCTTGGACTTCCCAGCCTCCAGAACTGTGAGAAACAAATGTCTCTTGTTTAGAGACACCCAGTCTGTGGTATTTTTGTTAAAGCAGCTCAAAGGGACTAAGACAGAAGTCATCAAGACCAACAACATTCCTTACATTCTGGCATTAAAGTTTCTCTTTGGCAGCAAAGAAAGTAAATAATCCAATCATCAGATAGTTATATAATGTCCTGTAGTGGTGAGTGCTGTGAAGAAAACAGAACAGAAGGACAGGATATTCTTAAGCAGAATACACCATTACCTCATTTACACTATTAAAATATTATCCTGGCTACCATATAAAGAACAACCTGCACTAAGACAACTATGGAAGCAGGGTGACTAGTTAGGATACTCTCATCTTAGACAAGGCAAGAAATTAGGACAACCTGAATTAGAATGCTTGTGATGAACACAATAAGAAGGGATCATATGTGGAATCTATTTTGAAGGTAGAGTCAATGGGATTTGCTAATGGATTGGATGTAGAGTGTGAGAAAAAGAGATGCATCGGGGATGACTTTGAGATTTGGAGACAAGAGGAACCACTTACAGAAATGAGAAACACAAAATTAAAAATTAAATTTTAAAAAACAAAAAAAATTTTTAAATGAGGGACAGTGATGGAAGAATGGGTGGTGAAGGAGAAATGTCAAGAGTTTTATTGGCCATGTTAAATTTCAGAAGTCTGTTAAGCAACAGTCGATCTGTTGAGCAGATAGTTGAAAATGCAAGTCTGAGGTTGAGAGAAAAGTTCAAGATGTAGAAACAAATGTTAGCAAGATTAGTGTAGAGATGATATTAAGGCCTCAGAAATGGATGTATCATCTAGGAAATGAAAAGTAGTTTCAGTGGAGTGCTAAGTGCAGGAGCCTGATTTGAGAAGATCCAGAAAATGATATAAAAAAGAAAAGGGAAGAAAACAAATATAGGCAACTCAAAGAACTTCTCTCTAAGAGAGGGGACAGAGATGGAAGGATAACTAGATGAGACGTCAAGGCAGGATTTTTTTAATGGAAAGTATTATGTCATGATGTATGTTTATATAACTGACCCAATAAGGAAGGAAAAAAAGATAATGCAAGAGTCTTCAGGTAGGCTAAAAGGGAAGGGATCCAGTGCCTCAAGGTGGAGTTGGCCAAAATTAGGAGAAAGGACATTTATTTCAGTCAATGCAACAAGAGAGAATATAAGGTTCTTCATTTTCATACAGGTTAGTAGATTTGATAGAAGGAAGATGTGAGTTCTTTCCTGATAGCTTCCATTTAAAAAAAAAAAGGAAGAAAGGAAAAGGAAAACAAAGTCAATAGTTGAGCACAAGTAGGGAAAAGAAAGAGTTAAAGCTGGAGGAGCACAGAGTGAGTATAAAAGGTAGGAGCCAGGAACCAGAGTCACACTTGGGTACAGAGATGATCAAGACTGGGAACAACACAGAGACTGTGATTCACCAAAGGGAGAGCCCCATAGAAGAGGTGAATGAGGTACAGTAAGGCTACCGGAGCACAAGAACAAGAAGCAAGCAGGGATGCCCTAGTGCTCAGAGCCATCAGGAGGTTGTCCAAGGATAAAGGCTTAACTCTGCTTCCTGTAAGCAAAATTGTGAAAACACTGGAACAATGTTGGGCCCTATTGATATGCTAAAATGAAGACTTAATGTAATATCTTTCCCATGAGAAAGAGGCACTATAGCACCACAAAGAATGATGAGGCTTGGGAGTCAGATTTCACCAGGTTCAAACCCAATCTCAGTAACTCACCCATCAGATGAAGTTGAACCAATTACTTATTTCTTCCAAAAATTAGATTCCTCATTTACAAAGTAAAGATGCTAATATCTCCTTTTGAAGCTTGCTGTGATGATAGATCCTACAGAGTACAAGTAGAACTACTCTTAAGTTAAATGTTTGGACTTCTCTTTAAACATGTCAGTTTAAAAATAAATAAATAAATAAACATGTCAGTTTAAACGTATGTCTTTTATACCCACTTCCTCCAAAGACCACACTAAAAACAATAAAAAAGAAAAAGAAAATCATAAACCTACAAGGAAAAGAGAGCAGAAAATGAAAAGACTTTAGGTGCCCTGATTTTAGGAGCTGAAATCTGCACATCTTCCAATAAGAAGCAAGCTGCACCAGTCACAGACCCCCCAGAAAGTCTCAGTAATTAAAGATATCAAGTACACATCAACTGGAGGCTAGACATGGGGATGAAGAAAGGTGCAATGGATGAAATGTCCAAATAACCCATCTCTATTATGTGATACTAAATGACCATCCTTCCCCAGTCCCCCAAGGGAGTTTATTAGAGAATCTGACATCTGGGGAAATGGAATCAGAGAGGCTACAGGCACCAAGGATGTCAGGTTGAAAACAGACAACAGCTCTTCAGCAAGTCCTTAAACCCTTGGTTTCAGATTTCTGGTAATCAAGTTTGTACTCCACGCTTTTTGCCCACCAAAAAAAAAGAAATGCAAGAATGTTTTCCTGAGAAAATCAAACTCCCCAGAGAAAAGACCCACAGATGCTGATATTTTAAAAATACCACTCCTAAAAAATGTATAGGCTAGCCATGAAGTCATTCTTGAAAAACCTTACTACTTGATAAATCCTAATCATACTCAGAACTTTTAATGGGTCAGTTAATTGAACTCCAATAAAAACACAGAGCAAAAGATCATAATCTGAGAAAGCCCTCCAAAATTAAAATTAGAATACCAAAAAAAGAAAGGGGGGAAAAAATGAAATGGAAGGAAAGTTGGAGGAACAAAGACCTTACTGGGTATAGAAGAATACTGAAAAAGGGAAGGGAGGGAAAGAGGGAAGAAGACAAATATCCTTAGAGGAATGAAAAGAGAAGTTGCACCTATAAAACAAAACCAAAAAAAAAGATGCTGTATTTTTATAAAGATAAGGAGAAGGCACTCAGAGACCATGAAAACACCCTAGTAAGTAAAAACTGAGAGCAGCTACAGAGAACAAACTGATGGTGGCCAGCGGGGAAAGAGTGAGGAGATGAGCAAATGGGTGAAGGGGAGTGGGAAGTACAGTGTCCCAGTTATGGAATGGGAAGTACAGTGTCCCAGTTATGGAATGAACAAGTCAGGGGATGAAAGGTACAGCATAGGGGCTATAGTCAGTGGGAATATTTAATGTAATTGTGATGTAGTAGAGTGGTGGATGGTAGCTACACTTGTAGTGAGCATAGCATAATGTATAGAGTTGTACAATCACTATGTTGTACACCTAAAACCAATATGACATGTGTCAACTATACTCAGTAAAAACAAATAACAGTAGTAGTAGTAGTAGTAGTAGTAATAATAACTGTGAGTATCTAAAGAGATATCAATAGAAGGACTAGAAGACAAGGTTGAAGTCACATTCAAAAACCTAAGGCAAAAATCAAGGTGGTGGATAATGAAACAGAATGAATAAAATTTTTTAAAAATTGAGAGATTAGGCTAGGAGGTCCCATAACCAAATAATGAAGTTCTGAAGAGAGAAAACAAAGACAATAAAAAAGGGAAATTATCAAAGAAATAATTAAAGGACATTTCTCAGAATTGAAGAAACAGGAAACTTCAGATGGGAAGGGTCAACAAGAATCTAGCACAACAAATGAAAAAGTCCTTCACATCATAAAATTTCAGAACACCTAAGAAACCAGCAGATTCCAGAAGTTTCCAGAAAGAAGAACATTTATATATGAATAAACAAACATCAAAATGCATTAGGTTTCTCAACAGCAAAGTTAGAATCTAAGAAATGGAGGAATCGCTCTAAAAATCTAAGGCATGATTATTTCAAACTCCATATGTTAATAATACCCACTCAAATTATCAAGCAAGAGTGAGAGTAGAATAAAAATATTTTCAGCCATACAACTTCCCAAATCATTTATTTCCCATGTACCCTTTCCCATAACTTACTGATATACCCTCTACTAACATGAAAGAGAGTAAATCAGGAAAGAAGAATGGGGCCCAGGAATCAGAGGATCAATCACAGGAGAATAAAAGATAATCTCAGGCAGACAACAAAGAGAAGACCCAAGGAATGATGACATTACATCAGGCAAGAGAATTCCCAGGCTGAAGTCAGTGGATGAAGGGCTGCAGAAGGGATGTCAGAGGAGAAGCCAAGGGAAGAAGGACTTGCTAGATCATCGGATACATGTGATCACTCTAAAGAGTGGATTAGGAAAAATTCATGAAAATAACAGAAAAATTAGCAAGAGAAAAAATTGACAATTATTAGTACCAGGAAAATAATTTTAATTAGAAAAGAAATCTAACCATAGTATACTATTTTGTCCGGCAGTAAAAAATAAAAACAAAAACAAAAACTTGCATTGTCAGACCAATGTAAACACTAAAGTTTTTAAATGAAAAATTATGACATAACTATACTGAAGGAGAGTAATATAACTCTACTTGTATGGAGAGAGGGGAGAGTGAAGAGAAATATATCTTCATCTACCACAGTAGCAAGTCAATTGATGTTTCTAAAATTGATAAATCAATTTAAAGTTGACTAAACCGATTTGGATAAATAGCAATGTAAGCATATTATCTAGAAATACAGAGGTAAAAACCATAAAAAACAATTAAAAGACTTCAAGGTAGCTGTCTCTAGGGAGCATGACTGAAGGGTAAGAAAGAATACAGTAGAGGGCTGTCATATTTGCTGTTAAGCCTTTATTAAAAGCCCTGACATTTTAAATTGTGTGTGTTCTTTTGATAAAAATAGAAAATAATTTTTTGAAATTAATATTCCTTTCCAACCATTCCATTCCTTTCTCCTTTCTTTTTCTTAAGTTCTAAATGCCCATAAACACATACCTTTATAATGAACAACACAGGGCAAGAGGGCAGTCATCATAATGGTGATCTCGATAGGCATACACCAAATGTTTGTTGAGCTGGAATGGGAATTATCTGCTCTTTTAAGATTGATGTCATATGTGAGATACTTAAATTCATATCTTTATTTTCAAAAGATAGAATTAGGTAGACATGAAAATTTCTCCATTCCAAGTTAAATTTTTCACATAATCAGGATCTGAAATATAATTAAAACCTCAATTCTAAAACTGGGTCTATATGACATTTAACCGCTCAGTTAAAAAATAAGAAAACAAAAAATCAAAAATCCTGAACATTTTCACAAAAGCAATAATATCACAAGGACAAAACTCACCAACACCTATTTATAGAATTCCATAGAAGGTTATTTTTATGAATCAATACAACCAAAAAGAGAGATCTTTTTTCTCTTCAAAGCGGGCAGGGCAGGAGAGCTCACCAACATCAAGAAATAAAATAAAGAATAAAGCAATAGGTCCACTGTCTGAAATGTTATTTCCTTAAATTTGAAAATATAAAATGCCTTTTGTGTCTTACAATTAATCAAAATACCCTACATTCATATGCTAGAAAATACCTGCCCATTCTTCCCACGAAGAAAAAAAGTCCATCTTTTCCCAACATCCTCCCTCAGTGGGGTTTTTGTATTGTTTTGCTTTTTGTTTAGGATGCTAAATAGCATTGAAAATTGATAATAAATCAAGCCAGCCTAATATACAGTCTCAAAGTTAACTGACGTTACATTAAACAGATGATCAACCATCAAAATTACTACAGCAGTGTTTATTTTCCAGATCATATTTTGTAGTCTTTGAAATGTCAAATATGCATTCCCACTGAGAGGCAAATGTGCATATACATATGCAAGGATGTCATCAACATGGAGAAGATTGAAAGCAAATTTACAAGGATTCATTACAGAACTAATCCTTCCTAAAATTCTGATTAAACAAGGGACTGACAGGTTGCTTGATTCTGGGGGATTCGAGTGATTGATTACTGACATTGGAACTAGAGCTCCTTATTGTCTGACTGAATAGAATTTCAGATGTGAAAGTCTGTGGCCTCCAAATAAAGAACATTCATTTACATTGTGCTTTGTGGAAATCAACATTATATAGTCTCTGACGACATATCAACAGACTGAGAGCTGTCACCTGAAGAGCTATATTCTTTTTTATCACATTAAAGAGTGAAGGGCCACAAACGTGTTCATTAATGAGTCTAAAAGTTCTCAAAAAAATATAAACCTTTCAGAATAGTGATGGGAAATATTATACCAGACTTCCATGCCAAACACTCATCCCAAGCATTTAAACTTGCCTTTGCTTTCTGGCTGAGCCAACCTCCCGCCCAATCTACCCCAAACACACACACTTTAAAAAGTATCTATGACCCGCAATTGCACTATGGGGTATTTACCCCAAAGATACAGATGTAGTGATAAAAAGGGCCAGCTATACCCCAATGTTCACAGCAGCAATGGCCACAGTCGCCAAACTGTGGAATGAACCAAGATGTCCTTCAACAGACGAATAGATAAAGAAGATATGGTCCATATATACAATGGAGTATTATGCCTCCATCAGAAAGGATGGGACTGGAGGAAATTATGCTGAGTGAAATAAGTCAAGCAGAGAGGGTCAATTATCATATGGTTTCACTTACTTGTGAAGCATCAGGAATAACACGGAAGACATTGGGAGATGGAGAGGAGAAGGGAGTTGGGGGAAATCAGAGGGGGAAACAAACCATGAGAGACTGTGGACTCTGAGAAACAAACTGAGGGTTTGGGAGGGGAGAAGGGTGGAGGTTTGGGTGAGCCTGGTGGTGGGTATTATGGAGGGCACATATTTCATGGAGCACTGGGTGTGGTGCATAAACAATGAATCTTGGAACACTGAAAAAAAATTTTTTTTTAATTTTTAAAGTATCTGTAAATGTGTTTAGCCATGACACTCAAGTGACTGACTTCTGGCAGTGGCCTTCTTGTCACAAAAACAGCAAGGCACTAATTGGGAACAATGTCTTTCCTTTGGACTCCTTGTGCCTTTGTCCTTACATTATGTCTGGGGATAATAGCACAGGTTTCCCTCTTTAAAGGGGTCACAGTTTATGCACAGAAACAATAGCCAAAGGGACAACTGCAGATAACGGTTGAGTGAGAGAAGAAAGCATGAAGGAGGGAGCCAAGGGAAGGAAGGTGCTTCCTGCATCCATTTGAGGCAACTTGTAAACTTGGCCTTGAAGGTTAGGGGAGAAACAGCATCAGCAGAAACTAAGAGCAACATTCCAGTCCAAGAGACATCATCTGAATACAAAGGCATCACCTGCAAGCACAGTGTTTTCAGGAACTATAAGTGGGTTCCCTATAGCTGAGACCAGAATGCACCGTAGCAAAGGTAAGGGATGGGGCTGAAAAGACAAGTTTCAGGAATAAATTAGAAAGGGTCTAGTATGCTGAGCTAAGAACCTTGGCTTTTTCTCTTGTAGGCAATAAAGAACCATTCAGAATTTCTAAGTAAGAGAATATAGTCCTCTAAGTTTCAAAATTAATCTGCTCCTTCATGTTTTACCAAAAATTCACCTAAGACGACCCTGAAAAGGCTCTTATCTCCATTTTAGAGTTGAAAGGAGGATTCACTCACCGGCATAGATTCCCATAGGGCCTTAGATCAAGTGCCTATAAAAGGAGAAAGTACCTCTCCTCTGTATTTTATGCCCCCTCTAATTCTGCCCTAAGCAAGGGGGCCTTCAGTGCATGCTAAATCTATCCCGAGAATTTCCTAAAGTAATCTGCAACCTCAAGTCTCCTACAAATAATATTCACCAAAGGAAACTTTCAGAAGCCTCTCATCTTCATTCTATATATTGCTTCATTTTTTAGGACTGATGTCTCCTCTTTAAAAAAATTCAATGTATTTGGATTTTTTGCCCTTTCACCAAATCCGGTGTGTGGTTTTATGTCCTGACAAGGCCTCCCTTCCTTTGCACTGCACCACAGAAGCCAAACACTTGACTCAGGTCACCTCTTCAACTTAAGTGAAGACCATTTTCTTGTATTCCTATGAAAGGAGAGCCTTTTTAAAAGCACAGTAAGTGCTCGATAAATGCTGACTTCTGGGCTGATAAATACCACCTGCTAATTTCTAAGCAGACGGGAAGAGCAGCAGATCTCCAGACAAGGCCACATTCCCAGGGCTGATCTAAACCAATCAGCACTAGAATTAGCCTTAGCTGAACTGCCGGTTAGAGATGGTTCCTTGAAGAACTGAGCTGCACAGTGCCAGATGGACAGATGTAGTTTATTCAGAAATTTCTCCAGAGAGCCGCAGGCTTAAAGTTGCTACTGGGGCTCAGGAGAGGCAGTCCAGACCTGCAGGCCACTGGCCTGAGGCCAATGCACACCACAGTTATAGCCTGGGCTTCTTACATTGCAGATAAGTAGTGGGAGCACCTGCCCTGCACTAGAATCCCCCACGCAGCCCTTCTGAGTCAGCTGACACCTGTTAACACCGACTCTAGGCGCCATGTTGATGGAGGTGCTCTATGGGTACCTTCAACACCTACAGATATGGCCACGCAATCAATCAAAACATTGTTTTTTCAAAAATTTTGCCTTTACAATTTTTAATATTTTTAAGATTTTTTCAGCTCTATTACTCAGAATTAAACTACTTTCTAAAACACCGCTATATTTACCCCATACATACAACATACATAGCTCCTACGATAAATATTGTCCCCATCCTAGAGATGAGAAAAATGCATCTCTGAGAAGCTGAGTGACTTGCCCATCACACAGCTTTTAAGCCGTGAAGCCAGAGCCACCTTCCAGATTTTTCTGTTCTCTTTGGCGAACGCTCTTTCCCCTATGCCACACTAACTCGTGAGGATTGCTGAGACAAGTGGAATCAGTGAGAAATTCAGGGAAGATTGAGGAGTATCTCCTGAAGATTCAAGTGTGTAACAAAGTCCTGGTAGAGAGGAGGGGCAGAAAGGGTGAGAGACAGAGAAGAGAAGAAGGAAGAGAGAGAAAGAGAAGAGCAATGGAGGGAAGGGGGCAGACTTCCACCTCCCAAGCAGATCTGTTGATAGACTGACACAATATTTACAGTAGGTTTCATAAGTAGACATATGTCCAGCTTGTCAAAAGAGTCGAGTTGACAAATGTGTTGAGCATTCATCTTTTGGTTTTAGAGAGGCTTTGTCAAACTGTTCTGGATATTGAGTCCCTCTCTCTGCTGCTGAACATTGCTGCCCTATGTGCCCGGAAGTTCATCTCTGACATAGAGGCAGGAAATTCCGGAGGCATTAGAACACTCCAGGCCAGGAGGCTGCTTAAAGCCTTGAGTGTTGTGCCCTGGAAAGGGGGTTTAAGATGGCAAAGAGAGGCACTAAATTTACCTTCTACTATCAACTTCCTTCGCTATAGAATCTCATTTTGTTTTCTTAAATTCTTGATTATGATTTAGCCACTATTTTTCCTGCCTTTCCTCAGAACCCATGTCTTCTTTGAATGTTGTACCCAGAATTTTTTTTTCCCAAGGACAGTCTGACTGAGGAAATATTTTATTGAAATACAATAAGAAAGACAATCCCTAATTGCCCCTCACATAATAGAGCTTCTGGGGACCAACCTTAAAAACATCAAATTACAAATTGTAGGCCTTTTGATTACTGAAGTATAATAATTAAATTATAGAAATTTCCTTAACTGTAGGGTTGAAAGGAACAAAATAACTGGCAATTGGTCTCACCAGAGTAAATAATGTCCTTCTTTTTATTTACATTTGGCTTTCCTATAAACTGCCTACTGGGTTGTGTGGAACTAAGAGGCCAGCAAAAAACTGAATCCCCATCCATCAGTATTAATCTCACACTTTACTGTGGCTCCATCCATTTATCTTTCCGACACAAATTAGAAATTCAAGAGTTTTAACAAATGAGCCTGCAAATGTAAACTTATTAGGCCATATATTTTTACTACACACTGTGCAGTGCCCTCCACAAAGCTGTCCCTTCAGAGAGCATTTTCCTATTTTGTGTTATTGATGGCAGCTAACTAATCACATTTTTAATGTTGTCTTTGGGGAGGGCTGTTTGAGTGAATGTGCAAGCTAAACTACCCAGAATAAATCTACCTTATTAAATGCTTGAAATTATGTGTCTTTTACGATAAAGAAACTCCCGAGCATTGTTACATTTGCTAACCTTCTTTCTTGCAGGAATCAAAAGACTGGGATTAATTAAAATAATACATCAAAACTGGGGTGTTGTACAGAATGTGTCTATGTGTGAGGAAAGGCCAAGAAAAATTGGTTAATTGGTCTCTTCATCCCTATTCACTCCCCTCCATCTAAATAGCTTTAAGTGTTGCTTTCTAAACTGGAACTACAATCACATGAGCTGAGGCTCAGACAATGTCTGGTCCCCATCCCTAGCTCCACCCCAGGAAATTCCTTCTGGTTTACATAGAGCCTTTCTGATTAACAAAGAACTCCAAAAAATGCATTCTTAGAACTAGGTGCTCTTAAACCTAAAGTACACAAAGTATAAATTGTGGCCCCAATGTTGTAAATCATCTAAACAAAGATGTCCTGATTTAAATGCCCCTGAACAGTATCATTTATTAGAAGTATCAAAAGAAAACGTCTGCATGTCAACGCTTCTCTCAAAGCCCAGGTCCTCCTTTCCTTTGGCTATGATAGGCAATCTAATGATGGGGTTCCCTCCCTACTGTGTACAATCATTTCATTATTCTGAGGTGGTTTAATTACCGGCCGGTCCCTTATTACTGAGCTCAAGTGCTAACCTGAGCCCTGAGTGCATCTGATTTTCACTTCTTTGCTTTGAAAATTTTGCGCTCTCAGAAGCAAATGCATACATGGCCATGATTCTGGCTTGTCACATAAATTTCAGGGATAACAAATGATGCTTAAGCTTGAATAGAAGGAAATGGAGATCATCTAGGAACTAGAGCTCTTCAACAGCATGAGTGGTAGAGACTTTGGAGGCTGTCATCAATTCATGCACTTCAGGATATAAAGAGACAGAATAGAAATTTACCTAAAGGGGAAAAAAAATGCTTGCAAAGTGGGAGGTGATAAAGCAAGAACTCAATTTTTTGCAGATTATTTTCCAATTACTTGATTGTGCCACTTGCAATGTATGGTTTTGTGAAACTGACATTTAAACACAATAAGCATATGCTCTTTGTAGACATTAAAGTCACAAGCATTTCAAGACTGTGTAATAGATGGCTTTAGTGTCCCCCTGCAATCAGAGTTCTCAGTTACTTAGCTTGGAGGGGAAACATAAACTTGATTAGTGCTTAACTAGAGTGTAATGGCTGATAAATTGGTCTTAATGTTTCAAAACTAGACAACTATGCTAAAGTTGCCTAGAATTTATTTCTTGACTACACAGATACACTCATTTTTCTCACTCAGTCACAGGAATCAACAATTTAAGGATGCACCAGCTCTCTTGAAGTGTATTTCTTATTTGTCTTGGATTACTTAAAGATGTAGCTGCTCTCTCTAGCAAAGGTGCAGTCCCAAAAGAGGTGAGTACTGATGAATTAAAAGGAAAGTCCTGGTTGGCAAAGGTGAAACATGCTGGGAAAGCGTTTCACATCAAAACCTGGTTTGAAAAATGCAAGGTGCTTATTTAGTCACTCAGCAAACACTTTCTGAGCACCTACTAAGAGCTAGGACCTGTTCAGGTGCTGGAGAGACAAAGTTAAGGACTCCTGCCGTCAAGTTGCTGGTGAAGAAGACAGCCACGTAAGCCAGGTAACAAAACATGGTAAGGGCTATTACAGAAACATAAACCAAGAGTTTAGCAGCTCAAATAATCACCAAAGAAATGTCCCTGCCTATCAAATTTATATTTGTTACAATGCCTAGAATCTAAATTACACTTGCTTCCATTGCATTCACATGGGGTAAAGAAAATCCATTCTGCTGTTAATGTTAATGGCAACAACATTCACATTTTAAAGCTATACTGTTACCTTCATTGTGGAACAGGTGAAGTCCGCACTACAGAAGAGCTTCTAAAAAGTTGAGTTTACACAGTAAATAAATATTCATTTCAATATTTCAAACAGTACATACTAAGGGATATTTACACTTAAAGAGCAACCTGCAATTAATCCTTTATTTAAGCAAAGAACACTTTTGCAATTTGAACAGTCCCCGTGTTTATTTGCAGTATAAGCCTGGATTTTCATATATTAGGTTTGAATCACAAAAATCTTAGTGATGGGTCTTGAGGCAACATACTGTATTATCTTCTTAGGCCATGACACTCTCTTGCTTGCAATGAACAGAACAAGAAGCATTAAAGGCACTAATCCCTCTTGCCCTCAGGATAAGATCCAAACTCTTTAACCTTTCATGGATCTGGTTCCCCTTAATCCTCCAGTCTCCAGTAGAGTGACATAAAATAGTGGGATCTCTGTCAGTCTAGTTTCCTGAGTGACTGTATGGAACAGAAACACCTCTCGCCCTACCACTGTCACTTCCAGTCGTATTAGATATATAATGTGAGCTCTAAATAAATGAACCATTTTTTTCGAACTCTTGGATTTAGGAGTTGTTTCTTACAACAGCGTGGCCTAGTCTCAGCCCTCAGCCTTTTGGCAGCTATGGGTGCAGTGTGGCCTAGAAGACTGCTTCCCACATTTAAGCCCTTGACTGCCATGTTCACAATTTTTGCATACCTGAATACTATTTTTATTTAAATCAATTTAAGGGTGCCCGGGTGGCTCAGTGGGTTGAGCCTCTGCCTTCGGCTCAGGTCATGATCTCAGGGTCCTGGAATCGAGCCCCACATTGGGCTCTCTGCTCAGCAGGGAGCCTGCTTCCCCCTCTCTCTCTGCCTGCCTCTCTGCCTCCTTGTGATCTCTCTCTCTCTCTCTGTCAAGTAAATAAATAAAATCTTAAAAATAAAATAAAATAAAACTACATATTACTATTGTAAGTGGGAAGTAGAAACCATACAAACCATAACTCTTATAACACGGTATTTATGCACTGCATTAAAATCGGTAATGTACCACTACGAAAGATCTAACACACTTTTAGAAATACTAGTAAAGAAAGGCATAGGCCTTGATGTCTAACAAAATTGGGTATCATCCACCACCTATAGTGCATCAGGTAATTTAATTGACCTCTCTGAAGCTGATATTTTATCTATTTTAAAACATGGAAAACAATTATGTAAGATTAATTTGAACATTAAGTGGGAAATGTATGTGAAATTCCAAGAACATATTTTTTAAGTGCACAATTTCTGTTTTTTAGTACACTAGCTCATTTTTAAATTGCCAGAGATATTAGAGGTTACCGCTATTATTATTGGTTTCATGTAGTCACTAGATCATGGGCTCCTTAAGGTACTATGCTTATTCTTTGAATCCTCATACCTAGTATTGTCCTTTTGGGGGGAGGGGTCAATATACATAGTATTTGTTTTTTGTTTTCCAGCCCTGTACATATAGAATCAAGTGATCAATTAAATAGCTTTTCAAGTTTCCGCTGTACACCACTCTAAGTAGTGCCTGATTCCCGCCCATGGGCTATTCAAGAGTTCTCATGTTCACAAACTTCTCTATTCTTCAAAATGATCTGGATCTTGTCTTTCAGTTCAATGATTTGCTAATCAGTATAATCCATAGCAGAAAGGATCTCAAGTTTGAAAATCTGATGCATATAGTTATAATAGAAGAGAAAGCCAGGTTTTACACTGAGAAACGATAGGACCCATGGCACTCAGACATTCAGAGCATAAATTATGGCTCACCTTTCCTGGAGACAGCCAGGGGCCATTTTGCAGCAGCTAAGCACACAGAATCTAAAATTAGAGAGACTTGGGTTTCAACCTTGAACCCACCTTGGGCAAGTTAAAAATCCTCTCTATCCTTAGTTTCCTCATCTGTAAATAGCCTCCTTAATAGCAGTCTCCTCTTAGGGTTGTCAAAAGGGCTAAACAGAGATGCACAGAGCTTACACGGGTTCAGAACAGGCAGTGGCACCCAGCAAAACTTATTATTCTTTTTTAAAAGATTTTACTTATTTAAGAGAGAGAGAAAGCAAGAGAGCATGCATGAGCCGGGGGGGTGGGGGAGAGAGGGGCAGGAGGAGAAGCAGGCTCCTGGCTTAGCAGGGAGCCTGACAGACAGACAGCGGGGCTCAATCCCACCAGGACCCTCAGAACATGACCTGAGCCAAAGGAAGATGCTTAACCGACTGAGCCATCCAGGTGGCCCAGCAAAAGTTTATTAAATGTCAGCTGTTATTACTATCTTTTGTACACATGATTATTATGATTGTAAAACTATACAACTGACAAAGTATAAGGACTCATGCATTGAACCACTATAAAATTTTTAGGTAAATGAAGAGAGACCTTTTAGGCATCCTACAACTGCTTTTTTGTTAATATTTTTTTCAACTCATTTTGCTGTGGTTTAAAAAAAAAAAAAAAAGTCCAACAAAGGTTTCTTTCTTACTCTCCCAGATAACAGATGACGGACAACACTCCAGGGTAGCTCATTTCCATGGGCTGCCTTCATTCTCACCTGCTTTAGCCATAAGGCATCTCCACACCAACATGCATGTCCCTGGCTGATGGCAGTGAGAGGGATGAGCAGGCTGGGTAGCTGAGCCCAACTGACACTACTTCCACACTCACTCCTTGGCCAAAGTAACCTGCATAGCATACCTGTCCTCAGGGCAGCAGGTGGAGAAAAGCCGCCCACCCGTCTGCTGGAGGGTAAAGGAGAACTAGACAGTGGAGAGGAGGAGTGCTAATGCCCACCACAGTTGTGGATGAGTATAATAATCATTTGTGCAGTGACTGGGACTTGGCTGTTACAATTTTCAAAACTCTTAATGAAAAGCTATCATTACATTAAAAAATCCAGTAAAACACTTAACAAAATTCCAAACCAGATGCTGAGGGCAAAAGAATGCTGCCAAAACATTTTTAATTCACACAAAATTTCGTGGATTTATGGTAGTTTCTTTTCCCACTCTAAGGTCTGATCTTACCTCCTGCAAGATAAAGGGCGTTCCCTCTCTTTGTTGTCCACAAAGCAGCAAAAAAGGAACCTAGTTCTCAGATCCAAGGAAATGTGGGATTTGGACTGTAGTCAATATGATCATGTGATTTGCATCGGGCAAGGGAACAACCAACAACAATTAACTTCCCATAGGAAAGAGGTGCTCCTGGAGCGCCTCTGGGTGGCTCAGTCAGTTAAACGTCTGCCTTCAGCTTAGGTCATGATCCCAGAGTCTTGGGATAGCCCTGCACAGAGCCCTGCACGGAGCCCTGAACAGAGCCCCTCACAGAGCTTCCTGCTCAGCAGGAAGCCTGCTTCTGCCTTGCCTACTCCTCATACTTGTGGTCCCTCTCTTGCTGTGTCTCTCTCTCTGTCAAATATATAAATTAAGTCTTTAAAAAATAAAAATAAAGAGGTGCCCCTGTTTTACTGACTCATTTCAGTTTTCCTCTCTTTTCTTGAAATATAATAACCTTCTTTTAATTCTCCTGCTTGCTCAAGCTATCTCCCTAGTTCCCTTTTTTTCTTTCACTCTCAGACTACTAAAACGAGTTATATCCCCTGACTCTTGTTCATTATTTCTATTTCCTCCTTCGATGTAACTTTTGAATTTGATCTCCAAATCTGCGTCTCCAATCTCAATCATCCAGCCAGCTACATAGCCATCACATCACTGGAATATCTAACTTCACAGATTCAGAATTGCATGCAGCATTTCTGCCCAAGCTAGCTCTCTCAGTTTCATTATTTTAGTTAATATTCTGCCCAAGTTTGAATTGTCAATGAATTTTGATTTCTTCACCTTTCCTGGCTTTAAATTTTATCTGGTCCCAGGCCTATTTAATTCTTTTTATGAAATCTTTGTTTTGCATGCCCCTCCGTTTCCATTCTTTACCACCATGATACCCAGTACTTCACACCAGGACCACTGAAACCATCTTCTAACTGATCTCCTTTTCTCCAGGCTTTTCTATCTCTGGATTTTAGCATGCCACCTGCACAACCAACCCACACCTTACTTCTGTTAGGTTAACCTCCAGGAAAGGGGAGAAGACCCTTCTGTAACTTACCATTACACATAGTATGAACACTACCTCCTTCTCATGGGTGGAACTTTTATCATGGGCATGATTCCCTCCCAAATAAAATCAAAGCACTCGCTGATTTTAGGCGAGATCATGTACTTTCTCTTTCTCTGCCTTTCTCCATCGATGCACTGTCCCTGCTTAGCTGGATTTAAACTCCCATCTTCAAATCCCACTTGTCATTTAAAACCTAGAAACAATGCCTCCATAAACTCTTCCTGAACCATGGTTGGCTCTGTAAATATAACATAATCTGTGTACAAGGAGTCAAAAAGCAGCATTCCACAGAACAACACTCAGATGTATTTTGTTAAGTCAACATTGTGTTGTTGCCATCATTTAGGTTAAATTTTAATACTCTTAGGGACTACATATACTCTTCAGTTTCCTTACCACTTGAGTTTGAGAATCATGGTCTATGCCATTTCATGCTGATGGCATTCTTTCATAATCTTTGTCTATGATTTGTATAAATATGTTTTATTTTTCCAACTTGTGAATTTCCTAAGGTCAGAGAAGTGTTTCTATACAATTAATATTTTGTTTATTTTTTTAAAGACTTAATTTATTTGTTTACAGAGACACAGCAAGAGAGGGACCATAAGCAGGGGGAGTGGGAGAGGCAGAAGCAGGCTTCCTGCTGAGCAAGGAGCCCGATGCACGGCTCAATCCCAGGACCCTGGGATCATGACCTGAGCTGAAGGCAGCTACTTGACCTATTGAGCCACCCAGGCACCTCACAATTAAAATTTTAAAAAGGGCAAGATGAAAAAGCACTTTGTACACATAATTAGCCAAAGAATTATTGGCCACCATGTCTCTTTTACTCCAAGTTCTGCGAATACCAGGAGGATATCTTTGAGCCATGCAGGAACCAAAATGGTTTTATTACAGGGGAAGAAAAATTGTTCCATAAACGTCTTCTCTCCTCTTTTCCCCATTCCCCACCCAACTGATAACTTTTATTTTTATATTAATTCACAGATCTCCTCAGCATTTTATCCCAGTTGAAGTTTAATATTAAAACAAAAACTTTTGCATGCAAAAGCATCCATTTGAGACCTCTTCAAATCCCCAATAAGAGTAGTTGTTGAAGCAACTAGATCCAATATAAAGAAATGAGCAAAAATGATTTCAAAGGGAAAAAATATGGAAATTCGGAGAGAGAAAAGGAATCCTCTGTGTTTGCAATGGTTTGGAAATAAAAGAGGAAAAATATTTGCAGGAAATAGTTTGAAAAAAGAGCAAAAGTAGGAACAGAGTAGTAACCGGAAAAGTAAATTAACTAGTAATTATTGAGTATCTAAAGCCAGCCAAGATTTCACACACCTCATGTATGTCACAGTGACCATTCGAGTTTGGTGTGGTTGTTCTTAGAGGAATTGAAGTTCACAGAATTTACCTGAGGCTATTCAACTCCTAAGTAATAGCATCATGATTCAAACCGGATCTGTCTGACTTGAAGCCTGCATTCTTGAAACTAAGCTGCACAGCCTCCTAGTAAAATAAAATAGAAATCGTAGGCTTAGTAGATGACAATTGGTCTAGCAGTTTATTTTAATGAATAAAAACTTCTAACTTGACTCAAAAAGAAGTAGAAGTCACAGAAGAAAGATTCTAATGGTAGTAAGAAAAACAATCATTAAGAAGAGTTATTCTAGTGTGAAATGAGTAAGAAGTGGGCGACAAGCATCGAGCTACAAGAGAAGACCACAGCAAAAGTTTGGGGAGTCCTTGACCTCGGACAGGACTTGGAAATGATGATCACACACAGGCAGGAAATACTAGCAAGACCATCACAAGTGAGGGTCGAGATCAAACTTAACATTTTAAAGTGTTCAGACTCTTTGGATGAGGATTTTGCAATATAATTCAATATCCATTAAAATTTTCATGCCTTATGAAACAGAATCCCAACCCCTGGAAACTTAAATCAGAGGAAAAATACAAAATGTGGGGTTCTGGAGGGAAAAGAGCCTTAATGAACAGAGATACACATAGCTGTGTTCATGTATTTTTAAAAAACTACTAATAATGTGAATATCCAATAGTTGGGGAAATATTGGGTAAACTATGTATGTTATATAAGCCATTAAAATGCTAAATGTGATTGCTTAGAAATCTTAGGAAATTATTTAAAATAGGTCCAAAGCAAAAAGAAAAACATTAATCTTGTATGCACTGTAATAAGAGCTACTATTCTTGAGTTATTCTGATCTAAAAGCATCATGTGCATGAACTCATATAAATCTAATAACTTCTCTATGAGGAAGGTGTTATCATAATCTCTGTTATGTAAAAGAGACGTCTGGAGGTAACAACCAGTTACACCCCAGGTCACACAGTACTGAGGGCATGAGATAGGTTGCAACCAATGTAGTCTGGCTCTAAGGCCCAGACAATTAACAACCACAGTGTTAATGCCGCCTGCATAATTATAAGGTCTGTAATTAAATGAATGCAAAAATGAAATCTATGTGGATAAAGACTAAGAGATATTACTGAAGAGAAATTAGCACAACCTGGAAGTAGAATGAAAGTAGACAATGGAGTATATTTATTAATTTATTATCTTCCTAATCCACTTAAGTGTCTGTACTAACTGCCATAATAAGAGATCTCTCTGGTAAAGCTTTCATTCAATCCTTTCTGGAGGGTTAAATTAATTCTGTGGTCCTTTCCTGCTTTTTTGTTTGGAGACACTGAAATCTCATAATACTGTTCCTATGTAGCCACATCTAGTTGAAACTTATACATACAGTTTCACAGATACTTCACCCAAAAAAGAAACTACAATGACATAAAAATAGTGACGTATAAACAAAATGTAATAGGCATACAATTATTCCTCCAGCTCTGTCAAAAACAAAAGTTAAACCCTTAAATTTATCATGTATGTTTTAAAGGAGTGAGCATTTCATACCATAACCTAATTTCTTTGAACTAAAATGTGATTAAACGTTGTAAAGAGATTAGTGTACCTTCAAATTTTCAAGTTAGATTTAAACCCTCAGCATCTTAAGGGGGTTATGACAAAGAGAACGATGCTGTTTTCTTTAGGATAGGACTGTATAAAATTATATATATTCAAATACTTCTTCGATTAGTCCATGTCTTATGACCTACTAAAAATAAATCTCAAAGGAATACTGTAATACATAATGTTACATCCAACTTTTGCAAACCGCAAACTGTCACTGTAATGTCACATTTCATTTCAACACAATTTCAAGGCTCGAACCCTCCAATTCTCAAAGGTCATTTAAGCTGTATTCAACTTTAAAAGGTTTCAACTTTAGTTAATGCCATCTTCGTTGTGGCTTGGAGATTACATACCTAAAATACTAGGGACAAGTTAACACAGTAAAGCAATCAGAGGTCTTGTTCTTAAGAAAAGAGACATTTTCTCGTGTGACTCCTGGAAAACAAGTTTTTTCACTTTGTAGCCACACCATACGTATTGTTTTCATGGGCACCAAGAAATCATCAACTGAACGCCTAGACAAAGAGACTAGTTAAAGCCTCTGCGTAATGAACACCGAACCAGACTATACATAATACATATACATATTTTCAAAACACCCATATCGCATACCATTTAAACAGAGCTCCTGTGATTGAGTGTTGTAAGGCAAAGGAATTTTATCCATTGTTTCTAATACTATTTCAAATGGAATCATTTGAAACCTTGATTAAAAATGTATACTGGCATGTCAGGTAAAGTATTAGGGAATAGAAATGTGCTTTTTAAGACCCATTATACAATTTCTGTTATTTGAGAAACAGAAAGTAAGAAACACATAGGTTTCCAAATAACAAGGCTGGCTACAGCACCCATCCTCAATTTTCTACCAGAGGTTATTTAAAGAAATAAAATTATCAAATGGAAGAGCATACAGAGGCATACACCAGCATTGTAAAAATCGATTTAAGAAGTGCAACTGCAGTTGTCTTTCCTGGGTTTTTAATTATGTGTTTGTTTGCCATGTTGGCCTAATTTAGTCAAGAAGATGAGCCAACATTAAAAGCTGGTAGGAGAGGTAAGTAATCCCCAGGGTGGGCTGCTTGTGCTCAAGAGTTTAAAAGCTCCGTACACAGAGGCAGAAGCCAAGACACATTTGAGAAGGGGGTCCACATGACAAACAGTGAAAGGCGAGCAAATCAAATTTTTCACAATTAGTTGAACAACAACTGTGACAGGTTTAGCGCTTAGCATTTTCATTTGTGTGCTCAAATTTGGTTATCTGTCCTCTTTTATGCAAATGCGATGTGACAGGAGAAGCTGG
Organism: Lontra canadensis; assembly: GCF_010015895.1. Taxonomy (NCBI): domain Eukaryota; kingdom Metazoa; phylum Chordata; class Mammalia; order Carnivora; family Mustelidae; genus Lontra; species Lontra canadensis. The sequence goes on along the minus strand of NW_022631020.1, from coordinate 17,030,090 downwards.
GAGCACTGGAGCAGGCCAATCATTCACAACAGGGGCTAGGGCTGCTCAGCTGAGAGGCCGGGATTAAGTGGACTGAATGCTGATGGATAAATGACAGCAGCCTAGCTGAAAGCCTCATGAACTGATTTAAAACTTCTAAGGGAGGATGCCAAGAATATAATTATGCTTTATGCCCCAGCCTAAACTGTCAAAAATAAGAAGATAAAAGAAGAATATAAATTGTACCAAATGAATATTATCAGCATTCATAATTTAACTAAACCCAACATGTTTATCCTACACTGGAAAATAGATAAGATTGGAAAGCTCTGTTCTTATACCACAGCCCTTAGGACTGCAGCAAAGTTTAAAAATTTAAAAGTGGAGCATAATGGAAGGAAATCCTAGACATTGCAGCTTTCTTCTTAAAGGGCACCCATGTCCAGCAAGGCAGGGGCCCTCCCTGCAAAGGTGGCCCAGGCAGTTCACCTTCTACCGTCTCTCTGCAGAGAGCTGGAGGTTCAGGGTTGTGTCTCCTTCAAGCCTAGAGCCGTGAAGCACAATCACAGCACTGGGAGACTCTGAGTGACATTTCCATGAAGCTGCATGCTGTCTGCATTCTGCCCAGCCAGTACTAACAGTCAATGATTCTATCAAGCCGAAAGGGTTGAAAAACATTAGAGCTTGTTATCTCGTTTGCTTTACGAAGGTCTGGTAATTTTATCATCTCTGTGAGTTCTTAAGAGAATGTTTTACAACACTAAATTTCTCAGAAGGTAGAGCCTCCTGTCTGAAATCCGGGATGTGAACTATTGTCCTCAGTTTCTTTCAACTTCTGACGGCAGTTTCTCTATTATCACTATACACACACACACACACACACGTGTGTGCACACACACACAGAGCTTTCTGGGAAGACATCAATGATATAAGACAAGACAGAAAAAGCCCATATGTATGTACTTTGTGGATAAATACATACAGAAAGGGAAAATATGATCTGAAATTCTCTTCATAAAAAGGGAGGATACCAAACAATGCCATACAGTAGGAAGAAACACAGAAAGTAAAGATGGCAACAAAGGCAAATCATGTTTAAATGAGCTACATAATACTCATACTGAAGAAAATAAATACACAAATTAAAAACATGATTTGTCCCAATCAATGCTATTAGTGGAAGAAAATCTTCCACTCTGTAAGAAACTTTTGATATAATTTGTTACCTTAGAATTAAAATTCTTAAAATTCTTAAAATTCAGCATTGTTTACCACAAGATTAACTACTGTAGAGAATGTCATAAAATTCAGAAAATATTAGCTATTACACATATGTATTTAACAAAAACAATAGAATAAAAATACCAATTCTTGTAACAAAGACTTGACCTTAATATGCTAAGAAATAATTAAACCTATCTTTACAAGACTAGAATAATATAAATAGAACATTTATTACTAAACAAACCTCTTAAAATTTTTTATGGATGTAAAAATATAGTTGCAGAAAAACACACAAATCATAAGTATATATATCGACATTTTACAAAGTAAATACACCTGTTTAACCACCATCAACATCAAGAAATTGAACTGCAGAATGATATGTCCCTTCTCGTTCATTAGCCCTTCAAATGTAAACACTCCTTTGAATTCTGTCAGCACAAATTTCTTTTGCCTGTTTTTGAAATTGATACAAATCAAGTCATACAAAATCTATTCTTCTGGTCTGACTTCTTTTTTTGGGAAGGTGGGAATGTCTGATTTCTTTACTCAATATTATGTTTGGGGCATATCTATGTTGTTGTGTTTAGTTTACACTTTTTCATTGTATAATATTCCATGGTACGTACAGAATATTCTACTATTGATAAACACGGGTTTGTTGCTATGAGCATTCCTGTACATTTACTTTGGTGCATATATAGTTTCATTTCCATGGAGTATATACTTAGGAGTGGGATGCTGGGTCATTGCCTCTGCATGTATGTTTTAATATGAATATATAGCTTTAGTAGAATCCTGCCTAATAGCTTTCTAAAGAAGAACAAAGCACTTTTTACATAGTAAGGAAATCTCACTATGCTCCGTGAAATTTTCTTTTAGATCACAAAAAAATTAGCAAGAAAAGAAGTTGACCAAAATTAAATATACATGCCACAGACACAATTCTCAGCCAGAAAATAGTGTGCTTAAATTGAAACCTGAATCGATTTCCCCTATCTCTGTCAGCCAATAGTATTTATTATGCCTCACCATGAGTAGAAAGCAGTGATAGGCATCACCTCCAACTCCGATGCAGGCTGCTTAATGAGTTCATTGAATGCACTAGAAAATGATCAGTTCATTGAGTGGCTTCCCGCAAAGTGTGCCATGTAACTAAAGTTACATATATACTCCCACAAATCCCAGTCGTATGTGGCAGACACAGGACCCACTCTACGTCATTCACAACATGAGCCACATTTTTATTCATCTAACATACTGGCTATCCTTTTAGAACAACAAAAGTCCTGCTGTTTGGCCTATAAAAGTGCTTTTTCAGTGGGTAAATGGAGGCTGCTCTTCCTCATAGCCAGTCTTATACAGGTGAGGGCTTAGACATCACTGTAAGTCAATCATCACACTAGGGAGGCTCACCTGTTGCCGAAATAGGAACGCACAGCTTAAGAAGCAAATCCAGGGGTGCCTGGGTGGCTCAGTGGGTTAAAGCCTCTGCCTTTGGCTCAGGTCATGATCTCAGGGTCCTGGGATTGAGCCCCGCATCGGGCTCTCTGCTCCGCAGGGAGCCTGCTTCCTCCTTTCTCTTTGCCTGCCTCTCTGCCTGCTTGTGATCTCTAATAAATAAATAAAATCTTAAAAAAAAAAAAAAAAGAAGAAGAAGAAGCAGCAAGTCCAACTCCTAACTCTATCTACCAGGCATGCTGACACAGTCACAACTCAGAACATCAGCAACCTCCAAACAACATCCAAGTTTTTGTCAGGAAGCCTATCCTCTAAGTCCACACTCGCTTCTCCCCAAGTTTTCAATAGCTCCTAAGGAGGAGTTGAGATCTGAATCTCTTCCCTCCAAGAAGGTTTCTCATCTGAGACTTTCCCCCACTTTTCCCCAGAAACAATTATGGTATATGGAGTATTTTTTTTTCTATTTTGGGGTGGGGTGTAGTTTATACATATTAAAAATGAAATCTTCACCCACTAGCACACAATCAGCTTATCTTTCCCTGGCTCCACATAACTTTTCTTCTGGCAACTGACTCCTCTGTTCACCTGACCCTTGACGATCATTCTCATAACTTCATATGTTACCTTGCTGCTATTCTCTAGCATAAGGTACCATTTCCATCTTTATTTTCCTAGAGAAGCGAGGTCCTTTCCTGGGAGGCCCCTGATTTCAGGCCACCCGTTCCCAAACGCTTACACAAATTCCCTCATGAACCCCTCCAATCCTCTGCCCCCCTCCCAGCCAGTGTGCCTGCTTCCATTCTCTCTGAATCTCCAGTTTTGATCAGTATAGTTCTGTCCTCTCTGCTTCCAAGCTGTTTCCTGGTGTTATCATCCAGAGATATTTAAACTTCTATCTGAATGACTCATCCCTCCTCTCTCAGGCAGTTCAAATTACATTTCCAGGCCTGCATCATTTGACTAAAGTTTCTTAAACAAACATCAGAATCCTCATTAACAATTATATTTCAATTTTTTAGACTCTACCTTAACCAAAACAACCTGAAAAATGTAAATAATTTGTGGGGAGAAACTCTTTTTCAAAAATGCCAACATACCTAAGCTCTTCTTCTCCACCAGACAAATTTTTTATTCATCAGTTAACACTCAGCTCAGATATCATCTCTATAGAACCTGCAGCAACTCCTTGAGACAAAGTTGGTCATTTCAATTTTTGAGCTTCATAAGACCATTATAGCATTTAACATGTTGTACTGGAATTATCTACTAAGATATGTGCCTTCTCCAGTGGGCCATGAACTCCACAAGAGGAAGGGCTGTGCCTATTCATCTTTCTATCCCCCATTTCAATTCAATTCAGCAAATATTCAACATGCAGCACTGTGTCAATTTCAAAGTTGGTACTTAATAAATATTTCATGAGAGAATGGAAGAGTGAAGGGAGATAAATTTACATTATTTTAAAACTCTTTCAAAAAGTTCTGGCAAACTTCCTTTTTTATTCTTATTTCCAAAAGGAGAAAGTGTATTTTTCCAAAATCCACATTTAGATCAGGGAAACTCGAGGTTTGTTTTCCCACTTTGTTTTATGTTTATAAACCTAAATTTACGTGATGAATAACTTGAATTATATGGAATAGTACAACCGGACTTGGAGGTAATCTAGTCTAGAGAGACAGTTAATATATGGCACTCTCAGTGCCACACTCCACCTCCTGCACCCATAGCAGACAGCACTAATCGATCATGGCACTCTTTCTCATTAAGCCCAGACTCAGCCTTAGAATTCTCAACTCAGCACTTAACAAACAGACTGCTCTCTGGAGTTGGTGGTCAAGATGAATCCTGCTTATCCCTCTTGGTCTATTCTCTCTTATTACGGATAAGCAAAGTGAGTCCTAGAGAGGTTAAATGACTTTGCCTAGGCCACAGAGCTAATTAGTAGTAGAGGCTGAACCAAACCTTATCACCTAAGACTCTTTCCAATACAATACACTTCTTATGTCTGTAGTTGATCAATAAGAATGACTACTTCATAGAAAATGTTAGTTTTATTTATTATATGTGCATGTGTGTTATACATTAGATTATACATTATACATAATGGTTTAGAACCTTCACTTAGTATTTCTCAAGCAATGGTGTCACTGGGCATAAAGACCTAAACTGGTTTTTCATACCAATCCAATCTTCCCTTAAAGCCATGGAGGCATAGTTTTTCAAAACTGGTAACAGCTTAGTCCATGTCACTAGAATAAACACACTATAAATTATTTTGTAATCAAAAGTAAAGTGCCAAGAAAAAAAAAAAAAAGTGAAGTGCCTCTAAAAGTTTGCCATAAAAAATAGTAAACACAAAAAAAATTCAACAAAAAAGCAGCACTGGTCAGTTTAACTCGTATCTTTCTCATAGCTTCTTAGGGTATCAAAGACATATTTGAAAAAATAGCTATGGAAATTAGAATATAAGCAGGCCTTATCATCTATATTAGTTTTTCAGTTGGTTGTCCAATTAATAATTTTTAAACTGTCTCTGCATATTCACATTATCCTCTTCCACCCAGGTGCCACTGCCACCAGTATAAGTGAGTGTTAGACAGGACCCCAGAACTTCATAATAGTATTTTTTTAAACAACTCAAATACTGTAGTTGTCTATCTTTATCATACATAAATGCTTATTATGTGTAAAAGAGTGTATGTAAAAGAAAACAAAAAAAAAGGAACATGAGGAGTCAAGATGGCGGAGAAGTAGCAGCTGAGACTACTTCAGGTAGCGGGAGATCAGCTAGATAGCTTATCTAAAGATTGCGAACACCTACAAATCCAACGGGAGATCGAAGAGAAGAAGAACAGCAATTCTAGAAACAGAAAATCAACCACTTTCTGAAAGGTAGGACTGGCGGAGAAGTGAATCCAAAGCGACGGGAAGACAGACCGCGGGGGGAGGGGCCGGCTCCCGGCAAGCGGCGGAGCAACGGAGCACAAAATCGGGACTTTTAAAAGTCTGTTCCGCTGAGGGACATCTCTCCAGAGGCTTAACTGGGGTGAAGCCCACGCGGGGCCAGTGTGGCCTCAGGTCCCGCAGGGTCACAGAAGGATCGGGGTGTCTGAGTGTCGCAGAGCTCGCAGGTATTAGAACAGGGAAGCCGGCTACAGAGACGGAGCCGAGGAGTGAGCTCACAGCTCGGGCTTACCCTGAACCGGTCGCAGGCTCGGTGAGCTCGGAGCGCGGCCGGAGGCCAGGCAGACGGGAGTAATTGGACGCTGTTCCCTGAGGGCGCACTGAGGAGTGGGGCCCCGGGCTCTCGGCTCCTCCGGGCCGGAGACTGGGCGGCCGCCATCTTCCTTCCCGTCCTCCGGACTCTACGGAAAGCGCTCAGGGAACAAAAGCTCCCGAAAGCAAACCCGAGCGGATTACTCAGCCCGGCCCCTGGTAAGGGCGGTGCGACTCCGCCTGGGGCAAAGACACTTGAAAATCACTACAACAGGCCCCTCCCCCAGAAGATCAACAAGAAACCCAGCCAGGACCAAGTTCACTTACGAGGAGTGCGGTTTCAATACCAAGGAGAGCAGCGGAATTCCAGAGGAGGAGAAAGCAAAGCACGGAACTCATGGCTTTCTCCCCATGATTCTTTAGCCTTGCAGTTAATTTAATTTTTTTTTCTTTTTCAATTTTTTTCTCTTCTTCTAAATTTTTTTAAATTTTTACCCTTTTCTTTTTTAACGTTTTTTAACTAGTTTATCCAATATATATATATTTTTTCCTTTTTATATTTTTTTCATTATTGGTTTTCTTTTTTTTATTTGTTTCTTTTTTCTTTTTTATTTTATTTTATTTTTTTCTTTCTGAACCTCTTTTTATTGTCTCTTCCCCCCCCCTCACGATTTGAGATCTCTTCTGATTTGGCTAAAGCATATTTTCCTGGGGTTGTTGCCACCCTTTTAGTATTTTACTTACTCCTTCATATACTCTTATCTGGACAAAATGACAAGGCGGAAAAATTCACCACAAAAAAAAGAACAAGAGGCAGTACCAAAGGCTAAGGACCTAATCAATACAGACATTGGTAATATGTCAGATTTAGAGTTCAGAATGACGATTCTCAAGGTTCTAGCCGGGCTCGAAAAAGGCATGGAAGATATTAGAGAAACCCTCTCGGGAGATATAAAAGCCCTTTCTGGAGAAATAAAAGAACTAAAATCTAATCAAGTTGAAATCAAAAAAGCTATTAATGAGGTGCAATCAAAAATGGAGGCTCTCACTGCTAGGATAAATGAGGCAGAAGAAAGAATTAGCGATATAGAAGACCAAATGACAGAGAATAAGGAAGCTGAACAAAAGAGGGACAAACAACTACTGGACCACGAGGGCAGAATTCGAGAGATAAGTGACACCATAAGACGAAACAACATTAGAATAATTGGGATTCCAGAAGAAGAAGAAAGAGAGAGGGGAGCAGAAGGTATATTGGAGAGAATTATTGGAGAGAATTTCCCCAATATGGCAAAGGGAACAAGCATCAAAATCCAGGAGGTTCAGAGAACCCCACTCAAAATCAATAAGAATAGGTCCACACCCCGTCACCTAATAGTCAAATTTACAAGTCTTAGTGACAAAGAGAAAATCCTGAAAGCAGCCCGGGAGAAGAAGTCTGTAACATACAATGGTAAAAATATTAGATTGGCAGCAGACTTATCCACAGAGACCTGGCAGGCCAGAAAGAGCTGGCATGATATATTCAGAGTACTAAACGAGAAAAACATGCAGCCAAGAATACTATATCCAGCTAGGCTATCATTGAAAATAGAAGGAGAGATTAAAAGCTTCCAGGACAAACAAAAACTGAAAGAATTTGCAAACACCAAGCCAGCTCTACAGGAAATATTGAAAGGGGTCCTCTAAGCAAAGAGAGAACCTAAAAGTAGTAGATCAGAAAGGAACAGAAACAATATACAATAGCAGTCACCTTACAGGCAATACAATGGCACTAAATTCATATCTCTCAATAGTTACCCTGAATGTTAATGGGCTAAATGCCCCAATCAAAAGACACAGGGTATCAGAATGGATAAAAAAACAAAACCCATCTATATGTTGCCTACAAGAAACTCATTTTAAACCCGAAGACACTTTCAGATTTAAAGTGAGGGGGTGGAAAAGAATTTACCATGCTAATGGACATCAGAAGAAAGCAGGAGTGGCAATCCTTATATCAGATCAATTAGATTTTAAACCAAAGACTATAATAAGAGATGAAGATGGACACTATATCATACTCAAAGGATCTGTCCAACAAGAAGATCTAACAATTGTAAATATCTATGCCCCTAACGTGGGAGCAGCCAACTATATAAACCAATTAATAACAAAATCAAAGAAACACATCGACAATCATACAATAATAGTAGGGGACTTTAACACTCCCCTCACTGAAATGGACAGATCATCCAAGCAAAAAATCAACAAGGAAATAAAGGCCTTAAATGACACACTGGACCAGATGGACATCACAGATATATTCAGAACATTTCATCCCAAAGCAACAGAATACACATTCTTCTCTAGTGCACATGGAACATTCTCCAGAATAGATCACATCCTTGGTTCTAAATCAGGTCTTAACTGTTATCAAAAAATTGGGATCATTCCCTGCATATTTTCAGACCACAATGCTCTGAAGCTAGAACTCAATCACAAGAGGAAATTTGGAAAGAACCCAAATATATGGCGACTAAACAGCATCCTTCTAAAGAATGAATGGGTCAACCAGGAAATTAAAGAAGAATTGAAAAAATTCATGGAAACAAATGATAATGAAAATACAACAGTTCAAAATCTGTGGGACACAACAAAGGCAGTCCTGAGAGGAAAATATATAGCGGTACAAGCCTTTCTCAAGAAACAAGAAAGGTCTCAGGTACACAACCTAACCCTACACCTAAAGGAGCTGGAGAAAGAACAAGAAAGAAACCCTAAACCCAGCAGGAGAAGAGAGATCATAAAGATCAGAGCAGAAATCAATGAAATAGAAACCAAAAAAACAATAGAACAAATCAACGAAACTAGGAGCTGGTTCTTTGAAAGAATTAATAAGATTGATAAGCCCCTGGCCAGACTTATCAAAAAGAGAAGAGAAAGGACCCAAATAAATAAAATCATGAATGAAAGAGGAGAGATCACAACTAACACCAAAGAAATACAGACAATTATAAGAACATATTATGAGCAACTCTATGCCAACAAATTTGACAATCTGGAAGAAATGGATGCATTCCTAGAGACATATAAACTACCACAACTGAACCAGGAAGAAATAGAAAGCCTGAACAGACCCATAACCAGTAAGGAGATTGAAACAGTCATCAAAAATCTCCAAACAAACAAAAGCCCAGGGCCAGACGGCTTCCCGGGGGAATTCTACCAAACATTTAAAGAAGAACTAATTCCTATTCTCCTGAGACTGTTCCAAAAAATAGAAATGGAAGGAAAACTTCCAAACTCATTTTATGAGGCCAGCCTCACCTTGATCCCCAAACCAGACAAGGATCCCATCAAAAAAGAGAACTACAGACCAATATCCTTGATGAACACAGATGCAAAAATTCTCACCAAAATACTAGCCAATAGGATTCAACAGTACATTAAAAGGATTATTCACCACGACCAAGTGGGATTTATTCCAGGGCTGCAAGGTTGGTTCAACATCCGCAAATCAATCAATGTGATACAACACATTAATAAAAGAAAAAACAGGAACCATATGATACTCTCCATAGATGCTGAAAAAGCATTTGACAAAGTACAGCATCCCTTCCTGATCAAAACTCTTCAAAGTGTAGGGATAGAGGGCACATACCTCAATATTATCAAAGCCATCTATGAAAAACCCATCGCAAATATCATTCTCAATGGAGAAAAACTGAAAGCTTTTCCGCTAAGGTCAGGAACACGGCAGGGATGTCCGTTATCACCACTGCTATTCAACATAGTACTAGAAGTCCTAGCCTCAGCAATCAGACAACAAAAAGAAATTAAAGGCATCCAAATCGGCAAAGAAGAAGTCAAACTATCACTCTTCGCAGATGATATGATACTATATGTGGAAAACCCAAAAGACTCCACTCCAAAACTGCTAGAACTTGTACAGGAATTCAGTAATGTGTCAGGATATAAAATCAATGCACAGAAATCAGTCGCATTTCTCTACACCAACAATAAGACAGAAGAAAGAGAAATTAAGGAGTCCATCCCATTTACAATTGCACCCAAAACTATAAGATACCTAGGAATAAACCTAACCAAAGAGACTAAGAATCTATACACAGAAAACTATAAAGTACTCATGAAAGAAATTGAGGAAGACACAAAGAAATGGAAAAATGTTCCATGCTCCTGGATTGGAAGAATAAATATTGTGAAAATGTCTATGCTACCTAAAGCAATCTACACATTTAATGCAATTCCTATCAAAGTACCATCCATTTTTTTCAAAGAAATGGAACAAATAATCCTAAAATTTATATGGAACCAGAAAAGACCGCGAATAGCCAAAGGAATATTGAAAAAGAAAGCCAGAGTTGGTGGCATCACAATTCCGGACTTCAAGCTCTATTACAAAGCTGTCATCATCAAGACAGCATGGTACTGGCACAAAAACAGACACATAGATCAATGGAACAGAATAGAGAGCCCAGAAATAGACCCTCAACTCTATGGTCAACTAATCTTCGACAAAGCAGGAAAGAATGTCCAATGGAAAAAAGACAGCCTCTTCAATAAATGGTGTTGGGAAAATTGGACAGCCACATGCAGAAAAATGAAATTGGATCATTTCCTTACACCACACACGAAAATAGACTCAAAATGGATGAAGGACCTCAATGTGAGAAAGGAATCCATCAACATCCTTGAGGAGAACACAGGCAGCAACCTCTTCGACCTCAGCCGCAGCAACATCTTCCTAGGAACATCGCCAAAGGCAAGGGAAGCAAGGGCAAAAATGAACTATTGGGATTTTATCAAGATCAAAAGCTTTTGCACAGCAAAGGAAACAGTTAACAAAACCAAAAGACAACTGACAGAATGGGAGAAGATATTTGCAAACGACATATCAGATAAAGGGCTAGTGTCCAGAATCTATAAAGAACTTAGCAAACTCAACACCCAAAGAACAAATAATCCCATCAAGAAATGGGCAGAAGACATGAACAGACATTTCTGCAAAGAAGACATCCAGATGGCCAACAGACACATGAAAAAGTGCTCCATATCACTCGGCATCAGGGAAATACAAATCAAAACCACAATGAGATACCACCTCACACCAGTCAGAATGGCTAAAATTAACAAGTCCGGAAATGACAGATGCTGGCGAGGATGCGGAGAGAGGGGAACCCTCCTACATTGTTGGTGGGAATGCAAGCTGGTGCAACCACTCTGGAAAACAGCATGGAGGTTCCTCAAAATGTTGAAAATAGAACTACCCTATGACCCAGCAATTGCACTGCTGGGTATTTACCCTAAAGATACAAACGTAGTGATCCGAAGGGGCACGTGCACCCGAATGTTTATAGCAGCAATGTCTACAATAGCCAAACTATGGAAAGAGCCTCGATGTCCATCAACAGACGAATGGATAAAGAAGATGTGGTATATATATACAATGGAATACTATGCAGCCATCAAAAGAAATGAAATCTTGCCATTTGCGACAACATGGATGGAACTAGAGGGTATCATGCTTAGCGAAATAAGTCAATCGGAGAAAGACAACTATCATATGATCTCCCTGATATGAGGGAGAGGAGATGCAACATGGGGGGTTAATGTGGTAGGAGAAGAGTAAATGAAACAAGTTGGGATTGGGAGGGAGACAAACCATAAGTGACTCTTAATCTCACAAAACAAACTGAGGGTTGCTGGGCAGAGGGGGGTTGGGGGGGGTTATGGACATTGGGTAGGGTATGTGCTATGGTGAGTGCTGTGAAGTTTGTAAACGTGGAGATTCACAGACCTGTACCCCTGGGGGAAAAAATATATATATATATATATGTTTATAAAAAATAAAGTTATTAAAAAAAAAAAAGAAAAAGAAAACAAAAAAAAAAGAAATATTAAGAAGTACATACAAGCCATTGTTTTCTTTTCCAGAGCATAAGTTTCAAATTCTCCAAGGGGTGGACTTGTTTCTTCCCAATAGGCCAGGAGGAGTATAAGAAAGAAACCAAGAAAGTTGAAATAAATTAAAATCTCAGAATCCTTAGCCTCTTTTTCTTTGAGTAGCAAACTGAAAAATACTCTTAAAGAATCAACACCCAGGATACCTCATTAGCAGAAGCAGAGAGGTAAATAAGAAATAGAGTAAAGAAAAAGCAACCCCACAGCCTGAGAATAGATAAAAGAAGAAAAGCTAAGTTCTTAGACACAGAATCACACAAAGGTTAGCCATTTTAGGAGAAATGAAACAAACTATTAGCAAATAACAATTATAATGGGGGTGGGGGGATGTCTGATTTTTGTGGACCAAGAAAAAGTGGTTGTAATTGACCTCTGGTTGATATTTGGGCAACCTGTTTCCATTTATTTCAAGGCATGAATTACAAGGGTAGCAGACTTATAACAGTGGCCCCATAGACATGCCTCTTCAGAGACCTGACGTATCAAAGCAAAGCATTAGCAACTTAATTTTTGCAACAATCCCTAGGAGAAATAGTGATGGCTGCTATTGCAGTACTTACCTAGCGCTTTTCAGACCCAGTCCAACCCTCCTACCTCCGGCTTTGATTGTATATCTGCAAACTGTATTTCCTAGACTAACTGCCATGGGAGAAGCTATTGGGAGACTACCACGGGAAGAAAGGGAGAAGAGATGCTCCCACTTCAGGTCTCATATGCATCCTTCCAGCATCTTTTGTCACTTTCAGAATCAGCTGTGTGATCCCCTTAGAAATCTAAGCAGCAACTGTGAGTTAGTCCCACTTCCCTGACAGCTCTCTGTTCCCTTCTATTCTTTGCTCTTGAAAGAATGACCATCTCCATCAGTTTTAAGCTGGTGTAACTAATACTCAATTACCCATTTTTATAAACTGCTACATGAACTTATCACTGGGAGACAAGAAGGCAACACAATGACATGCTTTGCTATATGTGTGTGAACTGAATAAAAGATGCATAGTGACCAATCACAGACAGAGTTTGAAAGAAGCAATGTGATTGTTCACTGATCATGATGCACATCTCTTATTCACACAGTGATTTGCAGACTTAAGAGCTAGCGTTGAAGTTTATACTTTAAGCACTCACAGTTGATATACTGTGGTTAACTGATTTTGAATCACAGTGTTGTGGGACTGCTGTTATTTAAGTAAACTATGGTAAGTGAAATTCATGTACATTGGAGTAGTCTAGAGCAAAGACTGCCTGTAGTTTTTGTATTAAGACTCAAATATTTGAGGGTTCCTAACTACATTTCTTTTGAATCATAACTCATCCATTTCAAGAAATGTACCTCCAGACTCAACTAACCTTGCTTTTGAAGCATATTCATGGTAAAATGTTATGAATGAGGGCGATCCATTCCCCTCTATTCTCTATATTCTCTTATGCGACTGACACCTTTCCTAGTGTTCACATACTAGATACGAGTCATGTGGGTCGCACCCACTGACCCATTGTTTCCACTGTGGGCTGTTCTACTCAGCAGCCTCTTGTTAAGTACAGCCAAAGATTTGATGAGAGTGGCCACCTGGTGCACACATAGATTATAGTTGTCTGGGACAAAGTTTGAATCATTGTTTATAATTCTTCATAACTTCCTGTTTTAGAATTCTACACCCATGCTCTTTCCCATGTGACATTGCTTTATTAGAGTAAGAAAAGTATATTTACTACCATATTGATGGCTTTGACTATGTGCCTTGCTTAAGCTGATGAAATATGGGTAGATGTGACAATGTGCCAGACTGAGGTCTCAAGAGGCATGAATTGTTCAATTATCCAACATGAGAAGAGAATGCCCAGGAAGCTGCTTCTTAGCCTAGCTTCAGCTAGGGCTTCAGCCTCGCCCCCAGAATGAATATACGTTCATATATGTATGAATGAACATACATACATGACATGAGCTAATGTCAACCCACAGCCTCAAGCAAATCTTCCCAGTTGACCCCAGTTCTAGATCAGCGGAATCACCATCAACCTGTGCACATGCAGAAGAACAAAGGCTTATTGTAAGCCACTGGGATTTTTTTTATATTTCCTTTCACGTCTGTGGGTTTGTTTTTGTTGTTGCTGCTGCTGCTGTTTTATTTGCAATAGCTGAATAATATAGGACAGCAGAGTGCATTTATTTAGCTAATTAGAAAATCTTCCCAGAGTGTGTACTGGAAAGTACAGAAAAGAGTTTCGATCTAGTAGAGAGAGCAGAATGGAGTAGAGACACAGAGAAGGCTGAGAGATTATGGAAAAGAAGCACAGAGTGATTATCTTCAACCTTGAATAATTCTGGAATTCCAGGCCATATGCGCCTCTGAAACCAGTTTACCCCAAGATATTGAACTGGTAGGAAGTAGCCAGAGTTCTCTGCAACACAAAGAGCTCAACTCTGACTATTCCACAGCTGACATACCTCCTTAGATTCGGGTTTCAGAGTATATTAGAAGCAGGTAGAGTGGAGAAGGGGAAATGATGAGCCTTCCCCAGGATTCTCTGTATCTAAAGCAGATCAGGTCTGAGGATAAATCCAATTCATATTTCTGAATAAGGCACTGGGAGTGGATGATGGAACTACACTGCATCCATTTTCCTTAACACTATCTGGGCCTTTCCTTTTTCCTAAGATATGTAACCCACAGGAAATAGTTTCCATTTCCTGAGACTTTTGAGTAATTATGAACCCATTGAGCCATTATCATATCCCAAGAAAATCCTTAATCCACATAATTTAATCAGATTTTCTCAATAGTGAGAAGAGTACCAATAGTGAGACGGTGCTATTTTTACTTCCATTATACATAGGAGAGGACTGAGATTGACACTGTAAGTTGTTTGCTTGAGGTCACACAGTTTCTTTAAACCCAGGTGCTCCATCTCCCTCCTCCAGCCATCTTATGCTGGTTGTCTTTAGGAAGCAGAAGCAAGAACCAAAGTGCCAACTCTAATTTTCTTTACCCTGACACCAAGATATAGGTCATTGAAAGAAACAAGTACCTCAGAGGAAAAAAGAACATTTTTGTTTTACTTGCAGCAAGCATAAACAAACATATTTTTCCTTATACAGGGTGTTTTTACTCTAGTACTAGGTTTTGTTATTGTACATTTCTTCCCTGGGATTCTCCCCTTCCTACACCCTTTTTTATAATTTTTTCTCCCTTCCCCCAGAAAAATCCAGGGCAACCTAATCCACTTATTTTACAAACATTTGGGCGCTTATTATGAGCAAGTTACTTAGGTTTTGTAAATAGAAATTACTATATTTCAGTTGTGTTAAGATTTCTAGGAATTGGATGAAAACAGCCATCCTCATACCCTGGCATGGCACAGCTGCCCTGAGTTCTGAGCAAAAGAACTTTCTATTAAAACTGACTTAAAAGTCCACGAGTTCCATGCATTTCTGTTGGTACATCACATTTGGGCAGTCCTCAAAAGATCAGGCTGTGGCGGCCATGTTCTAGCATACTCTATCACTGTTCACGCAACTCATTCTGTCCTCCCTTTCCACGGTGCACCCTGAAATATCTATCGGTTATGAACAACTTCTCTTACATTCTTAATCTCCTCCTTCCCATTGATTCTTTCCCTTCATCTTATAAAATATAGACCTTTTCTTTCCTTTACCCAGCAAAGTCTTCAAGCTAACCATACTACATTTTGCCTTCTGCTTTGAATTTCCCACATTCAGTCTCCACCAAACACCAGTCTGACTTCTCCTTCCATGAAACTGCCTATGCACTTTTGAATTTGCCATTCCACAGGTTCTTTCCATCTTGATCTTACTGACTTCTTACTTTATCAAGCCCCCATTTGTGATGTTCTCTCCTTCATTGGCTTTTGTGACATCCTTTCAGTTAGGTCTTTTTTTATTTTTCTAGCTACTCTTTTTCATCTACTTCAGGGGTACCCTTTCCTCTATCCTTTACAAATATTGGGGTTTACCATCCTTAGTTTTACCACTGTGCATGCTACCTGTCCTCACTGGAGAATCTCACTCAGGTAGTGTATATGGTTCTTCGACTTGTATCTACATCCCAGACTCCTCTCATACACTTCAGATAGCAGACATCTGCCTAGAGGGTATTTCCATTTTCATATCCCTCAAGGCCCTGAAGCTCAACATGTCACACATGAATTCAACTCCCCTTCTTGTCCTACAAACTTGCTTCCAATCCCATTGGCCCAACTCAGGGTACGACATGACCATCACCTCTATTGCTCAGCTTAGAAACCTGGAGTCTCTGCTTTTGTTATATTCAATGTCCTCCCTGCCTCCAGTATATCCACCTCATCACTGCAAAAATAACCACTTCACATTTCCCTGCCCTCATCTCTTCCTTCTACTCCATCCCCTTCTTTCTTCTAAACTTTCAAACTGTTCAGTGCCCCCCCATTACAACACCTCAGGATGAAGTTCAAAGATCTTACCATGCTCTGAACCTTCTTTCCAGACTCCTCCTATCCTAGTTTCTATTTCTTTTAAAACCCTTTACATCCCAAGTGCTTCATGCTCCTAGCCACTCCTACGTATTTTCATAAATTGATGTTTACAGGAATTCCTTCCTTCTAAATATCAGGAGAGTAGATAGAGGGGCGCCTGGGTGGCTCGGCCATTAAGCAGCTGCCTTCAGTTCATGTCATGATCCCAGGGTGCTGGGATTAAGCCCTGCATCAGGCTCCTTGCTCAGTGGGAAGCCTGCTTCTCCCTCTCCCACTCCCCCTGCTTGTGTTCCCTCTCTCGCTGTTTGCTGTGTCTGTCAAACAAATAAATAAAATCTTTTAAAAAAAAAAAAGAGAGAGTAGATAGAGCAGAAAAAGATTATAAAAGGGATGGCAAGATATTTGTTTACTCACTGGCTTGAGAGGGCAAGAAATAAAAGGAGCTGTGTTAAAAGATGTTATGCATTGGGTCCCAGGAGCAAAGATTGATAGATTTGAAGAAGGATCATGGACTTCCTCAGACTGCAGTGCAGCTTTGCTGCCCTGAAGGTGTGGTACTGGTAAGGGAGAGGGGCACTGTGAAGTGTGGGTATATCCAGTAAAGCAGTGTTGTAACAGAGGCCACAGAGATTGGCAGTAGAGGCTGTGGGGAAAGGTCCAGTTGAGTCTGGATGACAGAAGAATGACAGGGGACTAGTTAAGACTATTTAGGGAATGCTCAGGGGTAACTGGGAAAAATGATAAAAGTGGGGTGAGAATGTTATTTACCATTATAGTGTGGAGGCCATGAAGCAAATGATATTCCCAAGCACCTGCAAAGAAAACTGAAGTCATCTAATGGGAACCCTTTGAATTCTACCACCAAACTTTCTAAAAACATGACATTTTCCTCCTCTCCTTACTTTTCTCTATTACCTTCTAAAGGCAGTCCTAAATGTGTTTTGGATTTTTTCTCATTCCCTGTGTTTTGGCACCTTAAACTATCATTGTTAATCTTCTTAACTTCTTATTAGGACTTTTCTGTGAAGATTAAACATGATTTTCTGGCCTCCCTTTGTCCTACTTGCCTTGCAAACTACTGATCTCTCACTCCCACCCTTAAAAATCTCAAAGAACCTGCCTGTACTCTGTTTTTACATCCTCACCTTCCTTTTGCTCTTTAGCCTATCCATTTTGTCTCCCATATCCATCATTAAAAAATAAGCAAAACAAAACAACAAAAAGACAAAAGCATATTCCAGAGTCAATGACTTCGTTATCCCCAAATCCAATGGACATTTTTCACATTTCATCTTACTTTGCCTTTTAACATTTGACACTTTATCACCACCTCCTTCCTAAACATTTTTTTGGCAGGGGGCACGGGGTTGGGGGACTATTCGTAACTATCATTCCTGGTTTTGTTCCTACTCCTTTGGCTGTCCTTTCTAATTCTCCTTTACAGAATCTGTCTACATTATCTGGATTAAATGTAGACTTCCTCAATCTATATGCGATCTCTAGGAATCTCATTCTCACCCATAGATTAGTATTTCTGTAGTAAATCATTCCCAAATTGTTTATCACTGCATTGCAGTCGCACTGGGCTTCCTTCTGCCCTCAAATATACCATATTTGGTCCTTGTATGATACGGTATTTTCGCACAAAATGGTTTATTCCTCAAGAATATGCTCTCCTTCTAGTAAGATCCTGCTCAGCTTTCAGACCTCAACTAAAAGATCACTTTTCGTGGGAAGACTTTCCTGACATCATAGGTCAGGTTCATTTGCTTTATACTTCCATAAAACTGTTTTTTTTTTTTTTTCCTTTAGAGCATTTAATTTATATTTTTGCTTTTGTTCTATGTTTTCTCTTGTGGATGATTTCACACACACCACCCACCCTCCCCTGAACTATGGTAAAAAGGGCAGGGAAAAATAAGTAAGCATCAGTTGTTTTAATCCTCACCCACCTTTTCATAGGTGAGCTCTGCCATTTCTCAGTATGAAGTCTCTTTCAGGCAGCAGTACTGATGGGAAGAATAAATGAGTCACCATGTATGCAGGACTACTTAATTTACTGGCACTGGGTATGTAACCAGTGGGAGAAGTAAGTGTGCAGTACTTCCAGAAATTCCCAAGCATGTGAACTCGATTCCTTTTATATACCTCAAGGGTTTCATTCTTTATGAGTAGCATGCATCCTTCCAAGGCATTTCTCCAGATTGTGCCCTAAGATGGAGCTGGGTATTAGTGTGCCTTTACTTTTTTCCCAAATTAAGCTTTTTGAGATAACTTAAATTCACAAGCAGTTGTAAGAAATAAAGATCTCGTGTATCCTTTACCAATTTCCCTCAACGGTAATATCTTGCAAAAACTGTAGTACAACGTTAACAACCATCTAGTCAAGACACAGAACATTCCTATTACCTTAAGATCTCTCATGTTGTCCTTTTACATTCACACCTACCACTTCCATAACACCTAGCAACTTTTTGTCACTTCAAGAATATTATATGAATGGAATCACACAGTAAGTAGTCTTTTGGGATTGGCTTTTTTTTTTTTTTTTAATTTCCACTCAGCATAGTCTCTGAAAATTCATACAAGGTGTGGCACATATCAATAATGTGGTTTTTGTTTGTTTGTTGTTGTTTTTAATGCTGAGTAGTACTTCATGGAATGAATATATCAAATCAATCTTTCACATATTCAAAGACATGTTAGATTACTTCCCAGTGGTTTACTATTGTGAACATTTATATATATTTGTGTGAAAATAAGTTAAATGCCCAGGAGTATAACTTT
This sequence comes from Lontra canadensis, assembly GCF_010015895.1. NCBI lineage: Eukaryota > Metazoa > Chordata > Mammalia > Carnivora > Mustelidae > Lontra > Lontra canadensis. The sequence goes on along the minus strand of NW_022631020.1, from coordinate 17,010,989 downwards.
GGTTGATATGATGGTTGGTTTAGCTATTTTAAGAAACTGCCACACTGTTTCCCAGACTGACTATACAATTTAACATTCCCACTAGCTATCTATGAGTGATCCAGTTGTTTTTTTTGCTTTGTTTTTTGTTTTTTTTTTAAGAGAGGTAAGGGGACAAAAGCAGGAGAGAATTTTAAGCAGGCTGCATGCCCAGAACTGAGCCCTGTGTAAGGCTTGATCTCTGGATCCTGAATCACGACTTGAGCTGAAAACAAGAGTGCACACTTAAGCTACTGAGCCACACAAGTGCCTCAGTGAGTGATCCAGTTTCTATGTATCCTTGCCAGCATTTGATTTTGTCCCTTTTTCTTTGGTCATTCTGACAGCAGGTAAGAACATCTTACAGTGGTTTTAATTTCCACTTCCCTAATGGCAGAGGATGTCGACTACCTTTTCATGTGCTTATCTGCCACCTGAATAGTCTCTTTGGTGAAATGTCTTTAGCCCATGTACTAGCTGGATTGTTTGCATTTTATTGTTGAGCTTTTAAGGAATTATATATTCTAGATACCAGTGCTGACACATACTCCATGTGGTTTGCAAATTTCTTCCATGTGTAGCTTATGTTATTATAACAAATTCTTTCACACAGCAAGTTTTAAATTTTGATGAAGTCCCATTTGTCATGTTGTATGGGACCATACTTTTAGTGTCAAGTATAAGAACTTTTGCTCAGTCCTAGATCACACAGATTTTTTTTTCCTACAAATTTTATTGTTTTATATTTAAATCCTTGATTCATTTTGAGTCAATTGTTGAATGAGGGGTGATTCTTAGGTCAGGGAGAGGAGTATTCGTTTTTGCCAATGGATGTCATGTGTTCCAGGATCATTTGAAGATTTCCTACATTCAATTGTTTTTGTACCCTGTCAAAAATCATTCGGGTGTATTTTTGTGCATCTTTAGGTCTCTATTGTTTCCCTGATCCATGTGCTTATCCTCCCGTGAAGACCCCTCCATTATAAACACATTCTCAATTACTATAGCTTTAAGTCTTGAAACAGGTAGACTGATTCCTTTTATTCCATTTCTCTTAAAATTGTATTCTCTTTCGCCTTTCCATATAAACTTTAAGATAATCTTACCTATAAAAAACTTATTGCGATTTTGGTATTATATTAAACCTGTGTGTGAATTCGGAGAATGAACATATTATGTTGGGTTTTCCAATCCATGAACTCCAGCTCTCCATTTATTTATGTCTTCCTTGGTTATTGGCATTTTGTAGTTTTTAGCATACAAGTCCTGTACATGGTTAGATTTTCTTTTAGGTATATCATTTTTTTTTTCCCGGTTTGGTTGTAACTAGCATTGCACTTTAAATTTCAGTCTCCCACCTGTTTGATGCTAGTATATAGAAAAAAAAATTATTCTTATATGTTTATGATTCTTAGTAAGCCATAGCTAGAATTGCACACAGAAAGGCCCTAACTGTTCATCTTTTGGAAAATTCCCAGGTCCAACTGGGCAAGAGGAGTCACACATAGGTTACGTAAGTATGTAGCAGAGTGAAAATCTTAGGAAATTGAACGTGGTTGAACATCAGGTCTGAATGGTGTGGCTTATGCTTTATGTGGTAATATAAGTTATGCTGAGGTGCTCTTGTGGCAGAGAAAAAGGGTGGGTCTTTTTTTGGAGGGATACCTTGGAACTCAGGCTGCAATCACCCCTGTATTGTTTCCCCATGAGGAACACAGGAGGGACACTGTATAAATGTATTCTTGGGTACATGTTTTTAATACACATTTTTGTATTTTATATAACTCACACCCCTGCAATCAAGACCTGAGCTAAGATCGAGTCAGACACTTACCTGACTGAGCCACCCAGGTGCCCTGGATATGTACTTTTAATAAATTTTATAAACTGAGCAATATATATATGATGCTCAATAAAGCTCATCAGCTTGGGAAAAAACCTAAAATACAAATGCATTCTTGCTTGTAGGCTGCTTTCTTTCAATTAGAACTTCCACAAATGCAGGACTAAATCTAGTCTCCCCATCTCCAGCACCTTAGAAGGCTCTATTCTGTGAGTATTCCCAATTTGAGGATACTCTCCTCTTTTTCACTGGGTATCTTGATAAAACAAAATTTAAAAACCTACTCTAGGTTAACCATAGAATCATTGGTTAGGATGCTATTTTGTTCTCAACATATGTAGTTTTCATCCATTTATTATTACAAATATGGCATATGTGAGGGCTATCGTGGCTAACAATCAAATCAATACTCAAAGAATATTTTTAAGAGTTACCTGTTTGATGTTTAAATTCTTACCTCATTCAGACATGACAAATGCTAAGTGCCAGAGATCTTCTATCATTCTTTAATTTCTGCTAACTCTGAATATTAACTTGATTAAAAAATAAAATGTGAAATTGGCATATTACCTACTAGACTTATCACACAAAAACTAAATGCTGCATTAAACTTAGTACAAATTTGACTGCTATTCATTTCTAACTCCAAAATTGCAGACATCTCTCAGTATTTCTTCCTAACATCAACTTCTAATAAAAAGTGATGATCATTAAGTCTTACGTCATAGATATTACTTCTAAAAATTGTATGGTAACAACCCTGAAATTTTTTATTTAAATGAGATCTTTGGAATAAGTAACGTTTTAACATTAAGTGTTTCAAAAATGTGGGAGATTTTAAAAGCTTACTTTGCGTTTAACTTGCACTCTATCCTCCTTGAAGTCAGAAGTCTTTTCATTAACTCCATTTCCTAAATTCAAAATCCTCAAATACATTGCATACTCATTTTATATAATCAGAATCATGATTCTCATAGCACTAAACACAAAGTGTATTGTTCCATACTTCAGTAACACATTCTAGGTTTTAAAAAGGTGAATCAAAGACTGGCAAGAAAACACAACACTGCAAACCCTCAGATACTGAATTAATGTCATACAATGTAGTGAATTAGATAAATATTAGATAAAACATCACCATTACATAAATAGCTCAGGAAAATGTTCATGGTTTGCAAGGGATTTTATTCTTCCCAAGAAAATAGATTATTTTTTCAATTTTTAAAATTTTTTTGTTTAGGACATAGAAGGAAAATCTATGGAACCCATTGTCTTCCCATTTCTATATAATTTCCTTTAGTCCATTTCATGCTTTGTGTTTCAGAAACAAATGTTCATGAATTTCATGGGGAAAACAAATTGTTTTCCTGAAGAAAAGCAGTTTGGAGTTGAAATTTAAAAAAATATGGGGAGTTTGTCATTGCTATAAATTATGTGGTCTTTGTGTATTCTTCTAGTGCTTGTGATATTGAGAAGTGGAAATTCCAGTCCTGATTCTGCCATTTGTTTTATCTTATTTAATAAATGTAAAGATTACTTGTCCTTTCAATACAGACTAGATATGAGACTATAAAAAGACTTTGGTATGGTATACAAAATCCTGGCAGCAACATACTGTGGAAAATACTAATAGTGTCACTACTGCATCAGAGTTGAACTACTCTATCAAGCATAATTTGGTTCCTGTTAAAATAGGCATATAAATTCGGTTTTAACACGTGCAAAAAACTGAATTTATGCTGCTCTCCAAAGCTAAACTGTGGAAGTACCTACACAGTTATACATCTCTGCTCTGTAAAAGATCAAACTGAAAACATAACGTGAGTTTTAAAAACAAGTACACTTTAACCCAGTAGTTTTGAGAATATATCTTGCAGGAATAATCAAAGATATTCAAGGGTACAGCATCATGTATATTAAAATAAAAAACGGACAGACAGGCCCTACACACCCAAAATGAGGATTCAATACATTATGATTCATCTACAACTAGAGGGGCTTTAAAAAATGGTATGATCGGGGCGCCTGGGTGGCTCAGTGGGTTAAGCCGCTGCCTTCGGCTCAGGTCATGATCTCGGAGTCCTGGGATCAAGCCCCGCATGGGGCTCTCTGCTCAGCAGGGAGCCTGCTTCCTCCTCTCTCTGCCTGCCTCTCTGCCTGCTTGTGATCTCTCTGTCAAATAAATAAATAAAATCTTTAAAAAAAAAAAAAAAAAAGGTATGATCTATCATAAATGAAAAAAGACCACTAAATGGTATACATTATATAACCCCATTTTTAAATGTTCTGTGATCATTTACAAAAAACAGGCTATCTGGCTTTTTAACTTCTAGCTTTCTATACAGTAAGATATTACATGTGATTTAAAAATATTTCTTTTAAAGACCAAAGTCATTCATACTTCATGCAGAAATATTTTTTTCAAGTTAAGTGAAGGTTGATAATGTGCTCAATCTGCAAATATCCACAGCGCTGGATATGTGAAGTATGTTTTAAAGATAATTTTACCCAGTACATCATTATTAACCAAAAACCTCCACTATTTCATAAGCAGCTTTAACTAGATTTGTATCGAGACTTGTGCACTTCTGAGATGATAACGTATTTTCTTGTAGAAGCAGTGTCACAAGTGGAAGACAGGTTATTACCAAGCTTATTTAACCCACATTATAGATGACAGAAGGTATATCTGCAATGAAAACAAAAAAAATTGCAATATTTATCAATCAGTGAAACTGAATATGAAATGAGCATGCTGAATGCTGAAAAAGCAGGTCAAATCAGGAAAACACTGAGATGAAAACTGAAAATTAGAGGGAAGTTCTAGAAACTTTCAATGGCTTTGGAGGCTGACAGCATAAGCACTTTACAGAATTTCATTTCAGAATATATGTCAGTCTTTCTTTGACACAGTAGTTACATTTATTACTCATGATAAGGAGAAACTTTCTGGCCCCCGAATAGAATAAAGAGATAAATTCTAGCAGTAGAGAGGCAAGAATTAAGGAGAAGGGTATGGAGGATCTGTATGTGTGTTAGAAAAGGAGTCACTAGGCCAATAACAAATTGGTACCAAAGGTGACTTAGAACAATTTAAAGTGGGAATGGAGGGTAGAGAGAAGAGGCAATGTGGAGCCACTTGTACGTATATGTGTGTATATATATATGTGTGTGTGTGTGTGTGTGTGTGTGTGTATATATATACACACACACATATATAAATATTTTCAAAATTCTCAACTGTGAAATACCTGAGGGCTTCAAATTCTTCTTTCTATTCCATATTAATATAACTGATGCAAGATGCAGGACAATTTTAAAAAGTTAACAACTGTTTTTAGTAAGACTATTTTATTTAAAAATTTTTCAAAATATAAAAATAATAAACATTATGGATATTTAACAAACAAAACAACATAATTCAACTATAAATAATAAAAATGTTGACAACCCACATAAACATGTAATACTATAAACATTCTAAGCATACAAGAGTAGTTTTCTAATTCAAGTTTTACCTTTTTCAAGTTTTATTATCACTTTGAAAAATAAACCAAAAAAAAGCTGCTACAGCTTAACCAATTACTTTCGCTCCACTCAAAGAGCAGGGAATTTTTTCCCCATGCCAACACACATTCGTGAAATGGGATACTTATGGGCACAGGTATTAAAAACTGGAACAATCCAGTCTCCAGACCAGAAAAGACTCCTTTGGTGTTTTTAGGTTCAACAATCCACAGAAATTGAGCAAAACTAAACCATTTATTAAAGGAAGTCTTGTGCCAGATAACATGTTCTGAAGTAATATCACATCCAAAACAGATTTAGGATTCTGAGAATCAAAAGTAAACATCTATGAATGCTTTGTTGATACTTAAAAACTGTATCTTAACATTCACTAAGGTGCTGGAATGAAGTCTTCTAGATGTAGAAAACAATCTACACATCAACGCAACACTTGTATAATGTAAATAATGCATCCCTTTACAACTCATCAAATGTTCTATTATTATGTAAGAATTACCCTGCCGCCTCCTGTTCAGTTAAAGACAGATGGGAATTTGAAGCAGAGCAGGATTACAACATATTTTTAGGACTAGAAAAGTTTTCCACTTGAAATTTGGGATAACTGAGCCATGCTGAATGTATCATTTTTTTTTTTAATTCTAGCCAGATTAAAGTTCCTCTTATCAAAAGAGCTGACGACAAACTGAAGAAACTACTTACTTTTTTTGGAAGCTGGGCATAAATAAGTGTACTGTAATTCTGTATCATATTTTTAAATTCTAACAGGCTGGGCTCTTTACCTGACTTACCACAGACCACTTTATGCTGCTAGATTAGAGTAAGTCACAAGTGATCATACATTAAAGCCTAGCGAAGTCTAGATAACAGGTTCAAAAATGATATTGAAAGGTTTTTTAGCACCAATAACTTTTTCCTAAGACACTTGAGGGGCTGCATCACTTTAAAGTATTATTTATCTTGTAAACAAGACCAAAAATATTTAGTTGATCTGTATTTTGAGCATAAATATTTATAAACTCTATTTAAAAAAAACAAATATAGCATGACTAGAACTGCTAATAGTGTAAAATCTAAGTATATTGAAAAATATAAAGATATATAAAAGGCTTCCATAATGCAATCATGCAGAGGTAAACCACTTCATTCAATTACACAAAAGTGATTCTGTACAGTTATCTACACATAGCTCCATGAGAATCCTATTCAGGAAAACAAAATAATGAAAATCCTTATCTTTAATTAATAAACACATAGGAATTTAAATATGTAACTGACCTATTGGCTCTCATAGAAATTTTCAAAAAGTACAATGATCTTGCTGAGTCAAATCATCTCGACTTCTGATTCCCAATGGCATGTTTAATTTTGCTTTGCTTTATTTTGTCTTTTAATATAAAAGCAAGGGAAAGAAAAAGAAAGATGACAAAGTAATGTTGAGGGTGCTGGTATATGGTCCACATCCAAGAACCAATCAAAACTGTTAACAAGTATGGTCTCTCTTCAGTCTATGTTCTTTGGGTTTCTAACCTAGCAAGTTAAGTCACTACCATCAGGGAAGAGAATCTTCTTTCCTTGAAAAGAAAAAATACTGAACTAACTTGGGAAAGTATCTCTGAACTCCTTGTGGCTATATGCTAGTTTGCAAATATGAACTAAAACAAAAATCTAATTTTAAAAATGTCCTGTATGCTACTAGGTCATAATTATATTAGAAGACCTTCCGAAATATATGTACTTTGCCTTTAAACACAAACCTAGTATTAACAAAGCAATTATCAACTAATGTGGATCAAAATAATTTACATTATGATTGATGTGTTCATTCTTTTTATTTTTCATGAAGACAAATGCACTGCACACTCAAGAAAAAAGTGCAGAACAGTCAACTGCGCAAAAAAAAAAGTGAAAATATGAGCATGGCTTAAAGAAACTAAAAAAACAAGGGTGAAAAGAATCAAGTATAATTGGGCTTTTCTAATAAAGTATAACTTTCCAACTTCTCAAATGCCTCATGGGAATCTATGAAGGAATACTCTAATTTTCTGAAAGCTTTATATGATGCTCATTATAAAAAAAGGTATTTGGAGTAAATATTTAGGATCAGATTTAATCACACTCTTTATAAATAATTCTAACCCATATTGCTTATAAATAAATATTATGAACATACACCTTTTAAACACGTTAGACACACAACACAATTTCCCCTTGCTTTTAAGATTGTCTTTGATGTCTTGATTGCAAGTGAGGAAAATATGGAAAACTGTGTAAATTAGACATTTAATAGACATTTCTCAATATTTATAATCCACAGATCATCCTGTATTACTTGAAAAGAAAATTATTCTCCTTGTTGGCTTTGAAGAGCTAAGAAACTTTTTTAAAAAATTATTTGGGTAAGTGGCCTTGGCAACAATTTCAGTTAAGTATATTTAGAAGAAATAGGCAAGTTATTACAGTGTATAAAAAAGTATTTTAGCATCTGTTCAAAATTACTTAAGTGACTATCCTAACCCCAGAAATGCATCCTAAAACCCGGAAAAATTAAAAACAGACCAATGCTTAACTTTTTAATCATTTTCTTCATTCTAAATTGTTCATGCTAATGAACACAATATCATGGCTTTATAGATTTCCTAGACACAATTTTCAACTTGGCTGAGACTGAACTTATCTCATATTAGGAAGCCAAGAGGTCTTTTTCCTTCTTAGTGTTTAAAAACTAAATGGCTATAAAGTAAGGGGAGAAGACGTTTAAGAGCAAAGTCAGACAAAGCACACACTCAGACATACTTCTGGACTCAGATGTAGCAATTAGAGAACTGCGAAAAGACAAAATGCGAATTATAGTACATGTAAACATCTATTCAAATTGATAAAGAGCAAACATAAAATGATAGGATGATATTATAACAGTCGTCTCCAGACAGGAACAGGTCTTGCTGTTGTAGTCACAAAGCTAAATTCAGGCAATGATGCTCTCTCTCTGCTGGAAAAAGAGAAGACTATTAAAAAAAACTTTGAAAATAAATAAATCTAAAAACCGAATCACACCATAAATTGATCTCCAACTTTTCTAAACATTAAGAAAAAATCTATTTGAGAAAGGAATCAAAATCAAAGTTGCAGACAAATTTCACAAAAAATCAGCTTTGGGTTAAAGATTTTAACAAAACCTCTCTGCATCATGCTTCCTCCTTAAAATATTAAGCCAAAGATCACAGCGCTACAACAAAGCCATGATCTATAACTTCTGCTCAGGAAGTGCAGTAACTGATAAGATAGTCAATTGTTAAAGAAGTGTGGATAGCCAAAGTAACTTTAAGAAATCACAAACAAATTCCAAGATAGAGTATGTAAAAATAAAAGAACAATTTTCTTAAAATTTCCCAATGATTTCAAAGTAATTGTGAGGTGTATCTAATTTCCTTAAACTCTGTATGATAACCATTTCATTCTTTAATTACACTACAGGACATAAAATTCTGTACTAAGCACAATGATTAAACATCCAAAAATAAAAAGGGACACATCAGAATGAGACAGTGCTTCATATACAAAGGGAGACTAACTGGATGATGGGAAGTTAGTGGATGGATGAAATAAAGTAATAGGGAGGGAGGAATCAGGAACAATAATAAATTGATACCAAAAAAAGTAAAACAAATAAGTGCTCTTGATACACTATGTAATGAATACATATTACTGATAAACTGCAAGAAAGTTATTTACCAAACTCAGAATTTTTCTACTAACCAAGTATGATGTTTTCATTAGAAAATAGTGAGAATGGCAGTCATTTCACCAAGATTTCTTTTTTTCTCAGAACTTTTAGGTAGCTAATTTGGAAGATAATCTCTAGTCATCTGATAAGTATATAATGATCAGAGAGAGAGAGAGAGAGAAAATAACAACAAAAAAAAATGCTACTCTCCTCTAAAAGCCTGTATACATACCTGAAAGCAACTAGCCAGTTCAAGAAGTTAACAAGAACAGGGTAGTTCCTGAGATTTGGGAAAACGAAATTTTCTCTCTGCCTTACAAACATCATTCACTGATGACTTAATCCTAAATTTTTGTTTTTATTTATAGGGCTTTAGAAGAATAAAAGCCCTGAGAGAAAAGACCAAAAAGTGAACTAATTAACTAGAATTCCACGCAGGACATTTTTGTTTTAAAAGATTCAAAGATTTTTGTGTAAGGTAAGAAAAAAAGCTTGTAAATATTTCTACAAATTCTAGGACGACTAAAACTAATTTTCTACAACTGGTTCACTTTATGTGTAAGGTAAGAAAAAAAGAAAATATAGGTCGGTAAAGTTTGTATAACACTCTAAAATAACCACTGATATTTCAACATACCAAACAAGCAAATGTTTTGCTTTCTTATGTAATCCTTAGAGCCAATGATTAGTGTCCCAAGTTGAAGATTGGAAATACAGTCCCCATAAAACAGTTCTAGTCACAGGAAACTTCCTACAATTAAGCTCAGCCATACTTTTCTGCAGGTAATCAGCCTAAACCACTGAAGTTTTGTCTTTATGGTAAACTATTGGTTGATACACTTGATTGTATTACAATAAAACAAGAGCTATGTAATACTCTCCCATTCCTGCAACATGATTTCATTAAATAGTTGGGCATCAATTAAATACTAAAATTAATTTTTTAAAATCTCACAATTATTCAATAACATTTAAACAACACTGCTTAAGACATAAAATATTGAGTGAAATATATAAAATGACAACTTAACCATCCCTTGAGGTAATCCTAATCAATCTTTTAACCAGTAATATATAATTTCTCTCTTTTTTTTTTTGGTTAAGTAGCAGCTACCTACACTGTTCTGAATCCTTTTTTCACTTCAAACTCAGCCCAGATCTGTACTAAAGCAAAGAACTTGTTGGGAGAATTGTAGAGTTAAATATATGTTTCAAGTTTTAGGTAGCATATCATTAACAGAAAGAGTTTTAGACTTCGAGTTTAGAAGCAAAAGGAAAGTTGTAAGCAGAAGTCTACCAAGTCTAGTGAATACGGAAGCTAAGCTATACTTTAGAAGTTAAATGAATTTTGTGCCAGCAAAAGCAAGCATTTGGGAACACTATATACAAAACTGTACTGAGACACAATTATTCAGACTATCATAACCAAATCTAAGTTGTTTCCATTGATAAGATGACAGAAACAACAATACCATCAACAGGTAGGGGGGACTGGCACAGATACATTAAAAAGTGTTTTATATTAAATATACTACACCAAGGAAACTACAGTGTGAAAGGGACCTTAAGATCATCTAGTCCAAGCCCTTTCATTTTACAGACAAGGAAACACCCTGGATAAGTTGAGAGACTTGTCTAAGGCCAAAGAGTCAGTTGCAGAGCTGGAACCAAAAGCTAAATCGCTTAACTCTTATCTGGCACCTCCACGCTAGGTCATCTTTGGATATTAAAAAATTAGTGGGATGGACTAGATTCGTGGCTCTTGGCATTTATATTCTTACACACAGACAGAAACCAAAGGCTAGTTTACTCCTGAAACAGACTACAACATTTAATACTCCAAAATTATTAATGTCTTAACTGTTGTGGAAATTCCATTAAGACTATATGTATATTCCTCCATCAGTATTTTTAACCCACTTCTGCAATACGTAACTGTTCAACTGTTTAGCAAAATGGTCTCAATAACTGAGAAGACCTTCAGGAGAGATTTGGAAAATTGATAAGAATTAACAAGGGAGGTAATTGTCACTCCATTATTGGAGATTTAAATATGCATTCATTCATTAATTCACCCAACAAACATCTGAGTGCCCATTATGAGCCAGGCTTTGTGATAATCACTAGAGATAAAAAGATGAATAAGACATGGTCCCCTTCCTAGAGGAGCTTGTAATTTAGTGGGGAAGACAGACATATAAACCAGATAAATTATATTACAACATAAGTACTATAACAGAGATATGAACAAAGTGCTGTATTAGAAGGGAGGGTAAAGGTATGAACTGGGTAATGACCAAGTCGTCTACCAATTTTGTGCAAGAACTACCATAGTTACTGCAAACACAATCTCATGCTCAATCAATATTTAGGAAGGAGTAGAAATGTAGAGTTTAAAAAAAAAAAAAAGCACCCAAATCAGAATGCCTGCATTCAAATCTAGTCCTTCCACTCACTAGCTGTGACTTTGGGAAGTCACTCTATCTCTATTAGCCTAAGTTTCCTTATCTGTAAAATGGGAATTAGCAACTACTTCAAAGGGATACCTTGAGTTTAAAATCAGAACACATGAAAGTACATGCATAGTATTTATAAGCATATTCATTAATTTCAAAAACCCAGTAGCAATTAAGTACTAGTATTTATACTTAAAATCATCTTAATGATAATGAAAATGTAACTGTGAACCTAATGAATGTAATATTTACTCCTCATTCTTTGGAACGAAAGTGAAACATACTTGTTTTCTGATTCATTCAAAGCAACATGGCTTAAAACATTTTAATTTTAGGTTACTAGAGAATTTAAGACTAGGGAAACTGATAAGCTACTTATGGATTTAAATAAGTAGGTAATTTCAGTTACATTATAAGGGAATTTTATAATAATTTCTAAAAATCAGGCTAAAATTTACTAGTCAAATTATAAAGCCAAAAATCAGCATGGAGATTTAACTGGCCTTTGAAAGATTTTCTTTCTTTATAATACCTGTTTGGTGTAAAGAGAAGAAACGTGAGCCTCTGCCAATTTGGCACCTTTCACGACTACTAAAAAGAAAAGAAAACAAACTTACCTAATGAATCAGAATAGCACATAGTCAACATACAAGAGACTACATAAAAATATATCACAGATCTAAGTAAAGAAGTTTTTGAGTAAAGTCACTATTTTGACAAAAGAAATAGATTTTGAAATTTTAAATATTAAGACATGTACCAAATGTAAGCCAAAACATTCCTGTGAAATAGGATTACCATCAAGAACATATATACAACTTTAACCCTAAGTGTGGGAGGAAAAAAGCAAAAGAGGAACAGCATCCATTAGTTATCCCACTGACAGAGGATTATGGTGTTGGAATTACAGTTTGTGACTGTGAGGAGCCCAGTACGAGAAGAAAGTTGATTTTTTTTAATGTGACACTGAATATGATCACTATAATCTCAGGAGGGGAAGAAACACTTGCAAATGAAATAAATTTTGAAAGGTAAATATGTAATCTCCCACCCCCTCATTCTACAAAGAATGCATTTATTTCCTGAAACTGCTGTATCAACTTTCAATGATAATGTTCATTTGCCAGAGAAATCCACTTAAAAGTCACAATACTGTTGCAAATGTCAAAGATTTTTATACAAGTATAGGAAATGCACACTTAAAATATCAGACTGGAACACTTACCAAACAGTGTTTTCCTAAAGTAGTATCTATAGTACATTTCTTTATTCATACATCTTCAAATGGTCAAGTTTTCTTTCATACATCCAAAATGTAATGTGATGTTTTCTTATTCACCAAATGTTAGCTCTACTTGAAGTCTGGTTCCAAACTAATCAGCCTGCTTTTAAATTTTAAGACATCTGTTGAAAATTTATAGGATCAAACCAAACTGAAGTGGTATAAATTTTTTACATTGGATTGTACATTATTGTAAAGGTACCAGTAACCATTATTAATAAATTAGTGATTATAGCTCCTTTTGTGATAATTGGGGGGAAGGGTAGATCACCATCTGGAATGGTCTATTTATTTTAATTTTTTTTTTCTTTTCTTTCCTTTTTTTTTTTCTTTTTTCTTTTTTAAAATCAAGGAACATTGTCTTGGTCTTTGTGGGGTTTTTTTGTCATTGGTTTTTTTTTTTTTTTCTTTTCTTTTCAAGAGACCATTCCACTTTATTTTTAACATCTGAATGCATAAGGACTCATATGCAAAGCAGTCATACACCGTTATCATTAAAACCCATATGGTAAAATACATACACAAGTCCAACAAAAGGCTAATACATAGTAAAGCCTAAGCATACTACTATGTAATATTATGAGTACATAAATTGGGAGACTTTAGTTAGAGTACTATGTTATCTATTCATTTTTGAAAACATTCATTAAGATTTTAAATGCAAATTCATTCCTTATTTGGAGTAAAACAAAATCCTCTAAGTTATAACAAGTATTGGTCGTAAGGTTTTAGACCTATTCATTAAATTACAAAGAACCCAAAGAATTCCGTAATGTTCAGTAGAAGTATGTAATAAAAACATTGCATATGTTTCTAGTGTGATGTCTTTAGCAATTGTTTACTGAAATAAAATGCAAACATCAATCTTTCAAAATACAGGATCAGAAGGTAGTTTTCTTCTCTTCTATTTGTGAAATCCATCTTCATCACATTTTACCAAAAAAATTGTTTTTACAAATATGTAAAAGTACATTAGATAATACTAATGAAACACAGGTAGAGTTCTAGCATATGCAGATCAATGATCAGTCAAATCATCTTCTCCAAGAACGAGATTCATTGTCCTCTTCTTCTTCATCATCATCTTGAAGTAATGAGTCATCCACCAAAGACTCTTCCTGAAACTTTAGGTTAAAATGCATTTAGGAATTTACCCAAAAAAAAAAAAAAAGAAAAGAAAAAAGGTAACACTTTTAAATACTGATTTCTCTCAAAAGAGGTGAATACAAAAGGTATTTCTATAGCTACAATTTTCAAGAACAAAGAAAAGCAACCTTTATCCACTCAATGGTTTCTCTACAATATCTATTCTATGGTTTATATCGAACAGGCACTAAAAAAATATCCAAGTAAGCCTTTTACATGCCATTTCTCCTGCCTCACTTGATCAAATTATGCCATCTTCTACACCTACAAAACAGTGCTCAATACCTTTAGTTTTTAAAAAAAGAAAACATCAATAAGTGTTCTCTGACTTACCCTGTCTAAGCCTGGACACTAAATCAACCAATAACTTGTAGAAACATCTATCAAGATTTATAGATTTATATTTTTTTCTGCTATATGAAACAAACATTTCTTTTATAGCATTCCTTGCTTTTCCCCATTCCCTTCATAAAAGCTTCTCAGACTGCTTTTCAAACTTTTCAAAATACCTAATACCAGGAGCTCTCCTGCTTTTCTCCCCATTCAATTCAAACTCATGGAAGGACAAAGGTATAATCTAAAATATAAAATGACAAATCATGTATATGAGTTTCAAAATACACATTTTATTCTTGCATTTGACTATGGATATGTATAACAGCCTCGAATGCTCTTCAAACAAAATGAAGTGCCATTAAGAAAATCTAACAAAGGTAAAACATGGAATCATTGTTTCCCCACCTTACCTTTATTAACCTCAACTTTTTCCTATAGCTTATTTCATGATCAAATCAAATAGAGTTATGTTTATGATTTCAAAGGGCTCTCCCACTTCATTCTTCTTTATGTTCACACCTCTCAGCCATCATACTAATTGCTGTACCAAGAAAAATGGACTGTTCAACACCTATTCCCCTTCCACACCTAAAATGCCTCTCTCAATCTATTCCCAGCCCAAGCTCTTGGTTATGGAAAGCTTTTTTTATCACTTAGGGTTCAGCTCCACTGTCACCACCTTCTTCAAGACTCTTTTGGTCAGAAATAACCACTCCTTCCCCAGGGTTCCCACAGCATATTGTTCAGATCTCTTATTGAGCGTATCACTCTGCCTTTCATTATAATTAGTTTCTTATGTGTCTGTCACCACCCCCCTTTCCCGATTAAAGCTCCTTGATGATAGGGACCGTGTCTTATTCATTTTTGTGCCTATCACAGTATCTACCATATAGAAGGCATTCACTCTAATGAACTAAAACGGTATGAATTAAAATAAAGGAAACCTGAAATGTTAATAAAGCAAATAAGGAGGAGATATACTCTAAAACTTAAAATATTACAAGATTTCCTGTGGATAAAAATCTAAAGAATAATTATTGTGTTCTAAGAGTAAATGAAAACTGAGTATATATATGATTTTCTTTTTTTCTTTCTTTTTTTGGATTAGTAATCCATAGTTCTCATTAATCCAGAAAATTTAAAGCTGGTCTGCATTTATCTGACATCCCCTGCCTGGAATATGGCTCAGGAATAAAATTTTATGTTAAAATCACAGCCATAAAATCATATTTCATATAAAAATGTGAACATTTAAGATCCAACACAAATTAAAAAAAAAAAAAACATACTTCCTCTTCATCAGGTTCAACTTCTTCTGTTTCAACAGCTGAAATATTAGTTATTGGTTTATTCCATGCCAGTTTTAGATCCTGCCCTTTGAAACGAGCTCCATGAACTGCAGCCTAAAATAATTAAGAACATTAGAATGCAGAATATTAATAATTTCTAAACAATGAAATGTTATAGTATCTAATATTTAAATTAGTAAAACAAAAGAGAAGATACCTATCCATTAACTTTGTGGTTATTTCTCCATTTAGTATTTATTATTATAATTTATAATTTACTTTTTATGGTTATTTACTTCTAAAATCAGCTCTGTGTTTGGAAATAACTTTAAAAAGAAAATGAGAACACTTTCTCATGATTGAGCAGAGCTATTCTACAAATGGCCAGTATCTGACTAGAACTATGTATACATGTTTACAATACAATGATAATGGCTATTAAAGGCAACAATCTCAAGACATTTCAAGATCCTGGCTGTAGGTTCTGAACTGAAGTCCAAATTAGGATCAGCAGGCTAAAGGTACTTTATTGTATTTTAATTCTTGTTAATTTATGAATGACATATATAGTAACTACAAACTAGAAACCTTTAACAGATATAAGAATACTTCTGCATGCGTAAAGTATCACATTATTTTAAAATTACATCAATAAGGTATCACATTATCTTTAAATATGATGCTCTACATGTATCACTCTTACGAAACCTAAGTATCTCCATGAAGGAAAAAAACCCTGAATGTTTCTACTGAAACTAAAGTATTTCCTACAAAGCTTTCATAACTATGTAAGGTAAAAGTCAAACTTAGTATCTGCTAAATTAAGTGATTAGGAAATGTGCATTCAAATTAAAATAACATGAACAAATATAAATGAATGTTAGCAACATACCAGAATAACTCATAGTCATGAAAGATTTATAGCACAACCTCATAGTATAATGTGAAATCCAGAAACAATTACATGTTCAACAACACCTAACCATGAGTTGTGTGATATTTAAGTCTCTAGGTATAAATTTTAAATCTGCACATGTAAATCTATTATAAATTTAAGAGATTTCATACCTATTACAAAATGCAGCTCAGGAGTTTTTAGTCCATGGCCTCACCACAATGTCATAAAATTAAAAAAATTTTTAAGTACTTATATATGATATTTAAGTTTAGAAATGACTTATAATTTTTTAAAGCTAAAACTATTACATAAAAATATGTTACTATAAGAAATTCCAATAGTGTCATGCAAAATGTCTACTCATAAAGCTCATCTTTTCATCCAGTTAAAAAAGGCCAAAAATTTTCTCTAAGTTCTTAAGTTCTATAAGTTCTTAACATTTCTGATGACCTAATACTGTCAATCTCTGTATTTAGCACATATATCTTCAAATTTATAAGGTGAGTCTACAACCCTCTAAAGTTTTTAACATTTTATAGGATGATTTCAAAGCTAGGTATATTTAACATTTTATCAACATTCGCCATTAGAAATTTTTGACTATTTGGCTATATAAATTTGAGATAACTGAGTTCTTCCTTTTAAAATATACAAATTTATTTTAAGTAATTTGTAACATAAAATCTTTAATGTTTAAAAAATTCTATAATCTACCCATTTTATTTTTTTAAAAATTCCAAAATTTCTGGTTACATAATGTAAAATATCATAATCCATGATTGTCCTATCCTGAAGAGATAACCACTATTCTATGAAGAGTTTGGAAAAAAGTCCTGCAACCCACTAAAAAAAGTCCTATGCACTTATGAAGAGTGTTCGTGCATATACATATATAGGATATGTACATGGGAACATACTTTACTGGTCTCACACCTCATTCTTATATTATTAATTCAATTATTTCACAGACCCTTTCCATAGCCATAACAATAGATTTTTCACTTTTCTTGAATGGCTACTTACATACACACACACCTACACCATATTTAAACTAATTTCTTGAATGGAACTTTGCCCTATTTGTTTGGCAAAATATTCTTTTCTCAACTGGATCTTGATTTTACAATTACAATGGATGTTTATACTAAAGGGAAAGGGGCTGCTGCTGTTCTTTTTGTCATAAATTTAAATAAGTAAGTTTAAATTTTCATCTACTGTAATTTATCAGTGTTTACCTTTATGGCTTCCAGATTGTGCCAGTCCTTTAAAAAGCCCCCTCCACACTAAAATTACTTTTAGGAATCCCCAGCTTTTTACTAGTCATATGTACAGAAAAAAGAAAAAAACTTTTATGCACCTTTATTTTGATACCAAAAAAAAAGGCATAATGTATAATTTTTTCCCAATAGCCAAATGTCGTAACATTATTTTCAGATTACTCAGTAAATTTAAATTTCCTGATTTAAATAAAATATCTCCTTGTAGTCCTCTACAATTCTTTCATAGATTCAGGTCTTTTTCTGAACTATTTTATTGTCTATCCATACCATTACTAAATTAATTATTACACAATGAATTTGGTATCACTCTTCATCTTTTTCAGAATATTCTTAGTTATTCTGACATTATTTTGTCCTTATGCTCTCTGGAATATTTTGGCCAAGTCCATATCACACTGTCTTACTATTGCTTAATAGTATAATATCAACTAGGTCAATGCTTTTCAATACTGTGGCAGTCACTTCAAGAGTTCTGTAACCATTTTATTAAAATGTACATTTAAAAATGAACTTTGTAACTACTTACAAAATGTTAACAAAAACATGTTTAAATGTATTCTACAGGATGCTTATTTGAGCAAGGTGGTAGTGATTATAAAGGTGGAAGTGGGGCTAACTGTAAAAATAAACAAAATAAAGAAAAGTGGGGAAAATAACTCCAGAAGATAAAATTAAATTTGCTCATCTTAATGAAAATAGTTGATAATTTCAATGAAAAACCACCAAAGTAGGGGGTACCCGGGTGGCTCAGTGGGTTAATGCCTCTGCCTTTGGCTCAGGTCATGATCCCGGAGTCCTGGGATAGAGCTCCACATCAGGCTCTCTGCTCAGCAGGAAGCCTGCTTCCCTTCCTCTCTCTCTTCCTGCCTCTCTGTCTACTTGTGAGCTCTGTCTGTTAAATAAATAAATTAATAAAAAAAAAAAACTTAAAAAAAAAAAAAAAACACCAAAGTACCAAAATAAAGCCAAAAAAGAAAAAATATATATATAGGGACTCCTGGGTGTCTCAGTTGGTTGAGTATCTGCCTTCAGCTCAGGTCATGATCCCAGGGTCCTGAGACCAAGTCCCGCATTCACTGGGCTCCTTGCTCAGCGCGGAGCCTACTTCTCCCACTGCCTGCTGCTCCCCCTGCTTGTGCTCACTCTCCCTCTCCCCTTCTGATAAATAAATTAAATCTTTTAAAAAAAGCAATAAATAAACAAATCTTTCCTACAGAAAAGAAAAAGGTTTTAAAAAGATACATGGATCTAAATCAGTAGAAGCTGATATATTCACAGATAAACTCTATTAAACATTTAAGAAAATGTATCTCCAATGCTACTTAAAATTAACTCAGCACAAAGAAAGATGGAAAACTTTCCAGTGACTTTTTATAAAGCCAAGTAGTATTGATACCTGATGTAAATAACACCCCTCCAGTCTACAAACAAATCTTACTTCCAAAGACTGAATTAAAACTACAAATAAATACAAGAATAAAACCTTATCATCCGCGACAACATGATGAATCTGGAGGGGTATTATGCTAAGTGAAGTAAGTCAGAGAAAGACAAATACCGTATGATTTCACTTATATGCAGGATATAAAAAACAAAGCAAACACTCTTAAATACAGAGAACAGACTGGTGGTTGCCAGAGGGGAGATGGATAGGGGAATGGGCAAAATTATCTACAGAGGATTAAGAGGTACAACCTTTGGTTAAAAAATAAGTAAGTCACATGGATCAAGAGTATAATATAGGAAATATAATCAGTAATATTGTAATAATGTTATACGGTGACAGATGGTGACCATACTTATCATGGTGAGAAATGAGTAAGAGAATTGCCAAATCACTATGCTGTACCCCTGAAACTAATATAACATGCCTATCAACTATATTTCAATAAAGTCTTTTAGAAGTAAAAATAAATAAAAATTTTTTTAAAAAAGGAAGACTTCAGACTTCAGTGATTTATCAAAGAAAAATACAGTACCATGGGGATCTGTACCAGAAGCAAATGGTTAGTCAATCTCAGGAAACAATATAAATAGATGAGAGGGGGAAACCCTCATATTTCTATAAATACACAAAAATTACGATAACATCTCTCTCTGATCAAAACCCAAAATCACTACAGCTTCCAAAAAACAGGAATCATTTGTATTCTATCTTAATCTAAAAAGCTAGCACCATATATAATACTAAAATTATTAGAAATGTTTTCATTCATTTCATGAGCAAGACAATGAATGGAATGTCATGAGTGGAGACACAATTACTATTACTGTTTTTTAATATTTTTCTAAAGGTACCAATAAGTAACAGAAAGTAAGAAGTTATAAACATTAAAGATGGATATGGTTACCTGAAATACCAAGGACAACAAAACTAAAAAACTATCAAAAGATAATTTGGTAAGATGGCAGCTACATATCTAATAAGAACAGACAATTGATTTTTCTACATAAAGAAGACCTCATTTAAAATAACTAGAAGTTAAATGACTGGGGGAAAACTAATATATTTATTTATGTAAAAAATTATACGTATGTTATATATATTTCACATTAAATACTATATGTTACTATATTTTATACTTATATGTTATATATTATGAAACCTGCAGCATATGTATATTACCTATATCGATTTTACATATATAAATAAAATCTATATAAAGAAAACCTCTAAATGCTGTTAGAGAATAAAGGATTGAAATATAATGATGTTATAGAGGAATATTTGTATCACAAAGATGTTAAATCTCCCATGTATTATTCTTTTTAGAACCTGGTAAGCTTATATAAAAAATAAACATGTAAAATCTATGAGGAAGATGCTTAAAATGAGTTAATAGGTGAGCATAATAAGAAGGAATCCAAACAACAACCCTGACAAACTATTAAAATATAAAGTTTAGCTTAATTAAAGCAGTGCAGAAGAGGCACATGAAAAGAAAACTGATCAATAGAAGAGAATGAATCCCGAACATGATCCAATAAACATGGAAAATTTTTACACACTAAGGGTAGTTCACCTAAGTTTGGGAAACCAGCTTTTATTCAGTAAAATCAAGTAGGCTCCCTATTTCACACCTTATGCCAAATAAAAGTCATATGAATTTTCATTGAAATGTTTAGAAATTATGAGCTAATTTTCTAGGAAAAGAATTGAAAAAAAAATCAGAAAGAAAAAAATCATAATAGAACTCAGCAAGAGAGTAAACAAATGACATTAACAGTTGACAGAAACAGAAATAAAGAGCATTTAAACAAATGTGAAAACGTTCAATTTTAATCATAAAAGTGTATTAAAACTGAAATGAGTTGCTATTTTACCAAAATAAAACTGATACCATTCTATGGCTCATGTACCCATGTATTTTATATGAGCAAACCACTACACAGAGTATACACTACGGCAAGTGTGTGGGGAAAAGGCACTCTCATACATCTTTGGTGGGCAAGGAAATGTGGTACAACCTATATGAGGGGGAATGAAGGAAGCAATCTTAGAACTATCCATCAAAAATTTAAGTGCACATATCATTTCATGCAGTTATATTGCATCAAGAATATATCTTATATTCATATTCACATATGTACACCGAGAAATATGCTCCAAGAATGTTCACTGCTGCACTGTAAAAGAACAAAAACAATTTAAAGGCCATCAGCATGGCTGATTAAATTTGGTACATCTATATGGGGAAAACTTCTCACTTTTCAGTCATATATGAATGTCTGAAGTACATTTTGTACTTTCACTATGAAATACTATACCATTTATTGATTACAGAAAATACAGAGACATTCATTCACTCACCTAGGACAACAGTTCAGAAAATAAAAACAAAGAAATATTTGGAAATTAACATCAAAAACGGTGGATAATTTTCTTTTCCTGGGAAGACCTATCATTTACCTTGAGTTTATAACCTCTTACATTTTTGGTGTCAAAATTTTCTTTATTTTACAAAATGATGATGATGGTACGTGAAATTTATTTTATATTTTATAAGCATTCATCCTTAACAAAATTAAAAACTGGCGCCTCTATATCAAACACACTAATTTTTTTAAATTCCCAAACTTCAATGGTCCCCCAAATCTAGACGTTTGGAAAACCACTGCCTTAGCCTATATTCTGTTTGGAGAAGATAAGCTTCAACTTAATTTTCTATTCTTTTCTACAACAGAAAGTTACAAAATTTTAAGAATTGTTTTGGCTTATTTGGCTTTGGATCAACAACTTCTATAATTTAATTCAAATGTTTAGCATAGCAATGGTAGTTCTTCCTTTCAGGCTATTAAGTAATTCCAACTAAAATGGTATTTACTCCGAAAAGATAATTCTTATTGGATCTAACTTATTTTGTCACTTCTTCAACCCCCATAAAATTCAGTGTTTGTCATACATCAATCCCTAGTCTTTTGAATTGATTGCTATTCATTTGGAAAACATATGCATTGTATAAATATACATGTATTTATATATATATAAATATGTACATATAAAATATATTTTTATATACAAATATGTACACACATATATAGTATGTACATATAAATATACATATCTGAGGTGGAAAAAGCAATACCCAAGAAAGAGGCTGTATGTCAATAAATTTTCCAAGAGCCAAACTTTCAAAAATTATTTCAAAGGTAAAAAGTTTTTTTCCCTTAGCCACATAAACAAGAAGTTTTAACAAACTTATAATCATTTATATAATGACAACTACCACTGTTTTAGGACTAGTGCCTAGAAAATAGAACATAAAGAGACTTACTCAAGCTACCTAAGAAAAAGAAGCTTATTTTTCAACTTATACTCAATAATACCTTTGAGAGAAAACTTGATCAAAGATCTATTTCTTAATATAACATGTACACATACAAGTTTATAAAAGTTTTAAACTCTCATCAGTCAGTAACATTTTTTACTCTGAAAAAAGATCTTTAAGTGAAACATTACCCAAAAGTAGATTTTAAAAAAACAAAACTCTAGGATTAGGAACTCCTATTCCATAAAACTATCCACCTCCTACACCACTAATCTTGACACTAGTTATTACAAGGCCCCAGCTGAGCACTTCACTGAGACTTTTCAGATCCACAGTCTTTTATTGGTTACAATGCTCCAAGGTCCCCAGTAAGGTACCATTGTGTTGTCAGGGAATATTCACTACAAAGAAGACACATCAATTTAGAAAGTTTTTAAACACTTTAATTTAGACCACAATCCACTTAAAAACTTCTGAAAAGCAGGGGTGCCTGGGTGGCTCAGTGGGTTAAAGCCTCTGCCTTCGGCTCGGGTCGTGATCCCGGGGTCCTGGGATCGGCCCCGCATCGGGCTCTCTGCTCTCAAGGGGCCTGCTTCCTCCCCTCTCTCTCTGCCTGCCTCTCTGCCTGTTTGTGATCTCTGTCAAATGAATAAATAAAATCTTAAAAAATATATATATATTGAAAAAAACTTCTGAAAAGCATACTACTCTTTCATTCACATTAGGTTAACTGTTTGGAACTCTTATTGCATTTTTCCAAGGACAAGATGGTACATCTATTTCTCTACAATCCTGAAGAAAGAACACACAGGGCTAAAAACATTCCTATCAATCTCCTATACCCATTTTCCTTTTTTTTAAATCTTTTAAACCCCGATGGAAGACAAGGTTGCATATACTCATCCTTTATAAAGACAATTCAAGATGCATGGTTTAAGACAACCATAATAAAAGGACCCTAAAAGCTACAGCAATGTATCATGCCTGGGCAGAAAGTTATAGAGGCTTAGTTGGGGATGCTGAGCTAGGGACACGTTAAAGTTCAGCCTACTGGAACTAGGAAGCAGCAGATAAGGGATGCTTTAGAAGATCTGACATCACGATTTATCTTAGCTTCTACCTTATCTCTCATCACTCTTTCTGCCAAAGCAGACTTTGTTCTGGGCCAGGTGAGAAAAAGGATAATGGAAAGTTGGGTGTGGCCCTATCCCCTATGAAAGAGAAAGGAAGGAGAACTGCTAGTGTCTCAAGACAATACAACTTACTATTCATCTTGGTGACTATTCTAATAATATCATGTTATAAACAGAATTGCCTAACTGCTTTAGGACATTCTTTGTGGCCATGAATTACTTCTTATAATCTATCTACTGTCAAACTGTAGTTATTTAGTAAGTAAAAAAAAAATTCCTTTATATTAAGACTTAAAAGCAATATTTATATAACATTTAAATCTGAATTTTCAATAAATCAGATTATTTCTAATACTTACTGCTTCAGCTTCTGCTCTTGTCTTGAATGTAATTACTGCATGAAGTGAAGAGTCATCAATCTGACAATCTTCAATTTCACCATATTGCTTTAAATTAAAAAGAAGTATTTCCTCCAAATAAATATTTTGAAACATCCAAAATCCTAATGGCTTTTAAAATTACCAATAAATGTAACCCAGAATATATAACAATTCATGGTGATTAACAGAAAAAAATGATGAATAATTCATTTTAGTACTTGATATTATAAGATAAAGAATGGTCCTATTTACAATTCTATACTTTTTAGAATTAGGGAAACTTACGATTGAATCAACTATTCCTTAAAAAAATGAAATAACAGTCACAATTGGGCTTCCTTACTGACCTTCGTAATCCTAGAATATGCTAAATTCTTTCTGAAACCGAATATTTAATCCTCAGGATATTCTATGAGTTTTTTGTGTCATTCCCAATTTAAAGAAGGTGCCAAAAAGAAGATTCAGAGAATTTAAATAATTTTCTCAAATTTATTTAATTTAAGTTAAATAGCAGGAGAGTCTAGGTCTTTTGATTTAACATCCGAACTGACCTTGCTTTCACTCCTATTACATACTCCTCTACACAACACACTTTAAAAAACAACTAAATAAATTATGCTTGCTTTTATTTTGTTGGATTTTATTTTTTCTCTATGTAGCAGGATTTTTTTTATCATATTTCCTTTAAACAGCAACCTTTATCATATAAAATTCTAGTCCTTCATCATTACTAATACCTGCCTTCTTTCCTACCCCAAAACAAAATAACTATAATCTCATTAAATACACACACACACACACACACACTCCAGAAATTTTTTTACAGAAATCGCAAATTTCTGTAAAGATAACAATACTCTAGCATCAATCAGCTCCTTTCAGCTCTGTCAGTTACTAGCTGTTTGAACTTGAACAAGTTACTTAATCTCTTCATGGTTCATCTTCTTCATCTCTAAAGTGGGTATGTACCTCAGAGTTGTTGAGATAACGCATAATATAATGAATTACGTAAGACTCAGAATAATACCTGCCACAAAATAAATGCTCTAAAACTTTTAGCTATTATTTTTATTACTAATACTACTACTGGTTTAGGTGGATAAATTAATGAAAGCATGTTGTTAATCACAATCTGTAACAGTTAATGGTCCTATAATAATGCAGTTTTCTTTTCTTCTGTTACTTGTCACATGTTCAAATGCCAGGTTGAGACAGAAAACTAAATTTTAAACATGCACCATTCTTAAAGACTATTTTTAAATGTGCATTACCACTACTAACTTTGAGAGGAGTTCAAATCTCTAAATACACACAAGAATCTCCATTTAGAGGCTTTGAATATTTATAAAACCAAAATCCATCCTAGTTGTCACTAAAGTACATGCATAACAAACTCACTGGTTTATCTGGATTATTTTAGCATATTCTTTGCTAGTTTCTTGATTAGCTATATAACTGCATGCAAAACACTTAATTATCTGAATCTCCTTTCCTTTGTGAAAGGGGTGGGAGAAGCTGGGGTGAGTAACAGGCAAAAATTGGGCAAAATTATCTCTAAGATCCTTTCTAGTTCTCTGATCCCTTTCTTTCTCCCTTTGAAACCATCAAGCATAAGACTTTCCAGACTCCTCATCCTTAAATATTAATCATTTTAGTTACTTCTTTAATATTTTCCATTCCTTTCAATAATTCCCCATGTCCTGACAAAATATAGTTTCACCTTTGTAACTTCTATTAACAGCCTAGAATATGACTGTCAAACATCTAAATTGGAATTTCCAAAAGATTCAATCTTTTGTGTACCTATCTATAAGCTTACAGATCCTTCAAGATCTAAGCTCCAGTTTTCCTACCTTATGAAATTCTCCTATACTGTTCTTTTTCCATCATATGCCTATATGAAAGATACTTTTCTGAGTTACTCAAGTACTTACAGTTTTTAATAAATTTAGCTTGATGGTGTGGTAAATTATGTTTGCAGCTTACTTTAACTGCCTTGTGTTAAAACAATATATATAAGATCTTTGAAGGTGAAGAACTGGTTATTTCTTTTGTATCTCCAGAGCAGTTACTATAGTCCTGAAGGCAAGGCCGATGCTTAGTAACTAACCTTTGGGATACCACTAAGAATCACAATATTTAAGTTGAAAAGGCCTTTAGGCAAATATAATCTCTATTCTACACACAAGCCCAATGGATCCCAGGAAGTCCAAGTAAAAGAATGGGTTAGCCAGGACTAGAATCTCATTCTCCTTTCTCACAGGTCTACATTAGACTCATTCCCTTCAATTACATCCTGCCAGTGAATAGAGGCAACCTCAAGGGCACATATCAAAATTTTGTCTGGTTTCATTTCGAAGGTCAGCTAGATCAAGAGTATGGTATTAAGACATAAAATTCCATCTTAATTTTAGAGTATCTAGGTGCCCTTTGCAATGTGTTAAATTTTCTGTTCCATGTATATATCAAACGAAACTAAACTACAGGACATCCCCCTCTGAAACAGCAAAATTTAAATCATTCATTTCACAATATCTGAAGGCCTACTGTTAAGAATAGCAACCTGTCTTCCAGACAGTAATTAAACAAACAAACAAAAAATCCCTCGATTTTTTAAATAATTAGCAAAAGACTATTATGGATTAATCAAACCCTTTGGTCAGATTAAAGGGTTTAAATTACTCATATTTTCATAATTTCCCCTTCAATATCCATTATCCCCAACAATGATTATCAGTACGTGTTCTGTTGGACAGTAAGAAAGTACCGCAAAATGAGGAAGAAGATCTTCTCTATCACTCTCTGTAAACGCAGAAATCTCCAACGCCCTGGGACGATGATCCACCACGGCATGACCAGGCACACCTCGACCTCGACCTCGACCCCTGCCTCGGCCATGAGCTGCACCTCGACCTCTTGAGTGAATTCCTCTACCCCGACCAGATGAAAGGATCCCTCGTTTTGCAGCCTTGAAGAGATCAGACACACAAGTTAAACATCACAATTTCTAACATAGGCCGTGTTACATATATTCTGTGAGAATAGTCAATCTTTTATACAATTTGACATCATATTCAAATACTGGCCTATGAAAGTATCTCATAATTTAAGGTAGGGTTTTAGTTTTTGGTTTTTTTAAAAAAGATTTTATTTATTTATTTGACAGAGAGGCAGAGAGGCAGGCGGGGGGGTGGTGGAAGCAGGCTCCCCTCTGAGCAGAGAGCCCAACATGGGGCTCGATCCCAGGACCCTGAGATCATGACCTGAGCCGAAGGCAGAGGCTTAGCCCACTGAGCCACCCAGGCACCCCTGAGGGTTTTAGTTTTTAAAGTGAAAGCATTTTAGGTAGCCGATGCAATTAGAAAACAAAATAACATTAATTTAAACAATGTTTTGAAATTATTAAATGTGCCTTTTTCTACTAAGTTCCTACTTTCCAAGATATCAGACTGTATCATAAAAAGACCAACAATTCTTGATTTCCAAATAATACATAATGTTAAAATGTTAATTCAGCAGTTTAATACATACATAATATACAATAAATTTATTTTCCCACTTAAAACTTCTAAGTAGTGTATTTGTTTGCCTGTTGACTTCAGTAGGTATAAATCATCTCAAATTCATCATTTTAGTCACTTATACTAACATCACTTTACAACCAATGCAGCACATAAATTTATTTTTCCACTTAAAACTTCTAAGTAGTGTATTTGTTTGCCTGTTGACTTTAGTAGGTATAATTATCTCAAATTCATCATTTTAGTCACTTATACTAACAACACTTTACAACCAATGTAGCACAATAACTTATATTCCACCACATTTTTCTATATGAATAGTATACTATTCCTTCACTGCACAAATATTTAACAAGTACTTCTTATATGAAAGTCCTTTCCTTTCTGAAACTCAAATCCTAGAGGGGTAAGAGACCTTTAGCAACCAAGTTACTTAACAGTACTAATGAGAAGTAAAGCAAAGAGTAAGGAAATGCTTTAAAGACTTGAACAGAACATTAAAGACTGGCAATGAGTAAGATACTAGAATGAAAGCTCCGTGAGGATATTTACTTGTTTTATTTTCTACTTGATCCCTAGCACTTACAATAGCAGCTGAAAGAGTAGATATTTAATATGTGTTCAGTGAATCAAAGAAGACACAAAGAACAAAAAACATAAGGGTGTGGAGTGGGGGCTACAGCATGAACAAAGCAATCAAATTTGAAAGAAACATGGTACGTCCAAGAATACAGGAAATGCAGTGCAACTGGACTACATGGGATGAAAAAATGAAGCTAGAGAGATAGGCAGAACCAGATCACGAAAATTTTAAGGACAACAATTAAGGATTTTTAATTTTATCCCAAGAGCTAAGAAAATCAGTTAAAACATTTTAAACACAAAAGCAGAGTGATACCATCAAATCGGTATTTAACATGTTATTCTGGCTAGTTTTAAGAACAGAGTAGAAAAAAGTAAGAACAAGCTGGGAAACCAGTCAGTAGGCTACTAAAATAGCTCCAACAACAAGACTGAAGCTTCGTCTACAGTGGTGGCATCACAGAGAGGTAAATATATTTTAAGATACATTTGGAGGTAATATGTATAAAACTTGGTAATTAATTGATATGGACAATGAAGGAAAGGGAGGAAATCAATGAAGATTCCCAGATTTCTGGTTTGGGTAACTGTGTAAATGGAATTTAGGGGCAAGACAAATTCAATTTTGAACAGGTTGAGTCTGAGGATGTGAAGTATCCAAGTAGAAATGTCAAGTAGGCACCACTGGCAAATCTCTTTAAGTATAAATATTTGTTTGTTCATCTCAAGACAGTTCATCTTAACATTTGCTAAAATAATAATCTAAAACCCAAATAATAAACTTCACAGGTCAAGGATTAATGTTCATAATGGAGCAGCATATACAGACTTATGCTCTGAGCAACACTATCTCAAAATGTTCCCTGAAAAAGAGGATTTATGAACAAATCTGAGCAATACTGAATACGTATATTTAGGGATTCACGAACCAAAAGCCTCTAAAGAAACCCTATAGCAACAAGCATGTTTAATATAAACATTTCCAAGTTTATTTGGCCTCAAAAGCTTTTTGCACTAATATGTTAACAAAAAATGGAATTGGTATGGTCAGTGATACACTCTGGGAAATAATACATTACTGCATATTCCAATGGTAACTACAAACTGAAGTCTAGCCATCATATAAGTAAACCAGAAAATGCCATTCAGCATTTAGTTTTATTATGATAAAGAAACAAAGCATGGACTAATAAAGATTACTGGTAGAACCACTATTTATTTACTAAAATTTCTGAGCCAAAATTTAAAAAATAACCTGTTTTTTAAAGTATCACCAACAAACAATGAATTCTGGAACAATGAAATTTAAAAAAATAAATAAAAATTAAAAATAAAATAAAATAAAGTGCCACCAACATAGGCAAGTAATCTCCATAATAAAGAAAAAACAATTTCTATATTAACTGAAAGAAATCTATCTTTTTCAAAACCTGTTACCTTGGCCAGAACACAAAGGCAACCCTATCAAGTTTCCAGAGAATGCAAAATGTATGCAGGTTGACAGACCATCCTATGTTTCTATGACAGGCAAGATGGAGCCTTAAGACAGCACAGTGGTTTGGCTACTAAATGTTAAGTCTTTAATACCAGATGCCAGTACTAAATTCAGAATATGTCCTATTAGAAAAAAAATCATCAAGGCGCTAACAAATTTGGGCAAAAAAAGCATAATTCTCAGATGAAGGCAAAATAATGTAAAATATAAAAAATTTTAATTGTGGCATCAATCATAAATGTACCCAAGTACCAACTGCATTAATGACATTAACGTCTCTGTACTTCAAAATGTAATTCTGATTTTTAAACACTTTTTTGCTAAATGTTACAAATGCTCATTATAATGATCAATTTCACTAAATTTTTCTTATACAATCATATAGCTAAATAAGAAGTTTATTTTCTTTTATAAACATCCACAGCACCATCTATAGGCAAAACTTAAGCAAGCATGCTTTTAATACAGTTCTCCACTAAAGTCTAATCCTTACAGCAACTCAAGATAATATGTCTGTATATACACAGAATATCTATCTTTGTAATAACTGAAAAGGCTTTAATAGATCTTGGTCCCAGGGAGAAGGAGAGACTAAAATTAGGAAAAGAACCTAACTCACTAGAAGTGGAAGGACTTAGGTATAGAGGTAGAACTGCTGCCACCCCTCATTAAATAA
Source organism: Lontra canadensis (assembly GCF_010015895.1). Lineage (NCBI taxonomy): Eukaryota > Metazoa > Chordata > Mammalia > Carnivora > Mustelidae > Lontra > Lontra canadensis. Next base: position 16,980,633 of record NW_022631020.1, on the reverse strand, counting down.
AGATTTTCTCTACCAGTTCTGAAAAATTTGCTAACTTCTTCTCTCTTTCCTATATCAAATCCCAGTATATATGTCACAGACTACCAACAATTATAGACTAGAATGAGGGGGACATATTTTCAAATTGGCCACCATGACTACATCTGCTCCTCTTTGGCATACTATGTAGTTGTGGTGAAACATACTTCCAGCTGTAATTCTGTATACTTTCTCCTAAGTTCAGTGACTTCTTCTCCAGCTTGCATCTTCTTATATAAATCCAGTTCTGTATCAAGCAATTCTTTCTGCATCTAGAAAATGGTAATTAATAATTTAAGTGACAAAAATATCCTGCATTTACAAAAAAACTTTTTTTTTTTTTCAAAGAGCTTTTATACATTCTCATTTAATCCATACATTCCTTCTGTATCTCCAGTCCTACCACCCTAGTCCAAGCCATCAATCACTTCTGGTCTACACTACTACAATAGCTTCCTAACTTGTTCCTACTTCCATTCATTTCCCTATAGTTCATTTTCCATACAGAAGCCAGAGTGAGATTTCTATGGGCTGATATGAAGTAATTTTCAGGAAATAACTGTGAAAAGAAAAAAACAAAAACAAAAACAAAAACAAGATGTTAATGAGCAATATATAGTATGCTTTTACGTAGGAAAGAATACATACACACATACCAAGAGGGAGAGAAGAATGGGGATAGAGTGGCAGGGATCAAAGGGAAAAGGTATTCTATATATACTTTTTTAATATAATTTAACTTTCAAATCATGTTTATGTTTTATTCAAAAAATAAAGTCAGCAAGAATGAAATGGAGGGGGATCCAAAATTGACTACAAATAGACATACATTTAACTTCATTAAATTGATGGCATAATCACACAAAAGGGGAAAAAAAGTAATCATAGGCCACAGTTCTAACCCTATACTTAGTTGAATATATTGTGAGCTTGTAAAAAATGCAAATACATTTTGAATCTTTTACTTAATGGTCGGAAGTGCTATTGTTACAGCAATTCAGGAACTATGTGGAATGTATTAAATGACTGTGAAAATGAATACTGTACTGATGTTAGTGGGAAGCAAGCTGTCATTATGGCAACAGGAAATAAAATATGGAATAAGAGGAGGAAAAGAAGCATCCTGTGGTACTGGAGACAATCAGAAATATCAATATGAATTCATGATTTTACACATATACGTTCATACACACAACACCAAGTATAAATACTGTATAACTGGAGATTTTTAAAAATCACTTACTATCACATGAAATTATCTTCCTCACTTATTCACATCCAACAGATTGATGTACTTGAATTTCCCCCCTTTTAATCAATTCAATATAAGGCTGCTGGAATGTTTTTTTTTTTTTAAGATTTTATTTACTAATTTCAGAGAAAGAGAGAGAACGAACAAGCAGAGGAGTAGAGAGAGAAAGAGAAGCAGACTCCCCACTGAATAGGGAGCTGGACATGGAACTTGATTCCAGGACCCAGAGATCATGACCTGAGCCAAAGGCAGATGCTTAACCAACTGCGATACCCAGGTGCATCTGGAATGTTACCTCTGTTTATTAACCTTTTGTACTATGAACTCCTTATAAAATAAAATAAAGTTCAAATTCTTCCCTCAAACTTGTATCACTTTGTCCTCAAGTTATCTTTTAAAGATTATCCGTAACTATTCTCCTAATTACTGACTTTACAACTGTAATCTAAAGAATTTTAAAAATTAATAGAAACAGGATTTAAAAGATTAATAGAGTTTGCTTATCTATACATATTTACTATTAATTAATGAAGGAGGGAAAAAATGTTAGCAAAGAATAGTCAGATTTTAAGCAAAAGATATTACCTAAAAGGAAAATAATCTTAAAGCAGTGTAACATTTAAATGTTTTTTAGTAAGTAGTATAATGAAGAACAACACAAAGTAAAATACCTGAGTCTTGGTTTTTATACTTTTTGGAAGACAACGTCCAGGAGAAACAGCTTTGACTTCATCTTTCAATTTGGTAATATTTTTTGTCAAAACCTCTAAAGTTTTCATTATTTCTGCTTTATCTTCAGACTTCATTGATTTGTTTTTCTCCAGTTTTGAAATTAACATCTGCCAAATTTTTAAAAAAGAAAAAATTAAGATACATATTCCTCATACTATTAACAAAGCAAACACAGCAAAATAAATATAAATAACTACTAGTTTTAGTTTATATATTTATGGCAAGGCTTACAACTTCTAAGCAGAATAACAGATTTTGGTGGTGCTATCTCAAGTCTTAATCTTGGCACACTTTGTAAAGAATTACACGTTATCACTGGTCTCTCAGAATATAAGTTCAAAGCACAAACATACGAAATTCAATCTGACCACTAAAAAGTGGTCAATTTAAAGTAGTATCAGTAATTTTACTTTCCAATCCTTATGGATATTACTGGCCCTAAGTATTCCCACTCCAAATGTAGTCTGTAACCCAGAAAGAACCAGAAGAAGTTTTATGGCTCCCTTCACATAATGAAATCTTAAAACATTACTTACTTTCTTTGTCACAAGGAACAATAACTGGCTAACGTAAGACTGATATCCACAACATGGACAGGAATCAAAAGATAAACAAGGCAATATGGGGTAGAAGATACCACATATTACAGGTTTTCTCAGTCAAGCTGGTTTCAGCTTGTAAAGTACTGTAATTTCTCTTTACCAAGTATATCCAAATTTAAATTAGAAATTATAAGTGGAAATTTAAGAAGTTTCTGCATTTTCACTATTTTGAAATGCCCTAACTTTTATTACTAGACATAATCAAGAACTGACACTAATTAAATGTCACAGAGCAACCCTGCACAAAATATCGCAAACCATGCAATTTTACATTTTTCTAGCAGCCCCATTAAAAAGACTTTAAAAAACCCAAACCAGTAAAGTTAATACTGTGTTTAACTCAATATATCCAAAATGCTGTATTTCAAAAAAAATTACTGAGATGTTTTACTTTTTTCCTTCATATGACATCTTTGAAATCTAGTATGCATTTTATATCCACAGCACATAACGATTTAGACAAGACCTTTCTCAAGTACTCAAAAGTTGGACGAAGCTACTACCTACCACAGTGGACGACACAAAACTAGAGGACTCCAAGCCAATTAAAGAAAGATACATATTTCAACAGAAAAAAAACCTGAGAAAAAGGTTCCAATTCACTATCAGTTGACAAACTACTATGCAGCAACATATCTTGATAAACACTCATTTTCACTTCAAGGTGACCACCCGAGTTCCTTGAAATCACTCCAAACCCCAGTTCACCATTTAATGCTCTTCATCCTCAATACATTAATCAACTGATATATATACCTTATCACAAATATTTCAGTTTTACCCTTTCCAATTATGTAAAATATATTTCTTAGCATTAGCTATATAGTGTCAAATTAAATTTACTTAAAATTAAAAGAACATAAATATATTTTGCCAAATCTAATATTTTTACCTTCTGTGTTTCAATGTGCTTTTCTAAAATTTCTTGTTTCCTTTTCCTTACATCTTGCTGAAGTTTCAGTGCCTCCTAGTGAAAGAGACCAAGAATATCACTAGAATATTTACTGTGTATTTTTCTGATACATAGATATTCCAGAGGAAATAAATGGTTGTAAATGCAGCAGTTTGGCAACAATTAAATGTAAAGTTTACAAGTTAAATACGTATGTAAGTTTCAAGAGAATCCTTCAACCCAAAATAATACCTATTATTACACTATGAAAAACAGAGAAGTTCAGTGGCAGCCAACATACACTTTTCTTTTAGTTCTGTCTTGTGATAAGTCTTGAAAAAAACACATATATGCAGAAAAGCTTTCCTACAAGCACATTTTGGACACTATTATCTGTATTTACCTGTTTTTTTTTCTGTGCTTCATTATTATCAACTGCAGAGGTGGAAACGAGTAAGGTTTTCTGCGCAGCCTTCAAAGCAGCTGGATTATATACTGTTTTAGTTAGGCCAGTAGATGTAGACAACACCTACCAATACAAATTCAATTTATTAAAAAATGTATTAAGCATTCATGATACCTGTCTTTTCTACAAAACCCAATTTTAAAACACTTTTGTCAAAAATTAGTACACTGAAATAAATGTATTATTTAAATAATTGTAACATTATCAACTAAACCACATTTAGTGATTTGAAAGGGTATGACTGAGGCATAAACTATAAAATAAAAAAACTAAACAGCATATACCTATAGAAAAAAAAAGAACACACAAAAACTGGAAATCAAGAAAAAAACACTGCAATTACTGTATCACTGTGAAAATATTAGTTGCTAAAAACATTTACTTAATATTCCTAGTGACTAGAGCAAACACTGTACACAAGAGCATGACACAGGAGGAAACTGGATACTGTCCCTCAATTTAACATGATCATTCACGATTTATAGTTCTGAAATTAACCTTTGTTAAGAACTTAAGAAACTGCTTTCTTTCTCCTTTCCTTTTGATGCATTGATCCCTCTGTTTTAAGTGACCCTATTCCCTTAAACCTAGCTCAAGTTCAGCACCAAATGGTCAAGACCTCCGCAAACCCCTAATTATTTATTTCTTCTACCCAGATCCTTCCATGAAATTTTATTCCTACGGCTATTCAAACACCTAACTAAAATGACCTAATGATGTATTAATTTATGTGTCCGTCTATTCAGTAAAACCACCAAAACCACGTCTTTCTCCTCTTTGCACTTCTAGTACCTAAACCTTGTTACCAACTGATTATGAGACTCTGGGTAACTTCAAGCACCTTCTTTGGGCCTGTTTGTTCATCTATAAAATGAGAATGTTTAAGTTGATGGCATCTAATGTCCTTACAAACTCAAAAATTCATTCCATGAGGGAACAGCTTTTTTTTGCTTCATTCACCACTCTATCTTCAGTGCCTAGAATAGTGCAAGGGCATGTAGTAAACACTCAATGAATAGTTTTGCACTAAATTAAACTGAAATGATGATAGACTGAAGTGTACAATCTAGACAAGGGTCATTCATGAAAATAAAAGTGTATAGGCCACCTTTTTCATTCTTCAAAAGCAGGAAGCTGTAGGTTCCAGGGTGTGGCCAGTTACCAGTTTTTAAGAAAGGAGTCTAGAGATCCCTTAAGAGTAATCTATGAATGTTATAAAAACTAAACATGGAACCATATGTGTGAACAATGTAACTTTCCAGAGGGAAAAAAAAAACACAGTTTCCAAAGTGTTAAGGGAGTTCCCTTCTTAAAATAGGTTAAAAGAACTACACAAACAGAAGATTATCAGTGAGAAAAAGCCCGACCTTTTAGCTACTAAAATATAAACATCTGGTTCTATCAGAGAAGTACCAGACACTATTTTCTAATGTGCTTTCATGAAGTTAGATTAGTAAACATCACAAAGATTAGACAACTCATCACTAGTCTAAGTATTCAAGAATGTTTTAGCCTCCAAGTAACATAAAAACCTAGAATACTATTAATTATACTGGTTCTACACAATAAAACTGATGTTTAAAAATAAAGGTTCTTTATAATACTTGAGGTGTATCAAATCTGACTGATAATTTTCTTCAATAACGAAAAATAATACTCAGATATCACTAAAAATAATGAAACGGTTGCCTTCGGTAATATATGGAGTAAATACAGATTTACTTTGCAGTCTAACTTCAGTCACCATTCTCTGTAATATCAGAAAAAAAATTTCTTCTAAGCTACCTTACCATACCACGTGATGCTAAACTGCACGATCATACAAGGATGACAGAATAACTTTATAGAGAAACACAAGATAATGTGCTAAAGACAGTCTAAGTGTCTCATAAACTGTTTCCTTCATGAGCACGCCATAAAGAGTTGAAAAGTTGTGACCAAAGATTTTTATACTCAAATAAGTTGGAAATAATACAAACCTACCTTCTAGTTTTAAGATGCATTTTACCATAAAAGCTGTAAGAAGGCCTGAAGTAAAGAAACCCATGTAACTTGTTTAATTTGGCATTTCTCCAATTTCAGTGAGAAGGGAACACTCCTTTTCAAAGTGTATTTGTTAACATCTGATATCAGACTAAAGAATACTGATTCGAAGTGAATAAAACTGTATGACAAGAATGAGAAGACTCCTTTACTCCTAAAAGCATCCCACCTCCTTGTTTTATCCAGGAACTGCCTTCTATTCTCTCTACACAGAACATTAGCTGGCATATTTCACTGAGTTCAGGACGTCACTATGAAACACATTATCACAATGTACCCCTACTAAAGACAAAAATGTTGCCAATTATAGCCTCAAACACAAATAAGATGTAGCCTAATTCAGAGGTGCTCAAAGGTGAAAATAAAATGTCTTATAAACAATGAACTATATGATCACAAAAACTGCTCACTATTTGAATCTATTTGGTTCTAGAGTTTAGACAGTAAGAGTATGAATAGCAAGGGATATCTGTATTTTCAACAGACAAAGATGGAGTTGTGATAAAAGAGAAGAAAATCTGTTAAGAATGAAACCAGTGGAAGGACATGACAAATCCAAAAGAATAGAAGGTGCTACAACTCCTGAGAACAGTCAGAGCACAGGTGGTGGCTTTTCAAACAATCACACCTTCTCTATTTTCCAAATGGGTTTCTGCCTGCGCTGTATTTTTTTATATATTGACCTTACTGAATTCACCTATTAATTCCAAAGGTTGGTGAATTCCTTTGGATTTTTCACATATATGATGTCATCTGCGAGTAAATATAGTTTTGTTTCTTCTTTTGCCATCTTTTCACCATTTATTTCATTTTCTTGCCTTACTATACTGGTTAGGCCCTACACTTAAAAAAGTGATGATTTCAAGAAGAGATCTTGTTCCTGATCTCAAGAAGAAAATCATTCAATATTCCACTATTCAGTATTTTAGCTCTAGATGTTTTATGAAGAAAAACTTTATCAAATTAAGGAAGTTTCTATTCTTATTTTGTGTGCTGTTTTTTTTGTGACTAATAAATTTCATCATATGCTTTTTCTACTGAAATAATCATAGGAGGTTCTTCCCACTTTTCTCCCCCTTATTTTATTAATGTGGTAAATTAAGTGGATTTTCAAATGTTAACTCAATCTTGCATTTCTGGAATAAATTCTACCTGGCCAGTACGTATTTTCTTTCTTCTTATCACTGAGAACTTGCTAATACTTAGCTTAGGATTTTTAGGTAGACATTCATGAGCTATTGCTTATAATTATCTCTTATCTTAACATACTTATTAGGTTTGGTGTCAAAGGTTTGTTGAATTCAAAAAGTGAGCTGAAAAGTATCATATATGCTTTGTTATTAAAATGTACATACCACTACCTCTCACTTTCCAAGACAAAAGTCAATTTCTTAACAAGACATGTTATAATCCATTAACACCTCTTTATCTTATTCCTATGTAAATTATTATCAGACGTAACTACTATTAATTCTTGTAAATAAAAAGAAAAACAGGGGCGCCTGGGTGGCTCAGTGGGTTAAGCCGCTGCCTTCGGCTCAGGTCATGATCTCAGGGTCCTGGGATCGAGTTCTGCATTGAGCTCCCTGCTCAGCGGGGAGCCTGCTTTCCTCATCTCTCTCTCTCTGCCTGCCTCTCTACTTGTGATCTCTGTCAAATAAATAAATAAAATCTTTAAAAAAAAAAAAACAAAACAATCTTGGTAATAATTCTGACTAAATAATCCAGGTAATAATCCTGAGAGAGATCAATGCATTTAAAAAAAAAATCAGGGGAACCTGGGTGGCTCAGCCATCGAGCATCTGCCTTCGGCTCAGGTCATGATCCCAGAGTTATGGGATCGAGCCCTGCATCAGGCTCCCTGCTCAGCAGGAAGCCTGCTTCTCCCTCTCCCACTCCCCCTGCTTGTGTTCCCTCTCTTACTATCTCTCTTTCTGTCAAATAAATAAATAAAATCTTAAAAAAAATCAAAAGTATTCAATAACAGTTATGAAAAGAAACTCATAAATTCCTTAACTGTTATATTTAAAGTAGCAAAATTACAAAACAAATGAAAATTAAAACATCAGAGGGTTACTTAGATGGCTGCATTTTTTAGTTAAGGAAACTGAGAGAGTAAGCTTTGTTCAGGATCATACCTAATGTCAGCTGTTAACAGCTGAAGTCTCCAAATGATTCGCAATGTTCCTTCAGTATACCACATAATTTCCCTTTTAAAAGTCCCATGGTGCATATGTTAACATATCATATTGCAAAGAGACAAAGATACATATTTTTAGATTTAAAAAAGGTCGGGGGTGGGGGAGAGAAAGAAACTATTGCTAAGCTGCTAAGAACAATAACATCCTACACCTGAAACTGATAATGATACACAAACCTTAAATATTCATGTAATTAATCATTTTACTTTCTTAGTTAAAAGGGTCTTAGGGAGATAATTTGGACAGTCTTAAGTCTTTCTGTAGACTAATCAAGGCAGTACAGACAGATGCCACCTTTATTCTTAATAAATCACTCTATCTTGAGAAGTACTCAAACGTCATTTCACTGATCACTCTTTCCAAATCATACTATTTAACAGCTATTGCAATGTCTTAAGATTTCAGTGTATAAATTAGGTTTTAAGTTTTCTCTCTCAACATAAAAATGGACTTTTAGAATAAAGAATCACTGAAGGGTTTACTCAGTGTTGTTCAGAGGAAGCGGAAATTTTTTATATTTGTATACTTACTTGCTTTCATAACGACAGAAGACACTGTATAGGTACTAGTTTTGAGTATTTCCCAGCCTTCAATTTGATGATGGGAAACATTCTTCTATCCTTCCTAAGACTTCTCTGAATCACTAAGCTCTAAGGATTCTTCATCAAAAACCCCTACAGACTTGGGGAACGGGAACAACCAAAAATAAGCAAAAACAAAACGCTATTCTATAAAGAAGTTCACTGAAGATGACTGAAAGTTACACACTTCTAAATAACTGCTTTCCTTAAAAGATTCTTTAGAGTATTTACAGTATTGCTTCATAAAAATACTACCATTAGTGATTTTTCAGTTAATGGTAACTCTATTACTAAATGTACACTATCAATTCCAAATCTGTATCTCTTTTATCCTAAAGCTATATAAAACACATTAAAAAAAAAAAAAAAAGAAGCAAACATACCAGAAAAGTTCTGTAAAAGCTATAAATTTCAGGGTCTAAATCTTGACGTAAACAGATGCTAAGTATAAAGTTTTCAGAACTCTCCAGAATTGGTCATTACTAAGCAAAGTGTGACAGACTTATTTTCTTTATTCCTTAGTTACTTACTATCAAGGTGGATAAACCTAATCAAAGCAAATATTTAGATACTGCTAAAGTCAGTAGCATGGACTAAAATATAGACAAATACAGGGGGGAAAAGAGGGAGGCATCATATGGGGGAAAAATTAAAGATTTTATAGAATAGGGTAAAGAGATTTTTTCAAATCTTTAAAAGAATGACTAGAATTCACTTAGAGGAAAATGCACTCCAGGAAAATCACCAATCACCACCAAAAAAAAGAAAAAGAAAAAAGGCAGGAAAGAGTGAGAAATAATGAGCAGAAAAAGGCTTGCTAAGGTAAAAAGAAGATCTAACACAGAGACATAAGCCCCAAATAACTGAGATATGATATGCTATGAATCAAGCAGTTATGTAGCTGGGGAAATGAAGTTCTTAACTTCTGTAAGAAGTTAACATTAAAATAAGTCTGGGAGTACAGTGGTGGTAGTATAAACTACAGGAGCATATGGCTAGGACACCACATCCAGAGGCCAAGAAACTGAAGGTGGTGGAGAAAAAGAAGTGGATGACAAACACAAGTGAATGACTCTCAGGTTTTTAGACTGCACAACTTGGAAAAGGGTGGTATAACTTCCAGAGTTGGAGTGAGGAGGAGAGGTTAATTTAGGTGGGAAATCATCATTTTTTAAGCATATTATGCCTGAAGTAATGTTGAGGTGCCCAAGACGAAAATCTGAAATACGGAATGAGATTCAAATTCAAATTTCTAGAATTGCCTTAGTTTAACATGGCAAATAAGGAAGAGAATATACTGAAGAACCAGCAAAGAGAGGTCAGCCCTTTCACGGGATGCTCTATGTAACATATAGACTCAACTTTCTACATAATCTTAATAATGGAAAGAGCCATAGATATAAAATAGAGGAGCCCACATTCCAGTCCTGACTCAGTAATTCCTAGTTTATCCACTGGGCCTTACTTTCCTTCTAAGGTGAGGACACAGAAATGAGAAAAATGATCTAATCCTATTCTGTGATTCCATATATCAAATAAGACTAAAGACCAAAGCATTCACTCATACCTAAATGGAAAAAATAAATAACACACCTACACAAAACTATGAGATAGGTCCATTTAATCAGTAATTACCCCACTGTTTAAAAAAAGAAATGACAAATGACAATTGTCAGGCTATGAACAATAGCTGTTAGTAATAAATAACAAATTTACATTTACATCATCCTTTCCAATTTAAAAAATACTTTTAAATGAATCATTTTATTTAATCCTCACAAAACTCTGTGAGCAACACAAATTTACAATCATTTCTCCAACAAGGAAAAGGAATTGGAAAGGTTAAGAGCACTGCCCAGTATCATGCGGTTAGTAAGTGAAGAGCCAGAACTCAAACTCAGGTAAAATTCCTAATTTGTGGCCTTTTCCATTAGGCTGCCAGAGTTTTCAAATTAAAATGCACAATGTCGCTAAAGAAAATATAGTAATAAAATGAGAAAATGAAAAGAAGGAAGCACATGGACACATAGTGAGAGGCAAATATTAAAATGCTGATGCAAAAAGTAAAAAAAAAAAAAAGGTAGGCAAATTTTTTTCTTTTTCAGCAGATGGAAAGCAAAAAGGTAGGAATAAGAGATACAGATACTATTAAGAAGCAAGAGTTTAGAACTATGAAAAAAATTAAAAAATTAAGATGCCACCTGAAAACATTTATGAAGCCAAGACAAACAGATCATGCTATTGTTCTTCTTACCTTTTCAGTTGCTGAAACAGATGGCTTTGATACAAAACCCAACCTGTCCTTCACAGATAACTTAGTTACATTCTAAAAAAATTAAAATGGACATATTCAGTGTTTCCCCAAACACACAGGTCTGTTGGGATTTTGAACATTCTGATTCTACTAATATATACTAACTCGTTAAGTATACTGATGTTAATCACACAAACTTGGGCCTTTTTCAAAGACAGAGACAGAAAGAAAATGTGTGTAGAAAAACAAATAGTACGCAGTATTATGCACTCATAAAAAAATCATGATGTAAAGTAAGGTTTCAACTAAGTATTTATTAAAGTCCCTCCACTGATACAGAATCATAAATTCTTAGAATCCTATGTTGACAAGTGTGCAGAAAGTGTGAACACTGTAAATATTAGAGTAACTAAAATATCTGCCTGCTTCTTGAGCTTAAAAATAAAAGCCATTCTTTCCTAAAGTATGTTTCTATAGCCAAATACACTGTATCTGGTGATGATTTGAGATAACAGGATGGGGAATTATTATCACTGGGAGGTTTTTTTAGTAATTGAAAATTTATCAATTTCCATTCTGCATGTTTCCATACAATCTCATTATCTGACTCTTCAGGAATTACCCAGAAGACTATTTTAATAAAATAGCATCCTAACTACATCCTAATGCTTACATTGAACAACAAATGCTAAAATATCTAGAGAAAAAGAAAGCTAAGTTTCAAAGACGGAGGGTGCAGAAACAAGAAACTGCCACTCAAGTGTGGAAGGGAGTGGGAAGGGAATGACATGTGGAGAAGAGAATCTGAAACTCAGGAATGAGTGATGCAAAGTTCTGAGAACTATGTAAGTAACTTGAAACAGTATCATCAAGCATGCTAAAACCTGATGGCTTAAGCCTTCCCTTCGCAAAAGCTTTTGGTGCAGTCTACTGTATCATCTTCTCTGGAATAGAAATCTAGTCAAGTAAAAGATGATGGGAAAAATAAGATTTAATATACTGAACTTCATTTTTCAGGCAGTTTTGCTTAAAATTAATTCCTTCACAAAGTGAAAGGGAACTCAAGTATTAACTAGAGAAAAGAATTTAAAATTCAAATACTATAGGAAAAACAGAATGTGAAAATCTTATGCTAATGGTAAAAAGAAAATTTACAGGCGGAGTTCATATACGTACAGACTGTATTTCTGTATAAGATATACACAATTAACTATAATTCGAATCACAAGGGACACTAATTTGCTGAGAACCTGTTATGAGACACACACAATAAGACTTTTCATTTACCTGAGGAAGGTCTGAACTGGCACTCTGTGCTTCTGCTGGTTCAATAGTATTTGAAGGTACCGGACCCAATCGCTCTTTGACTGACTGCTTCACAACAGGCAAAATGGGCTGCTGGACTAAGGGCTGCATTACCTCAGAACAAGAAAAAAATGTTAAACAAGAGGATCAGCTCATGAACAGGTCAAGTAACCTCTGTTATTTGTTATTACATCGCCCATGCAGACAGTTTTAAAAGCGCAGCTTATAATCAAAACCTGTCTTCCAAATTCCTTCACACACATACATAGATGTTTTTCTTTGCATAAATTAACTTATTAATAAAGGAAATAATGAACAGGAGAAAATTCAATCGAGAAACAAACTGCTATAAAATCCTCCTGTAAGCAACTGATCTAACATTAGTGACTGATTCAGTGACTGAAAAAGAGAAAAGAGGGAAGGTGGGAGGGAGAAAGGAAGGGAAGGATTTCCAAAACGAACACACAGTATGAGTTTCTGGAATATGTATAAGCTACCACATACTGACTATCTCCTATCTACTAGGGACTTTTCTATATGCTTTTTATCTTATCATCCAATGATTCTCTAAACTAGGGACTAACTTCACAATAAAGAGAACAGGTTAGGGACATTAAATAAGTTCCTTCAGTCTTCACGTTTCGGAGGTAGAGCCGGAATCTGAATTTAAGTCTACCTGACTGCAGTACTCCTGCTCTTAAACACTGTATGCTAAGAGCTTTCTGAGAAAAGCATTGAATTTCACACAAATCTCTCTCTTACCTTTGGAGAAGTAGTTTGTAACTGCTGGGTACTTCCTTCTCTGTGCCAATAAACCTTAATAAAGCGATTGTTTAGTACTGCTTCTGTACTTGATATAGCTTTCTTTGCTTCTTCATATGTTGCAAATTGGATAAGGGCACCTTCAGGATCACCATTATAAGCAACCTAAGATTTAAAATATTAAGACCAGTGAATTCCAAAAGAATCCATTGTTTCATCCAATAAAATTCCTCAAGAGATGAAATTCTGGTCCTTCCAGGAAGTATTCTATCTTTACCCTTTCTTACACCTAGATTATTTACCACAGTTTACTTTCACTCCCAAAGAAATGTTAACTAAGGACTGTATAAAAAATGCAAACTGATACAGTAGTGAGATACCATGTTTTGCTCCTCAGTTTTGAAAATTTCCCTAATTTTACCAGGGCACTTAAATTGCAAGAGGAAAAGAATATTCTGAAAACTTTTTTGTGTCTACATCTAAATGTGGTAGATAAAATTGAATTGCTGTAAAAAGATACTCAGAGATATTCAAGATTACATAACTGTGGAGTAATATGTATACCATGGGCCTGCATATTTTTTTAACATATATGTATCTTTTGCGTGTGCTAACTGATAAATAGATAAATACAAAAAACCTAGAATAATATATATTTTTAACAATAATAGGATTATGGGGATATATGGGGAAAGGAATGAGAAGTACACGAAGAGTTAAGGTGGAAACATTTCCTTTAAATTCTATATAAACTTCTATTGCCCCGGGGCGCCTAGGTGGCTCAGTGGGTTAAGCCTCTGCCTTCAGCTCAGGTCATGATCTCGGGGTCCTGGGATTGAGTCCCGCATCGGGCTCTCTGCTAGGCAGGGAGCCTGCTTCCTCCTCTCTCTCTCTCTCTCTCTCTCTGCCTCTCTGCCTACTTGTGCTCTCACTCTGTCAAATAAAATCTCTAGGGGGGAAAAAAAAAACTTCTATTGCCCCACACCAAGCAAGCATGCATTTTTTCATGTTCTTTTTATATTATTTTTTATTTATTTATTTTTAAAGATTTTATTTATTTATCTGACAGACAGAGATCACAAGTAGGCAGAGAGGCAGGCAGAGGCGGCGGGGTGGGGAAGCAGGCTCTCCAGAGCAGGGAGGCCTTTAACCCACTGAGCCACCCAGGTGCCCCTGTATTATCTTTTAAATGTCAAAAAAGCAAACTTTTCCAAATAATCGACTTCAGTTGTACTCTCTAAAAGTTATTTTTATCAGGTTATGGGAAGTAATTATTTTAGTTGAAAAGAACACCATACATACTGGAAAAAAAGCCCAACATTATTACAGTATTTTTGACATATATAATGTTAACTCAATACTAAATAATCTCACAAATTACAAATACCCAAGCCAAGGTCTAATTTTAGGTGAAATCATATACAAATTACACCGATACTTAATCCTTAAGGATGTTCAAAAGTGATAGAGGAAAAGTAAATATTTGAACTAATTAAGTATTCCTTAATTAGCTGATATTTGGGCCCCCCAAAGGTTATCGTTTAAGTGCTTCCCGATATACGAGCAGCAGAAACATCCTGACTGAAGCATTCTGTTGTAATGCTTCAGAGAAACTGAGGAAATGAACACTATTAAAGATTAGATATTCCTGGGCACCTGGGTGCCTCAGTGGATTAAGCATCTGCCTTTGGCTCAGGTCATGATCCCAGCCAGCATCCCGGGATCCGAGCCCCACGGTGGGGTCTCCTCTCAGTGGGAGCCTGCTTCTCCCTCTCCCTGCTTGTACTCTCTCTGTGTCAAATAAAGTCTTTTTAAAAACTAAAAAATAATTTTAAAAGATTAGATTTTTCTACTCTGATTAAAGTTTGCTATAATTTTGTAATAACTTCTATTAGGTAGAAAGTATATAATATGATCAATCAAAACTCCTTGCCTCCTGAGAGCAAAAAACTTACTCAAAATCACACATTGTTTTAAAAATATAGTTTCGTATCATTCCAATTTTCCAAATTTAGAATGTCACCAAATTTTCCATATTCCTTTATAAAAGTATTTTTCTTACTGCATTAAAATCCCTCCCTAAATAATTAAGCAAAGACCACAGAATTACTGCATAGCTCTTACCTGTAAGTTAACCAAGGTTCCAAATCGACTAAAATGTTCATTAAGTTTGCTGATATTATTTAATTCTGGAGGAACTTTTCTAAGTTCAAGTTTGGTGTTTTCATTTCCAAACTGAACCTTCTTCTGGAAGCCTGGGCTGTTTGTTCTATTAAAATTTGGCCTGTAACAAAAAATCAAGTTGATTAATATATTTATTTATAAATCCTGCCCCCTATCAAGCAGAGATTAGTAAGGTTTTACAATTTAAGTTCTATTGTTTTTTCAAAACTGAAATTACTGATTGATAAAGAAAATTGAAATTTTCTTCCAAAAACTGAAATTTCCTAATTACTACCGTACATATCTTTCATAGTAGCTAACTGAGAAGAGTTCTCTTATGCCATTTATTATGTCCCACTTTGAATCCACGCCCACTTAAGCAGGAAAGGTCCAGTGCTCTTTCAGTAAATTTGCATATACAATTTTTGTTGCACTTTTGCAAAAGCTAGCTTACTGAAATGTATCCTATTCTAAAACACTGATTAAAAACAAGGTATAACCATCTGAACCACTTTCCACCTTAAAAAAAAAAAAATGTCAAAACTGTAAACCATATATTTGGCACTTGAAAAAAGGCCAAAACTGTGGCCCAGAGAGGTTACACACTTTCCTTACATCACAGAATTACAGGCAGAGCCAGAACTAGATAGTACCCATTACTAAATTATGTTAAAGCTCTGAAAGTGTGATCCTCTCTCCTTTAACTTACAAATGTTATAAGAGAATCTTCACACGCACCCCAACATTCTGGTTCTTTCAATGATCCTCTTTCTCTGAAGCCCTTCCCTGACAACTTTAATGACTATCCAGCCTCCCCAGCTCCCCAAAAGATCACTTTCCAGCTCTTAATAGGACTTGCCTACATGCTAAAGCCTCTTCCCAAACCTGACCCAACTTCCTTCTACAATAGTAGTCTCACGACTATCCTTTATATAGGTAGTTTTCACTGACATCTCTAAGTTAAGCAGTGTTTTTTTCTGGAGGTGGGGAAAGGAAGGAAGAGGAAAAATTGTGTCCTTGACCACCACAACACTTCTGTATGAAAATACTCTCCAAGTACCTATTAACTTACAAATATTTAGAAATCAATGTACACTATAGTGTGAGACTGCTTAGAGAAAAGAATTATATAATGCTCATTTTGAAAGAGAATACTATATTGCCAAATAATATTCCAGTATCCTAAAAATCACTATACATTAAAATTTCTCAATCCTGCCAGCTTACTTATCAAACCAGGTCTTCTTTGTAGGAGCTCCAGGCTCCCCGGAACCAATGGTTCTTTTCCTTGATTCTGAATCCACTACTATTCTCATACTGCTTTTATTAGGAGGTTTTTCTATTTGAAAAGAAAAGAGAGCACAGATTAATATTTTCTGTTTATCACAGATACTTCCTTACATGCATACTGAAAACAAAGTTCTGGCTTCTTGTCCAAATATACATTTTTAGAAGAAACAGAAATAAATGCAGATTCAAATATAATAATCTAAAGGATTTTAACTTATTCTGAATTCACTTCATATCTAACTAAAGAAGACTCAGTAATTCTTACATGTCAAATTACAATATGACTCTACAGGCCACTTCTTTTGAAGGTAGCGGTGGGGGGAAGGGAACGGTAAAGGTAAAATCAATGTCACTATTTTCATTGGCCATCACCCTCCCCGTAAATAAATGTACAAATAAATCAGAAATTTAAGTTTCTGATTTATTTAAGGCTTTGAGTTCATAGTTTTGAAATCAAATGCACGACCTAAATTTAACATTTATTCAAATTGAAATTTATTCAAAATTTAACATTAACCCAATGACCTTCAAGAATTGATAACTTAAAAAAAAAGAATTGATACAGTTGTGATTGAAGTTGCCTATTTAAATATCAACACAGTAACACAAAGCACACTTGATTTAGAAAGGTATTCAAGATTGAAAGCACACTTGATTTAAAAAGGTATTCAAGGGACGCCTGGGTGGCTCAGTTGGTTGGACGACTGCCTTCGGCTCAGGTCATGATCCCGGGGTCCCGGGATCGAGTCCCACATCGGGCTCCCAGCTCCATGGGGAGTCTGCTTCTCCCTCTGACCTTCTCCTCGCTCATGGTCTCTCTCACTGTCTCTTTCTCAAATAAATAAATAAAATCTTAAAAAAAAAATAAAAAGGTATTCAAGATTAAAAGAGCTGTACACATCTGCTACTTCCAACTTTACATTTACTTAGTTGGAATGTGACAAACAGGTACATTTAACCTGTTATTCTGAAACAACACTAAAGCTTAAAACATGCAAACCTTAATCCACATAGAAAAATATAATTTTAAAATTCTTTTTAAAGATGTATAAAGTGATTGCATACCTCCTGTTCTTAATATTTCTAAACACATAACTAACCAAAATAACTTCAGGTGTTCCAGCACAACATCTCATGGATGGCTACAACTCTGATCTCCATGAAGGAGATCATAGCAATCTCTCCACCACACATGAACTCTTGTCCAGAAGTCAGTTCTCAATTTCTAACTTGTTGGTTTTCTCTGGCCATCTAGTTCTCAAAATCCTACAGGTTTCTCAAAACTCAGAGTACATACAAAGTACAAATTATCTTCATATCAAATGTACTTTTAAATCTTTCTTAAGCATTTCCATTAATGAAACTACTATTTGATTTCTGAGTCTGCCCACATCCCTTCAACTCACCTTGCATATATTTCCTCTCCTTTCTCACCGAAACAACCCTGGTCCAAACTTGCATTACTTATCACCAAGTCTAATGTACTAACTGAATTTCTGCTCCTGGAGTTCCTTCCAGTAATTCATCCCATATAAAGATCAGTAAAATCAGTGTGCCAGAGCTCTGCTGTTTTCATCTTCAACCTCTTCCTCTAAACTGGAACTTCCCATCAACATTTAGCAAGCTCAAATTACCCCATTTTTAAATGAAATCTCGTAAAACTACTTCCCCTCCAGGTACCACCATCCTTTGCTCCCCACATTCACAGCTATTTCCTAAGAGATGTTACACTTGCTAACCTGCTTCCCTACCACCCATTCACTAATCCTCCAAAAACTGGCAGCAGCTCTCATTACTGAACTTAACTTTCTCATCCTAAATTTGCTGATGTCCTAACTTGTTGCTTAAGCTTATAAATATATCCCAGTCCTTCTCTTACTTGACCTCTTATCATTAAATGCTGTTGATCACTTCTTTTCCTATCTTCTTTGGATTTTTCAGGACTCCTCACTCCCTCCTTTTGTTTGTGCCTTCCTGACTTCATTTTCTCAGTGCCCTACTTAAGCTCCCCCTTCTCTGCCCACAGCTTCAAATACTGGTGTTCTCCAAAGTTACTTACTTGCACTTTCTAATCTCACTCTACACAATCACCTTAAGACATCTATTACCATGGCTTCATTCATCATTTTTAGTGATTCTCAAAGGGAAGAAAAGTATATCAGAAACATATGAGAAGAGTTTTCAGAACCCTTATCAGTCAGGCTTGCAGATTTGGATATGCTTCATTCCATCTTCCTATACCTCCCATAATTACTAATGGCACAGAAGAAAAGATTAAGAACCACTGTTTTACATGCTCATGATTAAAAATCTGTATTTTCTAAACCATCTCTCTCTTAAGAGACCTGACGTCCAGATCTTACTTCCAACTGGACATTTCTCTTCAAACGTCCCAGGACACAACAAATTAAACACTTCCAAAACTAAATTTATTTTCCTACCAAATCTGTTCTTCCTCTCAATGAGATTATCAGCTGCCCAATTATCCAGAGCAGAAATCTGATGTCTTCAATTTCATGCTCTCCATTTCACCCATTCTAAGTCCCGCAATCCAATAATGTCATCAATTCCACTAAATTGAAATCTCTCATTTTCCACTGTTAGTACCCTACCCCAGCTATTATACTGTCATCTCTTTTTCTAGAATTCTTTAAATGCCCTTAACCGGTCTCATACCTCCCTCCACATATCTCACTCCCTCTGTTCCAGTCATTAAGTTTTCAGTTTCTCAAAAGTATTATGGAATGTAATTGCTTTACCTACCCCCTTTCTCTGGCTAAATCGTCCTATGTTTCCACAGCAGATCAGGTGGAAACATCCACTATCTGAACACTGGTGATATTCACAGTGCAAGCTGGCAGCGTCTTTGCTCAGTGGCACCTTCGCAAGACCAGTTCTGCAACAGGATTTGTGGCCTTACTCTTGCCTCCCAACCCGATTCACTGACTTTCTTAATGTTTTTGAGTTATCAAATATCCTTTTTTACTTTAATATGTTCTTTATCTGAAGGTTCACTAAGAAAGGCAGTGATATATTCTCCCCTAGTCATTGTGATGTGTTTGTTCCAATTCATCTTATATTCTCTGACTCAGACTGTCTTTCATTGTAACTTATTTAAGGAGTATTAAAAATGGAAATAAGTTCCTCTTGGTATTCAATTAGCAAATGAGTCTATTAGTTATATATACTGAGTTTTCCCCCACATTATCCTTTTAATAAATTGTTTTTATGCTTAAAATTTTTAGCCCTGGTTTTGTTGACAGCAAATGGAAAACTACTTAGCCCTTACTCCCACCTATATCCAGTCAAGGAACATCTATGAAATTCTCTACCTTCTTAGAAATCTGGAGGGGAGGGATGTGCTATGGTGAGTGCGGTGAAGTGTGTAAACCTTGCGATTCACAGACCTGTACCCCTGGGGAAAAAAATATATTGTATGTTTATAAAAAATAAAATTTAAAAAAAAAATTAAAAAAATAAAATAAAAATAAAAATTAAAAAAAAAAAGAAATCTGGAAAGAACAATTCTCAGAGCCTCTCAGGCATTTTTCTTAGTAATTCTAAGGTATCAATGAGCCTAAATTTTTTCTTTTGTTTAATGATGATGATTCCCCATCAAGTTTAAAGTATGGAATAATATAATTATCGCATAATAGCCTATAACAAATTTAAATTAAGTCCATCATCTATAGATAGTAAGAAATGTACACTAATTATGTAATAAATAATATCAAAACTTTTAATTATGTATCTGTCACCATCCAGGAAAATAAGTTTCAAACCAAATGCGCAAAAGATGAAAACATTTTGCGGGGCGGGGGGGGAGGAAGAATGAAAAAAGATGAGGAAACAAAAATATAGGTACTACTCAATTAAAATGGGGGTGCTAAATCAGTTCTGTGGTACATAAAAACAATGTTATTAGTGGAGAATATATTCCTAAACCACATGACAAAAATACTATGTGATATATATGAAGAACAGTACAAAAATAATCACTATATACAATGAATCTATAGGAAAAGGCATTCAAATTTCTAACCATACATACTAGACATTGCTCTCTCAATGGGGCCACTTCCCACAACTTGTAACTACACATGTGGAGCTGAAATTACCATAACTGCAATTTCTACATGGTAAGAGATTTATATAAGGAACATGATCCCTCTTTCTTTTCTTGACCACCATCAAAAAAGTTTGCCTGGCACTGGAATGAAACTAATATTGATCTGTAGTAGCATATATTTTTGCCACACCTAAGCAGCAAGGTAAGAAAGAGATGACTTCATGTAGGAGGTTCCAGTAAAAGCAAAGACTATAGGTATGATAAAAAGAAAGGTGCTAAGCAATGACCAAAGAAGAATGGGGTTTTCTCTGAATTAGGCAGGAGAGACTTGGGAGATGAAAAGCCACAATCTTAAGTGGCTTATAATTTTCATTTATAAACAATCTTATCCCTTATATAAAACTCAAAAAAAATTTTTTTCTTCTGTTGTTGTTAATTATAGCTATTAGAATTCCTCAATAAGAATTTAAAAAGTGTGAGGGAAAAGTGACATCCACGTGAAATGCTTTCCTGTAAAATCAAAGATGATATAAATTAAATTGGTTATAAATTATAATGTTCCCGGGGCACCTGGGTGGCTCAGTGGGTTAAAGCCTCTGCCTTCGGCTCAGGTCATGGTCCCAGTGTCCTGGGATCGAGCCCCACATCGGGCTCTAGCCCCACATCGGGCTCTCTGCTCAGCGGGTAACCTGCCTCCTCCTCTCTCTCTCTGCCTGCCTCTCTGCCTACTTGTGATCTCTATCTGTCAAGTAAATAAATAAATAAATCTTAAAAACAAAAAATTATAATGTTCCTTATACCTCTGTAACAAAAAGTCCCCTGAACACTCAAGTTAGATGCAGAATTTGATCATTTCAATGAACAAATAAAAAAAATGCAAAGTGTAAGTATTCACAAGTTTACTAAACCACATTAGGCACTACCATTCAACAAGTTGCAGTTTTATTCATGATTGATGAGGCATCAACCATGAATCTTTTTTTTTTTTTTTTTTTGGTTACTAGAAAAAAAAGATAAGACTACAAAGAAAATAGGATTTAAAAGTTAGTTGAAGTAGTTAGGGAAAAAAATATATTTTATTGGCCTACATACATTTTCCATTATGGATGACAACCCCTCACTTCCTGTTTCTGTAGCCAACGCTCCCTCTTTCAAATTAATGTGACCTTTCTCCCTTCCTCTAAACCTATCAGTTTGTACTTCTAGCAGAGCAGTTTTGCTGCCCCTGCTTGTGACTTCCTCATCTAAACTCTTACCTTCTTTTCTCATTTAGAAATTTTATCAAAAAGTCTGTCCCCTCTAAAAAAATTTTAAAAGATGATAAGTCACTTCCTAAAACATAATTCCTTTTGATTAAAATATTATGATCAAACCAGTAACAAATTCTTCTATGTAAAATATGTATCAAGCACAAGTTTGTAGAAGCTTGTAAAACTTATTTCATTATCCAATCTACAAAAAAAATCTTCAGGAACTAAAGCATTTCTTGATCCGAAGGCCCCTGAGATCACCATCCCAGCCAAAAGCAGATGCTTAACTGACTGAGCTACCCAGCACCCCTAAATCATTACTTTCAAGAGCGCAAGACTACAAATAACAGAGGTGCCTGAGTGGCGCAGTTAAATGTCTGACTCTCCATTTCTCTTGATTTAAGCTCAGGTCGTGATCTCAGGGTTGTGATATCAAGCCCCATATAAAGCTCCATGCTGGGCATGGAGTCTGCTTAATATTCGCTCTCCCCCTCTCTGCCCCTCCCCCCTTAAATAAATAAAATAAATCTTTAAAAGAAAGACTGCAAATGATAAAAAAATAACCCTCCAAAAAACTACCTTAAAAAATATGTATTTTGGGGACACCTGGTTGGCTCAGTCGGTTAAGCATCTGCCTTCGGCTCAGGTCATGATCACTGGGCCCTGGGACTGAGCTCTGAGTCAGGCTCCCTGCACAGTGGGGAATCTGCTTCTCCCTCTGCCTCTGCCTCATCCTCCCCCCAGCTTGTGCTTTCTCTCTCTCTCTCTCTCTCTCTCTCGCGCGCGCGCGCGCGCTCACTCTCTCAAATAAATACAGTCTTAAAGAATTTCTTTAAAGATTTATTCTCCTTTAAAAAAAAAAAGAAAGTACGAACTTTCAGGAAATTCCTTTCCCCTCCGGTGATAGAATAAAGTGTCATCAGTAACACAAATAGAAAACTACACATTATCTTTTCTCTTAAGAAAGACCAAAGGATCAGAGGAATAAACTTAATCACCATCCCTTATTCAACCCCAATAAATGGAGGACCACATTCTTTCTAAATATTTGCCACTCCTGATATGAAAATAAGAAGAAAAGATTAATCATAGTACCTCTGGGTGGCAAATCCATATCCCCTGATGTTAGTCCTATCAAGTTAGGCCTTTGTGCGTGCACTCTGTGTCTATACATAGGTCTGGAAGTATTTGTTATGCTTGGGGCTTCAGGATTGTAGCCATCTGTGTCATATGTATCTGGTAATACAAAAACTGTAATTAAAAAACAATTATAAAACACCACTTGGTAATTCTTGAATATTGATAAAAGAAAAAGTAAATTATATAACATTACTAATACAGAGCTGACATGCTACATGTATTAAAAAGAAAATTTAGTTTTATAAAAATAAAAAGTTAAATGGAAAATATAACAGTAAAAGAAATTTTATATATATCTGTATATATAATACATGTAATTATATTATATATACATATACATACACATACATAAAACTTAGTCTTTTAAAAATCCAAGGGACTTCTATTTAATATACATCCCCCATGCCTACACTTTATTCTATACGATTTTACTAAGAAAAATAAACCTAATAGAGCTAGTCACTCTCTAGACATTTTTTAATTCCATATCTAAAACTCTGCTCTAAACCCTCACTACATGATGAATATAAAGGGGCAAAACTGCACCTGCAGTAAAAAGAGAGGGTGGAGCAGGAGGCGGCTGGTGATGAATGCCAGTTGTTACTACGGTAGGAACAGAACTGGTTGCAGAGTTTGGGGGAGCATCCATGCCAGATGGCTGCAAAGGAGGAAGTGGAGGTGGTGGTCCTGTCAAAACCAAAGAATAAGAAATATCATCTGAAAGCAAACAAATAAAATAAGTTATTGTATATCCAAACATGGTCTTCTCATTTATCAGCAAAATTACAGTATCTATAAACTCAAATTCTTATAACTATATTAGTTTTCTAGGGTAAAATATCCTTTTACTGTATTCCAAAACAGGTTTGTCTTAAGCTATAAAGAACTACTGAGAGCTGGGATTCGTCAGGGATGTGCTAAGTCAGGGCCCCTCCAAACCACAGTAAACCATAGGTTTGGCAACACCTGCAAAGTGCGGGTATATTCTAAATAAGAGTATCTTGCCCTTGGTTTCTAGCAGGCATCTTTAAGATTATTTCAGGTATTTTTAACAAAAGCAGGCATCAAACTATTAACTTCTAAAAAGGCTATGAATGGACAGATAATGGGTACTGGCAAACAAATATATTTACTTACCTGTGACAGGTGGTAGGCTGGGTGGTAATGGGCCTGGCGGAGGCACTGGGGGTCTCAGATTCACAGGTGGAGGTGTAAGAATTGGTGGAGGTGGGGGAAGTCCAGGAGGAGGTGGTCCTTCAACAACTGGCGGCTGTGCTGGGAAAGGCAGCATGCCAGGAAGATTCACATCTTCTACAACTACAGGGTCACTTCCATGGTCAAAAGGGCACATGTCTCCTCTCATACAGAAACCCTTTTCTGTAAGCAAGCATAATGAGAAATATGGAAAGTGTCAGATAAATAAATTTTCTGTAAGTTAACAAAGGTAAGATATTTTAAAAAGAATATTTTTAATATTGGGCCAGTATAACTAACCATAACACAAGAGCTAATTTCCAGTAACATAAAATACTTATGATGTAAATATAGCTAACAAACACATTAAAAAATATATCCACAAATTAAAATGTGTATACCTAGCTAGCAAGCGGGCATAAAACTTTTATATACTTTGTCATTAGAAGAAATTCCTTTATTTATTTTTCATTTCCTTTATTTAAATTTCACTTAAAACTCTGAGAATAATGCAACTATAACTTTAGTACAATTTACAAAGTTTTTACAGTAAAACTTTGAGAGTCTTCATTTATAAAATTCTTATAGGTGATATTCACATTTCTAGGTTCTAATTTACATGCCAATAACCGTTTATTTCTAAAGAAGTGAGTTTTGTCAAGAATGTTTCAGTAGCAGATTCCCAGATAACAACTCAGTAGATACTACTCTTATTTGATAAACTCCAAAAATATATTAAGATTTATGTGTAAAGAAGCACTGTCTTTAGACTGATATACAATAGTCAGTAGTGACTAACAGAGGTTTAAATAATACTGAAGAATTCAAGAAGTGCCTCCTAAGACTAACTTACCACCATTAACTGGGCTGTCCATGAATAACTGTGCAACCTAAGCTTACAGAATTTAGTCACCTGGAAATACTAGTTCAGTACTTCAGAAAACAGCAAAGACTTACCATCATAGTCTCTACACCGTTTCTTTGGCATTGGTGGTCTTACATAGGAGTTATGGTCCACTTGGTCCTCATGAAATTCAGACCAACTTTCGGTAGTGTTATTACCATGATGGGTAGGAGCAATTACTGTAATAGTGCTGCTCAAAGTAGGTACAGGGTAGTGACCAGAGGAAATATTTGGTACCGAAGAGACAGGAGTATAATTGTTTTCTAGTGGATCTGTTCTATCCAGGTCATATTTAGGTTTTACTAGATCCCTTTCTGCAACAAAATATAAATAACTTATAAAACTATATTAAAAAAGTCACAGATATACAAAATAGTGGTATTTTTGCTAAACACAGAGAAAACGTTCACATTGTACACAAGCCTCCTTCTCTTTAAAAACTACTAAATGAATACACAATGTTCCAAGATAAGCTAATGTTTTTTTCAATATGACCTGAAGTATAAAATCACACAAAGTTTGCTGTACTTAATGAGCTTTTTCTCCTTAGAGTGCTGTTTATAGAAAAGATATTTTTTATTCTCTTCAGTGCAATCTTAGGATGCGTAACTTCAGCCCACAAAACAAAATATACAATAAAGTACTGTTATTTTTTCTGCGATGAACATTTGAGTTGTAATTCACCTAAAGATCCCAGCATGGGTTTTTAAATAAATAGTATACACTATTAATAATATTAGTAGTGAAAACTATTTATTGAAGATGGAAACAGATGAGCCAAGAGAAAGGAAAAGGAGTTCACACTAAACATGAAAAAAAACATTAACTGGGGGGCGCCTGGGTGGCTCAGTGGGTTAAAGCCTCTGCCTTCAGCTCGGGTCATGATCCCAGGGTCCTGGGATCAAGCCCTGCATCGGGCTCTCTGCTCAGCGGGGAGTCTGCTTCCCCCTCTCTTTCTCTGCCTGCCTCTCTGCCTACTTGTGATCTGTCAAATAAATAAATAAATAAAATCTT
The DNA here is from genome assembly GCF_010015895.1 of Lontra canadensis. Lineage (NCBI taxonomy): Eukaryota > Metazoa > Chordata > Mammalia > Carnivora > Mustelidae > Lontra > Lontra canadensis. The sequence goes on along the minus strand of NW_022631020.1, from coordinate 16,954,501 downwards.
TAAAAAAAAAAAATTAACTGGGCTATATATGGTCCCAAGGAGAGAGAAAAGGAATTAAGGAGATTAGTTAAGTGAAGCAATGTGCAGAAAAGACCTAGTATACCTAGATCACAGAAAGGGAAAACGCCAGGGCAACAGTAAAAGTATAAAGCATATACAAAGGCCATAAATATTATTTCCCAAAGACTAAAGTTGACTGTACAGTAAAGGCTAAAAGAGTAGCAAAAATCTAAGTTTGAGTAAAGGTATTTTACTTGAAAGTGTTTTAGTTGTTTTATTGCCTCCAGTATCTTCCTTTCAATAACACACACTGGAAAATAAAATGTTGGAAATGACATGGTCTTGCAAATATATTCACCTGAAATGAGAATTTTAACTGTTTTCCTGATTTTAAAATATAACTCTTATATAATAAACTGAACATATTTATACAATGAATTTTATCTATGTATATACATGTGAAACCAAACATAACCAAAATTATATACATAGATATTCATCACCCCCCAAAATATCCTTGCACTCCTTGATAATTCTCCACCCTTTACTCCATCCCAGGCAAGCAATGATTTGTTTCCTGTCACCAGAGATTAGTTTGTATTTTCTAAAACTTGATATGTATGTATATTCTTTTTTGTCTGGCTTCTTTCACTCAGCATTATTATTTTGAGACTCATCCTTTTGTGACATATACCAAAAGTTCCATTCTTTTCTTCCACTGTATGGATCCCTCAGTTTATCCACTCACATGGCATCTGGGTTGTTTCTAGTTTCTGTCTATTTCAAAGGAAGGTACCATGATCATTTGCGTACAGTCTTTGTGCGGAAATACACTTTCGTTTCTCTTAAATAAATAGGTTGGAGTTGGGATGGTTGGGTCACGTGGTAGGTGTAGATTTAAATTTAAGATACTGTGAAAGTGTTTTCCAGAGAATTTCAGTTTACCTCTATCCTTACCAGTATTAGATAAAGTCAGCCTTTTTACTTGTAGTCATTATAATGGGCATGCAGTGGTGATTCACTGTGGTTTTAATTAGCATTAAATAAAATTTTTAAAGGAATTTTTTTAAAAAACATTCATTTAGACCACAAAATACATCACAATAGAAAAATGAAGACAACGCTGACAAAAATTAAAACCATTTTTAAAATCCTCAAATATAGCTTATTCACAAAAGAAGAATGCTAATCAGAACACACATATATGTGGATTATTTACCCCGGCTTCGTGTTCTGCTTCTGCTTCTAGTCCTGCTTCTATCCCTATCCCGGTCACGAAGCCTCTCTTTACTCCAACTTCGACTCCGACTCCTGCTGTAACTGCGACTTCGGCCTCGTCTTCTATTGTACCGGTCTCTATATGAATCTCTTCGAGGAGGGTTTCGATCATAATCTCTTTTGCGAGAACGATCATCTTTTTTCCTCTCATCACGACTTCTAAAGAAATAAATGATCACTTTTAGGAAAATAATTAAGTGGATACAGAAAAAACTCATTAAATGAAAAAGTCACATTTAATTCCTGTAAACATCATGATTCTTTATTCCACCACATATTTAGGAAACTCAAATTGAAAAACTGAACATGATCTGCTCAAGAACTCTAAAACCCCTTTAAAGGGAAAAAACTGTCAAAGTCTCAATCTTTACCCTTATACACAAAGACATCTATACATTTAGGATCAGTACATGCCATCTCCTAGCACATGGTGTCCTGTACACACACAACCTCATACTTAAAGGCATGTGGCCCACCTATTGCCCACACTAAATGCTTCTGAAATCTCAATGGGAAAAATAATTTATTCACACTAAAGGGAAACTTCATGCAAAAAAGTTCTCACATTAAGATTTCACTGGAGGGGCGCCTGGATGGTTCAGTGGGTTAAAGCCTCTGCCTTCAGCTCAGGTCATGATCTCAGGGTCCTGGGATCGAGCCCCGCATCACGCTCTCTGCTCAGCAGGGAGCCCACTTCCTCCTATCTCTCTGCCTGCCCCTCTGCCTACTTATGATCTCTGTCTGTCAAATAAATAAATAAAATCTTGAAAAAAAAAAAAAAGATTTCACTGGAATTTGAAGTTAGAAATAAATACCATAATAATTTTTTTAAGCACTATTCCAGATCTCACTTCTAGGACCTACGAATCTGATATAGATATTCTTTGTAAGAAAGGAACTGAGTTACACTTTCCTAGACCAACAGAAGAGTAGATATTACTTGCCCCTAGGTGAAAGATAATCAAGTCTAAGCATTCATATAAAAGATATCCAATGTCTAAACACTGAACATGGTTCAATCAATCAATCACCTATTTTCTCTGTATCGGGAACTTGACTGGGGAGGACTATGATTTAGCCTTCTGGAAAACTTCTTCTCTCGCTCTTCCTCCTTTGTGATCTGATATACAAAGAAAAATATGCATTAAGTTTAGCAAATTATTCCTTGCCATGTCACTAGTTCAATGATTTAATTGACATGAAAATACAGACGTGAAATTATTCTTTTCTAAAAGCATTAAAAAAAATTTCTCTTCTAAGTACAATCACTTAATTTAACCACAGAAGAAAGGCTTGCTGAAAGTTAAAGTGAATGCTAAAGAAACTCAGAAATGTTTATCTTAGATAATAGTGGTGGGAAAACACTTAGGCCAATGTCCTCATTTTAACATTATTAGTAGAAAGTCAATTTTAATTCTTTCGAAATTTTAACACACACTCTTGTTTTGGTTCCACAGATTTGGCCTAGCACCAAACACATTAGGAAATATAGCAGAATGCGTTAGAATTAACCAAGTCAGAAAAAGAGAAATAAGAGAAAATGATACATAAGATCAAACAGCTCTCCAGTTCTCAACAGTATGGCAGCTATATATTCCTCTTTCCTATAAGGGGCCTCCATTCGTATTATATTATCAATAGCAAGCAGCCCTGGAAAACATTCCCTTTATCAGGGCTACTTTTCTGAGGCCAGAATTTTCCATGCTATACTGTCCAGAACACTGGTTATATAGGACATTAACAGGTGTTACTAGAAAAAAAAAGATTTAGAGGATAAACAAATACAGGAAATACTGAACATGTGGCTTCTGTAAATACGAAAGGACTCAAGATTTTGCACTTTTAATAAGAACTCTAAGACAATCTGATGCAGGCAGTCTTCAGGATAATATAACAGTGTCCCAGTTTATGCCAGCTGTTCCAATACCCCTCTGGGTAAAAGCCTCTTACTGTCAGAAGTGTCCAATGTTGGGTGATAAATTAAATGGAAATCCTATCAATAGGCCAAACTCTGAGAAGCACTGCTTAAAAGCCTTCTTTTTTTCTTTTTTTAACAGTCTTTTTGTTCTTATAAATACTTTCATTCTCCTTTTCCCACCCATTTCAACCCTTTCCCACCCAAAAAAAAAAAAAAAAAAACAAAAAAAAAAAAACAAAGCAAAACAGGGTTCAATGCACCTTTTCCCTTCTACTTGCTTCAACACACACTCGCGAGTAATTTATGTTGAGAGATCATCATATTCCACAGTACATGCTCAACTGGGAACTTTTACTATACCCACGGTATTTTAAATCCAGGTTGTCATCTGACATTTTGACAGTTCTGAAAGATCAGGGATAAATATCCTTCACAATTGGTCAAGAAAACTGTGGAGAAATATTATTATGTCAATAGACGTAGGACTAAGGTTTTTGCCACTAACTCATTTTGGGGATAGACTTCTTACTGCTTCTCAAATCAAGAGAAGACTGCTTAAGATTATCTAAGAATTAAAATATGATTTGAAACAGCAAAAATCTAGAACTAACCCACCAAACTTCCATTGGTGAGCAAAACTTAAATAAATTATTGTGCATCTCTATGTGGTATAAGCAGTGTGCCAGCACCACAGCCACTCTTCCTTTCTGCCTTATTAACAGAACAGAACCCCCACTGTTAGGTATGAAATACGCACAAAATTATTTCTGGTTTTCCCTTACACAGAGAAGAGGTGTTTTATGTGCACGTCTGTGTAACTATATACATGTACATGTGTGTAAATATGTTCAGATACAGAAATAAAAATATATTTGAGAATTACTATGTAAAGTTATACATATATTATTACATAATAAACATTACTTACATAATCTGTAAAGAAAAAAAAGAGTATGAGGGGAAAAACCCAATCACATCTTCCATCACACCAACAATCTCTCAACAATAATAGGAACTGCCATTTATTGAGAATATACTATGTGCTACACACTACGCCAAGTGCTTTAGAGACAACATTTTATTATTCCTCAAAAAAACCCTATATATTTCCATTTCACAGCTAAGCAGACTAAGGCTTGGAAAAGTAACATTTCCAAGCTCATAAAGCACTGACTGATAAAGCAAAAATTTAACCAAGATTTATTTGACCTAAAGCAAGACTAACTGCAGAAATATATCAGCTTAACTATCAATTAGTTTTGCTCGAATTTACAATCTTTAAACATCAAATTGAGAAGATCTGAATTTTTATGATTATTAAGCAAGAACGGCAATCTTGTATAAAAGGTAAACTCTTCAAAATCTCTTAAAGGATGAAGTCATGCCCACTGCCCTGTGAAGGTCTTTAGACATGACTACCTTAAAAACAGTCCCCTACAAAATGCAGGCAGGACAGAGCAAATTAGTCTAGTGTTAATCTAATTATTTTCACAGAACACAGATAATGAAAGTCCACAGATATAAGATACTATGCAGAAAACAGTTAAAAAGCAAGCCTAAGACTGTTATCTTTAGAAAGGCCTGCTTCGTATAAGGTAGGCTCTAGGCTGGTATCTGTGAACTTTGATTTCTGGAGGGTTCCCATCATTCCCTGACAATAATAGCTCACCATATGCCTGAATTGTTTTGTGTCACTGATATGGCTCTAAGCTGAACACATGCTTTCCTCCGGGAAATCGCAATTTTAGTACATAGTAGGCAGAAGGTGCATCTGTGACCAGCCGCAAATAAAAACCCTGGACACTGAGTCTCTAATGAGCTTCCCTTGTTCAAATGTGTTGAAACTACTTGTTACGTGCATCCTTTGTGACTCTCCTAGGAGAAGTCTCTGGAAGCTTATGTCTGTTTTCCCCCAGACTGTGCAACACCTACTTTTTCTTTTTGCTGATTCTGATGTAGGAAGTCACAGCCTTGAGTATGACTAAGCGCTAAGTGCTATGACTGCTCCTACGGATGATCCTGAGGACCCTTGACACAAATACAGAAAGTAAAACTCAGTTTAATGATTCCTTATATTTTTAAAGAGCATCTAAGGTTTTACACACAAATCCTTACCTCTTCTTTTTTAATATCTTTTTCTTGGTGCTGAAAAAATTCTACCTTTAAGCTTCCTGATGATGGCTGCTCTGGAGGAGGTAGGTAACTCTTTGTATTCACAGCATCAAAAAGCTTTTCCACAAATATCTGTGTCTCTAAAAACAAAAACCAAGACCAAAAAAATGTAGATTAAAGACACTTACTAAGATTGATTCCTCCTCTTCTACACATCAGAGTTCAATATGATGAAGTATATACTGACTTTTATAACTCTGGAAATATACTAAGACCAACAGCTTCCCAACCAGTGAGTCATGACACAAATCTTATGGTAATATTAATCCATTCAAATTCAGGGTAGTGGAACTAAGATGGCCAGAGCTTCTGGGCCAGTCACTTCCAGCCATTACTAGACTCTGACCCTGCACCCAGAGTGCTGAACATAAGTATTATTATTATCTAGACAGTAGCAAAATGAAAAAAGTTAGAAGCAGTATCAAGCTAACATTCCAAGTAGTTTCTTAAGCAACACGATCTTTAAATAAACAAGCATTCATTTACTTAATCTTTTAAGGAAAAATACCAGCTTGCTTTAAGAAAGAGAATAAAGATATTAATGAAAAAGGTTTTCATTATAAATAAGCTATAATCAGTAATAATACTGTTTATTCAACTTTGTTACAATTATAGTCTATTCTCTTATTGAGTTCCTTTAATATTATGGTAAATCTCGCTTTAAAGGATTTATTAAAATAAAGTAGTATTTTTAAACTAAAGATGTTACCTTTTTGAAGAAATACATCCAGTTGATCAATACATAATGCCTTTAACTCTTTCTCACTTTTGTCTTTCTTTACCAAAGCGAGAACATATTTTGCTAGGGCTGATGGATCTGCATCACAACTGAAGAAAAAAAAGCAATATTGAAGGAAATTTAGCCATAAACAATTGCACATTCTAAAAATTCCAGTTACAGACTTAGTTGTATGATAAACAGTTAAGTGGATTAATATATGTAAAAAGCAGCTACCCATGGAAAGCAATAAAGAAATGTTAAGTTCTCCCTTATAGTAATATATTTTATATTACATACATGGCCACTACTCTGTATCCTTCCACATTTGTACTAATATATGTATTAAACGCCGTAGGCTTTATTATTACTAAAAAGAGAAGTTATAACACAGTACCATCAAAAACTATTAGCATGGAAAGAATAAAAATACAAAAAGCGCCCTTGCCTTACCTCCACCCCAAGAACTAGCTAGAAAACCCAGACAGAGAGGGCACTAAAAGAAAACCTGAAAACATACTACAGGTTTAGAAACAGACCCAAGTAAATAAATGTATGAATTTTGATTTTATAAAGGTAGCATCCAAGTCAATGAACAAGGGATGAATTACACAATAAATGATACTGAGACAAGTTGATAGTTATCTACTTAAAAACTAAGTTGGTTCCATAACTGATTCTATACACCATAATAAATCTAAAACTGAAAAACATGAAACCACTGAAGTATTAGGGAAAAAAATAAGAAAGTTATTTTACAACTTTGGAGTAATGAAGATTTTCTGAGTAATGACAGAAATCTATAAGAATGATTTGATTACACCAAAAAAAAAAAAAAAGCCAAAAACTTTGGAATGAAAGAGTCAAAAGACAAAAAAAGCTTCCCATTCCAAAAGGTGAATTCTCCTAATATGTAGTTTGTATCAGTAAGACCAAAACTGTAAGAGAAAGGAAACAAATAATATAGACACTAAACAGAAAAATAAGTCTAAATGAGTAAAAATACACCCTCATCCATAAGAGAAATTCAAACTCAAGCTATACTGAAATACAATTTTACAGTTATATAGCTGGCAAATGTAAAGGTATGAAAATATATTCTGGAGGTAAGACTATGGGGATACAAGCAGTTTTCAAACACTGTGGCTGCTGTGAGGAGACTGGTAGCCCCTAAGGAATGGTAGCATCCAATCCCAAGTACAAATGACCTAGCAATTCTACTTCTCTGAAGTTACTTTACAGACATACTTACATATACAAAGTGACACATACACAAGTCTCATTGGCACATTCATTGCAAAATAAGAAATGTGCAAAATGTCCATTTACAGAGGACTGGAAAAAGAAATTATACTAATCTACAGTAAAGAATGAATACAGCAAAAAGACACAAAAAAGAATGAGGACGTGTTCCTGTCACAGAAATTCTCCTTATAATTTGTTATGTTTAAAAAGCAAGGTAGAGAAAACTGGTCATCATGTTACCATTTGTGTGGGGGGAAGAGAAAAAACTATGTATTTGGACTGGCTTATGTTTGAATAATAAATATATGGAAGTACAAACAAACATTACTGGTTTTTTTTTTTTTTTTGGATGTGGGGAGACAGTGGGGACTAACTGAAGGAGGAACAGAGTGAGGCAATAAAGTTTTTGATGCCTGAGCCATGCCCATCCTGACAAAAAGCCAAATTAACTGTTTTTCGATAAAGCTAAAATTGTTATCCATTTAATTAATGATCACTTTATAAGTTAGGTTAAATAAGAATAAAATAATAGCAATAGCCCAACACTAATATCTACCGAACACCTAGTTTGTGCCATGAACTGTACATACTGTATTCAGCTCTATTCTGTAACAGTTCTACAAAAGAACAGCAGTAACGTATGTCACTGAATCAAACAGTACATCTTTTAAAAGATAATGAAGAGCTTTGGTTGCACAGTAAAAAACACCTATAGAAACACCTGACTGCAAGCAAATCAACAGACCTAATTCAAACCATTTGTGTTTTGCTTTTTTGTTTTAGAACGGCTACACAGATGAGTCTAATACAGCATCAGAATTGACAACTACTCTATTAAGGAACTAATATAGCATTTATCATATGTTCTAAGACTTCCTAATTTACATTACTGTGGTCATTAAGTACGTCTGCCAATTCTTCACTCCTGCCTTTGAAGGCAGAGCCTGATTCCCCACCCTTTGAGAGTAGGCTCAATTTAGGGACTTGCTTCTAAACAAACTGAACAGCAGAAGTGAGGGTGTCTACCTTCAGAGACTAGGACTACAAAGTATTGTGGCATCATCCTTGCTCTCACTCTGGAATCACTTCTAGGGAAAACAGCTGCTATGCTCCAAGGACAGTAAAGCAGCCTTATGGAGAGTACCATGTGGCAATGAAATGAGGACTCTAGTCAACAGAGCACTGAGGTCTCTTTCCAGTAGCCAAATGGGAATGAGCTTGGAAGTGAATTCTACAGTCACCGTGGAACCTTGAGAAGACCGCAGAACTGATCTACAGCTTAACTGCAATCTCATGATTCAGAGCCAGAAATACTTCGCTAACCTGCTTCCAAATTCCTGACGCAGGGATGATAAGTATCATGAGGTGGTAAATGTCTGCTGTGTTAATGAATTAAGTTGAAGGGTAATTTGTCAGTAATCATACTTTTCTCATAGATCTATTTACATGTATTTACAATGTCTTGAAATAGGCTATTACTCAAACAAGAAGAAAAAAATTCCATTTTAATGGAACATGAAAGATTTTTTTTTATAATTTTATTTTTTATAAACATATATATATATTTTTCCCCCCCCAGGGGTACAGGTCTGTAAATCTCCACGTTTACACACTTCACAGCACTCACCATAGCACATACCCTACCCAATGTCCATAACCAGCCCCCTCTCCCAACCCCCCTGTGCCCAGCAACCCTCAGTTTGTTTTGTGAGATTAAGAGTCACTTATGGTTTGTCTCCCTCCCAATCCCATCTTGCTTCATTTACTCTTCTCCTACCCTATGACCCAGCAATTGCACTGCTGGGTATTTACCCTAAAGATACAAACGTAGTGATCTGAAGGGGCACGTACACCCGAATGTTTATGGCAGCAATGTCTACAATAGCCAAACTATGGAAAGAACCTAGATGTCCATCAACAGACGAATGGATAAAGAAGATGTGGTATATATATACAATGGAATACTATGCAGCCATCAAAAGAAATGAAATCTTGCCATTTGCGACAACGTGGATGGAACTAGAGGGTATCATGCTTAGCGAAATAAGTCAATCAGAGAAAGACAACTATCATATGATCTCCCTGATATGAGGGAGAGGAGATGCAACATGGGGGGTTAATGTGGTAGGAGAAGAACATGAAAGATTTTTAAGGACTTTTTCTTTGAAATTCTTTTTTCAATATACTTAATGAACATTTAAAAAAAATAGACAAAATGATTTATGACTTTTTATGTTTTATCACAATGAGTATAGAAATACATCGGTGATGAAATAAGCTCAAAGAAATGGGACATATATAACCTTATGATGTATTTACAGATATACTCATACCCACCAATTCAGTAATACTGCATGACAAATAATGAAACAATGCCTATTCATGTTAGGTAACCTGAATAAGCACAGTCAACTAAACACTTAACTAGGCAACAAGATAAACATATTCAAATAATTGAAAAATCAATGTGAAACATAATACTACCACTGTGTTATACTGTTTTATTGCAACTGCTATTAATGAACAAATTTACAGTCTCCACATTGAGTCCAAATGCTATAGTTTAACTCAACATTGGTCTTACTGTTGTGGTGAATTTTCAACTTAAAAATGACTTTTCTAATGACTTAACTGTGACTTTACATTTCTCTTAACTAAACACCAAATCTATTCCATTGCCACTCCATTACTTTTCTAAATAGGACAGGTTGAGCCAAATAAAATTTTAGCAGTTAAAAACACAGGCGCGCCTGGGTGGCTCAGTCAATTAAGTGTCTACCTTCAGCTCATGTCATGACTTCAGGGTCCTGGGATTGAGCCCCATGTTGGTTCCCTGTTCAGCAAAGAGTCTGCTTCTCCCTCTCCCTCTGCCGCTCCCTACTGTTTGAACTCTCTAATAAATAAAATCTTTTTAAAAAATGTATTAAAAGACCTTTGTGATTTCTGTAATTATTATGGTTTATAGACCACAGTTTTATAAAACAGTAAGACAAAATCATTCCTGAACAATCACTGCTCAACGTCTTTTATAGGAAGCTACTGAACTGAATAAAAAACCAATAAAATCACAACTACAGCAAATGAACTACTATACACAAAAATTCTAAATCCTTGAAACAGTCTGAAAGGGCAAATTACTTCTTAAAATTGGTTAAATTACAAATTATATAGTAGAAACAAGGTTTATATACATTTAATGCCAAAATGGGTAGATTTACATTTGAGAGGCAATTTTTCTTAAATCCTATAGTCATTTCCTATTCAATATTTTTTTTAAAAAAGATATGTACACGTAAATTGCAGCTAAGTAAAAGACTATCTGAACTACAGAGGTTTAATAATATGCCACGTTATAAATCAAGGAGAAAGGGCAAAATACATATTCTCTTTTCCATGTTTTAATTAAAAGTGCCAATACTACTTCATCTGAACACCCAACAACATGCTATGTAAAATTAATGCAGTAAAAATGTTTAAATTACTTAATCAAAAGAAAATTATATTAAGATAGTAAGAGGTTATTTAAAAAAAAGTCTCCATGGCAAGCGAGACTGTTCATGTGGTACTTGATGGCACCAGTTGCCATTGTTGATAAGTTTGCAGTTTCAATGAACAGATCTTGTCAGAGCTAGACTCTACCCTGTACTATGTTACTAGCATTCTAGAAACAGTGAAAGAAAAGTGGAACTGAAATCTTTCAGATCAGAGAGAAGGGACAGATTTTGAAAATGTTTAGGTACAAAGAGCACTGAGTGACAGGTTTCATCCCTATCTTAGCAAACAGGCTGAATTCCCACTGATTCTATATTCCATAAGGACTTCTCAATCCAGCAAGTACATAACCTGCTAAAAAAGCATCAAACCAACCACAGAGTGCTCCAACTCCAATTACTCCTGTGTCTGTGTCTGTGTGTGTTGGGGGATTGAGAAGTTTGGGTGGGCAAAACACAAAACTAACTACAGAATAAGGCAGGCGTGAGACATGACTTGCCAACAGCATTTGTGAAAGGTGGGTTGGAGAAGGAGCAACTAAGTATTTTAGTATGTCAAATGAGATAAAGGGTGAAATGGTTGGGGGGAAACTTAAATCATAAAGATGCAATTTAAAAAAGATAACAGTACTATGGTTTGTCTCCCATCTCAATTCCATCATTTCATTTTTCCCTCCCTTCCCCTCAAGAACCCCGCCCTTCCTCTCCAATTCCTCATTTTGAGAGATCATATGATAATTGCTTTTCTCTGAGTGACTTGCTTGCTCAGCATAATACCCTCTAGTCCCATCCACTTCGTTGCACATGTCAAGATTTCGGGTTTTTTGGTGGCTACATAGTATTCCATCGTATATATATATACACCACATCTTCTTTATCCATTCATCTGTTGACGGACATCTAGGTTCTTTCCATAGTTTGGCTATTGTGAGCACTGCTGCTATGCTGCTATAAACATTCAGGTGCACATGTCCCTTGGGATCCCCACATTTTTATCTTTAGGGTAAATGCCCAGTAATGTGATTGCTGGGTCGTAGGGTAGCTCTATTTTCAACTTTTTGAGGAACCTCCATACTGTTTTCCGAAGTGGCTGCACCAGCTTGCATTCCCACCAACAATGTAAGAGGGGGGTTCCCCTTTCCCCCCATTCTCGCCAACACCTGTCGGCTGCTGCGGGGGAGGAAAAGGATGGGGTGGCTGGGTGATGGACACTGTGGAGGGTATGTGCTATGGTGAGTACTTTGAACTGTGTGAGACTGATGATTCACAGACCTGTACCCCTGGGGCAAATAATACATTATATGTTAATTTAAAAAGAACACAGCACTAAAGAGGAAGCAGTACAGCTCCCCAAGCCTTAAAGAGAGCCACAGCTTTCATTGCACTTCTACAAATACAGGAGCAAACCCAAACAGATTCCCAGAATATGACCAGAATGGTAAATGGATATCATTATCAGAGAGCTTACTAGGGATTCTTAGCCTGGAAAATTGAAATGTCAGAGAGAACTTGGTAGATTTTCAAATAATTGAAGGACTATCATAAGAAAGATTACACTTATTCAATACATCCTCCATGGGATATAATTAGAGCCAGTAAGTAGAAGCAACAGATTTTGGCTTAAAATAGAGATGAACTTTTTTAATAATCAGAGGCCTCCCAAAGGCAGAATAAATTGCCTGAAACAAAGTGCATTTTCCATCATTAGAATGATTTCAAGCATAGGCTGAACAGCCCCTGGCAGATAAGCACTGGATTGAATAGTAAATCCCTCACAAACCTGAAAGAGAATAACCCTTAGGTTTAATTTTGTTTATGGAATATTTTGCAAATATATGAAATATAAGACAATATAGTATTCTTTTCAATTAATTTGTAAGTATTAGCAATAAAAAAATTTAAGTGACCTGGCACTACAGATATATATAAGAGTTTATATATGTACTACATAAGAGTTTATACCAAAATCCAAAAACGGAACTTCTTACACACATATGTAGCCTCTGGGCCTAACACAATACCTAAGAAATAATAAGAGAAAATATATACAAATCTATCCCACTAGATCAATAGCTCACTTTTATCAAGGACCCTTTCTTTTTCATCTTCATGAAGGTAAGTACTGAGAATAAAATAGTTGGTTATCTTCCAAATATTACCTTCATCTTTCAAAAATATTTAATAAGCACCTATATGTAAGACACTGTTCTAGATCCTAAGGATTCAACTTCAAAAATAATTTAAGTTCCTGTCCTCAGAGAATTTACACTGGGGCTGCTGAAACTCCGGTGGAGGAGACAAAATATGTACATAGATACATACAATATATTGTCATGTGCAAGTGCACTGAGGAAAAATAATGTAAAGCATGAAGATAAAATATAGAGTAAAAGGAATGAAGGGAAGGAAGGAGGAAAGAAATGGAAAGAGGAGAAAGAATGAATGAATATATTTAAGATCATCAGGGAAGAACCTTGAAATAACATTTAAACAGGGATCAGAATTTAAACAGGGATCAAAATGGAATACAAGCAAGCTTTGGGCTAGCTGGAAAAAGAACCGCCCAGGCCAAAGGAGCCCAAAAGAAAAGGTCTGAAGTGGATGCCTACTTATACATGAAGCACAGGAGTCCAGTGGGATGGAGAAAACAGAGTATTCATGAACAGCTGGATTTCTAATCTCTCACCTCTAAAGATTTAAAATCAAATGCTCAATGAGCTTTAACAGATTAAGTGTGCAGATCACTATGAAATCGTTCAAATCAATGCTTTTAAAGGCAAAAAAAGTAAAATTTAAGCAATCTCTGAATTTGTGTTAAGGATATAGTAATAATAATGAAACACATTAGCAGGGGTAACCATCTAGGAAGGTCATTCTTTTCCTAAAGTATCTGACGAGGGATGTACATACACTAAGAATGTTGGAGAAGCCAAACCAATGCAGAAAATCAAATGTTATAATAAAACTTCCCAAAAGCACTGACATGAATCAAATCACTCCGATATATAAAGATTATATATTAAAAAGATTTAAAGATTATAGATATAAAGATTATAATTAATCTTCCTAACACACTCTTCATATTAGCTTTTAATTTTAATTTAGGACTTTCAAAATAGTAATGACAAGGAAAACAAAAAAGCTAGCCTTCCAGTACATTCTTTCAAAAAGAAGTTTGTTTTGTTTTGCTCAAGTTTCTTGGAGGCTTTAGAAATTCTGTGGAAGATAACTTAAGGAATTTAACCCAAGCTTCCATTTTTGGTAATCTTGAGAAGGTGTAGCTGGAGGTGGCAGTGGAAATTAAAAATTAAATTTGAATATGTTAACTCAGTAACTTTAGAACACGGATATACACCCACATCTGTTCCTACCAAATTTTCACTTTATATTCAAGAAAAATATCTAATTTGCATCAAAGTCATAGTTCTATTATTCTGTACTTAGGATTATTCTTTTAAAAATCCAAATCCCATTACAACAAATATAATATAAACACTGAAAAATTCGATTGCCATAGTTTATTATAAAGTTTCATTCAATTCAAATAAGGAGGCAACAACAGATTATTTGCATGTAGTAATTAGCTACAGCAAAGGTTATTCGTTAAGAATGATCACACCCATTTCATTCTACAAAATAAAATCACGACCACAAAATAAGCATATCTTAACATGATCCATCCATGAGCATCATACAAATCACTTATCACGGCAAACACTTACTACAATACATGTAATTACAACACTGAAAACTATTCAGTCAGGTCTTTCATTCCCTATATTAGTCCCAAGAAATAGCAGCAATGTCTTCTTTTCCTGAGAACAGTAGTCCTCAAACATTTTGGTCTCAAGATCGATTTACATGTTAAAAACTACAGAGAACTCTAAAGAGCTTTCATTTAAAAGGACTACATCTATCAATATTTATCATATTAGGAAAACTGAAAAAATTTAAGTTATTTAGTTTAAAATAACAACTCAAATTAAATAACAAACCTACAATTTAACATGAGTAGCCCTTTGGGTTGGGGTGGGTGGTAATCAAAAGCAGGAATTTAGTAAATTAATTTTTAATTAACTTAAGGCATAGCTGGATCCAGAGGTTCCAATGATAATCACCAGGACCATCTTTCCATTCTGCTTTCCCCTGAATTCATTTCATTTTAAGCAGACCCTCTCCACAGGGCAACAAAGATGGCCCCGAGCAGTTCCAGGTTTACATCATTCTGATAGTGAATCCAGGGAAAGGGAACTGTCTTTCTCTCCTCCTGCATCACACTGCTCCTTGAAAATGACTCATCTTCCCCACTTTGGGCCATATCCCTACGCAGGGCAGGGATAGGCAGAGTTCCATGACTAACAGCCTGCCCTGAAACGAAATACCCTACTTTTTTTTAAATGAAAAAATACTTCCACAACAGAATAAAAATTTGGTGAGAAAACAATGTTTCACAATTTACAAATACCATTAAATGTCTGGCTTAAAAGAACAATTCTAATATCTTTTTTTATATTCAATCTGTTGGTATATGATATTTTGGCTGAAATACATAAAAAAATCTGACCTCTCGGGGCACCTGGGTGGCTCAGTGGGTTAAAGCCTCTGCCTTCAGCTCAGATCATGATCTCAGGGTCCTGGGATGGAGGCCCGTGTCGGGCTCTCTGCTCGCAGGGAGCCTGCCTCTGGGCCTACTTGTGATCTCTGTCTGTCAAATAAATAAAATCTTAAAAAAAAAAAAAAAAATCTGACCTCATACAGATAAATAGTTGGAAATGGGAGGACTTCACAGGCCCTATAAAAGGTCTCAGGAAAGCTCACGAGTCCTCCCATCACACTTGAGAACCAATGTTTTAAAACTCATTTTAAAAGTATCTGTTAGGGCACCTGGGTGGCTCAGTTGGTTAAGCAACTGCCTTCGGCTCAGGTCATGGTCCTGGAGTCCCAGGATGGAGTCCCGCATCGGGCTCCCAGCTCCATGGGGAATCTGCTTCTCCCTCTGACCTTCTTGCCTCTCATGCTCTCTCTCACTGTTTCTCTCTCAAATAAATAAATAAAATCTTAAAAATAAAATAAAATAAAAGTATCTGTTAAGGGTGCCTGGGTGGCTCAGTTGGTTAAGCATCTGCCTTCAGCTCAGGTCATGATCCCAGGGACCTGGGACCGAGCTCCACATTGAGCTCCCTGCTCTGCAGGAAGCCTGCTTCTCCCTCTCCTACTCCCCCGGCTTGTGTTCCCTCTCTGTCCAATAAATAAATAAAATCTTAAAAAAAAAAAAAAAAAAAGAAAGTATCTGTAAAGTATGTGATTCAAAGACAAAGTCAATTTCATCTTCTCAAAGATAAGACCAACTAACTCAGATTGGAAAACTCTATGCTGTTCACTGCAAAGAACAGTAGCCCAAATGGCAAACTGAGCACAGACAGGTATGGTTATAGTATCATGTCACAGAACTCTCTCTTAAAAGAAAAGTGGGACTGGAGGTGAAATGCTGATATGTCAGCCCACAACAAAATTCCACATTTAGTCCTTGTTTCATATTCCAATTCATAGAAGACTTGAGTTCTCTGGGAAAGGACTCTGGCCTCCAAAGGCCACCGCTTCAGTTACTCATATGCACATTCTACCGACTTACAAACCAGAGCTGAGGTAGTTCATCTAGTTACTAAAAGAGAAAGGAAGCCAGGAAATATTTTCTTTTTGTGACCAAGAAGAGGCAGAATTATCCAAAAGAAATAGCACTAAAATAAGAAGTTTGGAAAAAACCTAGCTAACTGAACTTTAAAATAATTCGGTATGTAACCTGAAAATTAAAAAAATTTCCATCTACCTATTTTTTAAGAGCCACAGAATCCCCCCTTTCTGAACACTCATGAGTAAATTTTAACCCTTTGGAAGAGATAAATAATAACAAAATTCAACTAAGCAGAAACATTTTATAAATTTTTCCAGAACTGCCAGACCTTAAGATCTGCACACATGTGTGTCCTACTAAATTGTTATTGTGGTATGCTATGCTTGTTTGTTTCCCCTACAGGGATTCTAGGTAACTACGTCTACCTTTTTCCCAGACCCAACTACAATGTGCTGAGAAGTATCGACTAATTGTCACACTATTTAAGAGCACACTAAATCAAGAGTATTATCAACAAAAACTCAAAAAAAACAGCTCTCACTTTAGGTCAAAACCAATTATGACAAACTTAAAGTGTACCAACAAGTTCAAAGACCTGTCGCAGATACAAAGTCAATAAAATGTCTCTAGCATACCGACAGGTCTTTCCTCATTGCCTTTCCATCTCATCTCTGTCAATACCCAAGTCCCAAGAACATTGCCATTTCTTCTTAGCCTCCTGCCAAAGTCCAAATTCAGGCATTTCACAACTTGCTCTTAAAGCTACAAGAAAGAACAGCTAACTAATCTTCTCTGCCTGCAAAAATGCTTAATCTAATCAAACCTCCACACACTCATCTTAAAAAAGAGAAAAAAAATCTGTTAGTTACAGCCCAGATTTAATGTATCTTTCCCGGTATACCACAACCTAGTCCCCAAAATGTCCAAACACTTCTGCATGGCAGTAAAATCTAATCTTACTCTGAAGCCAACAAAGCCTCTTCCTAACCCAAATGAACAGCCATAATTCCTCACAGAACTGTTCTTCCAATTTTGGCTATTTAATGTCATCAGAAGCTTCAAAGTTTAACAGAATCCAATTTGAGAGAGTACATGAAAAACTTCAGAGACTGATGATCACTGCAAGTGTATGAACAGTTTTCAAAATGGGACCTATCTCATTCACTATTATAAAGAATTAAACTTTATAAAACGTAAAATAAATACTAGAGATATCATTAAAGAAAATATAAACATACAAATACAGTCACATTGGCAATTTCTTATAAAATGCCCCAAAAAGGTCTTGAAGTACTTATTACATTTAAAATTATATTATAGACATCAGCATCATGACAGCATGGGTCATTACCTTTTTCTCTCCTCTATGATTTACAACTAACTAGATATCCACAACTGAAGTGGGGGGGCGGGGGGGAGCACCTCTGCAAAGGACACACAAACACCGGAGAGATCTATCCATCTGCACACCTGAAAGTGAGTGGACTTGACCACAGAGGCTGTAGCAACAGCAGAAAAGGTGGTGGCTGGTCCAGCAGGCAGCCAGCACAACCTTTCCGGCAGAGGAGGTGGTGGGTAAAGGCACAACAGGGGTCTGCCCGACCATGCATGCTGAAGCTGCAAAAACCAGTTGCTCTCTCTGCAGAGACCACAGTGACTGGGAAGAGGGGAAGGAAAAGGAAGTAGGCAAAGAGAACAGAAGGAAAGGGTCTTTTGCTATCTGCCCTGGGGGATAAGAGGACCACCCAGGACCTCTGGTATCCTCCCCCCAACAACTTGAGGATCCCCCGCAGACCACTAACATCCCAAAGCCTGAAGTGCTAAATATACACTCCTCCCCAAGCTCTGCAGCCACCCTTTGGTCCTTTTTTTTTTCTTTTAAATGGACCTGCTCAACAACCTTAACCGTGAGTCAGCTCTGTCAAGAGAAACCAAAGGCTTGTACTATAGTGCCACCTTCTGGGAAACAAAATGAAGGCTCCTAATTACAAACCTGTTGAATTGTTAAGAATCAAAATAAACAAAACCTTACCTAAATAAGAAACGTGTTTACTACTTTAAATGGAGAAATTGAAGCACTTCCCATCGAACACCATGAAAAACCACAGTAATATGGCATCACAATAAAAAATGACAATTTTCCAGTAACTGAACCCAAAGACATGAAATACTGTGATCTAACTTGGGATAGAGAACAGCTATTATGAAGAAATTCAATGAGTAACCAGAAAACTCAGAAAAACAATTCAGTGATCTCAGGGATAAAATTAACAAACAGAAGGAGTATTTTGCAGGAGAGATTAAAACTAAAAAAAAAAAAAAATTCTGGGGTGAAAAACTCAATATATGAAGAATGAATTAGAATGTACTAGAAATACAGCAGATCCTATGGAAGAGAGAATTAACACATTCAACAACAGAAATATGGAAATGATTCAGGTGGAAGAGAAGAAAGAAGTAAGATCTTTAAAAAGTTAAAAAAAAAAAAGCAAACAAACAAAAAAAACAACAACCCTAGGTGTTGGCTGGCTCAGTCAGTAAAGCATACCAATGCTGATCTCAGGGTCATGAATTCAAGCCCCACAATAATAATGGGTATCTCAAAAAAAAGAGAGTGGGAGAAGGGAGCACAGAACATATTTAAATGATAGTTGATAACTTCCTAAACCTAGGGAAATAATTGGATATACAAATCCACAAAGCTAACAGAACACCTTATTACACCAACACAAAAGATCTTCTCCAAGACACATTATATGAAAACTGTCAAAAGTCAATGATAAAGAATTTTAAAGCAGCCCAGGAAAAAAAGACAGTAACCTACAAAGGTACCCCCATAAGCTATCAGCTGACTTCTCAGCAGACACTCTATAGGTCAAGAGAAAATGGAATGACATATTCAAAAGATTGAAATTAGGAAAACCTCTACGTCTCCTTTGTATCTCAAAAATAACTCTGCCAGTGGAATACTCTTGGCTGGTTGTTTTTATTTATTTTTGAGAGACAACGGAGACATAGAGGTCTTCCTAGACAAACAGAAGTTAAGGGAGTTCACGATCATTAGACATGCTCATAAGAAATGTTAAGCGGTGCCTGGGTGGCACAGCAGGCTAAACGTACAACACCTGGTTTCCACTCAGGTGGTAAACTCAGGGTCCTGAGATCAAGCCCTGCATTGGGCTCCATGCTCAGCATGGAGTATGCTTAAGACTTTCTCTCCCATGCTCACTTGCTCCCTTTCTCTCTCTCTAAAATAAATAAATAAATCTTAAAAAAAAAAAAAAAAAAAAAAAAGCTAAAAAGAGCTCTTCAAGCTGAAGTGAAAAGACCAAAGGACAGAAAACTCTAATTAAGGTAATAAATAGAACATCCAGAATGAGAATACTGTAACTCTTTTTTAGAAGTGTATTAAATTCCTACCTACGGCATAAAGGTTTAAAAAAGCATATTAGGGGCGCCTGGGTGGCCCAGTGGGTTAAAGCCTCTGCCTTCAGCTCAGGTCATGATCCCAGGGTCCTGGAATCAAGCCCCGCATCGGGCTCTCTACTTGACGGGGAACCTGCTTCCCCCTCTCTGCCTGCCTCTCTGCATACTAGTGATCTCTGTCAAACAAATAAAAATTTAAATCAATCAATCAATCAATAAATAGCATATTAAAGAGTCACCTGACTGGCTCAGGTGGTGAAGCCTGCAACTCTAGTCTCAGGGTTGTGAGTTTGAGCCTCACATTAGGCATGGAGCCTACTTAACATAAAAAAATAAAAATTTTTAAAACAAGTGCATATTAAAAATATAGCTACAACTTGATAATGAAATCACAATATAAAAAGATACAACTTATGATATCAAAAATACAAAAGGGAAGATTAAAACAATGGAATCCTTATAAGAAAATGAACATAAATTTTTATTAGCAGAAAATGGCTGCTTGTCTAGATTTTTTATGTAACCTCAAGGTAACCACAAAGCAAAAACCTACAGCAGAGACATGAAACTAAACAAAATGGAAGACTGAGCAAATCACCATGGAAAACCAACTTACAGACAGAAACAAAAGGAAAAACAATGAAAAGAACAAAATAACCAGAAGAAAAAAAGATGAAACAGCAGTAGTAAATCCTTAAATATCAACAATCATCCTAAACATAAATGAACATTAACTCACCAATCAAAACACAGAGTGGCTGGATGGATAAAAAAAAACAAAATCAAACTACAAGAGACTCATTTCCACTCTAAGGACATACACAGGCTCAAAAGTGAAATGACAGAAGATGATATTTGAAGTAAACAAAAACAAAAAGGTGGGCAGAGTTATAATTACATTAGACAAATAGACCTCAAGCCAAAAAAGGTAACAAGAGTCAAAGAAGGTCATTATACAAGACCAGTGCTCTAACCCCTGAGCTATGGAGCCAAGAAGGTCATTATATAATGATAAAGGAGTCAACCCATTAAGAAGATACAGCAATGGCAAACGTATACACTCCCAAATCCTGAGCACTGAAATATATTAAACAACTGGGGCGCCTGGGTGGCTCAGTGGGTTAAGCCTCTGACTTCAGCTCAGGTCAGGGTCTCAGGGTCCTGGGATGGAGCTCCACATGGCCTCTCTGCTCAGCAGGGAGCCTGTTTCCCCCTCCCCCGCTGCCTGCCTCTCTGCCTACTTAGGATTTCTCTCTCTCTCTGTGTCAAATAAATAAATAAAATCTTTAAAAAAAAAAAAAAAGAAAGAAAAGAAATATATTAAGCAACTAAAACAGATCTTAAAGGAAAAACAGCAATACAACAAGTAAATGTAGGGGACTTCAATACCCCACCATCTGTTATGGACAGATTATCAAGGCAGAAATCAGTAAGGAAACACTGGAATTGAACTACATTTCAGAACAAATGGTCTTAACAGACATATAGAACATTCCATCCAACAGCAGCAAAATAAACATTTTTCTCAAGTGCACATAGAACAGTCTCCAAGATAGAGCACAAGATATGCCACAAAACAAATCTTGGCAAATTTATGAAAACTGAAATCATACCAACTGTCTTCTCTGACCACAATGGTATGAAACTAGAAATCAACAAGAGGAAAGTAAGAAAATCTACAAATATGTGGAAACTAAGCAATGCACTTCCAAACTACTAGGTCAAAGAAGAAACCAAATAGGGAATGAAAAATTATCTTGAAACAAATGAAATAAAAACGTAACAAATCAAATATTGTGGGATGCAGCAAAAGCAGTTCTGAGAGGAAAATTTATAGCAGTAAATGTATATATTAAAAAATTAGAATATCTCATATAAACAACTTAACTTTACAACTCAAGGAACTAGGAAAAGAATAAATTAAGCCCAAAGTTAATAATGACTACAGTAGAAATACATGAAATAAAGACCAGATAAACATCAGAAAGGATTAACAAAACTAAGAGCTGGTTCTTTAAAAAGATAAACAAAACTGATAAACCTTTACCTAGACTAAGAGGAAAAGAAGTGAATGCTCAAAAATAAAATAAAATAAAATAAAATAAAATAAAATAAAATAAAATAAAATCAGAAATGAAAAAGAAGGTGCCTGGGTGGCTCAGTCTGTTAAGCAGCTGCCTTTGGCTCCGGTCATGATCTCAGGGTCCTGGGAACAAGTTCCACAATGGGTTCCCTGCGGGGATCCTGCTTCTCCCTCTGCCTTTGCCCACCCCCATCTCTCATGAATAAATAAATAAAACCTTAAAAAAATGAAAAAGAAGGCATTACAACACAATAGATATTACAGAAATGCATAAAATCTTAAAGTACTATGAATAATTAGATGCCAACAAATTATATAAACTAGACAAAATGTATACATCCCTAAAACACACAGCCTACCAAGAATGAATCAGGAAGAAATAGAAAATTTAAACAGACCAATAATTAGTAAAGAGGTTGAATCAGTAATCAAAAACTCCCAACACAAGAAAATGCCAGGACTAGATGGCTTTACTGGAGAAGTCTCTGATGCATTTAAAGAAGAATTAGCTCTTCCAAAATAATATTCATACTCTTCCAAAATAACGAGGAGGGAACACTTCCTGACTCCTTTTATGAGGCTAGCATTACCCTGACACCAAAATCAGATAAGAACACCACAAAAAAACTACACACCAATATCCCTAATGAATACATATGCAAATATTCCCAACAAAGTATTTGCAAACCAAATTCAGGAACATATTAAAGGGATTATACGTCAAAACAAATGGAATTTATCCCTGGGATGGAAAAATGGTTCAACATATGCAAATCAACAAATGTAAGAAGACACCACATTAATAAAAGATAAAAATCACACAATCATCTCAACAGATGCAGAAAAAACATTTGACAGTATACAACATCCCTTCATAATAAAAGACCTTAACAGATAGAGCAGAGAAGAACCATACCTCAACACAATAAAGGCTATCATATAGGACAAACTCACAGCTCACATTATATCCAATGGAGAAAAACTGAAAGCTTTTCTTGTAAGATCAGGAATAAGGCAACGATGCCCACTCTCACTTCTCCTATTCAATACATAACTGTAGTCCTTACTAGAGCAATTAGGCAAGGCAAAAGAATAAGTGGCATCTAAATTGGAAAGTAAAAAATAAAACTATTTCCCAATAACATGATTTAATTAAAAAAAAAAAAAAACCTCAACCAAAAAGCTTTTGGAACTAATCAATGACTTCAGTAAAGTTGCAGAATACAAAATCAAAATACAGAAGTCAGTTGCATTTCTTTATACTAATGATGAAACACAGAAAATGAAGAAAATATCCCTTTTACAATAGCACCCAAAATAATAAAATGCCTAGGAATAAATTTAAGCAAGCGAAAGATCTGTAAAACAGAAACTACAAGACTGTGAAAGAAATCAAACAAACAAATGGGAAGAGATCCCATGTTCATGGAGCGGAGGAATTAATATCGTGAAATTGTCCATCACTGCTCAAAACAATCTAAAGATTCAGTGAAATCCTGACCAAAATTCCAATAGTATTTTTCAGATAAATAGAACAAACAATTCTAAAACTTTCGTGGAACCACGAAAGACCCTGAATAGCCAAAGCAATAAAAGAACAAAGCTAGAGGTACCACACTCCCTGATTTCAAACTATATTACAAAGTATAGTAATTTTAAGTGTGGTATTGGTATAAAAACAGACACACAGATCAATAAAACAGAACAGAGTCCAAAAATAAACCCATGCAAACATGGTCAATTAATTTATAACAAAGAAGCCAAGAATTTACATTGGGGAAAGGAGAGTCAATAGTATCTTCAATAAATGCTGAGAAATTTGGAAAGCTGTATGCAAAAAAAAATAAAACTTGACCAAAAGCTTATACCATATACAAAAACTAACTCAAAACAGATGAAAAGACTTAAATTTAAGACCTGAAACAAAGGTCTTAAAGAAAATTGGTGGTAAACTCCTTGACAAATGTATTGGCAATGAGTTTTTGAAGCGGACACCAAAAGCAAAAGCAGTAAAAGCATAAACAAGTGGGACTACATCCAACTACAGGCTTCTGTAGAGCAAACAAAACCCTCAACAAAATGAAAGATAACCTGAAGATAGGGAGATTTTTGTAAACCATAAACTGGAAGGGTTAATATCCAAAGGATATAAAAACTCCATCAACTCTAAAACATTCCAATTAAAAAATTAGAACTAAATAGCCACCTCCCCAAATAACATCAAAATGGTCAACACACACATGAAAAGATGCTAAGTATCATGAATCATCTGGGAAATGCAAATCACAACAAGGAGAAACTGTCTCACACGTGTTAGAAAAGCTACCATCAAGAAGACAAGAAACAACAGATGCTAGTGAAGAGGTAGTGAAAAGAGAACCCTTTTGGGGAATACACTGTTGGTGGGGGAAAAAAGTGGCCCAGCCACTATAAAAAAATAACATGGAGGTTCCTCAAAAAATTTTTGAAAGAGCATTCGGTCCAACAATTCCTCTTCTGGATATGTACCCAACAGAAATGAGAACAAGATTTTGATGAGATATATGAATTTCTATTTTTATCACAGCATTATTCACAACAGCCAAGATCTAAAAACAACCCAAATGCCCATCAATATATAAATAAAAAGATGCGGTACATAAATAAAACAGAATATTATTCAGCCACAAGAAAGGAAGCTATCTTTACTTTTGTGAAAAAAAAGATGGACCTTCAGTGCATTATGCTAAGCAAGATAAATCAGACAGAAAGATAAGTACTGTATGAATCACTTACATGTGAAATCTAAAAAAAGTTAAACCTGTGAAAAAGAGTAAAATGGTGGCTATGATGGGTGGGCAGGTCTGAGGGGCGGGGGTGGGGAGAGACAGGCATGATGGTATTTAAGGTCACAACTTGTAATGAGTAATAAATAGGCCACAGAGACCTAATCCACAGTTATTATAGACACGGACAATAATACTGTACTATAATTATATGATAAATATCACTACATCGACAGTCATACTAAGATATATAAATGTATTAAAGAGACACTACACCTTAAAAATTATACAATGTTACTCAGCAAATTTATTCAATTAAAAAAACTGTATTACAAAGAGCAACAAACGATCTGCTGAACAGCATATTTTAATGCTTTTATGTAGAAATTGTAATCAAGTATCTTTTACTTTTGGTAACTTTTTAAGATTTGTATGAATCTTAAATTTGTAGAAATGCTTTTTCACAGTAGCTTTTAAATTGCCAGTAAGCAATGGAAAATTAATAATTGGAGAATGTGGGCAAAGCAGCAGGGAGTGTCAAAACAGCAGGATGTAGAAAGTTATAAAGTCAAAAACAGACCAGAATTTATACTGACACACTCTCTCTCCCTCTGTCACTTTTTAAATGGCTCTCTGAGACAAGAACACTAGATAAAGTACTTGCCACAACACAGTACATGACTTCAAAAAAAAAGCTAATCTGAACTACGGGATTTATTAAACAATCACCACCAGAAGCACACCTGGCTGAGCTTTCAACACATCTTTTAATGTTAAAAAGGCCTCCAACAGCAGTATTAGGTGACATCTGGAAAATAATTCCTCTCTAATGGGAACCAGGAGGGGGGTGGGAAGAGGAGGAGAAACGAAAAAGAGAAGGAAAGGAAAGGGAGAGAGCTGGAGAGGGAAGGAAAGGAAAGAAAGAAGGAAAAATTAGAGAAAAATAAACTACAAATGGCAAGATGTTCATTGCAGTTATTTATAAAGTAAAAAAACAAACCAAAAAACCCCTAGGAAATGAACTAAATCACAAGTAAAAATATGGCTAAGTAAAGTATGGCAGAGCTACTCAAAATTGGAATCAGCCATTTTAAAGGTATAAAGATTACATATTAATACTAAAAGTGCTAGGGCGAGAAGTGTGAAGAGGA
Organism: Lontra canadensis; assembly: GCF_010015895.1. NCBI lineage: Eukaryota > Metazoa > Chordata > Mammalia > Carnivora > Mustelidae > Lontra > Lontra canadensis. The sequence goes on along the minus strand of NW_022631020.1, from coordinate 16,928,622 downwards.
CTTTAACTTTTCATTTCAAAGCCTTCTGGCAATTTTTCTTTCTTGCAACTATGTGCAGGTATTTAATACATTAAGAAAATAAGCTAATTTTTTTTCTAGAAAGTAATGCCCACGTCTTAAGTAAAGCACTATTAAAATAAATTATATAGTATATTCACATAATGTAATACTATGGAACCACTGGGAAGAACAGGAAACTAAAGAATATACTCACATGGGAGGATATGCAGAGTGTCTGTTACCCATATCACTTACAGTAACATATAAACAACATGATCCTGCCCATGTTAAAAAAAATTACAGTTGATCCTGGAACAATGCAAAGGTTAAGGGTGATAATCCCACACAGTCAAAAATCTGTATAACTTCTGACTCCCCCAAATCTTAATTCTACTAACCTACTGCTGACCAGAAACCTTAGCAATATAAACAATTAACACAAATTTCGTACGTTATATATAATTATATATTGTATTTTTACAGTAAAATAAGCTAGATGAAAGAAAATATTGAGTTATTAGAAAAATACATTCACAGTACTGTAAAACATTCATGTGTAAGTGGACCCATGCAATTTAATTCGTTTCTTTTTTTCTTTCTTTCCTTCTTTTTTTTGGAGAGAGAAAGAGAGCATGAGCAGGGTGAGGGGCAGAAGGAGAAGCAGGCTCTCCGCTGAGCAGGGAGCCCCGACTTGGGGTTTGATCCCAGAACTCCGGGATCATGACCTGAGCCAAAAGCAGATGCTTAACCAACTGAGCCACCCAGGCACCCTGGACCCATGCAATTTAAACCAGTGATATTCAGAGTCAATTGCATATACCTATATAAACATAGTATATGTATGTTTATTTTTATAAATATACAATTATGTTGATCTTTTTACATACGATATCAGGATGGGTTAGGAAGACTCACTTTTAGGTTATATTCCTATACTCTGAGATTTTATTAAAACAAGTATGTATTATTTTCAATTAAAAAGAAAAAAGAAAAATTCTGTTAAATTAACTAGTCAGTACTAAAAAAAATAGCACAGGTATTATTATAACTACACAGCATGCATTTGACAATGGACTACTACTCAGCAGTAAAAAGGAAAAACCAAGATACATGCAACAATATGGATAAATCTCAAGAACAATCTGAGAAGTAAAAAGAAGTCCTGCTCAAAAGAGCACCCATTCTAAAATTCCATTTAAATGAAGTTCCATAACAAGCAAAACTAATATACAGTGGGAAAAAATCAGAATAGTGCTTATTTCTATGGGTAAATGGTAGCATGGGATGGGGAATGAGGGAACTTTCCAGAATGATGGGAATGTTCTTTATTTTGACAGGGAACTGAGTTACAAAGATGTATACATTTGCAAAACTCATCAAAGGATACACTTTAAGATCTGTGTACACTATTATATAAAGACTGTATCAAACTTCTTTTAAAACTATAAATACTGAGGGGCGCCTGGGTGGCTCAGTGGGTTAAAGCCTCTGCCTTTGGCTCAGGTCATGATCCCAGGGTCCTGGGATCCAGCCCTGCATCAGGCTCTCTGCTCAGCAGGGAGCCTGCTTCTTGCCCTCTCTCTGCTTGCCTCTCTGCCTGCCTCTCTGCCTGCCCATGATCTCTCTCTCTGTCAAATAAATAAATAAAATCTTTAAAAAAGGGGGGGGGGGCACCTGGGTGGCTCAGTGGGTTAAAGCCTCTACCTTGGGCTCAGGTCAGGATCCCAGAGTCCTGGGATCGAGCCCCACATCAGGCTCTCTGCTCAGCGGGAGCCTGCTTCCTCCTTTCCTCTCTGCCTGCCTCTCTGCCTACTTGTGACCTCTGCCTATCCAATAAATAAATAAAATCTTTTAAAAAAAAAAAAAAGTGGTGCATTTGGGGTACCTGGGTGACCCAGTGGGTTAAGCCTCTGCCTTTGGCTCAGGTCATGATCCCAGGGTCCTGGGATGGAGCCCCACATGGGGCTCTCTGCTCAGCAGGGAGCCTGCTTCCTCCTCTCTCTTCTCTTTGCCTGCCTCTCTGCCTACTTGTGATCTCTGTCAAATCAATCAATCAATCAATCAATCAATCAATCAATCAAAGGACGGGGCAAGTACACTAAAATATTAACAGCAGAATCAGAGTGATGGGTATACATGGGTGTGTCATGCGGTAAATATATACACTGTAGTACTTTTTGTCCAGTTCATCAATACAGATGATTAAATTATGGTATATCTATTACATTAAAATACTATGTAACCTTAATAAAAAGGCAACACTTTTATGTATTATATGGAATGACATCCAAGTATGATACCAATTGTGTACAAAGGAGAAAGAAGAATACATAAACATACCTGCTTACTTGTTGGTAAAATATCTCAGGAAGAATCACTCAGTAGCAGATCTCAAGTGAATTCCATTATTACACACACACACACACACACACAATATTAAATATGACCCCAAGTTAAAAATAAATTTTCACCTCTTTGAGAAGTTACTATTTGTAGACTAAAAAGGACTGTTCCACAGAAATAAGGTAGTGGGAGTAAGTAAGTGACTAAGTTTGGTAGGAAGGGCTTATACCATCCATTCATTTCTCTCATTCTCTTTTCTCTGGGACTAAGGAAGCAGGAGGAAGGAAAAAATATTCCTAGAAGCTTTTTAGCTCAAGCTTAAATTAGTCACTCCTGATGTGTAGACACCAAACACCGGAATATCTGACTTCCTATTTTGCTCATAATAGTACCTCTGTGTTTTGATTTATATGCATATAAAATGATTTTATTTGAGAACTACTGTAAGCCAAAGACAAGGATGTGCTAAAACATACAGAAAATGCTATATCCATTTTAACTACTCAGCACTCAGATGAAAAAGCCAAAAAAGGTCGAGCAGCGAAATGTGGTAATGAGAGTCAACTCAACAAAAGTTAAAGGGATAAGGAAGATAATGAAAAATATTTTAACCAATAATTAAGTATAGAAAAAAAAATTTTTTAACATTTTATTTACTTATTTAGAGAGACATAGCGAGAGAGGGAACACAAGCAGGGGGAGACAGAGGGAGAAGCAGGCTTCCCGCTGAGCAGGGCACCTGATGCTGGGCTCACCTGAGCTGAAGACAGATACTTAAGGACTTAGACACCCAAGGGGCCCCTAGAAAAATTCTTCTACCAGCTGTAAAATTCATCAGACTAGAATTATCATATAGCATTCTTTTCTGGGCAGCTCCATGGAGGCCCACAGCTTACACATAACAGAATTCAAAAATACTTTGAGTAAATGTTATTATTATTTTTCAGTGTCCTTTCCCCCTTAAAAAAAAAAAAATCACTTAGGCTTTACATAATCTGAAGGTGCTATGAAGCAAAACTAAAGAGAAACAGACCCAGAGATTAGTAACTTTTCAAATTGCTCACACATCTGCTGCTCGGAAATAAAATTCTCGTTGAAGTTTGGTAGAATTTAGAGTTTACATTTCTCTCTCCTTAGGTTATGATTACCCAAACTAGAAATTTCAACCAGTGCATTTAATTTATGACACACAAGGCACTATGCTGTGTGCTGTATACGACAGGAAGACAGTTAAAAATCTTATGATTTGGAGTCCACTTTCAAGGACCTGAGATTCTAATAATGAAGCTAAAGTAGTAAGAATTAATTACTAAACAAGTATGCAAATGATGGATGTCATAATTGATGCAAACCAGTGCTAGGAGAAAAGAGTCATGTCACTCCTTCCAGATGGATGGATCATAACATTCTGGAAGAACTGGAATCATCCTTCACCTTTGATTTCAACATATGTAAAGGATATGGAGAAAGGCAGTATATCATAACATGCAACAAAGCTCTGAAATCAAAATATCTTGTTTGGAATTATTTCTCCATTATTTATCAACTACAAATGAACCGTATTACTTAATCTGCCTAAGACTTAATTTCCTCATTATTTAAAACTGAAATAACAGAATCTAGATCACATTCAATGAATACACAATGATTAGTATATGATAAGCACTCAATGTATATTACCCTCTAGAAGTCTGAAAAGGGGACAGTATAAACAATGTGATATAGAAAAAAGTTCAGCTTTGCTGAAATTAAGACTCACCAAAAAAATGGGAAGATAAAACTGGAAAGATAAGCAGATTGTACATTTTGAATCCTAAGCCAAAATGTATGCAATTTATTTAGGAATGCTAAAGATTTTGATCAAATGAAAGCATATAAACAAGACTGAGCATCCAGGATGGAACTAAGGGAAGGGGAAAAAAAAAAAAAAAAACTGCAAAAGTTTAGATAAGGAGTGTGAGGCCCCCTTATTGAGCAATGTCATTAGTAACAATTATTAAAAGAGATAGAACCCAATGATTAACTGAAGGGGGAAAGAATGAAGGGAGGAAAAACAAAAAATAAAATTTCAAGCCTGGAAAATTTGACGAAATGAAATAGAAATTAGTAAATTCAGAGAACATTTATTTTCAGAAATGTAGTTTGAAGTTCAGATGGGAGAACCAGGTGGATATACAGCTAGCAACTGGAATAAGGCTTTGAAGAGAGGTTATGCCTGAAAATATATATGTGAAAAATGATGTAGAGATTAGAGGTTCTCTTGGAAAAGCTCTGAAATTCAAAGCAAATTTATATACAGCATATGCAATATTCTAAGGTAGGAAGTCTTTAATCAAACTTTCAAAGACTCCAACACACACACACACACACACACACACACACACAGGTTTTAAGAACCACTGGAACAGATTATAATGGAAACTATCCATGGGAATGAACGTGAATGAGATGACAGAAGTAGAAATAGTTGAGAGGAAAAAAGGCATGAAAAAAGAACTTGAAAAAATGTAACTAAAAGGCAAGAAAAAGAACTGAAAAGGACAGCTGATTTGAGAAGAAAGAGAAGCCAAAGTATTAGGGATTTAAGATAGAAGTTCAAAAAAAAAAAAAAAAAGCAGCATCAGCATTGCTTAATGTTATATATACAGGACAAAGAATATAAAATCTCTACATTTAATAAATTCATTGGTAACACTGAGGTAAGCAATTTTGTGTATAAGGAGGAAGAAACTAAATGACAAAGGAAACTAAATGGTTGGGGACAAAGGAGGGAAAAATTAAAAACTGACTACTATTTCTAGATTTACTAGTGAAAGGAAAAGCTAGCATGAAAATGACTGGAAGAAAAGTATTATTTTATTTTTTTGCTTTTGCTGCTGTTGTTGCTGAGTTTTTCTTCCTTAAGGACTAGGAAATTGACTTTCTATTGCAAAAAGGTCTGTAAAAGAAAGATCAAAGGAGGGAAAGAGGAATAAAGTTCAGCAGTGGAAAGATCCCCTTTCAAATTCTTCCTGTAAAACAGGAACAAAAATAATTTTAATGTGGTAAGAAAGGTATAGCTAACAAGTGTGGGTGAGGGGAGAAAGACTACAAAAACTGAAGAAGTTTCTTTCTTAAACTGTAAAGCACTGATAACCATAATGCTTTCAAACTTTACTCCTTTATAACGGCAGCTAGTATTATGAATATGTAATAGGATAAAAAGTGCATACAGTAAGAGGGCAGAATACACTATACTGTGTAGCAGTAAATTAAGTACATGGCTCCAGAGGCAAAAAAGCGCGAGTTTAAATTACCGTGTGACTCTAAACAAGTACCTGAACTTTGTGCCAGACTGTCTTCACTTGCAAAATGGAGGTCTCCTTACCTCTCAGAACTTGGAAGTAATAGAAAACTATCAACAATGCATACACATGCAGGTGTAGTGGCAGCAGCAGTGGTCGTAATAAAAGTAACCTATTTATGTTTAATCAAGCAGTATTTAAGGAAAGACAGAAGGGCTAGGCTCCTAAAAATTGTGTCTCAGGGGTTGCTGGGTGGCTCATCGGAGAAGCATCCAACTCTTGGTGGCTCAGGTCATGATCCCAGGGTTGTTAGATGAGCTGGCAGGGCTCCAAGCTCAGTAGGGAGTCTGCTTAATATTCTCTCTTCTCCCTCTCCCTCTCCTCACCGTGACCATCTCAGGCTGTGGCTCTCTAATTAATTTAGAAATCTTGAAAAAAAAATCTTGAAAAAAAAAAAGTGTCTCATTTCTTTCAACTGCAGAAGGAAATAAGTATAATTCCCCCTATTATACCAATAAGGAAAGGGGAGGTTCATTTGGCTAGATTACTCAGTAAGTGGCAGAACTTAGCTGTGAGCACTAGTTTATACAGTTACAAAACTTGGCTTCTTTCCCCTACACAACATTAACTCCCCAGCACTATATAGCAGCAGGAACACAAAACTATGCATTCTGTTTTTTACTACTAACCTCACAAAATCTGGTAACATCATTAAGTCTATCTGCCTCTCCATCGTCTGAAAAATTAAGGAGTTTTTTTGAATTTGATTTGATTTTGAGGTTTCCCTCCGGCTAAAAAAGTCTATGATTTTATTAAGTTACCCATTTAGTGATGTAAAAACTCATAAAAAGTTTCAAAATACAGCAGAAAACCTTCTCTATTTGTTTAGAAAACAAAAACAGAAAAAGTGAACACACACACACACACACACACACACAAAGCTTAAAATTTTTTTCCAGGACTTCACATTAGCAAAAAGAAATAAATGTTAAAGAAAAGACCAACATCTAATTTCATTTTATTATAGCAAGTATGACTAAGCAAATGCTTGAGAGAACAAAATATCAATCTTAAGTATTTCAAGATGCCAATTTTAACACCTACATTTTCAATGGGGGGAAAAAACCGCAAAACTCAGAGCCCTGACACATCCACAGACCTTATAATCAAATAACAAGCAGATTTACCAACTTTTATTTCACGCCAAAAACACTGCAACCAGGCTGGGGTTTTGTCTGTTTTCATGTCCATCTGAAAACTGTCATGCACTAAAACGCCTCACTGGCTTCCCACTATCTTTCAATTAACATCCAAAATCCTTAACATGACTCAACAAAGTCCTGAATGATCCTGCTCCTCTCTGGAGCTATCCTTAGCTCTTTTTTTCAATTTCTTTCATTTCCCCCAAGACACTTTTTTCCTTTCATTTTAAGGCTTTCATAAATCTGTTCTTCAAAACCTAGAATGCTTTCACAGCTCTCCCACCGTTTCGCCCTAGCAAACTGATCCTCATCCTTTTAAGCTAAGATCAAATGTTATGCCAGCAAAAGCCTTTCTTGACCTTCCAAACATACATTTCACAGCACTCTGGACTTCACAATACTCAAAGATCTTATAATTACTTGTTCAACATTTGTCTTCCCTGCTAAATGGTAAACAATATGAATACAGTTATTTCAGGTCGTTTCCCAATATCCCCAGTATCTAACACACCACAAAGTACAGATTAAGGGGGCGCCTGGGTGGCTCAGTGGGTTAAAGCCTCTGCTTTCGGCTCAGGTCATGATCCCAGCGTCCTGGGATCGAGCCCCGCATCGGGCTCTCTGCTCAGCAGGGAGCCTGCTTCCCCCTCTCTCTCTGCCTGCCTCTCTGCCTACTTGTGATCTCTCTCTGTCAAATAAATAAATAAAATCTTTAAAAAAAAAAAAAAAAAAGTACAGATTAAGTACTCTATGCTTGCTGAATTAACATTGAAAATGCAGGGGAAGTCCAAAACCATGAGATATTTTACTAGCACAGGTAGCTAGAAAGTTCCATACAAGTTTTGAGTTACATCTTAACCTTGGGCCTTCAAATGTCCTCCCTTCAAATAAGTGCTATTTGGCAATTACACCTTTAAAGTAAAGCAAAAAAATCCCTTTAGATAACACATCCTAAAGTTTCACAAAACCAAGGCTAGAAACCACAAGTCTTAAGCAATTGGAATCAGCTTTAAAAGTCATAGAGAACTCACCTAAAATGCAATGAAAGGACAGGAACTTGGATAAGGGCTCAATTTTACCACAGCAATGTACATTATGAAAGGACCAATCCCAATTCCTACCACTGTCTAGGCTGTACTAGCAGCCTTATTTATCCTAACAGTAATGACTGCAGTGCTACAGTCATCTAAGTAGGCTATAAGATATCTGAAACATACTCTATTAAAAATGAATAAAAGTCACAAGCATACACTACGTAACTATAACCTTCTTTTAGGTTACAGTATAACATATAGAGATGTTAAATCACTATGTTGCTTACCTGAAACTAATGTAACATTGTGTGTCAACTGTAACTCAAAAATTTCTTTAAAAAGGAATGCTATTTAAACTCAAAAATCTTTTTTTACACTTTCTGTTCATATAATACCTATTGAGTGCTAATTACAAACCAGGCAGTGTCTAAAGATTAATACGTATTATTTCCCCATACAGATGAGGAAACGGGAGGCACTAAGTTAAGTAATTTACCCAATATTATATAGCTGGTAGGTGGCAGAGGCAAAATTCAAAGTCAGCCATTCTGACTCTGAAGTTCATCCACTAAACCACTACAACCACTGTTGCACTCTCTCTCTCTCCATCCACTGAAATGAGGCTTCTATCTGGACCATCTCACTTCAATGAAACTATTTTGCTAAAGTCACCAATGACTCCTACCTATCCCAACTTAAGGGCCACTTATCTGCCTCTACCCTTTTCATCCACTCTGTAGCATCTCATCAAATTGACAACCCGCCTCTCTTGCCATACATTTGTTTCTTAAGTACCATAAATCTCAGTCTTGAGATCTACCTCAAATGTGGGCCCTCATTTCTTCCCTATCAACATTCTGACTAGGAAATCTCCCACAATTCCGTAGTTTCAAATACTCTCTGCAAGACTCTTTCTTTCTCTAGTCCTACGTGAGTTCTAGACTCAACCCAACCACCTCTTAAATATCTAACTTGAAGGTGTAACAAACACCAACTACCTTTCCTCCTCCCCTCAACCTGTTCTCCCCCAGCCTTCTCCATCATCACCCACCCAGCTGTTTAGGCTCACTTCTTAGTCATTATCCTTGATTTCCCTTTCCATTATCTCCCACATCCACTCCCAACAGCAAGTTTTATCAGATCTACTTATAAATCATATTTTGTTCTGTCTCCATTACCATTCTAATATAAACGACCTACATTTCTGCCTACCGTGCCCTTCAGAATAGTCTCTTCATTCTTGCCCCCTTAATCTCCGCAAAGCAAGCGGTGTTAAAATCAAATCAATCCCTGCTTGCTTTAAATTATTTAAGGTCTCACTGTATTTTAAATAAGATCCTAGGTCTTAACCATGACCTCACAAATCCTAAATAATGTGCTCCTGACTAATTTTCCAACCTCCTGTTATTCCATTCTCTCCCCCATCACAATGTTCCTTGCAGCCAGAGTTGCCTTCCTTCTCTTCCTGAACACACCATGATCATATCTGCTAAAGGGCCTTTGCACTTGCTGTTCCTTCTACAAGGAACAGTCTTTCTCCTGACTTTGACACAGATGGTTTCTTCTCCTCCTTAAGCGTTGCTCAAATGCTACCTCCTGTGAGAGGCCTTCTAATCAGTCTTTTATATGACCCTCTATTATTACAACCGTCACTGCTATTTTAATCTGGAATTATCTTATTTCTTTAATACTCATTTATTATTGTCTTCTCAACTTTGGAATTTAAAAGCTCTATCACCAAGGCTTCCCACAATATACAGCAGACACTTAATAAACTTATTAAATGAATGGATTTTCCCTCTTTCATTTTATTGTAAATCAACTAATGATAAAGCACCTGACCCACGATATATTTTGTATGTATTAAAAGTTAAATCCTTAAAACACTCTTATTTTTTCCAATATAAAACATTCCAGCATTCTGAACAACCCCCACACACACACACACACTGAGTCCATCTACAGCACCCCACTTAAACGTGCCAAATATACCATATGGATAAATAACATTTTCTTCCTCCTCTCCAAGCTAACAAATCTGCTAGTGGGAAAAGGGAATCTTACTGGGCAGCTTAGCACCTGTTACATCTTCAATCAGTTAAGAGAGGTGCGGGTGAGCCAGATAGCACATGGGAAACGTGGCCTTTCTTTCGGGGACTATATTTAGGTAAAACGTGAATGGCTTACATTAGAACTGTCCTCATCCCTAACAAGGGCCATTCACTTCATTTAAAGAAACAAGGTAAAACAGTCTGTGGGCAAGAGGTTATGCTCGGATTCACTAAAAGAAAAGAAACCGATTTGGGGGCCCTCACCAAATGTTTGTGTAGATTGGGATCGGTCTACATATAACGGGAAAACAAGAGGAGGTATCATTTGGAGGACCAACTCAGCGGTATGATAAAGGTCAGCTCAGGCTCTCTGGGGAATCCTGAACCTGTAAGCGAGGGTGGAAATGGAGAAAACACAAAACCCGGGGATCTATGTTCACCGCTTCGGCCTCCATCACAGGCACTTCGGGCAACTGCACAGATCTCTGTGTCCGCCTAAATCCCACTTTCATCCCTGCAAGGAGATAGCCCCCGGATACTCACATGGGCTCGAGAGTCTTGCTGAGCCAGGACTTGAGTGCCTCGAAGTTTTCAATGATCATTTTAGAAACCATCCACAGCGGCCCCGAGGCCCGTCACACTCCTCTGCCCGCCCAGGTCGCGGCCGCTACAGCCGCCGCTGCCCCCGCCCCCTCCTCCGCGCGCCTCCCGCGTGGGCCGCGGTGGGAGGCGCCGGTGGCAAGTTCCCGCGAGCCCCGATCAGCGAACAGCTCTGCGGGTACCGTCGCAGGCCGCGAATCCACGGGGTGCCAGGAGCTCCCCGTCCCCGGACCCCGACTGAGGCAGCAACGGTTTGCCCGGGCCCTCCCCCTTCCCTCCACCCGAGCAAATCTTGAACCCGGAGCGCGACACGCGCCTAGATCCGGGCTTTCACTCAGCCTCGGGATCAGGTGGTGTTGGCAACGCAGAACAGGCAAAAGTGAAGAAAGCGAAGACGAAGGGCAGCTCAATGGAAACGATTCGGGGGGTCTTCCCGGCTCCTAGCACCCCCAAGAAGATGGCTGCCGATAAATCTCGCGAGAATTGATGAAGTCTCGCGGTGACTCCCGGTGCCTGCTGGGAAGAGACGTAAGATCGGCGGGGAGCGCGCTGGTTGAGTGCGGTACTTCGGGTTTTTTTTTTTTTTTTTTTTTTTTTTGCTTATTTACGTGGTTCGCGGCCTTTGTGTTTTTATTTTACGCCTTGGTCCGCGTACGGAAATAAAGATTTCCTTTCTTACGAGAAGGGAGAGGCCCCTGATTTCAGAAAGAGTGGGAGTCCCAGTTCGTCCTATGTAATAGATGGCTGTGGCGCATGAGTGGAACGAACCTCCGGACCGGAGCGCTACTTGAGAGCGTCTGCACGTTGTGCTGGGGACTCAGGGCGGCCCGTGGTCTCCAGGTGTGCTGTACTGCCTCCTCCGTTTATCCTGCAGTACCGTACTGTGCGCTGTGGTGTGGCCAGGATTGGGAAGCACAGGCTGGTGTAATCTAACCCTTGGAGACTTCTAGAGGATTGGTGTCTTGTCCAAAATTACTCGCCTTGATTGCAGAGAGGTAATGATCTAGGGCTGCCCCCAAAAGAAAGGTGAGATAACCTCGACGGTTCCGAAATAGTTTTCGAACCATTTGAAACTTCGGACTTTTCCCCCAGCTAAAATAAGAACAGTGTGTTTTTAATTCTCTTCCTTTAGAGCCGATTCAGCCACAGATAGGAAATTAAATAGTGTCAAAAGACCCTTCATATCAGCGTTCTAAATAAATTAACTTCCCTTCTGGGGAAGTTTGAATCCTGTCTGTGTTAATTTATTTGCTATTTACTATGGTTAAGGTACTAGGTGGGATTTTGCGAAAGGTCTAGTGCCTGTAAACTATAATGAAATGAAAATAATTAGCAACATAAAGACATTTAGAATAAGTAGAACAATAAAAAGCTCTCGTGGCAGGCGGTGGTAGACGAAATTGTCCTTAAGAACTCTGCGTTTGTAATTTGCTAGATTGAAGTGTCCTTAAGCAATAAGTGGGAAAGATTATCAAATAAGAAAAGCTAGACATTTGTTTTAAAATACAGCATGTAGAGTAGAATGAAATTAGAATTCAGTCACCGAATCACCCAGATGTTGGTTAAAGTGATTAGCCAAGTGAAATAAGTTAGAAGCAAGAGGACAAATATCATATGATTCTACTTATGAGGTACCTAGAGTAGCCAAACTCAGAGACAGAAAGTAGAATGGTTGGTTGGGTGTCAGTGGTGGGAGAGTAAGGGGTAGGATGGGGAAAGAGTTATTTGGGATGCTGAAAAGTTTCTGGAGAGGAACAGGGTTGACGGTTGCATGGTTAATGAGATCGAATTGTACACTTAAAATGATTAAAACAGTAAATTTTATGTATATTTTATGACAATAAAAGTGATTTTTTAATCTTTTTAAGATTTTATTTATTTATTTGACAGAGGTCACAAGTAAGCAGAGAGGCAGGCCATGTGGAATGGGGGGGATGGTGAGAAGCAAGCTCACCGCTGAGCAGAGAGCCTGATGCCGGCTCAATCCCAGGACCCTGGGATCATGACCTGAGCTGAAAGCAGAGGCTTTAACCCACTGAGCCACTCAGGCACCCCTGATTTTTTAATTTTAATGTTGCTGTGGGAAAAGTAAAATCCTAATTGTTTAGCTTGTTTATTTAAGAGACTTGTCTCGGGCTGACTCCAGGAGGGTTTTCAACTTCATCACCAACTGTTCCTTAAATGTATGTCCCTCTGCTCCTGCCTTCCAAAGCTAACCACCGTTCTACCAATACTGTATACTCTAGGTAAACCGATTTACTCACCCTCTACTTCTCCAAACACTTATCTACATCATTTCCACAAGGAACACCTCCGCTTCTTTCTCTGGTTGCTCAAACCTTACCCACTCTCTCCTAATACCACTGGTACTGTATGTTTGAAGTCTTCTTTGACTTTTCCTAAACAATAGCAACAGCCTTTTAATCTCTGCCTCTTTGGCTGCCCCCATTATCAGTTCATCTTTAGTTGCCTTTATCATCATTGACTTGAATAGCAATCATTGTAAAACTTGCATGTAATCTTGTAACTTCCCTGCTTACAATCTTCATCAACTCCCACGTTGTCTTTAGGATAAAAATCAAAATTTTCCAACATTCTATAAAAGGGCTTTCATAATCAAACCCCTACCTATTTGCCTTAGAAAGTTCTTTCACTCTCTTTCAGGCTTTGCTTCAGCCATCTTGAGCTATTGCATGTTCCTTGGAAGGAGGTGTGTTCCCACACTAAATGGGGCTATTGCGAATGTTTTTTCTTCCCTTTCACTTGATGAAATCAACTCATCCATCATAATTCAGTGTATACAGCCTTCCCTTTGGAAAGGCATCCCTAACCTCCCTGCTCTAAACCAAGAGTCACTCAGATTTTCTCCTGTGCTTGCGTCTGTTACAGCACTCTTGCTTTATTTTTCCAAGTATCTGATTATCTCTCCCTTAGTAACTATAGTTTTGCAGCTCCTGCTCCAAGCAAAGCCCCAATATATTCAATCAGCTCTCAGTTTTTTTAATGATTCAGTGAAGCTCTGCCATTTCAATGAAATCTTCCTTGACCAACGAAGCTGACAATGACCTCTTCCTCCTCTGAATCCATTGTACGGTGCTTGTTATTATTCCATATTTAGTCATCAGTGCTTTGTAGCGTGCTTCTCTTTCTTAACCATTAACATCTATCCCTTATCACTTCAGTACTTCATCTTTGGCTTTGCCTTCAAAAGTGATAATTAGGGGCACCTGGGTAGCTCAGTGAGTTAAGCCTCTGCCTTTGGCTCAGGTCATGGCTTCAGGATCCTGGGACTGAGCCCCGCATCAGGCTCTCTGCTCAGTGGGGAGCCTGCTTCCCCCTCTCTCTGCCTGCCTCTGTGCCTCCTTGTGATCTCTCTCTCTGTCAAATAAATAAAATCTTTTTTTTAAGTGATAATTAGCTAGTGTTATTATCACTGCTGCTAAGAAATGACTAAAACAACCTCTGTTGAATACTTTCTGCATTCAGTAACAAACATTTCAGAATGTATGTCAGTATTAGGTTACCTAGTTAACATTTTCCAATACACCGTGCTCTTTGAAAGCCCGTTGACTTTGTTAGTGATGTTCCTTTTGCCTGGAATGAGTTTCCTCATTGCTCAAAAACCAGCTTCTCACTGATGCCCTAGGCAAGGATAGTTGCCTCTTGGTTGCTACCTGTAGGATATGAGTTAAAACATCTTGTTTAGTTTTCTCCTCTGTCTCCTTAACTAGATTATGAACTCTTTAAGGACTAGGACTCAAGCTTATTCATCATTGTACTTCCCACGCTTAGCACAGTGTCTGGAACTCAGAAATGTTTACTGAAGGATATGTGCTTAATTTTAAATAGGAAAGAAGTAGAGGCAAGGGAAAATATTTTGGACAGACAAGCCATAATGATACTTCCTAATAGACTTGTATCTCCTCATGGTTTATTTAGCTGCCCTGATCCTAGGAAGATTCTCCATAGTGTAGTTAACTCCTTCATAGGTTCTTCCAGTTCTCTCTCCTAGCTGATGGATGTAATCTTATTACTCTCAGTGGTGTCTTTGGGCTCTGGTTTAAAAACTCAGCCTGTATTTTTACATCACAAAGATACTCTATATGTTCTATTTCCTTTATAGTTCATTACTCTCCAGAGAATCACATTTAGATCCTTATTCTCTCTGGAATACATTCCTTTATTTGGTGTAAGGTGGGGAGCTAGCCTATTTTTTCTCCAGATGGCAAGCCAATTTTTCTCTGAAATTCTACACAGCAGTATATCCCTTTCTCATTGGTTTTTGATGGCACTTTTATTGTATATCTTATTTCCATTTATATATGGCTCTGGATCTGAACTCTTCAGTTGGTCTCTCTGTTTATGACTACAACTGTCATAAATAAAACCTGTTGTTTTTACTTACCAAAACAAAAAAAACCCGTTGTTTTTATTTTCCAACATCTTATAGTCTATCTTAATACCTATAAGGGCAAATCCCCCCTTTTTGCTTTTTTTTTTTTTTTCAAATTTTACTTAATGTAAACCTTTGTTCTTCCAAATACTTCCTAGAACAAGATTGTTGAGCTTGTAAAATAAAAATCCCTTATTGAATTTATAAATTAATTGGTTGCATGGTCGTCACAGGTGGTCACTTCTCAGATATTCCTTCGAGAAAGGGCTCGATGCGCAACTGAAGGCATATAGTTAGCTGACAGCCTCCAGCTGTTAACTCCTAGGTTTATCTGAGCTTTCAAGCTGAAGTTACACTATTTTCAAGGCAGCCCCTTTTCCCCAAGCCCATTCTCAGCCAAAGACAGTGTCAGGTATTGTATAAGGACATACTCAACGTTGATGATAGAGGCTCTGTGAGATCTTGCATGGCAGTCTGACAGCTTCCCCTGCCCAGTCCTGCTTCCTCTCTTTCACTTTCACAAGTGCTAGTCTGCAGTAAAGCTTTTGCACTTCTAACTCAGCATCTCCCCGGAGAATCCAACTAATGACACAAGTTATCTGATTCATTCTATTTTTGTAAATTAAAGTCATAATTAATAACAAAATCTAGCCATACCTTCTGGCCCAATTGCTTCTTTGAAACCATCCCTATCCAACTCAATTTAATATAATCTCATCCCAACACATACCTTCTGGCAAGCCTATGACTTTCTCTGGCTGTCATTGATTTAGTACCTCTCATTGAATTGAATTCCCTGTGACCTCCTTGAGTACTTTTTTTCTTCAGTTACTTCTTTATCTCCTGTTTTCAACCCTTGTATTCTACTAGGCCTTTCCAATGCATTGTTCAACAAATGTTTCCTAAAGGTCTCTTCTCCACTGCTTACTGAGAATACAGTGATAGACGAAAAAGACACTGTATCTGCCCTAAGGAGCTTATAGGCTCATGAAGAAGGCAGACTTCTAACAAATAATCATATAGGAAAAAAACTTACAAAATATATTAGATATTCTAAAGAGGGGGAAATGAACCATTTTAACAGTTTAGCATGCTGAAGCATGGTTTCTCTAAGGATATGATATTTAAATGGTTAAGAAAATGGAATAATGAGTACAAGTTAGCCATGTGAAGCAAAATAGAGACAAGAACATTTCTGGCCTACATAAATGTTCCTGAGGTATGTTCCTGAGGTAAGGAAGGGCCAGGATCTTAAAGGTCAGAGAGGTGAGAGTGTGTCAAGTCAGGAAGAAACAGCTATAGGCCAAATTAGGTAAACAAGGGCCATGTTAAGATTTTTAAACAAGATTTTATTTAAAATCTAATGTGCAGGGGTACCTGCATGGCTTGATTGGTTAAGTATCTGCCGTGGACTCAGGTCATGATCCTGGGGTTCTGGGATTGAGCCAGCTTCTCCCTCTCCCTCTGCCACTCCCCCTGCTTGTGCACTCACACACACAATCTGTCAAACAAATAAAATCTTTTTAAAATAATAAAAATAAAATACAATGTGCATCAATTGAGAGGTTTTCAGTGTGGCAGGTTGAATTAAAAACATGAACGTATACACTTCTTAGAAAGCTTAATTAAATTTGGGAGTTTTTAAATAAAAACAAAAAGGAGGCAAATCACCTTTAACATAAAAATGCTAGGATTTTTGTTTCCCTAGAAGTAGAATCAAGATCATGTTAATAAAGGGAATATAGTTTTCTCATCTGAGACTAGAGACCAATAACTTGAAAAGAGAAATAAGGTTTTGCTGTGGTGAGGTATGTCCTTAGGTAATTTGAGAGAAAACCCTTCAGCAATTGCTAGTCGTGTAAACTAGGATCAGAGGACATATGATTTCCCCCTTAATAAGATCAGAGTACTTCTGGTTGCAATAAAAGAATTTGAAGGACAATCACCAATTCTTTAGTGGGCACTCCATTTATACCCATAATTGATTATAATGACTCCCTATAGCAGTACTTTAATGGAAGGGATCTAAAACGTAGCAGAACAGTAGAATAAGAGGACTAGGAGTTGTGCTATTAATACACTGAGCTTTTTATTCTAATTAAGGAGAGTAAAGTTCTTCCATTTGAGGAAAGCACTGTCCAATAAAAATATAATAGGAGCCACATATGTAATTTTACATTTTCTAGTGGCCATATTTTTAACTAAGTTAAAGGTGAAATTACTTTTAATATATTTTATTTTGCCCATAGTAACTAAAATACTGTCATTTCAGTGTGTAATATAAGACTTATTGAGATATTTTACTTTTTTCTGGTTACTGAGTCTTCGATATCCAGTGTGTATCTTACCCTTGTAGCTCTCTTAATTTAAGCATGCCACATCACAAGTGCCCAATAGCTACACCTTGCTAATGGCTATGCTCTTGGACAGCACAGCTTTAAAACTAGAGAGTGTCTCATGCGGGTATTTAATTATGGCTGATGTCTGTTGTTTCAGTGTCATTGGTTATTTTCCTCTGCTGAGGTATTGGCCTTCAATAAAATTGGGCTTGAATTTCAAAGACCCTAATTAAGGTTCTACATCATTACTTTTGTAATAGATATTTTTTGTCCTGAGGCTACTAAGGAAACAAGAACGAAATGTAGAGTTGAACTTTCTTCAAAAGATGGTTCATTCCTCCCTCACTTCTTACTAGCCAGGCAATGAGAGGGGGAGGAACAAAAGGGTATACCCAGTTTTCTTCTGATCCTTGGCTTGAAGGACAGAGATTGCTCCATAATAAATATGTGTTGGGAAAAAAGCAATGACGTGAAATAATACGGCAGAGTCCCCACAGAGGCTCTCTAGAGATCATATGCATATAAGCCTGTAAATACCTACTTCTCATGGTGAATTCCAAAGTGAAGTTTGTCAACCTTCTTTGTTTTCTCTTTGGGTATGTTTTTGTTTTTGTTTTGAGGCACTCATCTTTACAGTAGCTGATGGAATGTTACTTGTATTATGAAAGATGAAGAGAAGCCCAAGACCCTTTACTCTGAGCCTAAGCTGTGAGACTCTCACCCAGGGTATAAGTATTGTTTCCCAGTGTTCCTTCATTCAACAAATAATATACTGAGAGCCTACTGTGTGCTATGAACTTCTCTAGGTCCTGAAAATATAGATGTAAACAAGACAGGCAAGCTTCCTTCCTTAATAATTTCTTAAATGTTCTTTATTTTGGAAAAATTTAAACATAGACAAACACAGAAAAGTATAATCTTCCCTATCATCTAGTTTCAACAGTTATCAACTCATGATCAGTCTTATTTCATTGATATTCTATACTCTCATCTTACTCTATTTCAAATTATTTTGACAACATAAACATCACATCATTTACCTGACAGATGGGTGGTTTATTTTATTTTATTTTATTTTTATTTTTTTATTAACATATAATGTATTATTAGCCCCAGGGGTACAGGTCTATGAATCGCCAGGTTTACACACTTTACAGCACTTACCATAACACACACCCTCCCCAGTGCCCCTAACCCAACCACCCTCTCCCTACTCCCTTCACCCCCACCACAACCCTCAGTTTGTTTTGTGAGATTAAGAGTCTCTTATGGTTTCTGACAGATGGTTTTAACAACATTACAGATTTTTTTCCTCTGGATACTGAGAATTATACCTATCTGTCATCATCTATGGCAGTTTATACAAGGGGCTTTGTGTGTGCATATGTGAATATGAATATATAATGTGTGTGTGTATATATGTGTATATGTATATATATATGCATATATCTCCTCAACCACCATCCAATTAATCATTAATACTTATTGAGTCTTCCTCATAAGTACATCTACAGTCTACTCATTATCATTTAGCCCAGGCTACACACTGCAGCCAAAGAAATCCATAAAAGCCCATGCTAATCATGTCACAATTTAAAATCTTTTATTGACTCCCCGATTACCAGACTGAAGTACAAATTTATTCATAATAACATCTAATTGAAAAAAAAAAAAAACATCTAATTGAAATGTAGTGTGTTTTATGGTATTAAGCACCGTGCTAAGTGCTTTATAGATATTATGTTAATCCTCACAATTTAGCATTCCCATTTTATAGCTGAGAAAATTAAAGCCTTGAGTGGTCTAAGTACATTCAGGGAGTACTCAAGCATGGTAGAACTTGAACTCAGATCACTAAACAACAGTGACTGCTTCTTTAACCACATTTTACTTAATCTTTCATTATTTGGTATCTGTCTGGCTCTCCAAATTCATCTCACTTCCTCACCTTTCACACTCTACTGAAGTATTTGTGTAGTTCCCCAAATAAACAGTACTGTATTGAGCAATAAGCAAACTAGTACATGCTGAAGAAAACATCAAAATAGGGGATGCCTGGGTGGCTCAGCTGGTTAAGTGCCTTCAGCTCAGGTAATTCCGTGTTGGGCTCCTTGCTCAGCAGAGAGCCTGCTTCTCCCTCTGCCTGCCACTCCCCCTGCTTGTGCTCTCATGCACTCTCTCTGACAAATAAATAAGATCTTAAAAAAGAAAAATCAAAACAGGAACATAAATATTTTTTTAGAGAATTTGGGAATTTCTCTTAAAGTCCAACTGAACATGATAAAAACCAGACAGAAGGAATTTCCTGCATGTATTTTGTTATTAACATTATTTTGAATTGACTTTAAAATGGAAAAGCATTATAATATTTTTGATGCCTTAGGCCTATAAAATCCTCAGTCTATTCCTAACTGTCCTTTATTCTATTCCAAAACACACTGCCCTTTATTCTCTTCTTTGCACAAAGAACCCCTGCTGTTAAGAACATTTACCGTGCCCAGCCTTATTCTGTACTTCACTCTTAATCACACTTCAGAATTTATCTTAAAAAATCACTTCCTCTAAGAAGTCTTTTCTGACTGGGTTGAGTGTTCACAGTGTGCATCCCTACTATAATTATATCACCCTGTATTGTTAATAGTTGTCCACCACATTAAAAGATCCCATTTCTTGAAAGCAAAAGCTTTTTTCCATTCACTGTTTTATTCCCAGTGCCTAACATATAATAGATAGTTCTTTTTCCTTTCTTCAAATCAGGTTTATCAGCTGGCTGCTACGAGGGAGAATGTACACTGTGGGGAGTTCAACATTTCAACAGGTGGCACTTACAAAAGAATACTTATATAGAGTTTGTAGAACCGGAAGTAGTCATAGGATGGCCTTGGCAGAGATTGCTCTGAATTTGTAAACTAGGAACGATCGGTAGTTGTATCTTTAGGACACATGACTTGTTGTGGAGTTACTGTTCGGTTGGTCTGTCTGTGTGGTCTTACTCAGACTACCATGCGTCTGATAAGTTGCTATGCAGAGTCTGAAGACAATTTAGCTTGCGTGTCATGGTTTTGTACAGTTTCTCTATTTTGTGGGTGATGATATGGTTTTGCTAGTGGTAGTTTCTGTTTCAACTTTCAGTTCCCTTTTCACATCCTAGTTGCCAGGTGAACCAGTTTTCCCTTTATCCAAAGAATAATGACAAATCTCCTGTCCTCTCAAGGAGTTCCCAATCTAGGCTATTATAATTTGATATAATAAGATAAAAATAAAGCATTATGAGTTCAGAAGAAGCAACAAACTTTTTTTTAAACTACCATTTTGTTGATATTCTGCCATATGTGAGGCTCTACATATGATAAAGTACTAGGCAAATTACATACATTATTTAATCCTCAAAAATCCTATGAAATTGATATTATTTTTCTTGTTTTAAAGTCAAGAAATTGAGATGCAAAATGGTTAAATAACCCACAGAGGGTCACCTTGCTAAGAAATGATAGATCTAGGACTTTATTAGGCAAATATTTGCTGGGTACTATTCTAGGTGCTTTATCTAATCTCCAAAACAGACCTTTTTTTTTTTTTTTTTTTTTTTTCAAAACAGACTTTTGACGTAGCTACCACTCTATCTTATTTCACTGTGGAGGAGACTGATTCATGGGGAAGTAAAATAACTCATCTAAGATCACAGAACTTGTGACCACATTGTAGAGGCAGGATTCAGACCTTCCCCACTTGGCCCCCTGGTCCACAACCTGGTCTGCTGCTTCCCTTGAGCCCTATTTTTGGGCTCTCACTGTGCTAATGTGCCCCATTGACAGAGAAGAAGCTTTACAAAGGAGTTGAATGTGAGCTGGGGCATGCCAGTTAAGTAGGATATTTCTGGATGGATCAGCGAGATAAAGCTGTGCCATTCTATTCAGGGGGAGTAGTCGTCCAGAGTCCTGGGAGCAGGGAAAGGCTTGTTCAGGAAATGGTAAGGTTTGAGGAATTCTGAGTGCCTTTTACGGGGAGTTGTGGCAGCTGATAGAGCGGGACACATGTATTGGGACCAGATTAGAACTTCAGAATTGCCCCTCACATTTAACTGAAAGGATGCCCCTTAATACTGTACTTGACTCCGATTGGCTGTTCTGGTCCTAATGCATCCCCAAAGGAAAGAGATTTGTCACTACTAAAGATACTCATGCTGGAGGCAACTTCAAAAGAAAAGTTCCAGGAATGTGTTAAGCAAAGAGACCTTTAGGGGAAAAAATGCTGCTTAAAGATATTTTTAAGGCAATTGCTTTGTGGAGCATAAGGTGCATCTATCTGATTGCTTATGTCCTTGTAAATTAAAGAAAAAATATGTCATCATTTTCCATCAATCCAGGGTCTTGAATAGCCTATTTTGTTCATGGAATTCTCAGAGCTGACATGCATTTACTCATCACATGAATCCCATAAGGTAAATACTATTCATGTCCCCATGTAGAGATGAGGAGATTGAGGCTAAGAGGAAGGACTCAGGGGATTTGGGCACATCGCACAGTGGGAGGTGGGAGAGCCAACATTTCAAGCCAATTTGCCTGATTTCAGAGCCCGTTGCGCCATACCCTCAAGGAGTCTGAGACCTTTTAGCTTGTGGAATTGCAGAACATCCCAAACAGAGCAGGTAGTCACATGTCTGGAGAATAAGTAGTCAGGAGATAGAGGGGCCAACAGGAGGAAACTTGGGAGTTTCATCCATCCCTGCCCCTTTCGGTATCAGACCCCTTCCCCACCATGTTTGCCTACATCATTGGGAAATCTAATACCATCACTTCTTTCACATTCTGTTCTTTAGAGTTACAGTACAGCTCACATTCCGGTGGGGCGGGGAGCGGGGGAGGTGCTGTGGACTTTTTGTATAAAAAGTCCTCAAAGAATTTGTGGACTTACTTTAAAACCACAGCACTACCATTGAGGCTGTATGAGTAGTACATCAGTGATTCCTCCAGGAGCATCAGCAGAGAATTGACTGCTTGCCTTTCTATCCTACCTTCGGGGATAGAGACTGGGGCTCTGCTGGTTAATGTTTAGCAACTGTCTTTCTAGAAAATAAAATGTATGGATACATATGTATGTACTAAGTTTTACCGATACAAAGGATATGTAAAACACAACTTAACAAATAATAAAATATACAATACTCTTTATTACAAATTCTCTATCACAAATTGGTTCTGACGAAATGTTTTAGATGATTTTTACAAAATGCTTGTATCTGTAACATTTTCTGGATTACTTTTTTATGTCTAGATAATCAACAAAACAATAAATCGAGTCCTACTCTGTGGCAGTTGCCAATTTCCATGGTATAAATGCTCCCAAACTAGCCTATTTCAGGTTATCAACATATCGCTGATTACAGAGTTGGAAAGAGAGTCACAGTAACATATCTTTGCACACTATTTCCACCATGCAGATACAATAGATATAAATAACCCGAGGGGCCCAAATAATAATAAAATAGGGTCGAATAATTAGGAAGTAATAAGTTTTTAGTACTTATTGCCTTTTAAGGTATAATTGAGGTAATTTTAAGTTTAGATAGTTTTTAATAGTTGTCCAAACAACCAGCTTGCAGAATTCTTGTAAATAAGCTCTTACAGGCTGCTAACAGAGGGCTCCAGCACACCATTGACTAGAAGCACTTTGACCTTCCACCACATGGGGAATTCCCAATATTTCAGCAACCAGAATTCAGCAACACATGAAACGAGAAGCACCAGTAGTTTGAGAGAGCAATAGCAGTCAGAACAAGCAAGAGGAAAATGGAACTGATAAAAAATAAAAGAGAGGTGAAAACCTGAATTGCTTTTTTAAAAGGCATCCTTTGAGAGGTTTAATTAAGTTCAACACAAAAAAATTGAAGAATTTAGTGGATAAAGAGAAGGATCAGATGGTCACCACTGAGACACTAATAAGTGTTCTGGAAAATAAAAATAGAAAACATAAAAGGAAGAGGTAAGTTGTAATTTTGCAAAGCACATCATAGATTGTGCTGTTGTGACAAAAAACTATAGATACTCAAAATTGTCATGTGAATTATTGCTTAACTCTGCAAATATTTTACATTCCTCCCTAGCTTCAAAATATGCATATATTTTTAACTAATTAAATATGAATATACTAACACAACGGTAACATTTATGAACACTGAAATTTGAAAGCCATAATAAATTAAAAAGCTAAAATACCCCTATACATATTGTGCATGTAGAAATTTTTTCCTACACAACCCACTAATGTGGTACCATATTTAGGGATTTTTTTTTTTTTTTTTTTAAGATTTATTCATTTGACAGAGAGAGAGATCACAAGTAGGCAGAGAGGCAGGCAGAGAGAGAGGGGGTAGCAGGCTCCCTGTTGAGCGGAAAGCCCGATGCGTGCTCCATCCCAGGACCTGGGATCATGACCTGAGCGGGAGGCAGAGGCTTAACCCAATATTAAGGGATGTATTAAATGGAACAGGCACATACTATATAAAACTTCAACATTAATATTGAATGTTCATCTTACTTGCTAATTGTAGTAGTACATTAGCAGAACTTAACATGTGTAAGAGCATGGAAAACACACAGTTTAAAACTATTCTCTTTAATATTGGCAAATGAATTAATGGCATTAACTGTGTGCCAGTTTGTTTCTAAATAAAACCAAACTACATGCTGATGTGCTACTACAGAGCCGGCAGAGGGAGCTCAAACATTTTTTGCTTTGTTCTTTAAATCACTACCAAAGATTATTTTCTTTGAAAAGGTGCTTTGTTCTGTTTGTTTCTCAGAGTCCACGGTCTCTCATGCTTTCTCTCCCCCTCCAATTTGCCCCACAAACTGAGGGTTTTAGAGGGGAGAGGGGTGGGGGAATTCGTTGGCCCGATGAGGGTATTAAGGAGGGCAAGTATTGGAGCACTGGGTGTTTGTTTATATGTAAACAATGAATCTTGGCACACTACATCAAAAATAATGACGTACTGTATGACGACTAACGTAACAATAAAAAATAAATAAAAGGTGCTGGATTCTGAAAAATATGTAGTTATTATTTAAATAATAGAATGTATTAATAAAAAGTTCTTCAGTTAAAAATATATTCACAAATAAGATACCAATATCACTAATTTTATTTAGAAATGGCAGACAACTGAAATTTCATTCTTTCCATTTATTTTTTCCATAGCCTGCGCTTCCAAAATTGTTTTTTTACCAAGATTTTTGGTTCTGGTAAAGTGGACCAAACTATAATGAAAACTTGCTGGTTGTAAACATTTAACATGATAGGTAAAATATTACACATTTTAAGTTTAATTCTTATATATGTAATAAAATATAAACACATTCCCATTCACTCAGTTCTCAGCCCCTCCACATACATAAACACCATTCATTATTTTCTTAAGTATCCTTCCAGGATTTACTTAGGAATACACAGGCATACATGAATGTAAAGTCTCGTTCTAATCCACCTTTTCCTATGCAATAAGTAGCATATCATATATCCTATTCTGTATTTTAGTTTTATCACTAATATATCTTGGAAATCTTTCGATTAAGTCTATTATAGAAAACTTACTCATTTTTCTTAAACATTTGTATACTGGAGGAACGCCTGGGTGGCTCATTCAGTTAAGCAGCTGCCTTCGGCTCAGATCATGATCCCTGGGGTCCTGGGATTGAGCCCTGCATCGGGCTCACTGCTCAGCAGGGAGCCTGCTTCTCCCTCTCACTCTGACTGCTGCTCTGCCTGCTTGTGCTCTCTCTCCATCTCTCTAATAAATAAATAAAATCTTTTTATAAAAATAAACATTTGTATAGTGAATAGCAAGTGCATTTTAAGAACATATCAATTTATTTACATGTTCCCATTTGTTGAACTGTTGTTTCTTTTTTTTATTTTTATAAAGATTTTATTTATTTGACAGAGAGAGATCACAAGTGGGCAGAGAGGCAGGCAGAGAGAGAGGAGGAGGCAGGCTCCCTGCAGAGCAGAGAACCCGATGTGGGGCTCGATCCCAGGACCCTGGGATCATGACCTGAGCCGAAGGCAGAGGCTTTAACCCACTGAGCCGCCCAGGCACCCCTGAACTGTTGTTTCTGATCTTTTTCTCTTGGAAATAATTTTTTAAAGGAGTATTTTTTTTTTTAAGGTTTATTTATTTGACAGAGATCCCATGTAGACAGAGAGGCAGGCGGGGTGGGGGGGGGAAGCAGGCTCCCTGCTGAGCAGAGAGCCTGATGTGGGGCTCGATCCCAGGACCCTGGGATCATGACCTGAGCCGAAGGCAGAGGCTTTAACCCACTGAGCCACCCAGGCACCCTGCAAATAATTTTTTAATAATAACCTTATATACATGGACCATGTTGTATTTGTAAAGAGTGTATCTAAAGGATGAAGTCCCCAAAAGTGGGAATGCTAGGTAAAAAGACATATGAGTTTATAATATTAATGGATGTTGCCACATTACTATATATGAAGGTTTTACCAATTTACATTCCTTCAGGAACAGTGTAGCTATTTCATCACAATATTGTCAACTAAATGTTATCAAACTTATGAATTTTACCAGTCTGGTAGGTGACATGTACATTTCTCTTACTATGAGTGCGTTAATTGAACAGGAGTGACAAAGCCATTTTTATTTCTTTTTCAGGAACTTACTGTTCATAATCATTTGCTCATTTTTCTGTTGGGTTGTTGGTCCTTATTAAATTGCTGTCTCTCCTTGTTAGGGTGACTAGCCCTTTGTGCTATGTGTTGCCACTTTGTTGTCTTTTGATTTATGGTATATATTTAGCATGCAGAAATTTTCATATCTACATAAATTTTATCAATCTTGTTTACAGTCTTTTAGATTTTGATTTATAGAAAATCTATCCCCACTAGCAGATTATAAAGAATTCTCCCATGGTTTTTGTTGGGTTTTTTTGTTTGTTTGTTTGTTTCAATTTTGGAAGCTTTTCTACATAGGCGATCATGTCATCAAGAACAAAGACTTATTTCTTCTTTCCCAATCTTTATAACTTTTATTTCCTTTTCTTGTCTTATTGCATTAGCTGTACTTAACAGTATGATATTAAAAAGCAGTGGTGCAGGAGACGTCCTTGCCCAGTACCTAATCTTATCTGGAAAACCTCAACTTTCTCGGTATTAAGTATGACATTAGTTGCAGGGCTTTTGTAGATGTTCTTTAACAAATTGAAGAAGTTCTCTTTCTATTCCTACTTGACTAAGAGTGGTATCTTGTTTTGTTCTTGTTGTTTAAAGGTGATTAACATCACTGGACTCACACTGTTTTACCTATGGAAGGCAGCAGCCGAAATCTCTGTTCAGATCTTTTGAGTTCTCTGGGTTACTTTAAGTCTGCCCTGAGCAAGTTAGAGTTCAGTCTTTAACTAAAATTTGAGCCGAGTATTTGGAACTCTCCTCTCTGAACCTCTCTTGTATATTTCCCCTTTTTAATTCTGACTATAGTGGTCACCCCAAACTCTATGCTTTGTTTCTTATTTCTTGAAACCGGAATGGCCATGGGTTTCTCTTCAAATTTTAGCTCCTTCACTGGAGCCTGCCCTCAGGATAGAAATCACATATAATATTTTCACCTGTTGCCTTTTCCTTCAAGTGTTGACCTCCCTCCAGCTTCTGCCTAATTTTGCTTACTCTCCAGTTCATTTAGTTCTGTGAGGAATTTTTTTAAGATCATGATTTATATTTGAATGATTACTGTAATGCCAGTACAGAGAATTGGGTTTAGTAACAAAGGTTGGATGTAAGAAATCCAAGTAATAAGCTGACAATGACTTAAAATGGAATAATGAGCCCAAGAACAAATGAGCCCAAGGCAAGCAATTAGGAACATCTGCAAGCTCGTGTGACTCTGAACTGCCACATTTGACCCATCTAGAATTTTCTTTAGTGTGTAGAGATGATCAGAAAAAGGATTGAGGTAGTAGCAACCAGAATTATTGCTTGTCACCTGAAGTTCATAAACGAGGTAAATTAATGATAGCTTGAAGCAAAAAAGTTCTGTTTCTCTTCAGTTTCCATTCACAAAAAATCAATTTAAGCATTTCATGAAGTACCACTAGTATTTGACTGCAGATGTATCATATTACATAGGGATTTTATCAGCTGCTAGCAATAGAAACCTGACTGCTATGGCTTAAACACCTAAGAGTTTATTGTTTTACATAAAAGAAGTTCGAGTGTTGACTCTTCGCACTAGCATGGAGTTCCATAAAGACAATAGGAATCCAGGCCTTTCTATAGTTTGACAGTGCTTTTCTTGACACATAGCTTCCATCCTCAAGGTCACAAGATGGCAACAGGAATTGCAACCATCATATGTCCATTTTAGGCAGGAATAAATAGAAGGGCAAGGAATGAAAGGACTCATCCAAGCCTTCTGTTAATAAGAGCCTTCTAATAAATCCCAACCTATCACTTTCACCTATATATCTTGACTAGTACTTAGTTACATAGTCATACCTGTCTACAAAGAAGGTTGCAAAGTACTTTTTTTTTTTTTTTTTTTTTAAAGCTGGGGCATTTGGAACCTTAAATAAAATTGAGATTATGTTGCTAAGGATAAAGGAGAAAATGGATGTTGAATAAGCAACCAGCTGTCTCCGCCACCGGTACCAAATGATTTTGTTGGAGCTCTCCCAACAACTTAAGCCAAACAACAGTGACAACAAAAACCAGGGAATATATTGACCCCCATTAGTGAACTTTAGGTTATCTCTATGCAGGCATACCAATCTAGGCACTCAAATAAGCATTAGGAAATTATTTCCTTTATCTCTCACCTGTGCTTTTACCTGTATTAGAAACAGGCTTAGACCTATTTTCCCCTCCTGGAGGCAAGAGAGCTACTAGAAATAATGGGCTTACATTCTCCCAGTTTAGCAATCTCAGTGGAAAGAGATCACCTGTTTCTTCATTTTAGCGTCATTAAGAGAACTCATGGTTCTTGGTATCATGTGCCTATTCCTACAATTGTTGTAGACAGGGTATGTGCTGCTCTGATTGGTCCCATCTGTGCCATCGACTTCATCCTCCTGGGTCAGTACCAGCTAAACCATATGAACCGAGTTGGGGCAGGTTGGTGTCCAAATCATTTTATTTAAGATTTTTTTTTTTTTTTTTTTTTTTGACAGAGAGAAAGATCGCAAGTAGAGAGGCAGGCAGAGAGAGAGGGCAAAGGAGGCTCCCTGCTGAGCAGAGATCCTGATGCGGGGCTCAATCCCAGGACCCTGAGATCATGACCTGTTCGAAGGCAGAGGCTTTACCCATCGAGCCACCCAGGCGCCCTTTGTCTCCAAATTAAACTTGATCTGGAAGAAGGGTGGATGGACGCCAGGCAGGTAAATTAACAGGCCTGGTAGAGAGGGTAAAAACTTGGAAGAAAAAATAATTAGATACTTTCAGTCTAGAAATGAAAAGACAAAAATGGCAAAATACTCGTGATCTATGAATCCCTGGCATGATTCCTATTCTCATCAATATTATTCAATAATATAATGTCCACAGGGAGAAAATCAACTTCCAGCCAGTGCTGGTAATACTTTGAACATTATGAAAAGCTTTTAGAGTTCTAAAACAACTACTAAAATACCAAGAAAAAGATTTTCATAAGTTTGCTATTTATAGTGGTATTTATTTGTGGTACCTCTTTTAAGAGCTAAACCAAGAAGAGTCAACGTGATGCACATTCATCAGTTAATCCTTTCAGTGCTGTTTTGAAAAAGATTATGGGAAGAATAGGGTTCAAAGCAGTGATGTGCTTTTTTCCAAGGTCATAAATTGAGTTGGTAGCTAACCAAAGTTGCAGATTCCCAAAATATATGACTCATTCTGCTCCACATTTCTATAGTTTATTTTAGTTTATCACAATGGTTGGTCCTTTTTCGCTTTTTTTTTTTTTTGTAGGTGAATGGCAGAAAATGAAAATGGCCATATGTTTGAAACTCAGCAACCTATGCCCTAAGGAAATAATAAACAAAAGAAGAGAGCACAAATACTCAAATGAAAGAAGCAAAAAAATCTATGGAGAAAATTAGCCAGCAGCTAAATACAACCAAAAGTGATGTAAATTGAGGTGTCAGAACTTTCGGAGTTTGGTAGGACAGTGAGTACACTTAGGGCTGTCTTTTATTTTGTTTTCCTTTAACATAGTGTCATCCTTACAGAGAAGTTTCAAAAATAGTACAATGAATTCTAGAATAACCTCTACCCAGATTCCGCAAATGTTAACTTTTATTGTCTCATAATCTTCTTTTTTCCTTCTCTACATGTGAGTGTGCACGCACACACATGCACACACACACACACACACATACACACACACTGAATCATTTAAGATTAAGTTCTTTCCTGCTATTACATTTCAGTGTGCATTTTCTAAAATCAGGAACATTTTCGTATGTAACAAGAGCACAATTTTCAAAAACAACACTATTATATACTACACAGCCTTTACTCAGATTTTACTAATAGACCTGTAAAGGCAATTACAGAAAAAGAAATTTGGGATCATGCATAACATTCAGTTGTCATAACTCTTTACTTTCCTTCAATATGGAAGCCCCGAGACTTTCTTTGTATTTTTCATGAAGCTGGCCTCTTTGAAGAGTGCGGGACAATTATTTTGTAGATGGTCCTTCAAATTGGGTTTTGTCTGATGTTTTCTCATTGTTAGATTCAAGTTATACAGGAATATCACAGAAAGGATGCTGGGTTCTCAGTGTACCACATTAGGAGGCATATGCTGCTGACTTGTCTCACTATTTGTGCTTAACCTTGATCATTTGGCGAAGGTGGTGTCTGTCACAGTTCTCCACTATAACATTGTTATGTTACCTCTTAGACTTAGTAGAAGACTTTTGGAAAGATACTTTGAAATTGTGTAACCATCCTGTTACTTCTCAAACATTTACACACTAGTTTGAGCATCCATTGATGACTACTACCTGAATCAATTAGAATGAGTATTTTTAAATTAGACTTGTTTCTAAAATGCACACCACTCATGCTGTGTTAAGTGTTAGCATAATCATAGGACTTTTATTATAGATGAATTCCTAAAATCTAAAAAACATAATCAATGATGAGGGTAGGTTATAATTTTAATATGCCCAATAATAAATTAAAGACTGATTTTGTTTGGAGTTGTAAGTGTTCTAAAACTGACTTATGGTGATAATTGCAGCACTCAGTAATGTTACTAATTGAGGAGTGCTTTGGTGGTGCAATTAGTTAAGTGTTCAACTTTTGGTTTTGGCTCAGGTCACGATCTCAGGGTCATAAGATGAAGCCCCATGTGGGGCTCCAACCTCAGCGTGGAGTCTGCTTGAGATTCTCACTCCTCCCTCTGCCCCTCCTGCTTGTGCACACGCTCTCTCTCTCTAAAATAAGTAAACACATCTTTAAAAAAATAAGGTTACTAATTGAATCACTGAATTGTATACCTGAAGTGGGTACATTTTATAATATGTAAAAAACATCTCACTAAAGGTATAAAAATAGGAGATAATATGAGTTAAGGAAATAATTAACTAATTTGAGTCAGAACACAGAAACAAAGGCCAGTGAAAGTGACTATTTAGTGTCATAATTGATATAAGTAATAAATACCTCCTAATTCCAGGGTTCTTAACTTTTTTTTATATCATGGACCCTTTTGGCAGCGTGATCAAGCCTATGGATTCCTACCAAGAATAAGGTTTTGAATACATAAAACATATAGGATTACCAAAAATAAGTAATTCAACTGAAAACATTATAAAATATTATTATTGTAATGTAACAACAT
This sequence comes from Lontra canadensis, assembly GCF_010015895.1. Classification (NCBI taxonomy): domain Eukaryota; kingdom Metazoa; phylum Chordata; class Mammalia; order Carnivora; family Mustelidae; genus Lontra; species Lontra canadensis. The sequence goes on along the minus strand of NW_022631020.1, from coordinate 16,897,548 downwards.
ATGAGCTTTCAAAAATACACTAACTTATAATAGATTTCAAATCTGTTAATTTCAAGTCAAAGTTAAGTTTTATTTTTAGAACACCGTGTGAAGGTCGTTGTTACTGAATAAGAATAAGAACGATCACCTTTGACAAGGGAACGTGTCTGTCATGTAAGGTATCCTATTGATGTCCAGTTTGGGGGTTTGTTGGTTACAAGTATTGACAATTTGGATCGCCAAAAAATATATTATCATAAATTTAATTAAAGTTTCCATACCTTGCTTCACAAGAAATGGATAGGTTCCCTCAAAGAATGCCAAAATTCTTGGAAGCTGTGGTAGTTAAATTTCTATTATGAGGTTATATAGCTTCACCAGTCGGAGGACTGGACTTGGCCAGCTCCAAACTGGGAGGCTGAGAGCCCGTACGGCAGCACTTTTTGAGAAATGATTAGCACAAATGATAGTTTAAGACATCTATAACTTCACTGTGGTCTAAAAATATCTATGAATTCTAGTGGTGACCAAGTCACGGCAACCAAGGTTTTGCCAACATTCATACTTGAAGGACTTTCTAAACTTCAGTTAAACCTTACTGAAAATAAAGATGTAAATTTTTTACCCCTCAAGTTCAAACACCCTCTGAATTCTATCCATGGACCTTTCGGGCACACCAGGACTTCCAGTTAAGAACTCCTGATAATAAACAGATAAACAGAATTCATAACCCTCACATTTTGGTTATTCGTCCTAAAGACAATGTAAATACATCTTGAAGCAAATTCTTTTTTTTTTTTTTTTCTTTTTTGACAGAGATCACAAGTAGGCAGAGAGAGAGAGAGAGAGGAAGAAGCAAGTTCCCTGATGAGCTGAGATCCCAATGCGGGCTCCATCGCAGGATCCCGGGATCATGACCTGAGCCAAAGGCAGAGGCTTTAACCCACTGAGCCACCCAGGCACCCAGGAGCAAGAATGTTTTAAGAGAAAAGTCACATTCCTGGGTTTTGTCTAAGTCAAGTCTAAAGACTTGAAAACAGAGTCCTAACTCGGTTTCTCTCAGGTTCTTTCTCATAAAATGTGGTCAAAATACTTAGTGCTGTTAATAAAAAATCCAATGACAAGACATCTCTTTCTTCTCTCTCATTACTACGCATTATTGCTGCTTGGGATTTTTCTGCCTCATCACTTGTGATAGGAAAAAATTGATCTCTTATTTCTTATTCTTATCTCCAGTTTGGGGCTGCCTTTTTTTATCATTATCATCTAAATTTAGATATTGAATTCTTCTTAAATTCATTGTAGGCAGGAGCAGTCCATTTACTTGTTTCTGGGCTATTAATTCTTTCCTCTCACAAAACTCATTTAGTCTCAAAATATGTTATCAGTTCCTTTAGTTCTCTGAAAGAAAAATACTGGAGATAAGATTTCTGCAACGTATATACTAATCAAAAGAAAAATTTCTGGAATTAGGAATTACGATATAATAAAATTATCCTGGTGGAAGTTATGTATGTGCTGTAATCCACATTGTGCCAAATTAGGTACTCTTAAGACTATGTCTCTGAGCCTCAGCATTGCTTATGTAGAAAATGAGTGTTGTGTTTTGGGTATGGTTTGGTTTTTTTGAGAAAGCGGAAGTGTGTGAGCAGTAGGGAGGGGCAGAGAGAGAGGGAGAGACAGAATCTTAAACAGGTTCCATGCCCATCGCAGAGCCCAATGCAGGCTTGATCTCACGACCCTGATATCATGACCTGAGCCAAAATCAAAAGTTGGAAGTCTGACTGAGCCACCCGGGTACCTCCCTATCTAATCTCTAAAGTACATTCTACCTCTAAAAATGTAAGTCGTGACCATTTCTAACAGTCATCTACTAGACTGTGTGGGTGGCCACCTTCCCTTTATCTGGCTGGTTTGTCTACCCCCAGTCCCCTAGCTGTTATGAGTTCCTGTTGTTAGCCATTCAGAGCTGTCCCCACCTCAGGAGAATTGCTCTCTTCCTTTCAGCAGGAGACTGGAACAGCCACACCCTGAGAGCTATAGCTGCCATGTGATAACCAACCAACAAGGGGCACAAAATTTGGCCCCATTCACTCAAGATGGGATGAGAATTTCCTGGGGAACTAGACTGAAGCTAATGTCTTAAAGAGATTACGTCCTTCTCAACCTTTTCCCCTGTACCATCTTGCCTCTCTCACCCACCTTCTTTTGAGATCGCTTCCTCAACTAATTATTTTAACAAGAATCCTCATCTCAGGCTCTACTTCTAGGACTTGATATAAGATATAATCAAAGATTCAGCAAATCTTTGTGGACTAAGTAAATGAATGAATGAATGAATGGAGTTAATTTGTTCAATGTTCATCTTAAAATTTATAGACAAAGCCTAAGAATGTTTCATACAGTTTTCAGCAAGTTCCCCTGTGTTGCAAATATTTCCTAGCAAGTACTATGAACTGTACACTTGCTTCTTTCTGTCTTTTCTGATCAAATTAATTAGCTCATTTGCAGAAGGAGCTTCCTGAAGATGCTTATTCAGTGTTCAGCAGAGGATGGGCTAACTTTAACCACTGATCCAAGTGATCTAAGTAATAAACTCAATATTTAGGGAGGAAAGGAAAGCTGATAGCTCATATTCCCAGAGTTCAACACCTTTAATTAATTATTTATTTCTAATATAAAGGGGTGCATTATCAACTTATCAACAATACAATATTAAGAATGTATGAGAAGACAAGCAGTAAGTGCCCAAATGTGAAACTAACTTTCAATTATTCAGTGATAGAGATGAGTAATGTAGATGAGTAGGTTGGAACAGATTATACAGCTTGTACCCAACCACAGAGAACAGACAAAACTCACTTATCAACACATCTTCTTTTAATTAATAACCGAGATTTTTTTTAAGTAGAAAAAACAGTTGTATAAATTTTTTAACTTTTTACTAAAGAGAAATTCTCTGTAATTTCTCCTCAGAACGATCACAAATACAAGAGCTTCTCCTGTTTTGTAAGAATAGTAGAGTCCTGGATACCATGATTTGAATTCTAGGTCTTCTGGTACATGATCGCTTTTCTCTGCTCAGCTCTAGGTATCAGTCTCCTGGCCTGAAATTAGGATCTTTCAGTGGGTGTTAACCATTAATGAACACCTGTTTGGAAATCATGAGGATATTCTCCATTGAATGTGGTGTAAGTTTTACCATTTTTCCTTCTTGCAGTAATGTGGTTAAGCTGAAAGAAATGTTTTTCATTAATTTTTTTTGAAGATTTTATTTATTTATTTGCTTATTTGACAGAGAGACACAGAGAGAGCACAAGCAGGTAGAGGAAGAGGGAGAAGCAGACTCCCTGGTGAGCAGGGAGTCCGATGTGGGGCTCAATCCCAGGACCCTGAGACCACGACCTGAGCCGAAGGCAGATGTTTAACCGGCTGAGCCACCCAGGTGCCCCTCATTAATAATTTTTTCATAATTAAACTATATTTACATATTATTGTGGGGATTTATGTATTACAGTCCAAAAAACACTATAAGATTTTAGTGATCATGAACAGACAACTCAGTTTTCTCTTCTGTTTATTAAAGAATGTAAATAATATATATTTATTATATATTATATATAATATGTAACATTTATTATATGTACATAATATATATTTATATATTTTATATATTTATATAATATATAATATAAATAATATATATATTAAAGAATGTAAATAATATATATACATATATTATTCTGCCTATTAGAGAATATAGGATCTACCACAGTGGTCTTCAGCCCAGTTAAACGTTTTAAATTTCTTGAGTGAACAACTGTTTCTTAAAATGTTTGTATTCCCCACAATGCCTAGCACACAGCTCACCCTGAAAAAAAATTTTAAAACTCCTTGTGCTTGCTTGTTAGAACTATCATAAGCAAATAATACAAATTGGATAACCTACACAACAGAAATTTACTTCTCACATTTCTGACCAAGGTGTCATCAAGTTTGGTTTCTTCTGAGGCCTGTTTGGCTTACAGATGTTCATCTTCTTGCCGTGTCCTCACATGGTTTTTCCCCTTGTGCATATCTACGTCCTGATCTCCTCTTCTCATAAAGGATACCAGTGTTATTTGATTAGAGCCCACCCATATAGCATCTTAATTACCTCTTTAAATGCCCTATCTTCAAATACAGTCACAATCTAAAGTACTGAAGGTTAATAGAGGGGCCCCTGGATGGCTCAGCCGGTTAAACATCTGCCTTCGGCTCAGGTCGTGGTCTCGGGGTCCTGGGATTGAGCCCCACATCGGACTCCCTGCTCACCAGGGAGTCTGCTTCTCCCTCTGCCTCTACCTGCTTGTGCTCTCTCTGTGTCTCTCTGTCAAATAAGCAAATAAATAAATAAAATATTCAAAAAAGTAAAGTCAGATGGGTAAACATCTGACTCTTCATTTTTGCTCAGGCCATGATCTCAGGGTCATGAGTTCGGGCCCCTCATCTGGCTCTGCACTGGGCATGAAAAGTATGCTTGGGATTCTCTCTCTCCCTGCCCTCTGCCCCTTCCCCACCCTCTCCTTCAATTAAAAAAAAAAAGACTTCAACATATGAATTTTGGGGAATACCATTCAGCCCATAACATTCCTTTAAATTGATCTTAAACATGTTAGCTCTTATCAAGTTTGTATACTAAAAGAAAACAAAAATAAGTACTTGAATGATTTTTTAAGTAATAGTTATAGATTATAGAATCACCTTTTTATTAGCCATTTGTATGGAAAATTATGTGTATGCATTACAGTTTAATAGTTGTTATAAGCTATATAAACATTCCACCCGTGCAGAAGCAAATATTAATGAGTCTAATGAGAAAAAATTTGAACTTCCATTTCCCAAATTCTCCCGGTAAATAAAATACAGAATTCTCTGATTAAGACAAATCTGGGCCGTTTCATTGATACCCCTTTTATAAAGTACATTCTTAACGGTATTAGAAGCAGGAATTTGTTTTTGTGTTTCTTTTGGTTTTTTTAAGATCTTATTTATTTGAGAGAGAGAGAGAGAGCACAAGCAGAGGAGGTGGGGGAGCAGGCTTCCTGCTGAGCAAGGAGCCCGATGCAGGGCTCAATCCCAGAACCCTGAGATCATGACCTGAGCGGAAGGCAGATGCTCAACTGACTAAGCCACCCAGGTGCCCAGAGCAGGAATTTGTAATTACAGTAAATCATCTGTTGTGTTTCATAAACAAGTAATTATATTACGTCTCCAGCATCCAACCTAAATTATAAAATTACTTTAAGCATAACATAAGGAAGGAAAAATCTGGGGATATTCACAACAGAACTACTTTTTTAGTTGTAGTAATTATAATGAAAGGCATTTCATTCATATGAGAAACTTTTGTCTTGAAAAAGGTAAAGAGAGAACAAACTACACTTTGGAATTCTGGCTTTTCTTGTGTAATTAATTAATTTTCTACTTAAGGCCAGTCAAGTGAAGCAGTGGGAGTGGAGAAGGAACAGAGAACTCCGTAAATGGTTGTGATCAATGAATTGTAAACACCACTTCACTTGGACCAGCCTCTGTGGTTGTTCTTGTTGTTTTAAATATTTTATTTATTTACTTGACAGACAGAGATCACAAGTAGGCAGAGAAGCAGGCAGAGAGAGAGAGGAGGAAGGAGGCTCCCAGTGGAGCAGAGAGCCCAATGCAGGGCTCCATCCCAGGACCCTGGGATCATGACCTGAGCCGAAGGCAGACGCTTTAACCCACTGAACCACCCAGGCACCCCTGGTTGTTTTTTTTTTAATTTTTTAATCCAAACAATATTTGGATCTTCTGAAGATAATGATATAATATCCCATGAAAACGGAAAGAAGGGAAAGATTGTCTTCTTTATGTGTTATTTATGCAAACAAGTGACCCAAGTCACTCATTACAGAAGGCCTTTATGTCAACTTTATAAAATACGGATATCTTGCCTATGACAAAACCATATGTATTTCAAATATACATATTTGATATTGGTTTGAGGCTGTTCACTTAGAGGATAGCTATAGGTTTTTTGTAGATGCCACTTACCAGGTTGAGAAAGCTCCTATCTATTCTAGTTTTTTGAGAGTTTTTATCATAAACAGGTATTGAATTTTGTCAAATGTTTTTTTCTGCCTTAATTGGTAGTGATCGTGTGGTGTTTTTCTTTAGGCTGTTACTATGGTGAATGACAATGATTGAATTCTTATGGTGAACCAACTAGCCCTGCATTCCTGGGATAAACCCACTTGGTTGCGATGCATTATTCTTTTTATATGTTGTTGGATCTTATTTGCTAATATTTTGCTGGGGTTTTAGTATCTATGTTCTTTTTTTTAAGATTTTATTTATTTATTTGACAGAGAGGAAGAGAGATCACAAGTAAGCAGAGAGGCGTGGGTGGGAGGGGAAGCAGGCTCCCTGCTGAGCAGAGAACCCGATCCCAGGACCCTGAGACCATGACCTGAGCCAAAGGCAGAGGCTTAACCCAGTGAGCCACCCAGGTGCCCAGTATCTATGTTCTTGAGGGTATGAGTCTGAGTTTTCTTTTCTACTAAAATCTTTGTCTGGATTTGGCACAAGAGTAATTCTGGCCTCATTAAATGAGTTGGGAAGTGTTCTCTATTCTATTTTTCTGTTTACTTCCACTTATTCTATTTTTGCTTCTATTTTCTGGAAGAGAATGTATAGAATTATTTTTTATTATTTTTATTTCTGTAAATGTTCACTAGAATTCTTTAGTGAAACAATCTGGGCTGGATATTTCTTTATCAGAAGATTTTAAACTTGAATTCAATTTGTTAAATAGTAATAGGATTATTCAGGTTGGATAAGTTTTGATAGTTTGTAGTTTTCAAGGATTGGTCTTTTTCATCTTATTATTACTCATATTATTATTCTTTTTTTTAAAGATTTTATTTATTTATTTACAGACAGAGATCACAAGTAGGCCTAGAGGCAGGTGGGGTGGGGGAGGAAGCAGGCTCCCCGCTGAGCAGAGAGACTGAGATGGGGCTCAATCCCAGGACCCTGAGATCATGACCTGAGCCGAAGGCAGAGGCTTTAACCCACTGAGCCACCCAGGCGCCCCACTCATATTATTATTCTTTTATTGTCTGTGGGATCTGTAGTGATATCCTCTCTTGCATTCCTGATATTAGTATTGTTGTGCTGCCTGCTCAGTGTCGCTCTAGGTTTATCAATTTTATTTATTCTTTTTCAAGAACCTGCTTTTTGTGTCATTGACTCTCCCTATTTTTCTGTTTTCAGTTTGGTTGATTTCTGCTCTTCTCCATGTTATTTCCTTAGTTCTTCCTGCTTTGGGTTTATTTTTCTTTTCTTCTGCTAACTACTGAATTAGAAAATTACATTATTGATTTGAGACTTTTCTTCCTTTCTGATATAAATATTTAATGCCATAATATCCTAGTAAGCACAGCTTTGGCTATTGTCACTCAGTTTTAAGATTCATTGTACATTATTAGTCCTTTGTTCATCTTATGTCATTGATATTTCTCACAGTTTCTCAGTTCATGACAAACTTTGTTTAGAGTTTTGTCTTGCAAAATTTTTTAATTTTTATGTAATCAAATTTATTGTTTTCTTATTGTCTCTGGATTTTGAGTCATGACTAGAAAGTCTTTCATTATAGCAAGGTGAAAGAGGAATTCACCCATGTTTTCTTGTAGTATTTATATGATTTTTAAATTTACATTTAGATTTCTAATCTATTTGGAATTTAGATATGGATCTAATCCTATCTTTTTCCAAGTGGTTACCTAGTTGTCCAAGTACTTTCATGTTTTGGAATTAATGGAAAACTCAGCAACCAAAAATAAATGAACGAACGAATGAATAAATGAATGAATGAATGAATGACAAAATTATTGAGAATACAGACTCCTCAGGAATTAAGTTTGGGATCATTCCACCAGGTCAAGAGCCCAAATAGGTGATATCTTTCCTGAGAGCAAGCAAAATATGGAAAGGGTAGTAGAAGAAAGAAGTCTAGTATTGACTACAACCTCATGGCCAGTTACAAAAGCAAGGATTGTAGCAGCTTTGCTTTTTTTTTTTTTCATAAATGCATATATTAGTGATTTTCTTCTCTGTCATTTATGATTTTATATATGTGTTTTTGAAGGTTACATTTAGATAGCCTTTAGATAATAATATTCAGTCGGGCTGTGATTGAATTACAGTGCAATAATTACAATAACCCTTGGAAGGGTGAATCTTTCCATTTTGAGAAAAGTGTGAAAACTTTCTCATGTGTATGAAGGACAGCTGCATCTCATTGGGTAGAAAACTTGAGTTGTTTTGTCATTGAGTAGAGGTCTCCATGTGTGGAGAAAAGTGCATTTAGCCAAAGGATGGGCTGTGCAGTTATCAATTTATTATCTGTCAACTACATATTCACCTCTATATGGCTTACTTTGTGATATTATACCTGGACTCTCAACACTGGTGTGACAATACCAATAGCAGTGGGAACACACTTCCCTTCCAGATTCCTGTCTTCAGATATTATCCAGAGCAGAAACAGCTGATGTTCAGAGGAGCTCCAGCCGTACCCTAGGGTGATGATCTCCCTACCAGAAGTCTGAGTAGGTCTGCTCTGCCTACACTTTCTGGCAATGGTGCATCACTTCTAGAAACCAGCTCCAGCCCACTCACAACTTCCAGCAATGGCATGCCCTCCTCTACAGACCAGTGCCTATACTCGAGTGGCAACTTCTTCAGCGACCAGCAGGCTATGTTATCACTATGGTAGCCACTTCCTCTCTGAAGATGTCAGACTCTCAGCCTGGGATAGGGGACAGCCAGCTCCTGGTAATTAATTCCTTTACTATCTGTGTTTTCACAGCCTCCAGATACTAGCTGCTTTTTTACACCTGACATTTTTGGACTCCTTTTACTCATTTTGGTAGATGACCACCGTCTACTTACTGTCTAGCAATAGTACTGTCTAACAAAAGAATTGTCTAACAAAAGAATTCTAACAGTTCGTTATATTGAGCTTTTCCTGCAAATAAACTGGTGGTTTTGGTTTGGTTTGGTTTGGTTTGGTTTTTTTTAAATCAAGTAAATTACCATTTGCTCGTCGGTTTACTAAATTAGGACTTAATGTCCTGCGTCGGATTGTATTTTGTTTTATAGTGTACTTTCTGTTCTTCATGCCCCTGTCCCCAAAAAGAAGAAGATGTACTGTGGAACCTGATTTTATCTATTGTGAAATACACAATAGGAAGCTTTGTACTTGAGTGGGTGTAAACGTTTTGTGAAGCATTGTCGTAAATAATTGCCTAAAGTCATGATACAACAGTGAGAGCAAAAATTGATGATGGTTCATAAATTTAATCCGTTGGTGCAAATGAATCAGCAGCAAGTTCACTGCTTTCTCTTTTGAAGTCTTTTATTTTCAGAACTATAAAATGTTCATTGTAACTCTCAGTGGTTAGGGGAAAAAAGCACATTTTTTTTGGTAGCAGATCTTTTTAACAAAAGGATTTGTGACTGATTTCTGAAATCTAAACACAGTGCAAACATTTTGGGTGGGTTTTTCTTTTTTTTATTAATTAATTAATTTATTTATTTAAACGATCTTATTTATTTATTTATTTATTTGTCAGAGAGAGAGAGAGCACAAGCAGGCAAAGTGGTAGGCAGAGGCAGAGAGAGAACCAGGCTCCCTGCTGAGCAAGGAGCCTGATGTGGGACTCCATTCCAGGATCCTGGGATCATGACCTGACCCGAAGGCAGTGGCTTAACCAACTGAGCCATCCAGGTGTCCCAGTTTTTTTCTTTTTTAAAATAAAAACCTTTAACATATAACAGTCAAGACAGAAACTAGTGCTTGGAGTTAGACTGAACTTCCTACTCCTGGTACAACAAGCTGCAAATGCTAACTGATATTCTGAGGAAGTGGTTCTCAATCTTGAGCTTGTCCTGCAATCCCTGGCTGCGCTTGTTAAAGCCAGGGTTGTTGGATCCCACCTAAGAGTTTCTGATTCAGTAGATGTGGGGAAAGGCCCGAGAATCTGCATTTCTAACAAATTCTTATGAGTTATTCATCTGGGCTCTATACTTTAAGAACCAGTGTTTTGGGGCAACCACTCAGGAATGACTTCCTCTATTATCTCCCATCTCTCCCTTCCTTCTATTTAATCCGAAACTGTTTGCACTTGCTATTATTACCTGGGAGCCCATATTCTTGGCACCATATTCTGTCTTCAATTCCTGAACTCTTTTTCTAACATTTTGGATATTGGCATGTTCTTTTTCTCTGGCTTTCCTCAGTCACCTGGACTTGACACCTCCCACTGCCATAGCCTTTTCATTGCCTACTTTACTGTGCAGTGTTATGTTATACTAAATTCCGTTGCAGCCCCGTAGCCAATGTCCCTCTTCTTCTCTCCTCTTCCCCTCCTTGAAGCTCACAAGCACACTCTTCTATTGCTCATAATGAACAGTAGGGGTGGAATTTGGTGAGATAAGGTTAGGGTGTATTGATCTTCTCAAGTTAATCCATGCTGGGAACTAGGAGCACATGAAGTTTTCCTTAATAGTCCAAATAGAATCCTCCTTGAGATCTACCAATTTAGAAATTTGTGGAATGATCTTATCTCTTCTGAATGTTGTATAATCTTCATTTTATTCCTGCTCTGCATCTTTCTTTCATGTGCCCTGTGAGGAGCACTGTTAAGAACAGCATTGTAACATTTCCTCCGTTTCAACTCGATATCTCTTTCCTGACTACGGTGGTTCCTGATGCTTTTCCTCACTTCCTGTTTATGATCTGATCTTTGCCTCTTGGTCCTAATGATTGATATTACTCTGCTCTACTTACCAGATCATATCTGCTTAAACGCGTCCCCTCTGAGTAAGCCCTATTTCTGGAAACATAGTGTAGAGCAATAACTTAGCTTTATAGAAATTGGCTTCAAAAAGTAGCAAAAGTAAGCACTCTGACATATATATATATATATCTTATACATTTTATTGTGTAACTTACAGTGATACATTTGCAGCAAAGACTAACAGATGCTATGAAGCTAGGAAAGTCTTTCTCAACCAATTCCAAGTGAGAATCAGGCCATATTGCAATAAAGCATCCATTGCATGCTATAGATTAATTTCTCTCCTATGCATCTAGAATGGTACTAGTTTTATAACCAGCTTGGGAGAACTGAGAGAATTGTCACTCAAATCATTTTTCCCGTTCTGTGGCTGAGATGGGTGGAGACTATGACTTCCTGTGTCCTGCAGAGGACACGTGTTTAAGTGTTGCCAATGGTTTTGTGATTGCCCAGGGTAAGGTCCTGCTACACTAAAGAAAGGCCCAATGGAGCAACGGCAGATTTAAGCTTAAGATTGAGGGTCCCTTGCTTGCATAAGCCTATCCCCAGGCTTTGGGAGAAACCATATAAATGTTGAATTTGTCAGCTTTTATTTCTTAAGTAAGGCCCTCCTCCCAAACCAAATACATTCTAGACGCCAGAAAACCTAGATCTGCTGCTGCTCTTCTTAGTCAAACTATATTCATCTGAAGCTCCACGATAATTACCTTTTATCGTTTCTGTAACTGTCTTAAGCAAAGTACATTACATGCATCTCAGTCAGGGTCTAGGTGCAATTTTTTACTGTCATAGATACCATATTTCTAAATGGTACATGGATTACATAGAAATGACTAGGGCTGGGGCACCTGGGTGGCTCAGTGGGTTAAAGCCTCTGCCTTCAGCTCAGGTCATGATCCCAGGGTCCTGGGATCGAGCCCCGCATCGGGCTCTCTGCTCAGCGGGGAGCCTGCCCCTCCCACCTGCCTCTCTGCCTACTTGTGATCTCTCTCTGTGTCAAATAAATAAATAAAATCTTAAAGAAAAAAAAAAAGAAAGAAATGACTAGGGCTTATCCAGGTATAGTGGTGCTACAATCATGTTTGCAATCATTGGCACTGTGCAATAATGACCAGTCAGCAAATATGCATGAGGCATGGAAGCCCTGGCTGGGACCCACAACATGTGGGTTTCCTTCCCTCCCTTCCCTTTCCTTTCCTTTCCTTTCCTTTCCTCTCTTTTTCTCTCAATTTCCTTCCTTCCTTTTTTGTGAAATAATAACAGAGAAGGAAGGAAAAAAGGGAAGAGAAGGAAGAGGGAGGGAAGTGAACAGGAAAGAAAGAAACAAGTTGTGATATATGGTATTTACAAAATCTTCTCACTTTATTCTTCAGGCATATGGCTGCCCTCTGACATTGCCCATAGTTATATGCTTTTTATTTCCACTACATATACATACATACATACGTACGTGTGTGTGTGTGTGTGTGTGTGTGTGAGTGAGCACATAGGTAATATCACATTCAGAACTGTAATTTAGGGGCACCTGGGTGGCTCAGTTGGTTAAACATCTGCCTTTGGCTCAGCATGATCCTGGGATCCTGGGATCGAGTCCCTTATCACACTCTCTCCTTGGCGGAGAGCCTGATGCTCCCCCTGTTTGTGCTCTCTCTCTTTGTCGAATAAAAAAAAAATAATACCTTTTTTAAAACTATAATTTAAATGTGATATTACCAAACAATTTATGGGAATTATATGGGTTTTCTTGATATCGCCCCATTCACTCACTCACACATAGACTAAACCAATAGCTATATAGTATAGAGCATCTACTCAATATTGATGTGATTACTGATGCCATTTGAATTATATAAAGAGAAACAGATTTCTGGGGTTTTAAACCCTGTTGAGCTAAATAGGAGCCTTATAATCTGTTCTTTTTTGTTTTTTTTTTTTGAAATATAGTCTCTTAAATTTAGGAAAATTGATCTAATTTAGATTTTAGACTTCCTAAAATTAGATTATGCCCAGCCTCCTCTCCAGACCTATGACAAACTCTAAAATTACAAAATTTAAGCTCTTTAACACTGTCTCTCCTACATCATCTCCTGCCATTCCCACCTTCACACCTTATGTTCAAACAAAATTGGGCTGCTTAAAATTCTCTAATCCCTTTGGCTCCAAGCTAGTGATAGGAGTTAAGTACATACACAGAGACTTATCTTCCACAGCCCCCTGGTGTGGGTGTCTCCGCCTTATGGGAGGTTAAGTCGCTAATAAGCATGCCAAGATCTCTAATGTAAAACACCAATTCTAAGAGGTGGAGGATATTTAATTATAACAGTTTTAAATTATAGTAAAACAAAACAAAAAAATACAGTGGAATCACGATTTTTTTTTTTTTTAAATCACTTGACATTGCAGAATAGTGCAAAGATCAGGTGTAGCAACTTCTGGTTGCGTTGGCAATCCTTGTCGTTCCAGGAGACGCGTGGTATGTAAAACTATGAATAAACAGATCCTAAATAGAATGCCTAGGATTGCAGTTCTGTACCTTATTTCAGACAATTACTGACAGCATTTAATGGAAAATACGGTAAACTGTACCACAGGAAATAAGATCTTCCTCCTGCATGTTTTTTTTCCCCCATGGAAAGAAAACTTTCCATGGGAAGCAGGAGAGAAAGCCAATTCTAAATGAATGATCTACAAAACCAAGTTACTGATTTTGGACTTAATTTAGCCTGCGTCCAAATAAATAAGGAGAGGCCTAGAAGAGAAATGACCAAAAATACATAAATAAGTCAATAAAAATAGGGGTTATTCCTGTCCCTTCAAAATGACACTAAAGAGATAGGAGATTAGTCACAAACCATCTCAGCAGAGCTGAAAATTGGGGCAATTCCCCAGAACTCCCATGTGGGGAAGTGGGGGCGGAGTGTGTTACCACTGAGCAAACAACCGGCTGACAACAGCAGGACGGTGACTCGGGGCAGGGAGTCTCTTCTGAGAGAGGAAGTGGCTCAGCCACTGTTGGAGGGCGGTGTGGGCTCGTGTCTGTAGTCAGTACATGAGGACCTCCACTGTCTTCAAAAAAAAAAAAAAAAAAAAAGGGGGGATGGGCTTACCTGGGTGGCTCAGTCAGTTAAGCAGCTGCCTTTGGCTCAGGTCATGATCCCAGGGTTCTGGGATCGAGCCCCACATAGGCTCAGCCTGGAGCCTGCTTCTCACTCTGCCCCTCCCCCTTCTCTTGCTTTCTCTCTCTCCTTCTTTCAGACAAATAAATAAATAAAATCTTTTTAAAAGCGGGGGGAATGTACTTCATCTCCCTTATTCTTCCCAAACTGTATACTCCAGTGCCCCTGATTTTCACATGAAATGCGATACCATCCAAATAAAGATGTTGGCTAACCAGGTGGAAGGAAGGGTGAAGTTGTGATATTTGTCCCTGCCCAAACTTTCTAGTATTCCATAAAGAGAAGTCAATGCTGTTAGATCACTTTGGGGGAGGAAGAAAAAAGAAAGAGAAAAAGAACAAATCTGAGGCCAATCCAACAGCTAGATAAGGTTTAAGGATTTTTAGCTACTTGGTCAGCCTTTTAGAAAAGACCCAAGAAACATGAGAGAACTACAAAGTGTAAGTGTAGCCCAGTTAGGAGGAAAGATCCAAACAAGAATGGAACTGCAGAAAAAAAAAAAAAAAAAAAAAAAAGAATGGAACTGCAGGAAATCATTCTGCCTGATCAAGTTTGTGAACCTCAGTTATTATTGTGCATAATATCAAAACAGGAAACTGAGCAAATACCTATCCTTTCTCTGAAGCAGTCTGAGTTGCTTCTGAACCTAAGGAAGCCTGTAGCCAAAAAATTAGAAGACAAAACGAAATCTAAATGGATCATTTGTTTGGTCCTGGTGAGAACTCAGTCATAAGAAAATAGACTTCTTTTGTTAGAAATCATTCTCCCTCCATTAGATTGTCAAGTGCCTGCTGCAACCTAATCTGCACAGTTTGAGTTGTATCTGAATTCAAAAATTGTTGTTCCATAGAGTGAACCAAGGACAGCTCCTAAAGCCACTTTGAGAAGTAAAAAGTCTGATCCTAAATCATTCCTGGTAATCTTAGAAAATGGGTTAATACATTATTTCCTCGTATTTCTCCAAAGGCTTCCAACCATCTTTTCCTGAATGGATCCCCGAATACCAATATCCTGGTGCATACCTAACCTCCCTCAAGATACCACACCCCTAAAAAACAAACAAAAAATAAGATGAAATGAAAAACGGCAAAGAAGAGCTCTTAGAAATGAACAATACAAGAGACAAAATGTCTGATAAATGACGTGAAAGATAGAGGTAAAAAATCTCTCAGAAAAAATCTGACAAAAAGACAAAGAAAAAGACCTTAGTAAAGAAAATGTAATAGATCCTAAGGATCGATCTAGGAGAACATCTGAAGAAAGAGGATTTCCAGAAAAAGAGAACAAGAAAATTTCCTGGAGCTGAGGCCATGAGTCTTCAGACTGAAACGACTCGATTGATTATCAGCAGAGTAAAAGGGGAGAGACCCACACCAAGGCATGTAGTCAGGAAATTTTGGAACATCAGGACTGTTACTGCTCATTGGCAGTAATTTAGGATCCTAAAGGACAACGAAACTATTCTTCAAATATTTGTGAGACAGTGATTTTCACCTAGACAAATTAAGGGTCAAGTATGACAGCAAATGTAGACATGTGGGCATTCAAACATAGTTTCTACATTTGTAGAAACTACTAGAGAATGTACTCCAGATGAGGGAGTAGACATGACAGTAACAAAGGGATCCAATACAGGGAGGAGGCAAAGCAAACTTCCAAACTATTAATAGCCAAAGGACACCCCAACTGACAGCTGGATAATGAACCCAATAATAAGTCAATCAAGATCAGAGCAGAAGGATGGTGGGGAGCCTTCCTCTGGGGACAAACAGAATTCATAGATTATTTGTAATGTTTGAGTACTCAAAAAATAATGATATTTGATGTTTAAAAATTTCTCATGAAAAATTGAGAAATGAAGCAGTTACTAACACTAAGAAATGACAAGATGAGGCAGTGAATGCTAGGAAAAACAACGTCTTACAGGAAAGAATATGAGTCTGAAGTGTCAACATTTACATGACCATAAAAATGTAAACACTGGATATTGATTTAACCAAAACTTGTGGTGTAACTATCTTGGGAGAGTATAAGATTATTTTTTAAAGATTTTATTTATTTATTTATTTATTGGAGAGAGAGTGTGTGTGGGAGGAGGAGCAGAGGGAGAGGGACAAGCAGACTCTGGGCTGAGCACAGAGCCTGACTCACGGCTGGATCTCATGACCGTGAGATCATGATCTGAGCCAAAATCCAGAGTTAGGCATTCAACCCAGTGAGTCACCCAGGCACCTGGGAGAGTGGCAGATCTAAGAAAATGGGATTGGTGGTATAAGAGATGGAAATCCTCATTTATCATAATAGGGTATTCATAAATACATTTGAAATTAATTAAATAAGGCATACCAGTATCAGCAGATTGTTTAGAAATGTGGAGGTAAATACCAGAAAAAAGTGTTAAGTGTTACCTTTCAAAGAGTTTCACCTGGGGAATGAGATGCAGATGAGCAAGGGATTATAGTAAAATTACTGTATTTTTTCAGTACTGTATTTTTAAATGGTTATTACTTTACTAAACTTTCCCTTTTCCTTCCCTTAAACACACACACACACACACACACACACACACACACACACGCTTCTATGAATTAAGACTTTTTAGTGTTCAAATATGTCTTAAGAAAGAAAACAAGATAGACTAATTTCCATTTTTGTCATAACTTAGTTTATGGACTTCATTACCTTGACCACTGAATGATATCAAGACTTTGAATTGAGATGAGAGGTTTAATTCTAGGACATTGGAAGTTGTCTGGGACATAGCTTGTTAGGTTAAGGTTAGGATATGATAGGGCCTGGAGCTGTGGGAGTGCTGTTGGGGTGCTTTGGATGGTAGATCACAAATTAGGGTGCCCAGAACATAACCACTCTTGACACTAGTTCAAATAGTACCCTTGTGCAAGTTAGGAAAGAACACACTCTCGAGACATTTTACTGTCATCTGTCAGAAAATCATGGAAACACATGCACAAATCAGTGACGACTATGGATGTGAAGAGAGTCCTTTGGAATCCGGCATTTCATCATCAGGCAAAAGCACCGCCTGTAGCTAAAGATGAGGAGAGGACTGAGAAGCAATGTGAAGATTCCGGTGGAAGACCTTACCTGTTTTATAATTTCCTTGGAATTATTGAGAGGTTCACAGGAATATTTTGTAGATTCTTTCCCCCTAAACAAGGAGCTATAAAGATAGGACATGTGTCTTATTTCTAGGTATCGCTTCTTTTAAAGAGCAAAGTTCATAATAAACACTCATAATTTCACAAATGAAAGATTGATCTATTAAAATTATAAAATTTTCTTTGCTTTCTGTCACTGGAATTGTGTGGGGGTTTTCTTGTTTGTTTTTTGTTTTTTGGTTTTTGGTTTTTTACCCTTGAGAAGTTTAGAACCAGGGTGTCCTGGCCGCCTTTCTGGATTTGAGTTCCAATATTATCACTTTCTAGTTTGTGACCCTGAGCAAGTTCCTTAACATTTCTGAGCTAAGTTTCTTTATATGAAGAATAGAGTATATGCAGTACCTACTTCAAAATTCTTTATGAGGATTAAATAAGATAATATTTAGAAAGTATTTCAGAAATCGGCATACAGTAAACAATATGTTTTACTATTATGAACTAATTCAAGCACACCTCACCTTTACTTATATTCACAATTAACAGTTGTGTCTGTTGGGATTTGTATTAGCAGGTAGTAGCAGACAACAAAGCAGGATCTTTAACTGTTTGTTTCTCAGGTAAAAGAACTTTGGGGATTGGTGGTCTACATTTCACAGGGTAGTGCCAAAGTCATCAGAGACTCAGCCTGCTCCTATATTCCTACTGTGCCTTTTGTAACCATAGCTTCTATCTGCAAAGTTTCCTCATGGTCCAAGATGACTGCTGAAGCTCCAGCCCCCATGTTTGAGTTCTAGGCAAGAAGCAAGACAGAAGAAAAAGTAAAAAGGCTTCATGTAAGCTGGTTCTCCTCTCTTAAGGGGCCTTTCTGAATCTCATGTCTAGCTGCAGTAGAGGCTGTAAAAAGGAGTCTTTTATCTAATCACATAGCTACCTGGAATACAATCAAAGTAAGAAGAAGAGAATCAATATTTGTTTGGCAGCTAACCTCTCTCATAACTGTAAATCAAGACCTGAATGTTGCCATCATTATGAAAGTTTTAATTGGTCTAAACACAACTCCCTAATTATGTTGTTTGTCTCTGCCCAATGGTAAAGTCATGCTTGAGCCACTAGAATGGGAGTTTTCTTAAAGTTTGTGGGAGGGTAATTCACTGCAAGGTACAAAACTAAGATTTTGTCACCAGTTGTTTATCTTTTGCTTTCAGGATACAAATATATACAGATATATACATGTATTTTGTCATTCTGTATTGTTCATAGATCATAGGATATCTCCAAACTGTATGTAAAGGGATAAAGTCAGCTGATACAGAAGGATCAACTCTTTCCTTACCTCAATCATTTAAAAATGGTATAGCTAAAATTAGCCTAGAAAACATATGATCTTATAATTGACAGACTTTTCCAGTGAGAATATTCTAAGAACTAAGATGTGATATGACATAAAATGTTAAAAAAAATCTACTCTTTTTAGGGTACATTCTTACCTTTTATATAAAAGATAATTTAAGTAGTGAAGATGAGGCTGTGGAGGAGGAACAATTTTGAGGAGAGAAATTATAATTATTTTTTGAGAACTAAAGCTTAATAGTCAACATAAAGACATCACTGGTTTAAAGGATCTACCATGGACAAGGCGGATGATCAACTATCCTGGTTTGCCTGGGACAATCCCAGTGTTAAAACTGAAAATACCAAATCCTGAGAAACCTTCAGTTTTGGGCAAACTGAGACCATTGGTTACTCTACTTTTAGCTAATGATCAGGTTAGCTGGTTTAGAGTTGTGTGAGAGAAATTATTACATTTTTATCAGATATGGATAACAAAAAACCCAACAGATGGTTCACTGTGAAGAAACACTGATTTCTTCACCTTCAGAGGTGAAGGTGGATATTTCTGGAAATGCGACAGGTAGAAGGACTCAGCTCAATAGTCACAGCTTATCAGTCTGTGGTTGTTGCCACGTTATGAGCATGTATCTGTGGATCTGTCTGCTATTGACAGTGAGTCATGCTTGCACATAAAATAAATATTAATGAATGAAGAGGATTTTTATAGTAAACTTCAACCTTAACTCTAAGTATTAGACATTAATGCTCACACCTGATATTTTTAGTTCTCATACAGGATTCCCAAATAATATACAGGTTGTCAAGTTAAATTTGTATTTCAAATAACTAATGAAAAATTTTAGTTTAAGTTTGTCCTGAAAATTACGTAGACCTACTTGTCCTAAAAAATTATCCATTTTTTTATTTAAAATTCAAATTTAGGCAGGGATCTTGTATTTTTATTTGCTCTATGTGACAACTCTATGGGAAGAAAATCACAGTGTGGGGCGCCTGGGTGGCTCAGTGGGTTAAAGCCTCTGCCTTCGGCTCAGGTCATGGTCCCAGGGTCTTGGGATCAAGCCCCGCATAGGGCTCTCTGCTCAGCGGGGAGCCTGCTTCCCTTCCTCTCTCCCTGCCTGCCTCTCTGCCTACTTGGGATCTCTGTCTGTCAAATAAATAAATTAAAAATCTTTAAAAAAAATGAAAAGAAAAGAAAATCACAGTGTGCTTGTTGGTACCAGTACAAACACAGTTTCTTGCCTTGGTAGTGCTCTCTAAGAGGCCACAGCACACTTCTGTTTCTCCAATGAGCACCCTGTCATCCTCTCCATGGTTCTTACCATTCTCCTTATTCAACTTAGCCTTTTCAGAAAAGGTCCTGGCTGCTTCACTGAGAAAAAGCACTGGGGAATTAGAGGAGGATATAAAGTAGAATTCCTTCAATCCTGTCTTTATCCTCTCTCCCCAAATATTTGGGTCCATGTTCCTATCCTTTCTTCTTTAGTTCCTAACTCAGAACTGAGATCCTCCTTCTGTTCAGTCTTTCCCCTACAAGATGGATTCCAAAATCTTGGAATCCATCTTGTAGGAAATGCTGCTCCCTCCCTGTGGCTTCTCTTTCTTCACCATGTGATCAGTCATGGCTCTTTGATCTTTCACCAAAGGCTCTCCAGGGCCTTCTAATTGCCATCTTCTCTCTCTCTCTCTCTCTCTCTCTTTTTGAACACTCAAACTCTCTGAGAAGCAGTGTGTACCGCTATGTCCCACACCTGACTAATCAGAAGCATACCTGGAAAATTTTATTAAATGACTGGCTTCAAGATCTTTCCACAGACCTACTAAATCCTAGGAGAGACCCTCACAATGGCTAGCCAGTTCTGCCTCCTGAATATCTCTGAGGTATTCAGGTTTCGTTCCTGCCTCGGAGAGCCTACTGTCCCGGCACTGGTCCAGGTGACGTGACTCCTGTCGGGATTCCTACAGCTCTCTTTCAGTTTCCTCCAAGCCTCTGATATACACACGCACCTCTGAATCTGAATACACATGCACTTCATCCTCAGATTAACTGTAAATTCATATTTTATCTCACCACATTTCTAATTTGAGTCCTTAACTGACTTCCCTTGCCTTCAGGATAAAATCCAAGTCCCTTAGCCTACTAAACAGAGTTCTTAATTGTGTGGCCACTGCTAGCCATGCAGCCCAATCACTCATCACCCTTCTCTCCAAGAACACTTAACTACTGAAGTTTCTTCAGGCACTGGGCAATCTCGTTTCTCAGGTTTTTCTTGTGCACTTTCAAAGCTCCTCTTACCTGGAACACCTGTAGCTACTTTAACCTCATGCCTCCTTATCCTTTAAGATAAGGAATTATCTGTTTACCTCTCAACCCTTGCTATATTGATAGTGAGCTCCTGGAGGGCAAACGAGGTATTTCTTTTTGTGACCTCATTATACACTAAACATCAGAAGATATTGTTGTAGGTACTCCATCAAAAAAAGAATGCCTGAATATTGAATTAAACATATTAAAAAGCCAACGAGTTATTTCTTGGGGGAAGAAGTGTTAGAGGGGTGTCTGGGCGGCTCAGTTGGTGGCTCAGGGGCTGCCTTCAGCTCAGGTTGTGATGTCAGGGGCCTGGGATTGAGCCCTGAATCGGGCTCTCTGCTCAACGGGGAGCCTGCTTCTCCCTCTTCCTCTGCTTGCTGCTCTGCCTACTTGTGCTCTCTCTCCATCTCTCTAATAAATAAACTTTAAAAAATAAATCTTAAAAAAAAAGAACTATTAGAATGCAAGTTAAATTTTAGAGGGCAATGAAACTTAGAATATAATCTTTAGAAAGGAACAGGATCTGGGGCGCCTGGTGGCTCAGACATTTGAGCGCCCAGCTCTTGATTTTGGCTCAGATCATGATCTCAGGGTTGTGGGATGGGTTCAGTTTCAGGCTCCATACTCAGCATGGAGTCCACTTGAAGATTCTGTCTCTCCCCTGCCTCTCCTCCCCTTTACCCTGCTTGTGAACGTACATGCCCCCCCTCCAATAAATAATAACTTTAAAAAGAGAGAGAGAGAAAGGAACAGGATCTCAGAGTTCACACAGTCCAGTTTATAATTACTATAGATTAACAAAATTTTAAAAATTAAATGTAACTCAGATGTACACATATACTTCATCAGAACCAACTGAGTCCATAGTCAACTATGTTTGCTATTTTGTTTTGTTTTGTTTTCCTGTGTCCTTGATTTTTTTCCCCAGTGGTAAAAACTTATGCTTTATTAAACACACATGCAAACTATAAAACTATGTCCTTGATTCTTTGGTCTTTCCTTTGCTTTTCTTTCTGTTTACCATAAAGCCCCACACTAGCTACCAAGTTTCTTAGTGCATCTGGCAAATCTACCTAGAAACCTCAATTCTAATGACTAGTTTGTTTTGCTAGTCAGCCCTGTATTTGAGTCTGTGCTAAATAGTTCAAACATTTAAGCCCATCTTTGTTCTGCCTGTGAATAGAATGTGTTAGCTGAGTGAAACAACTTATTTCCTTTCACCAGTGCAGACATTATCATCAACGTTTTATGTGTTCTTCATATTTTTTTCTAATAATTTCCTCCACATTAACTAGAAATTATAAAATTTCCAAGCAACACTGAGTTCCTATAGGAATAATATTTTCCTTATTCAGGATTACAGGGATCACTCATATACTTGTGTATGCTAGATTTGCAGACACATGTAAAAATATTTATTAATCTCTCTTGTTTCACCTTTTATGTACAATTTGTCTTCTGTTGCAAGTAACATAGTGTAGGGTGTTAACTTACTTTTTCCTCCAATTTTTTTATTGTGGTAAAATACATAACATAAAATTTATCATCTTACCATTTTTTTAAAGATTTTATTTATTTATTTGACATACAGAGATCATAAGTCGGCAGAGAGGCAGGCAGAGAGAGGGGGGAAAAGCAGGCCCCCCGCTGAACAGAGAGCCCAATGTGGGGCTCGATCCCAGGACCCTGGGATCATGACCTGAGCTTAAGGCGGAGACTTAACCCACTGAGCCACCCAGGCGCCCCTCATCTTACCATTTTTAAATACCCAGCTCAATGGTATTAAGTCCATTCATATTGTTGTGCAATCATCGCCACTATCCATCTCCAGAAGTCTTTTCATCTTGGAAAACCCTGAAGCTCTATTCCATTAAACAATAACTCCTCGCTATGCCCTTCCCTCGGCCCCTGGCAACCACCATGTTACTTTCTGTCTCTATGATTTTGACTACTTTAAGTACTTTATATGAATGGAGTCATATGGTATGTGTCTTTTTGTGACTGGCCTATTTCACTTAGCTCAATGTGTTCAGTGTTCATCTGTGTTGTAGCAAGTGTCAGAATTTCCTTTCTTTTTAAGGCTGAATAATATGCCACTGTATGTATATACTGCATTTTGCTTATCCATCCCTCTATCTGTCTATGGGCATTTGGGTTGCTTCCATATTTTACCTATTTTGAATAATACTGCTATGAACATAAGCATACAAATATCTCTTTAAGATTCTGCTTTCGGTTCTTTTGCATCAGTATCCAGAAGTGGAAATTACTGGATCATATAGTAATTCTATTTGTTATTTGTTTTAAGATTTTATTTATTTTTTATTTGACAGACAGAGATCACAAGTAGGCAGAGAGGCAGGCAGAGACAGAGGAGGAAGCAGGCTCTCCGCTAAGCACAGAGCCCGATGTGGGGCTCGATCCCAGCACCCTGGGATCGTGACCTGAGCTGAAGGCAGAGGCTTTAACCCACTGATCCAGCCAGGCGCCCCCTATTTGTTATATTTTAAAGAATTGTCACACTGAAGGGTTCTAAGTTGTCTCCCAACACTTATTTCTGTTTTGTTATTGTTGTTTTGTTTTTTGATAATAGCCATCCTAATTGGAGTTAGGCAGTAACTTGTTTTTATTATTAGGATTATTTGGCTGATTTTAAATAATTGGATAGCCTACAGTTATTTTTAAGTATGTTTATAAAGCTTTTTTAGTTGCTGTTAACAGATAATTGATAAAACATACTGCTCTCATTTCCTGATTATTGATCTTGTATGGTTCTGACACCAAATAATTGGTCACCTTGAATTGGTGACAATATCATGTATGCTTACCAACCTTGAAATTTGGTATTAAAGTCCGAAAAGGCAACTGGCTTTTTTTTGGGGGGGGGGCGTGTTATTTAACAACTATATTTGATAAATAATAAAATTAATAAAAACAAAATGAAACTTTTTTTTACCTGAAGAGACAAATCACTGATACTCCTTAAAACTGAACTCTTTTAAGTGACATTTTAACCTCTCAGAGGTTGGTGAATATATTGTGGGTAGAATAAGAAAAAAGTGTTTCACAAATGATTCTTGTTTTCCTTTGGTGACTTGAATATTTTAGAAGCCAAAAATACCTTTTGGATATGCCATATCTATATGACCTAAGATGACTTTTTCATAAAGCAGGGGATGCAAGGGATACATTAAGTACATGGGTCTGGACTTCTGAGACGTATGGAACAGACTCTTGAATTGTTTACTATCAACATGAATCATTATGTAGCTACTAGCTACCTTTTATTTAATACCAATTATATGACAGGCACTACACTAGGTATTTTGTTATCTTATTAAATCTTCCCTCCAGTGAAGTGGGTAATTTCATTTCCATTTTATAAATGGGGAAATTAATATGCAAAGAGAAAATTCAAAATGGGCGGAGTCAGTTGCTAGGTAAGTGACAGTCAATTTTCCAATTCAGGCCGGTCAAGGCTACTAATTTTGAAGGTTAAATAAAATAACCCGGGGGCGCCTGGGTGGCTCAGTGGGTTAAGCCGCTGCCTTCGGCTCAGGTCATGATCTCAGGGTCCTGAGATCGAGTCCCACATCGGGCTCTCTGCTCAGCAGGGAGCCTACTTCCGCCTCTCTCTCTGCCTGCCTCTCTGCCTACTTGTGATCTCTGTCTGTCAAATAAATAAATAAAATCTTTTAAAAAAATAAATAAATAAAATAAAATAACCCAAGTGGAAACAACCCAAATGTCCACTGATGGGTGAATGGATAAATAGTATATGATATACACATTCAACGAAATATTATTCAGTCTTAGAAAAGCAATGAACTTCTGATACATTCTACAACATAGATAAACCTGAGGTCATTATGCTAAGTGAAATAAGCCAGATACAAAAGGATGAATATTATATGATTCTACTTATATGAGGTACTCAACAATAGTCCATTCATAGGGACGTAAAGTAGAATAGTGGTTGCTAGGAACTAGGAGGAGAGAGGAATGGGGAGTTAGAATTTCATGAGCACAGAGCTTCAGTTTGGAATGATGGAAAAGTTCTGGAGATGAACAGTAGTGATGGTTGCACAACGATGCAAAAGTATTAGTGCCACTAAGCTGTACCCTTAAAAATAGTTAAAATGGGAGACCTGGGTGGCTCAGTGAGTTAAGCCTCTGCCTTCAGCTCCGTTCATGATCTCAGGGTCCTGGGATGGAGCCCTGCATTGGGCTCTCTGCTCAGCGGGGAGCCTGCTTCTCCCTCTCTCTGTCTGCCTCTCTGTCTCCTTGTGATACCTGTCTCTGTCAAATAAACAAATAAAAACCTTAAAAAAATAGTTAAAATAGTAAATTCTATGCTAGGTGTATTTACCATAACAAAAAGTAACTTATGAAAACTCTTTGGTAGACCTATAGGCCATTATAGGGCCAATACAAGGTTGAAAATCATGAGACTCTATTGGTAATAATAAATGAAAGTGAGAAGGTGATCATTAGTGAGATGTCATTTAAGTGATCAGACCTAGTTCTACTTATATTTACAATAAAACAGGGAAATTGTCAGGGAGAAACATTAGAAATTTCCTAAACTTATTTATGGAATATGACATTTTTGGTTATCTCTTGGAATGTTTTTTGTTGATATTAAAAATTCTTAAAAAACAAGACAACATTCTATGAAAGGATACCACTATGCCTCTATTGTGTAGCAATCAAGTGGAGGCTTCCATCAGTTGTAGTCAACAAATCAATAATGAGGACTTACTGTATGCAGGGTTCCATATTAAACACTGAAAGGAGACACATATATCTTATCTTTCTCTGCAGCCCATGCCTGACGCCAGGGAAAGTAAGCCTAGAGAAAAAGCTGTAAAAAAGGGGTGAGTCAGCCAAGTGGCTAAAGTCTTTTGAAAGGAATGTTACAAAAGGACACAGAGATAGTCTGATACACAGATGAGCATGCACACTCTCACTCTCTGAAACTAAGTCAGATTTAAAAAAAAATTCTAGAAGACCAGGGGCGCCTGGCTGGCTCAGTGGGTTAAAGCCTCTGCCTTCGGCTCAGGTCATGATCCTAGGGTTCTGGGATCAGAGCCCCACATCGGGCTCTCCGCTCAGCAGGGAGCCTGCTTCCTTTCCTCTCTCTGCCTGCCTCTCGGCCTACTTGTGATCTCTGCCAAGTAAATAAATAAAATTTAAAAAAAATGAAAAAAAAATTCTAGAAGACCAGATGCTGATGGATAGTTTTTGTATCAATTTTTTTTCCTCCTGTCCCTATTTTAGGGTATGATGTTTCCACCTTCTACCTTTAGCATTTTAAACACATGCATAAGAGAAGCGTGCAGAAAGTGAAGCAAATCACCTCCATCTGTCCACTTGCCTGAAGCCAAGTTCCTAACTCGGAGTGAAAAGGGATATATGTATAGGTACAAAGTACCCATTATTTCTGGAAAAACATTGAATTATTGCAAATCCAAGACAAATGCAGTTACTTCAATTGAAAAATAAGCAAATGACCAGATCAGCAAAATGATCTCCAGATGGTCAATAAAGATATCAAAAAGAAGTTTAACTTTATTAATTTTATTAATTTATTAATTTATTACTCATCAGAGAAAGCCAAATTGAAATCACAATGAAATACAACTGTATTTTCATCATAATGGTTTAAATTAAATGGTTGAAATAAAAAAAAAGACACTATCAAATGTTTGAACATTTGGAATGTTTGAGCCATGGAATTCTCATATGCGTATGGAATTCTCATATGCTGATGAGAGGATGAGAGAAGGGAAAATTAGCATAACCATTTTGGAAAACTGTTTGGCAGTTTTCTGCTCAAGTTGAATATACATACATAAATATATATATTCACTCTAAAATCTAGCATATCCACTTGTAAGAATATACTCATCAGAAATAATTACATATATTCACCCAAACATATATAAGAATATTCTTAGCACTGTTGGTCATAGTAGCCTTGTTATGGGTTAAATTGTGCCTACCCCTCCCCCCAATTTATTTATTTATTGACTATTACAAAAGTTTATTTAACAAAAAAGTTCAATATGAAAATGCACACGACCTGATGTTTATATTGTAGTAAAACAGGTACTATGGAGAGGGGACATGTGGAAGCAGTTGATTCTTCTGATGAACACATCCATTGTATATACTCCTTCTAAGGCTTCTAACATGATGATACTAGTTCCTCGTATTACCACCATCCCAGTATTGTTCTGTTGCCCACTAGTTGCCATCTCCACACATTCATCTATCACAAGATTCATAAATGGAGCGAATCCCCGCAATATTCCTTGAACATGTCTGCCACCATTTAATTTCAGTTATAATTTCTTGTCCATAAATTTTTTCAACTCGGGAGGGTGAGCTTTGCTCATGGTGTCTACTCGGCAAGCTCAAAGATGCCTCCCCCCCGCCCCCAATTTATGTCTTGAAGTCCTAACCCCCAGTATCTCAGACTATGGCCTTATTTGGAAATAGGGTCATTGCAGATGTTATTAAAGTGAGGTCATAGTAGGGTGTAGCCCTGATCTGACTGATGACCTTTAAGAAGGGGAAACTTTGGACACACACACACACACACACACACACACACACACGCAAGGAGACTGCCATGTAAAGATGAAGGCAGAGGGTGGGGTAATGCTTTTACAAGACAAGGAATACCAAAGTCTGTCAGACAACCACCAGTAGCTAGGGGAAAGGCATGGGACAGATTTTCCCTTATATCCCTCCAAAGCAACCAACCCTGCTGACACTTGGTCTCAGACTTCAATCCTCCAGAACATGATATAATAAATTTCTGTTGCTCAAGAAACTCAATTTGAGATATTTTGTTATGGCAGCTCTAGGAAACTAATACAAGCCCCAAATTAGAAACAAGCCAAATGTCACAGTAAAACAGGTAAATAAAGTAGGGTGTATTCCTGCATTGGAGTACTATACAGCAACAAAAATGAACTAGCTACAACTACACTCAACTATATGGATAAATCTTAGGAATATAAAGTTAAGTAAAAAAATCAGACTCGAAAGCATACGTATAGTATGACTCCATGTATATAAATCAAATAGATAAATTAGCCAAAACGAATTTGTGGTGTTCCGAGTCAGGATTTTAGTTACTTTTGTACGGAAGAAGAGACAGGAATAGGGCCAAAGTTTCTTCTGAGGTTCTGGAAATATTCTATTTTTAAAAAATTTTTTATTTTAAAGGTTTTTATTTATTCATTTGTCAGCAAGAGGGAGCCCAAACAGAGGGAGAGGCAGGCAGAGGGAGAAGAAAGCTCCCTGCCGAGCAAGGAGCCCGACACTGGACTAGATCCCAGAACCATGGGATCATGACCTGAGCCAAAGGCAGATGCTTAACTGACTAAGCCACTGAGGTGTCCCAGAAATATTCTATTTCTTAATATGGGTCCTGGTTGCATGGGTTTGTTCGGTTTATAAAAAATCATTGAGCTGTACACTTACGAATTGCATACTTAACTAAAGTATGTGTATTTCAATAAAAAGTTGTTAAAGTGGAAAAAAAAAACCAAGAAAATCCCTTTTCCTTCAATTGTTTGTGTCCTTTGGTAAATTTCTTAAGACTCCAGGTGTCAATTTCCTAATACATAAAATGGTAGTAACAATAGTACTTATTCCTATTGTTGTGAAATACAGGGAGATAATATATATGATGCACTTGTCAAAGTGGCTCCCAGCATTTAATAAATGTTAGCTATCATTACCTTAATTATAATGATTGACAAATATACTATGGAGTAGTTTTACTTCTAGGTAAACAACTGGTGTATTTTCTATGGTTACACACATTGGAGTCTTTTATTTATTTTACGATGACTCATGCAGAGCATAAGCTGAGACACTTAGCCTAGAAAAAATATGATGTGGCCTAACTTGGGAGGCCTAACCAGCTTCTGGGTTTTTTGACATAATCTCTGCCATCTCTAAATTGTATTTATTACACATTTTAACTGTAAAAGGTGTTAAACTTCACTTTTTTTCTGCAGTCACTAGAAAGGAAAAGAACCTCCAGGATTAATACTATTTTATATTTGTTTGGTTGCATTTCATTTGAGCTTCCCAACCAGTGAGACAGCTAGGGAAGGAATTTGTATTCTGATATTTAAGATGAGCAAACCAGCTCAGCCGGTTAAATGACTTGCTCAGTAGCTGCATTGCTAAGTTGTGTAGAGCTGGGACCAAAACTATAAGAAAATTATGTAGATAATTCAGGAAGTAAAAGAAGGAGGATAATTTAAGATGAATAGTAAGAATCTTTGCTTGAGCAATGATGCCCAGTGGAACTTTCTGTGATGATGTAAATGTTCTTTATTTGCTCTGTTCAACACACTAGCCCCTATGCACTTTTGGCTGGTGTCACCCAGGAACCAAGTTTTTAATATTAATTTAAATGTAAATGGTCATGTGTAACTATCGTATGTATATGCAACTGTATCGTTTCCAGGAATCATGGCCAAAAGGTTGGGGATGCACCGAGAGCTGGCATCCTGTTCACTTTACCTGTCTAGGTCATCTTATCTGAATGGACATGCATGTATGGGGTTGGGATTGTTTGGTTTTTAAGCATGTATGTATACAACTAATGTTAGGTATCTATTGTATGTTTGAAGATTGTCTTTTGGGAGGGCTTATTTACTGCATTTTAAAAAGTAGATATTCATAGGGAACCTGCTGCTAAACCAATTTTTAGACAACCTTCTTCTGGGTCGGGGTTTCGTAGTTAGCAAAGGAGCTCCCTTGCTGCGATCTATTGAAAGTCAACCCTCAACACTAGGGTTTAAAAAATAATAATAAGAAGAAAAAAAAAGAGAAAAAATATCTAATATATGTTTATAAAATAAAAATTAATCAAACAAAAGAAGTGGCTGTTTTACTTTTTCAAAAGCAGCAAACCCTGAGAGAATTAGCAACGATCTTAGAATTTTATCCTGTTAGGTGGCAATACATTTGACTATATTTCTTCCAAAAAAAATGTTGAGTTCATATTGAGCTCATGATATGTTTATGTTCTATATTTAGTTTTATTAGTTCTGTTTCAGAGGGCTCTTTCTTGTTGGATGTGGTAGGAACATCAACGGAACATCAATGGAGTATTTTTTATTGTTTTATGAATTACCACATTTAAACGACGCTGGAAGTGGGGTGATAGATTCACAGATAATCACTTCAAGGCTGCATTTACCTCTCTGAGCCTCAGTTTTGATATATCCAAAACGAAGTTTTTGGAATAGGTGACTAGGAATGTCCCCAGAAAAGCTAAAGTTTTATGAATCTATGAAAACACACATTTCTCTCTTTTCCAGATAGTTGGGTTCTAAGGAAATTTCAGTGGTCTGTAAGTAAGCCAAATCATCTGTTCCTTCAAACCAAAAAAAAATTAAATTTGATTTTCTACTCTATGTGCTATATTTGCATGTACACATGTGTTTTTGTAATATTTAAGTTTTTTATTTTTTAATGTATTTATATTTTTAAAAAATATTTTATTTATTTATTTGGCAGAGAGAGCAAGATCACAATAGACAGAGAGGCAGGCAGAGAGAGAGGGGGAAGCAGGCGCCCCGCTGAGCAGAGAGCCTGATGCGGGGCTGGATCCCAGGACCCTGAGATCATGACCTGACCTGAAGGCACAGGCCCAGCCCACTGAGCCACCCAGGTACCTCTTCTTCCAAGTTTTTACTTTCTCTACGAGGCCTGTTATTTTGCCTGCCTGGCATCCATCCACCCTTTTTCTAGATCAAATTTAACCTGGAGACAAGGGGCGCCTGGGTGGCTCAGTGGGTTAAAGCCTCTGCCTTCAGCTCCGGTCATGATCTCAGGGTCCTGGGATTGAGCCTTGTATCAGGCTCTCTGCTCAGCGGGGAGCCTGCTTTCCCTCCTCTCTTGCCTGTCTTTCTGCCTACTTGTAATCTCTCTCTGTCAAATAAATAAATAAAATATTTTTTAAAAAGTCAATATCTGAATGCTATGATCGAATGTTTGTGTCCCTTTCCCCCAAATTCAAATATTGAAAATCTAATGCCCAATTTGATGTGTTAGGTGGTGTATCTTTGGGAGGTGATTAGGTCCAGAGGCATGGGATTAATGCCATTATAAAAGAGTCCCTAGATAGATCCCTCATGGCCCCTTCTGCCTTGTGAGGATCCAATGAGAAGCTGGCAGTCTGAAACCTGAAAAGGGGCACTTACTAGAACCCAACCATGCTGGCATCCTGATATTGGCCTTCTGGCCTTGAGAGCTATGAGAAATAAATATCTGTTAATAAGCTATCCAATCTATGGTGTTTTGTTATAGCAGTCCAAACAGACTAAATACTATAAGGAAGAAGGTTTGAGGTTGAGGTCTTTACCTTTATTAGGGAAATCATACCAGATTTCTCAGTGATCATTCTTCATAAGCAGAATTTATAGACATTTCATGGGAACTTTACATATTATTGACAGGTGAAGTGGGACAGTATATTTTATTTATATTTTTTTATCATATCTAGCAGATATAAGAGAAACTTCCTTCTTTCATTATCTTGGCTTACTTTGGCTCTGTCAGTCCACTCACTTTTCTCTCCCTATTTGAATCTTAAGACCAGGAAATGGGTACGAATTTCTTCTTAGTTCTGGAAAGGCAACATCTTGTGAGTCACTCCATCTAAATACTGTCATCATTTTGTCCCTTCAGATATTGAATGCCCTTTATGCTCACTACTGAAGCCAGGCAACTTTACCATATGGAAACCTTATTGTCGTACTGTGTTGTTAACTATGAAGAGCATTCTGACTTCAGATGATTTAACAAATGAGGCCTGGTTCTTGTTATGGAAGAGTGTTTAACATGTTAAGAATACCTTGATATATAGAAGACATTTTTCTCTCCTAGTATTTTCTGCACACACCTACACCCACATATACACACAAATAGTATTTGTCTTCTTACACAATGATCTTGCATTAGTCAGTCAAGAGAAACGTGTCATAATAGGCAAGATGCTCAGTGCCAGCCCTGCTCTTCTGTGATGAAAGTGATTATCAGGCTTGCAGAGAAAACAGGAGACAAAAAAGCACATAAAGTCCTGCTTTAATATGGTCAAAGAACAGCCTTCTGTATGCAAGGTAAAGCAAAGAGCGTATTAATAACTTATGATTTAGCCCAATTTAAAATAAGTAATCCCTAAGGCAAAATGGCTGCGGATTTGCTTACATTTGTTGCTCATGACTAAACAAACAATGAAAATGCTAAATAAAAATAGTGTTAGGACACCTTCTCAGAATTCAGATCTTTTCTAATTGCTACCTGGTGATGCCTCCATATATAATAGTACATATATAAAATAAGTCTGATAGGAAATACTTAATATGGATATTTATTTTAATCTCTAAGCTTAGTCTCTGGTACTTTTCTTTCTCCCTTTGCTCGCTCTCTCTCTCTCTCTCTTTATCCTTTATTGTATAGAGACTATTTCAGCTTGTAGTATTTAAATAAACATGTGATAGTCAGTTTTCTGTGTCAACTTGGTTAGGCTATACTCCAATTACTCACTCAAACACTAATCTAGGCGTTGCTGTGAGAGTAGCTTCCAGATATGATAATCAAAGTCCAAAATTGTTGACTTTAAGTGAAGGAGATTATTTTGTATAATCTGGGTGGACTTGATTTAATCTGTTGAAAGGTCGAGAGCAGAACTGAGGCTTCTCTGAGGAAGAAGAAATTCTGTCTATAGACAGCAGCTTCTAGAATTCTTCTAGAGTTCCAGCGGCCTGTACTATGGATTTTGGAGGCTTAGCTAGACCTCGCAATAGTGTAAGCCAATTCCTTGCAATGAATCTCTTAATATGTATGTTTACTGGTTCTTTTTCTTAGGTTGAACCCTGATTGATAAAAAAACATTAGCTGTATTTTAGGTTCTTCCAACATAGTGTATGAGAATAAAGAGAGGAAAAGGAAGTAGATACCTGATTGTCAAATTGCTCACTTAGATCTTCTCTCTAAAATTACAGAGCTGAAAAGATGATAGGAATTTCAGAAACAGTTAAATAAGGAAAACTATGTGAAACTAAATTGAGGTCCAAGCCTCCAAACTGCTTAAAAGATCCATATACATGGTAACAGAGATGAAACGTTGGGGTAGTAATTATGCTTATTTTCATTTACCAAAGTGGCGATAATTTCTTGTATTTTCTAAAACCTAGTTTAGAATTTAGTGTACAGAAAACAATGGCTAGTGAATTTTTATTATGTAGAGATAGAAATCTTCACAGAATGCAATTTTATCTCTTTCAATCATTCTCTAGGTAATTATGCAAAATCATTTATATTCCAAATACAATTAACTATTAGGACCTATGGTCACACTTACCATCAGCAACTACTTGAGGAGTAGTTCTATGTTGCATGTTCTATGCTGTCTGTTGAAGTGATAAAACACTAAAAATCACTGAAGAAGGAAGGAAATTTTGGAGCATTTGCCTACCTGTGATTTAGGCCTGTGTGGAAAGCCATCTGCAGGCAATAGCATGTCTGTCCACTGCTCTTTAATTGGTGGGAATATCAACAATCTTGGCACATGTATATGCAGTTTAGCATACTCCGTTTGAACCGAGAGGAGACTATGGAGGGTGTAAGAAATCAGTTTACCTCTGGCGGGAATGACTCTGCTTCTGGGAAGATAGGAAGGAGTCCAGTGAGAAAGTATCTCCCAGGAAAAGGGGTTCCTGAGACTCGAAAGCATCACTCTACAGAAAGCATCAAAGTTATTTTTGGGGTACCTGGGTGGCTCAGTGTGTTAAACCTCTGCCTTCGGCTCAGGTCATGATCTCAGGGTCCTGGAATCGAGTCCCGCATTGGGCTCTCTGCTCAGCAGGGAGCCTGCTCCCCGCCCCCACCTTTCTCTCTGGCTGCCTCTCTGCCTATTGTGATCTCTCTCTGTCAAATAAATAAAATCTTTTAGAAAAAAAGTTATTCTTAGTGGGAAGACGTTATGTTCACATGAGAAAATGGTAATGATGGGGGGTACCGGGGGTTATTCTGGAGGTGAAACATCAATTATGTGAAAGGACCTTTGTAGTCATTTCACGCAATTTTGATATTGACAATGTTCTATCACTTTACATTTTGCCACTTGTCTAGTTTGGGTTCTCCAGGAAGCAAATGCAGATATGAAGTTATGAGTGCAAGAGATTTATTGGGGAGTTAACATCTGTGAAAGGAAAAAGGACCGAGCAGGGAGATTCATTACAACACACTGCAGAGCTAACAAAGGCTCTGCCAGTTTAGCAGGGCATTCTGAAGCAAAGATTGCCCCTTAAAAGAGTCAGTGCTAGGCAAAAGTGATTCAACCTGTACAACACCACTCAATGACCAGATGCCACGCTGAAAATAACAAACATCTCAGGTTGAAAACTGAAGGAAACCTTGACATAGCTAACAAGTGGAGGTTGTTGGTTAATCACACTCCTTGCAACTGGTCAGAGCATTTTCTGGATGGGGCATCTTGGCAGTTTATCTCCATGTCTGCCCCAGCACTGCAATGTGGCACTCATGAAATTATAGTTGGCTGTGTATTTGGAGATGAAAATTGATTAGGCGAAAAGTGTATTAAAATTCTAACTTTCCACTTGAAGTAGTTTATAAAGAGGCACACTACCACCAATTCCTTAGGTAACTTGAGTTGTCACCATGGAAAGACCAGGGATTGAATATATGGGATTTTGCTTAAATCCTCTAAAATGATAAGAATATTGTTACTCCCATTTCATCCCGAATAAGTTCCTCTTAGGGGACGGTATAGGGCCTCCACTTGCGATGGCCTATTACAGGTCCCACTGGCTTAGTTGTGCAATAGATAAAAGGAGCTCAGAGTGGCTCTTTTGGGGATGATGAGAAAAACATCATTTATTTCATATAGATCAAGAAGGTGGATTTAAAGAATCCATTTTTTTTTAAGGGCATATTATAGCATAGGGCTTAATATGGAGGTGACTCTGGAGTCTGTGACCACTTGATAGTGATTTGGCTTTTGACAACTTCCTGAACCTCTTGAGGTCTTACTTACCTGATTTGTTAAACAGGAATTATAATCGTGCTTACATCATGGATATGTTGTGAGGATAAAATGATATAACACATGCAGCCCCTGGCTTGGGAAGGGTTCAATATCTATTAGTTATTATACTTCTTTTCCCTCTTCCTCTTCCTCTTTTTCACTGAAAAAGTGCTTTTCTGTTGATTTCTGTCATTTGCTCTCTAGATTAGCAAAATGTTCACAGAACTTGGGAGGAGGGTAAAACTGAAAGAATCGGCTACCCTGACAGGATTCAGGATGTTGACTTCTGTGTCAGGTCTTTAGCTTTCACCATTATGTTCTCAGTTATTAGTACTATTCTGGGTGTGTTAGGCATAAAAAAATAGCCTCTGCCCTGAGTAGTAGTGTATTTCAGAAACAACAAATAGACATATAAATGATTAATGAAAACACAAGCACATATAAAATTAAGTTCTAAAGGAACAGTATAGGCCATAAGTGATGCAGGAATATAATTTCATTTTGCTGACACTGTCTGCTGTTTTGACCATGAAAGATGATATCATTTGGGGTGAAATTGTGAGGGTGACCTCTTGTATAATAATACAATAAAATGTCCTATTTCATCGTCTTCAGATATGAAAAATATGAACTTAGATCAAAAGAAAACAAGTTTAAAGACATTTAAGTATGATATTATTACCTCTTTTTATTGTTAGCCTATTCATGCTCTCTACCACTAATGTGCCAGGATGGTAAAAACAGGAAGAACTGGTCAATGCTTTGAATAAAATTGTCAAGAAGGCTTAAATTTTTGGGGGGATGATCTCTCAATGAGTTTCTGTCTTTATTGTATTTTTGCTACTTTAACTAGCTGATCAGGCTCATTCAGTGGCCTTTTTCATTCCATGAAGTAAAGTAAAAGAGATAGCTGGGCCAGATTATGTGGGATCATAGTTTTCAGGGCATAGAAAGCTGGTCTATGGGTTAAAAGATACTTTATCCTATCATACTCTTCTACTTCCTAGGGAAATACGCTTTGTGGCCTTTGGGAGATACTCACACATAGTAGGTCATGTATGGTTAACCAGACAATGAGACGGTCTTACAATGTTGCATACAAAGTGATTCC
This sequence comes from Lontra canadensis, assembly GCF_010015895.1. Classification (NCBI taxonomy): domain Eukaryota; kingdom Metazoa; phylum Chordata; class Mammalia; order Carnivora; family Mustelidae; genus Lontra; species Lontra canadensis. The sequence goes on along the minus strand of NW_022631020.1, from coordinate 16,861,533 downwards.
TTACTGTTAGATCCTTCGAAATTATTGGAGTATGATGACAAAACAGCCCTATCTCAGTATTTTTTTGTATCCTTCTAGTAACCTAGGGCTCTTTAGAGGCCACCTTCCTACGGGAGATATTAAAGCTATGATTGAAGAGTCCCTGTTAGATTCTTAAAACTCATACTGTAACCAAGAGGCGGTTACTATTAGTGAGGTATCCCTTACCTCACTAATGATTTTGAATGCGCGTTATAGGAACTCCCTAGAGACGGATCTCCCTGCATTGTCCTATGCTGGGTGGGGGATTAGAAGACGTGTTGGGTAAATGGGTGACCTGTCCTCAGGTGTTCTGGGTACGCATTCCCTTTCTCCTCAACTCTGGTCTTTGCGTGGTGTGACTGTGCCCGCCGGTGGCTGCGCGAAACCCGTCCAATAGAAAAGATGCTTTAAGGCCAGTGATATATATATATATATTTTTTTTTCCGTTCGCTTTGCCACCGCCCCCTCTGGAAAACCTAAACGGTTCCCCGGACTTGTCTTACTTTTCCATCTCCTCCCACCCAGCCCAACCCCCCCTGCTCGCGACGCGAATGGGACGCCTGAGGACCCAATGAGCATGCGCAACCATTCCGAGCATGCTCAGTAGCGCGCGCGGCGTTCTGGGGCTTCACCTCGCGGTGGCGGACGCGGAGGTTTCCGCGGCTGCTGCGGGAGCGACAGGAAGTGAAGCGGCCCGGCCGGGCAACCGCGGCGGCAGAAGCAGAGGCGGAAGGGGCGCTGCGGCAACGACGTCGGCGACGGGGGTGGACGAGGGGGTCGAGCACCGAGAGGACTCGCCCGCTCGGAAGCCGGATCCCGAGCCGGGCAGGATGGATCATCACCAGCCAGGAACTGGCCGCTACCAGGTGGTGAGTTCCTGCGCCCCCGCCCCGGCTTCCTGCCCGGCCCTGGACCCGGGGACTGTTCCCGTGGACGACCAGGGAGTCCCCTTATTCGGGCTAAAAACTAACTTAATTTTCTTCTTTTTTTTCCTTACACCTCTCCTTTTGGAGCTTGCCTCTGACTCCTTCGAGACCCCTCGACCCAAGGCTGCTCCTATCTTCCCACCCCTCTCCCGTACAGTATACCTTGCTGTAGGACACGCTCCGTCCCCCGCTTTCTACAACTTATATTTGTTTTACTTCTCACTTTCTCGATCATTTCCTTATTCCCTGTCCCAGTCACAAATGAGACATTTCCAGTGGATTGTCTTCTGGACATGGTTTTGAGTTCACATATCTGCTGGGAAGATGATCGCCGTCATAAATGGAGCGGGTAGAGGGGAGGGAGGTGTAAGCGCGATGTAGGGTGGGATGTGGATTCGGTGAGAAATGTGGGTTGAAAAAATTGTGTAACTATAGAGAATAATGGTGCTGATCTCGTGTCTCAGCTCTAGTTAACCTTGTCATTGTGTCCTCCTTCATTTTGTTAGTATTAAAAGTGACTGTTTTTTCCTATTCCGACTTGTTGGGGGGGTAGGAGAGGAAACAGTTTTACTAGGAAAAAATGGAAATCTTGTTTGAAAAATTATTTTTCACTAAATACAGGGTTTTCCATTCAACCACATAAGCCTTTGTATGTTAGAATGAGTGAAAAGTGTCCCTCTCTGTTTTCAGTGTCAATTTTTCAAACGTTGTTTTTCCTCTAGTGTTAATTATGGTCCTGGAATTGGAGGTTTCTATTGTAAACCCTCTTACAAATGGACTCAGCAGTAGTTGACTCTATTGTTGTTAGTAGGTAGCCTGTTAACAATATAAACTTTCAGATGGCAATTAAGTTAAACCTTTTTACTGAGGAAGAGGAGGAAAACGTTAATATGTAGCATTGATGGTGCAATTAATAGTACTGTTTATGAAATTTTACAAATATAGAGATTTCACTCTTAAGTATGTATCTGCACATGTGAGCCTTAGTTGTGAACTAAGAATTTCTTTTAATGATTGCATTTTGACAAATATGAAGGCCACTGAAAGATGAAATCCCAACATATGTGATTTTGCGTTTTTCTGAGATAAAAGCTCATGATGCTTTAATTTCATGTGCTATACAGCTTGTAAATCTTCGAATGATCTGTGTTGAATTTTGTGAAAATTTGTATTTTCAGAATGCTTTGGAAAAAATTGCTGCCAGTATGGAAGGCATTTTCCAATTGTCAGTGTATACACTTTTGATAGTTTATTTTTTGTTTTTAAAGGTATTCTTATTTTTGCAGATGTTAGCTAAAGTAAAATTCAGTAGGTTAATATTGAATACTATTTCCATTGTCTTTTTTCTAATCTCTTTTCTTTCTTGTTCCTGTTTTTTCCCTTAAAGGCATTAGCTGATTTGAAGTCTTTCTCTTTGGGGATTTTACTTATCAGAATCAACCATGTTCTCATACACAAGTCACTACTCAACATTTTTAACTGATATAGTTGTGCCTTAAAATAATTTGTTATATTGTCATATTTGCTTTCAGTTAGGACTTGACTTAATTATCATGAAAAAAAAATTACTAACCAATGTTTTAGGATATTTTTTCCCTTTTCTCTACAACAATAAGTGGACAGTATCATATTTTATTGCATTTCCCCCCCTCAATTGGAGATGTGTCCTACATAGACTTAGAAATAGACTTTGATTGGGTGGAAGCATTCCTTCAGAGCAGAGGGCAAAAATTTGTATTTTTAAAGTGACTGTTCACTTTAAGTAGGTATGATACTGATTTGTTTTCTTTGTAAGGCAAAGTATTTGGGAATCTAAGTATAGTTTAAATTTGGATGTTAATTCCTCTTGCTGTGTAATTACATGATTATTTCATTTGTCTAGTATAACTCTTGGTTTTATTGAGAATGGCCTGATGAATAACTATATCTAGTTATTCCAAAGAAGCAGCTGAATTGGTGCCTAGTAGACTTTTTGTCTAGGGACAGATCTGCAGCTCTGGTTTGTTTATGTGATGAACACAACTGCTGTGTTGCTGTCTTTAGCTCAGTTTTTTTGAAAACTCTGGAATGATTAATAGATCATTGAGCAGCAGTAAACAGTTTCAGTAGTTGAGTGTTTAGAGATGACTAAGTAGGAGACAGGCACTTTGGGGTGAGATAGTATGTGATGTTAATTTATCACTGATTGATAGAGGAAAAGTTAGCTTTCTGTATTGGAAAGCTGGTGGTGATGCCCAGGACCATCAGAATGACTCAGTATCATTAACCTATGCACAGGTTATATGTGGAAACTGGTTTTTCTGTGGTCTTTTCTTCCTTCTCTTGTTAATGTGGATCTGAATTTTGTTAAGTAAAGCAGTAGAAAACAATGTAGAGCTATAAAAACCTTAATTATTACCCTTCTAATTTCAGCCAAAGCTAGGTATGCCCTATAGTTTCCTTGTGTTAAGGGGAATTAAGTCTCATTTGGTAGAAAATGAGCAATGTTGCCAAACTATGTAGTAGTTGCTTTGGCTTGAAGCTGTTAGGCCACATTCTAACTTTGATGTTCTCTCTTTTAAAGGATTATGTACCTGAACCAAGCTGACTACTGAGGTTTCAAAGATAATTCTGTATACAGGTCAGGTTGGCACTGTTGATTGTAGCAGTAGTTTCCCAAACTGTTTTCCAGAATATGATAATAGATGGTCTTAGAAGATTTATGACCTATATTAGCATGTTAAAACATATTTGCATATTAAAACCATGAGAATTCTGCAGTAGAGACAATCCTTTGGATTGTTTGACCTAGCTCTTCCTAAATTTTGATCACGGAATTTTGAAGAAAATTTTAAGATTATCATTTCCAAAATGTTAATTTTTCTGTGAACATAATGAAGTTTTCATACTGCAGGGGTCTAGGTACTTTGGTCTTTTATCTGAAGAATTAGAGTTGTCCTTGATAAATCAGCTGAGAAGAAGATTGACTATTGATAGTTAAAAAACCCCCAAGTTTTAAAAGTATCTGGGCTTGTATTTAGGTTATGCTGTTTACAGCTTGTGAGTGCTTAGCTTATTTAGTTTACTTAATGTATGAAGCCTTAGTTTCATCATATTAGTACCTACCTCATAAGGATTAGTACGAGATGTATATGTTGTAATATATGTAAAAGATATAATACAGAGGCCATTACATGATAAATAATATGAGTAACATAAGGTATATAAAGTGTTATGTATATTTCAGTTTTTGTTTGTGACCACTTTTGTGTCTTTTTTTACACAGCAACATGAATATCAAGTAGTTCTTTGTTGCTCATTTCAACTACTGCGCAAAGTCTTAAATGTGATTTTACCATATTTATAGACTAATAAGTTAGTTTTGTTAATGTTTAATTGTTGCTAGCAGAAAACAGGAGACTTCCAGATCAGAAACACTAGCATTATTACTCATAGCACAGCAAGCTGCATGAACGTCAGCATTTTTGTGTAGGTTTTCCTTATACCCAGGTCCCATCAGGGTGATGAGTCTGGATGGATGCACGTAGTGGGTCACAATGGAGTAACTCAGGACCAAGGTTCCAGCACTTTTAGCAAGCAGCAAACATTTGAGCGAGCAACAAGCATACTCTCCCTTGGAGTATAATTATGTGCTGTGGTAAACTTGACCTTCTTTGTTGCCTAGGTGACTTATTACAAGAATCCACTCAGTATCAGGAAGTAGATAAGTTTTGCAGACTTTCACACTCAGCAAAAATAGGCAGGGACTGTCAGGCCTATGGCAGACAACCTTACTCAATAGTACATGTTCTTGATGAGATAGTGGATGGGGAGTTTTAGGTGTAGTGGTTACTTTTGTTTTCCATGTTAAAGAAATACTTCAGTCTCTTATATTGCTCTCTAGTTTTTGCTTTCTTGGCTCACCTCTATTTCTTTGATCCTCACTTGTTTGTTTCCTTTGAATTTATCAGTATTCTTTATCTGGTTTATATTCTTACCACACCACTTTTACATCATCGGTGTTTCCCATTGCTTAATCTAAGAGGTATTTTTCTGTGTTCATCTTGCTTGATTTCTGTTACATTGACACTGGGAACTTCCTTTCTCCTTGAAACTCCTTATTCCTGATAGGAAGAAGCTTTCTACTATTCTCTGACTTCTCTTTGTGAACTCATTTTGTACTTTTTAAATGTTAATACTGTCTGTGACATCGACTATTGTTAAGAGCCTACTTACTACTTTCTCCCTTCATCTGACCATCCTTCTGTGTCTTTTGCACTGTGAGTCATATTTATAGAGCATAACTTAGTATATCATCCTTTTTATTTCTGAATAGTATTTCATTGTATAAATTGACTGCACTACAGTTTATTCATCCATTGCTCTGTTGATGGACATTTGGATTGTTTCCAGTTTTTGGCTATTATGGATAAAGCTGGTAGAAATATTTTTGTACAAATCTTTTTATCAACATACATTTTTATTTCTCTCAGGTGGAATTACTGAGTAATAGGATAGGTGTACATTTACTTTTATAAGACACCACCAGACTTTTTTCCAAGTTGTACATTTTACACTTGTACCAACAATGTATGAAATTTTGGTTGCTCCACCAACTTGCCAAATCTTGGTGTTGTCAGTCTTTTTAATTTTGGCCATTTTGATTGGAATTTTGAAATCTAAATTTCTGGTTTTCAACATACAAGTTCCTTGAATGGACCTTTCCATACCTGTACAGTACAGTATCTTAGCAGTTCCTCCTCTTAATGTTTAGGCACTAACTTCTCTTTTCTAGCAGGACCTCCTTATTACTTGTTCTTCAGCCATGATGTCTTCTCTTTTACTTCTTTGATTTTACGTATGTTTATTTCTCATCTGCAGCTCTGTACCACACCACGCTGGTTTGTTTGCTTGTTCTTAAATGTAAAAACTCCTACAGAACTATAATTGGAAAAGGGAGAGAGGGCGAGTTACTTGTATCTCATCTGCATCAAGGCAGAGAAAACTTGAAAATCACAGTATTAGAGAACTTGTTATAATGAAATGTTTTTGTGTGTCTTTCTACCTTCTAGACCTGGTGTATTTCAAAGGTGCTTCAGGGTACAGGGTTCCTGTGAATGTCTGATTTTTATCTCAACTTTAAAATAGGTTTGAAACTTATAAAAACTGTAATTGAGGAAATTCACACTCAAATCTATTTTATACCAAGTTTCCACAGCTTGAAGACTAGTATTATGTTGTGTGTTGCCAGGTTAATTTGTTTTTGATCAAATTAAAGTTTCTCTGGCTATTTCTTTGCTTGTAGTGATATTAAATGAAAGTGTGTCACTGATTTGATTGATTGAGGGCAGCTCTTTTTTTTTTTTTTTTTTAGTTATACAGAACAAGAAAAAGTGTTGGCGAGGATGTGGAGAAATAGGAACCCTTGTGCACTTTTGTTGGGAATGCAAACTGGTGCAGTCACTGTGGAAAACAGTGTGGAGGTTCCTCAGAAAGTTAAAAATAGAACTCTGCAATTCAGTAATTGCACTACTGGGTATTTACCCCCAAAATACAAGAACACTGATTTAGAGAGGTACATATAGCCTGTACTTATTACAGCATTATTTATAATAGCCAAATTATGGAAGCAGCTCAAATGTCCATCCATAGATAAATAGATACAGCAGATGTGTGTGTGTGTGTGTGTGTGTGTGTGTGTATACATACATATATCTATAAAATGGAATATTAGTCATAAAAAAGAATGAAATATTACTATTTGTAATATGAATAGAACTAGAGAATATAACGCTAAGCCAAATACGTCAGAGAAAAAGAAATACTGTGTGATTTCACACTCATATGTGGAATTTAAGAAACAAAACAAACAAGAGCGAGGCAAATCAAAAAGCCTGTTCTTAACTATAGAAAATAAACCATAGTTAACCAGAAGGGAAGTGGGTTGGGGGATGGGTGAAATGGGTGAAGGGATTTAAGAGTACACTTATCATAATGAGCTCTGAGTAACGTATAGAATTGTCGAATCACTATATTATAGACACCTGAAAGTAAGGTTAACACTGTATGTTAACTGTGCAGGAATTAAAAAGCTTAAGGCTTTATTAAAAAAATAAAGTACAGATGAGTATACTACATTAGCACACCCAATTGATGTTGAATCAAATGCTAGCCATTGCTTAGGCATATTTGAGCAGTACATGATCTAGTAATGACCAAAGATCCGTGCAGTAACAAGTAAGTGTGTTGGAATTATGTCATGAAAATACCACATTATAGTTTATATGCTTATTTTATGTTTTGAGTGCCTCTTGTCAGATTTATGCTTAAGGTATGGGAACAGTTTTTGGATATCATTATTAACTATGAAACAGAGGTCCTGAAACTCATTTCTTCAATGTATAATAATTTATGAAGTATCTCTGTCTGCTAAATTCTGTTTTAGGTGCTAGTGAATAAGACAATAGCCAAATGTTGTATGGCTCATACTTTGGTGGAGGAGGGGGTGCAGATAAATAAGTAAGCATAATTTCAGACAGTACTAGGTAGGTTTGTTTTTTTTTAAATAAAGCAGTTGTGGAATAAATAATACATTTTATCAATACTAAAGTAGCAATCATAGAACAGTAATGACTTTGCATTGTGTTAGGAATATGCTGAGAACTCTACTAAGCGCTTTACACATATGAGTACATTTAATCCTTAGACTACTTCTGTGAAATAGGTGATATCCTTATCCTCCCTTTGCAGATGGGATAAAATGAGACATAAAGAGGTTAAATAACAGGCTTAGCCTTGATGGATTTGGCATTCAGATTTTGTTTAGTTTTATATTGCTTTGTAAAAAACTACTGCATATGCATTTTATTATGTTTCAAGATTCCATGGGTTGGCTCTGATCAATAAAGAGGTTCTTCTGCTCCATGTGATGATAGCTGGGGCTGCAGCCGTTTGGGGGCTTGATTGGTTTGGAAGGTTCAAGATAACTCATTCAGTTGGCTAGCAGTTGATGCTGTTAATTGGGAGCTCAGTTGGCACTGTTAACTGGATTATTTCAGTTCTCCTCTGTGTTAGAGTTTAAAGTAGTCATAGTTTGGGCCCTACTCACAGGGAAAGGAAATAAACTCCATCTCTCAGTGAAGGAGAGGCAAGCATATACATGCAGGTAAAAAATTGGTGGTGACCATCTTTAGAAATGTCACACCAGTTGGTTTGACCCCTCAGTTGATTGGAATCAGGATAATTAGAGAACTTCATCCATTTGAAGAATATGACAGTCAGGCTAAGGCTTGATTGAACTGTTCTAGTTGATGAGTATTTCACGTGATAGTAGCTTATGGTGAAAATTAGTTCGTTGGTTTAAGAATTTGAAGAAAACTGTGGCTAGAGCAAGATGAAGGGGGTTGGCTCAGAGTGAAATGGGACAAACTATAGAAATTTTATGAATTTGATAGAGGAATGGAACTTTCATTTACAACTGTGGTTTATAGTTTTCCTTTTGTGAAAGCAGTGAAGTCTAGCTCCATAATTTGCAGGTCCTAGGGCCAAATGAAAATATGGAATCCTAGCCTGGGGCAGGGAAGCCGTTACCTTCCCATAGGTCTGCTGTCTCAACTCACAGCAGACGGACAACTCCCAAGGGATTGCATCCTCCATGCCAGGACTTGCTCCACACCTGAATCAGCCAGAGAAGGAGACCTTGCTGGTTTGCCTGTGGATGTGTTATGTTGATGCCAGCCTGGAATGGGGGTGGCTGGTGCCTTGTCATACCAGAGCCAGAGGGTTTAGCTGACTGAGGATCTTTCCTGGGGAGGCAGACTTACGGCTTCTTAAGAGCACTGGCATATGCTGCTCTGTTTCCCAAGTGGGGTTTCCTTATAAAACTCAGATTCAGAGATAAAATTATTAAACATTTTAAGATGGTGACCATAGAGCATTAAACCCCAAGCATGGGGCCTTCCTGAGGCAGGGTTCTTAGTGACTACACTGGTCATGTGCTCATGGAGATGGCCCTGAAAGTGGTCTTACTGTGGGGGTGGTGGTGGTGATGAGACCCAACTTCTGTAAAGGGCCAGATAGAAAATATTTTAGGCTTCCCAGGCCATGTGGTCTATGTCATAACTTCTCAGATCTGCTCTTGTAGTGCCAAAGTATCCATACTTAATACATAAACAGATTAATGTGGCTCAAAAACAGTGGGCTAGATTTGGCTTGCTGGCTATAATTTGCCCATGTCTGATATAGATGTTATGGTAATGTACCTCAAACAGTCCTGAAGCTTGGTCCTGTTGCCAGATGCTTCTAACAAACTTTTTATTTCATCCAGTCTAGAAGCAAACCCTTAGGAACGTGGTAAGGTTGTTTTGCATCACTTACTTCTACCTGGTAATCAGTCAGTCTGTTCAGCAGGGAGCCTGCTGAACCCCTAGAATTGGGGTAGAGATGAATGGGTAGTGGAATAGAGTATAACATTTTTCTGTGAGAATGGCAAAGACGAGCTTCTGGTGTCTGGTAGAATCTTCATTTTGTTGGAGTGGGCTCCTCATTGAGGCCATTCTTGGCCATTTTATTTAAAATAACTATACCCTGGGGTGCCTGGGTGTCTAAGTAGGTTGAGCCTGTGCCTTCCGCTCAGATCATGGTCTCAGGGTCCTGGGATCAAGCCCCACATTGGGCTCTCTGCCCAGTTGGGAGCCTGCTTCCCTCTCTGTCTCTCTGCCCACCTCTCTACCTACTTGTGATCTCTCTCTCTGTCAAATAAATAAATAAAATCTTTTTAAAAAAGAAAAACAATAAATAAAATAACTATACCCTTTTCATAGTACTCCCTAACCCCACTCAACTGTTTCAGTTTTTTCCATAGTACTGATCACTGTCTGATATTCTAAATATTTTGTGTATTTAATTTCTACCTCTTTCCTTCACCCCAGGTGTAAATTTCATGAGGACAGGGATTTTTGTCTCTTTAGTTTATTGCTGTATCTTTTCAGTACCTGGTGTATGGTAGGCATTTAGGAGTATTTGTTAAAAATGAATGAATGAATGAGTGTTGCTAGCTCAAGATCAATTTTGTACACTCAAAATCTTTCTTATTTTATTCTGTTTTTATACTTGTTTTTTCATTGCTACTAAGACTTGGGCTGATGGTGGTGGTGGTGGTGGTGGTAGTTGTGTGTGTATCTGTATTGCCTTCCAGTTTAGTGTAAATTGCGTAGTCTTTCTGTGTGTGTGAATGTGTGTATATGTGTATGTGATTGGCACACCCTAGAGTTAGTATAACCTGTGAAGCCATATGCAGTGGCCCTGCTTAGTCTCTTTTTTGATTGTGGAGTTGTGGGTACTCCTTTGATTTTCTCATCTGTTTTATTTTATATTGATTACTTTATCAACTATTTTCTTTTTATTCTTTCCTTTATGTCAGACTTACATTCTAAAACATTGCCTCATTGTATATCTATTAATAATATTTTAGAATTTTATGTTTTTAATGTATGTAGGCCTGACTTAAATTTAAATAGCTATGAAATACATTCTGCTGACATTTATTAAATGTAAATTTACTGACAAGATCCTTGTAATTAGGACTAGCCTAACTAGCATGTGATTGTAAATCATCCTGCATCTGTGTTTTAACAACCATGTTGTTATGGTTCCTTCCAGAGTTTGATTACTTAGCTGGAATTAAGGTGTGGATAAAATTCTTGTTAAAGACATGCTAAATGCAAGTTGGGAAATGCTGCAATGGTCTAATATTTACTATCAGATTATCTCAAAGGTTTGACTTGCTTACTTTAAGATTTGTTGGAACATGAACTGTTTAATATTTTCGAAGTATAGGAATGTGCTCTGGTTTAGTTTGTCTCTGATGTTTCTCTAGAATTACCCATTACATTATGTAAAGAAATTGTGCTGTTTCGTGTAGGCTTAGCGTCAGGAAATAAACTGGATGGTTTTGCCTCTTTACTAATTTTGAGGTGCTTACGACTTGTAGACTTTAGATGTTAGATTGAAGAAATCCAGCAGTAACAGTTTTGATAGAACGTTTGTTCTCACTTAGAGCTTTCATTTATCAACGTGACTTTTTGTCTGATTTCCCCCCAAAAAGGAAGGGTTTTGAAATAAATCTTGACCCTTTTTAAGTTTTTGTTTGTAACCTTTAGAGAACAACATGAGCTTCTGCTTAGCTCCTCCCTGCTTGGTTTGTTATTGCCCTGCACATGAGCCAATTTTTTTTTTTTTTTAATTTTTATTTATTTATTTGAGAGAGAGAGTGCAAGAGAGAGCACTTGCGGGGGGAGAGGGAGAAGCAGACTCCTTGCTGAAGAGGCAACCCGACGCAGGGCTCCATCCCAGGACCCTGAGACCATGTCCAGAGCCGAAGGTAGTCGCTTGACCAACTGAGCCACCCAGGTGCCCCCATGAGCCAAATTTTGAACTGTATTACTTTTGTTCTCTTGCTCTGCCCCTCTCTAACCACCACTATAAAACATGCTTTCTGGCCTTTTGGCATTTGAACATATTATTCCCCTTTTTCCTTTTTTCCCACCTTTCTCCAGGATTAATTTCTGTTCTTTGTTCAGATCTGTTTAAATGTCCTTTTTTCCAGAAAATCTTCCTTCACCCATTGCTCTCCTTCTCCCCTTCATTTCCCACCTTTTACTACCAAGTTCTGTGTGTTCTTTAACACTGTGCACTTATTCCTTTCTTTTCTTTTCTTTTCTTTTTTTTTTTTTAAGATTTAATTTACTTATTTGAGAGAGAGCATGCACTAGCTGGAGGGGGGGGTGAGTAGGAGTAGCAGAGGGAGAAGCAGACCCTGCTGAGCAAGGATCCTGATGTGGGGCTCGATCCTGGGACTCAGTGGGATCATGACCTGAGCCAAAGGCAGATGCTTAACCAACTGAGCCACCCAAGTGCCCTGCACATACCCCTGTCATAGTTCTTATTCCATGGTATGTATTTTGTAAACTCAATGGGAAATAGTGCTTAGGTTTCTCTTGTTTATTAGCATAGTTCTCAGCCAATTATAAGTGCATACTACATATTTACTGAAGAAATAGATGAAAGTCTTTCTCAGTGACTTCAAGTGTATGCATGAGGTTACTGGTGTATTATCTTATTTATGAAGTGAATAGTTTTGTAGAGTTAATGTTAAAACAACAACAATGTATTGCCTAGCCTATACAGTGATGTTCTTGGTGTCCATGGTTAGGGTAGGTATTTTCGTTTTAGAATAGTGCTGAGGGATTATTTAGATGAATTCTGCTGTTTTTACTGATTCGTCATCTGACTGATGGCTTATGTTTGCAAGATAGTTAACTATGGTTAGGTTATTTGGTCTACCTATGGAAAGGAGGAAAATAAACTGTTTCCAAGTATGTAAGTTAGTGATCATTTTCTTCAACCTTTTCATTTTAGAGAAGATTGACTGAAGGAGGGACTAGTTGAAAAGCTTGGAGGACAAATTTTACTTTATTACCAGCAAACATATCAGTTAAGTTAAAATGTTACATATTATGATATATACTATATTAATATAAAATAATGAGAAATATGAGTCTCCTTTTGTCCTCCAAGCCTTTCTCTTGGAAAGAAAAAGAAACAATCTTTTTAAGCTGCTTTAACTGTGTTTTTAACATATATGCATATTCATTTATTTGTTGATTTATTAACCTTTAGTGTTAATTTAGTGTGAGGGTTCGGGATGCTGCCTGCTTCCCCCACCCCTCGTCAGCCCAGAATGCCTGTATAATTTGACTCCCCCAAGACTTAGCCTACTGTTGACTAGAAGCCTTAATGATTAACAACATTTAATTATCACTTATTTTGTATATGTATTACATACTGTATTCTTTTTTTTTTTTTTTAAGGTTTTATTTATTTGACATAGAGATAGAGAGCACAAGTGGGCAGAGCAGCAGGCAGAGGGAGAGGGAGGAGCAGGCTCTCTGCCAAGCAGCCAGCCCAATGTGGGGCTTGATCCCAGGAACCTGGGATCATGACCTGAGCCGAAGGTAGCCGCTCAACTGACTAAGCCACCCAGGCACCCTATTATATACTGTATTCTTACAATAAAGTAAGCTAGAGAAAAGAAAACCTTATTAAGAAAACTGAAAATATAGTACTGTACACTATCAGAAACAAAGCAATGTGTAAGTGGACCCACACAGTTCAAACCCATGTTGTTCAGAGCTCAGTTCCACCTTGTTCCTTGCATGTCCCTTTTCCTCTCCCAGATCGTGATCTCTGTAGTCTCACCTCTGGTGTTCAGATTTTGGCTTCTCACTTAAAGCAGTGTAACGTTGGGCCTATTACTTCACCTCTCTATGCCATTGCTTCCTCATCTATAAAGTAAGGATAGTACAGATATAGGACCTACTTCATAGAATTATTGTGAGGATTAAATGTATAAAAAGCACCTAATTTTTGGCTGAATCAGTAATTAGTATTTCTTTTTTTTTTTTTTTAAAAGATTTTATTTATTTATTTGACAGAGAGATCACAAGCAGGCAGAGAGGCAGGCAGAGAGGGGAGGAAGCAGGCTCCCTGCTGAGCAGAGAGCCCCATGCGGGGCTCGATCCCAGGACTCTGAGATCATGACCTGAGCTGAAGGCAGCGGCTTAACCCACTGAGCCACCCGGGCGCCCCAGTAATTAGTATTTCTATTTTATGACATGACAATATATTGTTCACTACTGAGTCAGGTGGTGTAATTTCTCTAACTTTTAGAATTTTTAATGGAGTTGCCTAATTTTTATTTCTTTATTTTTCTTTGTATCTTTGTTAATTCTTTGCATATCCTGTGGTGATTTTTCAGAATTTGCTTTTCAGCTGTATTCTTTGTATGGCCAAATATTATTCGTTCCTCTATTTTGTTCTTTGAAGATGTTCTTTTATTTTATTTTGTTTTTTATTTTTTCAGTGTTCCAAGATTCATTGTTTATGCACCATGCCCAGTCCTCCATGCAGTATGTGCCCTCCTTAATACCAACCACCAGGCTCAACCATCCCTCCACCCCCCCAACCCCCCAACCCTCCCAAACCCTCCGTTTGTTTCTCAGAGTCCACAGTCTCTCATGGTTCGTCTCCCCCTCTGATTTCCTGCAATTCACTTTTCCTTTCCTTCTCCTAATGTCCTCCATGTTGTTCTTTATGTTCCACAAGTAAGTGAAACTATATGATAATTGACTTTTTCTGCTTGACTTATTTCACTCAGCATAATCTTCTCCACTCCCATTCATGTTGATACAAAAGTTGGGTATTCATCCTTTCTGACGGCTGAGTAATATTCCATTGTATATGGGAACCATATCTTCTTTACCCATTTGTCTGTTGAAGGGCATCTTGGCTCTTTGAAGATGTTCTTATAACCCTTCTCATTTCATCTGTACTGTTTGTTTTCTAGGCCTAGTACAGAGCTATCATTTTCATTGATTTCAAGGTAATTTTGCTTTACTTACTGGAACATAATTAGAATAGCTGCTTTAAAATCCCTGCCTGGTAACTATAATCTGAGTCACCTTGGAATTGGCTTCTCTTGATTGCCTTTTCCTCAGAGACTGTTTTATATTTTCTAGTATTTTTTATTTCTAGTAATTTTGGATTTTATCCTGGATCTTCTGAGTTTCGCTGTGCTCCTCTGTAGAATATAGATGTTTTTGTTTTGGAGGCAATCAACTCAGCTTTAGATTTTAAGTACTGTTTCACACTGTACAGTGCATTTGAATTATATTCAAGTATAATATTAATTCCTTAGGCCTTTAGTCATCTATTTTGGGTCAATCTTACACATGCATGATTCCAGAATTAGTGATTTCTCTTCACTTTCTGGCTGGTTGGGCTCCATTTCATGCTTCCCTTGCTAGAAATAGCAGGGTTTCTATTGGGTTTTTGTAGCTAAAGCTATGGTGCTTTTCCACAGCTGTGGTTCTGCCTTAGCCAAGCTGCGAAAAGAAAAGAAAGGTGGGGGGTGGGGGGAATTTCTGCAGGTTGTTTTTTCAAGTTTTAACTTCCCTCCACATCCCTGTTTTTTTTTAACGATCAGATTGTTGAGACAGTTGGGTTGTTTTATGTGTTGTCTTACATTTATAGTTGTAATCAGTGGGAGGCTTGAACTGTAGGGGGCCTGTACTGCCATGCTGGAACTAGATCTCACTGTAGATTTTTGAGATTTTAATATTTCTACTTCCTACATTAACTTTCTTCCTAATATTTTTGTTTTGTTTTTCTTTCATGTTGGAAGTTTTCTCTAAATTTGGGTCCTCCTTCTCTGCCCATATGTATTTTATAAGCTGTGTTTATGTGTTATTGACTTATTAATTGGTGGGCTTCGGTGTTGGTTTATTTCTTGGTGAACCAACCAATTTAGTTAGGAGTGTCTGCAATTTAGTTAGGAAGCTATGGCAGTAGTTGAGCTAAGAGAGAATGGTGGCTTGGATTTGAGTAGTGCCATTGAAGGGCAGTAGATTGGTGGATTCAAAGATATGTGCAGTGTATATGTGTGTGTGTGTGCTCCACTCAGCATTAGAAGTACTCATGAAGGTCATATTGTGGCAGAGTAGACGACTACTTTTGATTTTTTATTTTTTTTTTTTTGCGGGGGGAGGCATCTTGAAATACAAAGAGCCTGAGTTTGGAGACAGTATAACCTGTGTTAGAATCTTGATTTTGCTTCTAACTAGGTGTGTCAGTTCAGTTAGCTCAAGTTTGTTTCACCATAGTTCTCATACTCAGAAGGTTATGGTAGAGACTAAAGTTGATGATATATATATAAAGTGCCTTTGTTTTTTAAACCAGCGCTTAAGAGGTTTTTACTGTCAGGCATTATTCTTAGTATTTACCGGTGTTAATTTTTGTCATCCTTACAAAAACCCTATGAATACGTATTTCCTGTTTTAGATGATAAAACTGAAGCCCAGACAGGTCACCGAGTTGGTAAGTGCTGAAGCCTAGATTTGAAACTAGAAAAATTGATTCCAACCCTCATTATTTAAACCTAGTATGCTTCTTATTCTTAGCTCAATACAGGTGGTTGGGGTTAGGTTCAGAACTATTTGTGCTAGTATTTTATTTATCTGTGTATATGCCTACACAGTGCTTTTCATTGACCTAGTTAAAAGCAGAATTACTGTGTAATGAAATACTTCAAGTCTTTATCAGTGGTTAGTTATGCTAACTAAAGATTTCTCTTTAAAGCAAAATGCAGTCTTTTAAGAAGTAAAGCATTTAGATTACCAGGTTTTTCCCCTCCTCCAAAACTATTTGGTAAATTTTTTTTATTATGTGTGCTGAGGTTTGCTGACAGTTGGAATTTGAGTATCATAGAGAACCACCTACTCAGTTTCTTTCTGGAAAGTAATTTTGCTTTGTTTTTTTTCTCTTTGGAAAGTACTTTTGCTCAAGTTATAACATTTTTTTGTCTTGTACATCTTTGTTGCTAGTGCAAATCAATATAGTAATGGAATTCATTTGTGTAAATTTTTGTTAGAAAATGCCAGTCATGTCAAGTTGTGTGGAAAAACTTCAGTGTAATTGTGTTTCTGTATTGACCAGTATTTAGAAATGTGACATTATAGTGATCTCTGTGAGGATGATACTATATATATAGGAATAAGGAAATACATTGAGTGAATCAGTATAGGAGTACATGATTGCTGACTTTTTTGAAAGGAACAGAGGGAGAACATGTGTATGTTTGGCTTTGAATATTAGGAAGTTATTGAGATTATGTGTTTAGATTTATTAGCCAACTGTTGAGGGTTTGCTTTTTCATATAACACTGATGGATGAGTCTTTCAGCTTTTGCCCACAATGGCATCTTGGCATTTGCTGTGCTTCCTGGATGAATCATTAACAACTTCTCTCTGTAATTTATATTATTATACTTAGTTTTGCTTGAGGATTCTGTTTGTAGCTTCTCTGTGTTTATTGAGGGAAAACTGATGTTTCAGGTGTGGGTCCCAACTGGTCTTGGCTCTCTGGTTTACCTGTGATAGAATATGCAGACTTTTATTTGCCTTTATTCTCTCTGTTGCAGCCCTAGTCACACTGTATTGTGGCCTTGCCTTAGAGCTCCTACTTGTTAGAAGCTAGAAGTACTGGGGATTGATGGATTGGGATTTATATCCATTTCTTGCACCCAGTGTATGATCTAGAACATAGAAGGCACTTAGTAAATGTTGGTTAAGGAACTGTTGGGTAACTGGCTACTGAATGGAAATGAATGAGTCACAGAAAGAAGATGAGACTCAAAACTCAGTCAGGATTTTGCAGCTAGAAGGTGATGGAGATCTTGAATTTATATCTTCTGGCATCAGATTATCTTCTTTTCTAGTTTATTCATTTAGCAACCACCCAGTCATCTAAGAGAATGTAAAATCAGAAAGGCAGTACACCACACTGATTTTTTAAATGACAAATAAATGCTTGTATTACTAACTTTAACATTATTACAGGGGCTAGTTGCATTATGCCCTCGCAAATGAAACGAAATCATACCAATTATACACTCTTCAGCTTCAATCCGGTCTCTGTGTTAGATGCAGTCTCCACAGCTCTTGATTCAGTTTTAGCTAAGTCTCTTTAAAGTTAGCAGAGTAAAATAAGGACCCCTACAAAAGAAACAACATGAATCGTCAGAGGTAGGAGGAAAACCAGAAGGAAACAGTTCTCTGGAGGCTAAAGAAAAACCAATTAGAGGTACACTAAATCGTGTTGAATGTATTAAAGATTTTCTTACAAGAAGGACTGAAAAAAAGACTTTTGGATTTAACAATTAGGAAGTAGGTGTTCTTAGCAAGAGCTCTTTGAGTGAAAGCCAGTTGGTGATAGATTGGGAGAAAATGAGAATTAAAAGTGCACAGAATAAGAATTGCGCTCGCTCTCTCTCTCTCTCTCTCTCTCTCTGTCTCTCTCTCTTTTTTAGGATGTTTGTCACCGAAGGAAAGAAAGGAGAGATGGAAATAGTTCAAAAAGCACAAGGGGGAAAAACTCCTTTATTTTTAGCTGATGGCAGTTTTTCTCTTTTTTAAGTATGGCATGAATAGAATATACATGTGGGTAGAGAAAAAGAAACTAGTGGAGAAAGGAAGGAGAGACATAATTTAAAGCAAAAATGATCCTTTGGGAGGCAGGATCTTCTCTGTACAGTTGTCTGGCATTTAGGAGCAAAGAGTATACATTAGGATGGATTCCATAATGCTAAATTTAGAGATGCAGGGGAGAGAAGTTGAAGGAATTTTTGCATGAAAACCTGTTTTCCTCTGTGAAGTAGGAAGCAAAGATTTTGACAGAGAGCTCCAAGGTTGAAAGTGAGGAATAGGAGATTGGCAGAGCTCAAACACCTGCCATGGTGCGCACTAGTTCTGATGGCCCTGCTGGGATTAGAATCAAAATTTTTGTGGTGCAATCGTTTGATTTGTTTTCCTCTCTCTATCAGGAGAATAGCAGTCAGACTCATTCCAGATTGGATTCAATGGGGGTAGATGTAGTTAGAGGATACAGGAAGTAGGAAATTGAGTGTGAGTGTCATGCAGGTTTTTCACTTTATAATCCCGACTACGTATGATAGGTGAAACATGTGGTAGTGAATGGAGGCCCCAAAGAATTGATTTAGTGGAAGTTAAGGGAGAGAGAGAGGTAAAAGCCAGGAGGTTGTGACTAAGTTCTAAAGTGTAGAAATCTATCTTTTTTAGTAGAAGAGGAATAAATGAGTATCATCAGATCAGGAAAATAGTGAACTAAAGTAGTCTCTGGACCAGTCAACTCTGAATATTATTACTTCCTGTCTTGTAGCTGAGGTGTTAAGTTGGTTTAGTGATCCTGTAATACAGTAGGATTTAGGGCAGGGGGGGATGATATTGGGGGTGGTTAGAGAGCTGGCTTGTAAGTCTTGTTGACTGGGGAATGAGTTGTGACCCTTGTAAATAGTAGTAACAGGATGCGAGTGGGTCTGACAAACTGTATAGACAGTGTGAATTTTAAGAGAGCCTCTTTATCTAGAATTGGCAATATCTAAGAAAACTTTCCTTGTCATCTTGTTCCCAAATAAGGGGAGCTGTGGGAGGATTAACACTTTTGAGAGGTCTTTGAGCAATATAATGCCATCCAGGGTAAGTTAGATTTTGATTAAATATAGAGCAATCATTTTGTACAGTGATGGAAGGTGTAGAGGTTTTTCATGATCTACAGGATTTCTAACACTGGATTGAAAATTGTTAGAACCTGGATTGTAGAGTTTAAGTTAATCTGTTGGTTTTTATGTAATATATTGTTCTTTTTTCTTATTATATAGCATTTTTTAACTTTAATTTTAAAATAATTTTAGACTTACAGAGAAGTGTGGAAAAATATTGCAAAGAATTCCTATGTACCATTTATCCAGTTTCCTCAAACGTTGACATTTTATTATATTTGCTCTGTGATAATCTCTTTATATGTATGTACACATACAAACATATAACTATGTTTTTTTCTGAAACATTAGAAAGTAAATAGCGGACATGCTGTCCTTTTACATCTAAATATCTCATCTCAGTGTGTGTTTTCTAAAAACAAAGTCATTCTCTTGTAAACTACGGTGCAAATTACTGAAATCAGTTATAGTGGTATAATAATATAACCTGTAAACAAAGTTCACCAGTTTCCCAAAGATCTTTTAGAGTGAAAGAAGATACATTTTTTTACAATATCAGGATTTAGTTCTCGATTAAATATTGTGCGTATTGTGTCTGTTAGTCTTTTTTTTTTTTTTTTAAGATTTTATTTATTTATTTGACAGAGAGAGATCACAAGTAGGCAGAGAGGCAGGCAGAGAAAGGAGGGGGAAGCCGGCTCCTGCTGAGCAGAGAGCCCGATGTGGGACTCATGGGGCTCAATCCCAGGACGCTAAGACCATGACCTGAGCCGAAGGCAGAGGCTTACTTAACCCACTGAGCCACCCAGGTGCCCCTCTGTTAGTCTTTTTTAATCTTTTTAGTCTTTCATGACAATGATTTGGAAAGATTTGCATTGGCTGTTTTATGATATACCCTACAAATGTCCATTTTTTTTTTTTTCTAATTTTCACCCATTGGCTTTAGAGTTCCTTGGTTATTATTGCCTGAAAAATAGTTATAACTATGATGGTTGTCAAATGGTGATTTCCTAATTCTGTCATTTCTTTTACCTTTATTTAGAATTCTATAAGGAGACATTTTACTTTTGTCCTATTTATTTATTTATTTATTTATTTATATCAGTGTGAATGGGATTCTTATTTTATTCTACTAGTTATAATCCGATGCTATTATCATTTATTATGAGGCTCAGCTCATCTCAGGTTTGACCAGAGGGTGCCTCTTGCATTGCCATCTATGTCCTTTGATATGTCCCCATCATGTTTGTACTTTCCTACCATATAGCATCTAGATAACATGAAGTATCTGATTTCTTAAGAGTTGGGTTGGGTTGAAGAAGTACTGTTCACACTTACACATAGGGCTGTATTGGAAGCACACTGACCAACACAACAGTTACTGCCACAGTAGCTTAATACTGCTGTACTGGGTGCTTAATGAGGATTTTCTCATGGAGTTGTTTGTGGAAAGTTGGGAGTCCTTTATCAGCTGGGTCATTGAATAAAGCAGTTGGAACATTGGTGGCAAGTTGCTGACAGTGTTAGTGTGCCATCCTTACAATTGCAGTACTAAGGGCTAGATAGTATTACTGTGAAAAAAGAATGCCTTTGTAGATTATGTAGGTGAATATGTAATGTGATTAGCAAAGGCAAAAGGACACCATGAAGAAAAATCTGTTAATAGATGGAGAAGAGACAAAGAAAAAGCCCTTATGAGCCATTTTGACCTTTAAAATGGGTTTCATTAGAAAATCATCACACTAAAACGGATACATGTTGGTATTTAGTACAGTTAACTAATTGATAGAAAATAGCAAACATGATCATATCAGGGTTTAGTGCCCGACTTTCTTTTCTTGTAAAGATAATGGTTATAAACGGTTATTGAATGGATGTAGAGTCTGTGGTAATTTTTTTCTTTCAGTATCATTAAGAAATTTTACAGTGTCAGTTTTCTTATCTGGAGAAACTTACTCCATTAGGCATAGATGGAAATCTTTAATGTATCACACTGTCTTACATTAAGAACAGAAAAGAATGCTTCTTACTTTCATCTCAGTTCTAGAGAACTTAGAAAAAGTGGAAAAGTAAATAACAAAGAAACAAAAAATACAATTTGCAAGCATTCATGCTGCCCATTTTTTAAGATGTCATTTTGTAACTTTTTCTTAATTTAAAAATAGAATAATTTGATTTAGCACACACGATTTTGTTACTTTTTAAATACAATATCATGACCATTTCCTTATGTCATTAAGTATCTTGTTAGAAACACTATCTTAAATGGCCATATAGTGTTCCATTATATTGATACTATGTGTTTATATTCTTTTGGATGACTAGATTGTTTATAGTTTTCCATTATCATAGAACTGTGGTTGACCAGCTTTATAAAGAATCCCATTTTAACTTTCTGATTAATTAGTGTGTAGTCTCAAAATAAATGTGTTTTTGTAATGACCTTTTTAATTTTTATAAAAAGTGATGTCTACTGATTTTTAAAAATACAGGCAGTTTAAGTACAAAGAAAGAAGCAATCTAGGCATCCATACCTTACCAATCAGAAATAACTTAGGTAAGCATTTGGTGAGGATGATTTCATTTGTGGTTATAGAATGTTATAAAAAGAGGATAATGCTATTTATGCTGTTTTAAAAAATGAAAACATGAAATATGATTTTGTTTGAATTTAATACCAAGGAAAAATATCCTAAAGAACTGTTGAATTCTAGATTAAGGTTTCTTTAACACAGAGCCATTAGGTTATGTAAGAATTCACTAAAATTAAGAAAAATACAATAACCAGTAAGAACTTAGGGTAATTTAAAAAGCAGTCTATTTTAATTTTAGATATTAGAGAGTAAATCCCTGCTGTGATAGATGAGGTGAGTGATACTAATACTTTCTCTCATCTCTTTTCCCTGTTTCCTGATTTTTATGTTGCATACATTTTTACTTTTTCAGGGTGTATGTTTCCTTTCTCTTTGCCAGCTGCTGTTTAGTCGTTAGCTCTATATTTAGCATTAGTTCTGTAAGAGGATTCAGTGCTAGCCGCCGTAGCTGCTGTATATTTTCTTTTTCTTTGATTCATTTTCTGATTGCCTGGTTTTCATTACGAAGTAATTTTTTTTTCAAGGAGTCATGGGAGTTTTAAATACTTTAAACATGGAAGACAACTTGGCTAGCTCAACTTTTTAAAAAAAATGTAAACATTAACACGGAGGACATTGGAAGTTGGAGGGAAGGGAGATGGGGGAAATCAGAGGGGGAGAGGAACCATGAGAGACTGTGGACTCTGAGAAACAAACGGAGGATTTTGGAGGGGAGAGGGGTGGGGGGTTGGGTGAGCATGGTGAGTATTAAGGAGGGCGCATATTGCAGGGAGCAGTGGGTGTGGTGCATAAACAATGAATCTTGGAACACTGAAAAAAAAATAAAAAAATAAATTGCTTGGGGTGTCTGGGTGGCTCAGTGGGTTAAAGCCTCTGCCTTCGGCTCAGGTCATGATCCCAGGGTCCTGGGATCGAGCCCCGCGTCGGGCTCTCTGCTCCGCAGGGAGCCTGCTTCCTCCCCTCTCTCTCTCTGCCTGCCTCTCTGCCTACTTGTGATCTCTCTCTCTGTCAAATAAATAAAAAAAATCTTTAAAAAAAAATAAATTGCTTAATGGAAAAAAAATAAAATTATGGAACATTTCAAATATAAAGAAAAGTACAGAAAGTAATATAAAGGTAGTTTTATATCCACTGTGGAGATAATGGCAAATGGGGATAATAGGATTTTGGCATATGTGTTTCAGGTTTTGAACATTTTTTGCTTGCTTTTTAAAAAAAAATTTTAAAGATTTTATTTATTTGACAGATCACAAGTAGGCTGAAGGCAGAGGCTTAACCCACTGAGCCATCCAGGTGGCCCTTGCTTTTTTTTTTTTTTTTTTTTTTTTTTTTAGAGGAAGATAATTTTAAAGCCTTACATTCATGCCTCTCCCTTCTTCCTCGAACACTATCTTGAAATTGATCTATATGATTTTTGTGATATTTATACTGCATAAAATAGACACTTTAGTTTTAGATTATATGAAAATGTACTTGTTACATTTTGAAAATTGAAATACATATTGAATATACATTGTGTTTGTATTTGCTGTTTATACTTCCCCAGCTTGCTTTATTCATCTAGCAGATTCATTTAGATCTGATCTACCAATTTGAAAATCGTGGAGTAATGCTCATTTTCTACTGGCAGACTCAGTATCTTGCTATTACAAATAGTACTTCTGTGAGCATTCTTGTACATGTATCTTAATGTCCAAGTGTGGGAGTTTTCCAGTGTTGATATCTGGAAGTAGAATCATTGCATCCTACACTCCTTCAGCCTTACCAGGAATTGCCACATTGCTCTTCAGGGCAGTTGAGTGAATTCATACTCTTATTAGTTTGAGTCCCAACTCCATCCTTTTTAACAGACTGTTTCTGCTCTTTTCATTATTAGGAATATTTTCTTTTATAATTTAATAATTTATATTCCTTATGGTAATACTGTTTTATTTCTTTTCTCCAGTAACATTTGTTTTCCTAGAGTATTCATTTCTACTAGCCTTTATCAAAACATCACCCCCTTTATGACCTATTTTTGGTTCTCTACCTGTATTCTTTTGTAGTAAATTATTTTTTGGTGAATAAAAATCCTGTGTATGACTGTTTGTTACTGTTCTGTGCTCTAAGTCACTGGGGACTTAGGGACCCTTGGCAACCTATCAACGTATGTAGAGTCTCAGGTAGTTTATCTCTAATTCAGTGACCTCAGTGATCTTAGCTTTGCTAACTCATTGATTTTTATTGTGGGAGAGGATAGCTGCTTGTGATTTTTTGAATTTGTTGTTGGCTATCTTGTCTAGCTGTGGTAAGAAGGGTTGTTGTTGGCTATCTTGTCTAGCTGTGGTAAGAAGGGCCGTCTCTAGTGCAGTTGTTCTAAAGACCTGGATGATGTGGGATTGGAATTTATTTTCTTGTTTAGGATGTACAATTCAGGGTTTTTGTTTTGTTTTAAATATGGTTTGAGGGGCGCCTTGGTGGCTCAGTCGGTTAAACCTCTGCCTTAGGCTCAGGTCGTGATCTCAGGGTCCTGGGACCAAGCCCCCATTGGGCTCTCTGCTCAGCAGGGAGCCTGCTTCCCTCCCCCCCCCCACCCCGCCTGCCTCTCTGCCTACTTGTGATCTCTGTCTGTCAAATAAATAAATAAAATCTTTAAAAAAAAATAAACATGGTTTGTTTGATATGGTAAGCTTTTAGGCCCAGCACTTGCTTATTAAGTTACGGTGAGTGCCCATAAAGTTGAATGATTAAATAAATATTTCAGGTTTCTACTATGTGTAAAGCACTGAGGAAATTGTAATAATAAATGAGGATGATTCTTGATCTTGAGTTGTTCTGTGCATCCATTAGTTGACTAGGCTCCCTTCCCCATTTTGGTAAAAGAAAAACTGGGAGGCTTAGAAAACAGTGAAGTTTACTGGAAGCTCTAAACTCGGCTACCTGTTTTAGGAGATACCAGGATGAATAAAGCATCCTTCCTAGATTTCAGACGGTTATGATCTGATTGGAAAGGTAGAAACATCCCCAAATCTAATTAGAGGTTGCCAAGGGCCCCTAAGTCCCCAGGGCATCATGAAGCACATACAAACTTGCAAGAGATCGTTTCCTGGAAGGAGATGTTGCAATTAGAATTTACTAGTTCTTGTTTTTCATTTTTGTGCCTAAATAGTTTTGCTTTTAAAAGCTCTTGATGTTCAGACTCTGATTGCTGAAAGGGTCTTATTTCATGTCTAATGATGTATATCTTGATGTTTTTACTCTTTTAATGTCTGAGATCTCAGTTTGCTATTATGAAGCATACTCTTTAGCCAGTTTTGCTTTTTAAACTTTATCAAATACCACATTTGCTGACTTATATTGGTGCATGCAAATCAGAAAATCTATCAGTGCCTTCTTGTTTAATTTGATTAAGGAAACAAAACATTTCATTACAAGTTAACATTATATTATCAGTGGCAATATATTGTCATTGTATTACTAATGCCTATGTGAGAATACTAGTATGTTAGCTTGTAAAAATCAGGCCGCTGGAATATTTTGAAAACCAAGGATTTGAATAGTTTTATCAAGTCAAACATTAATTTTTTTTTTCTGCTTTTGAAACATGCATAGGAACACCTTTTTCATTGGGGTTTCTAAATTATGAGCCCTAAGACACTTAAGGAAATCTTAAACACTGGAATTGCTCCGCATCTTTGTTTCTAAGAAAGAATAATTTAGTGGAAGTTGGGTTTGTCTTAGAAATTACTATCTGTGTTACTTTAGACAAATAATAAAAAGTGCAGTGGTGTTTCCTCAACCACGTTAAGGAAGGTGAGGGTCTCATCTCTCTCCCAGTTGCATCTGTTTTTTTCTAGTCATCAGTCCTCCCCTCCTACCCCCCATTTATGACACCTTGGGTATCCTTTAAGTGAATCATCTTAGGTTATCTTATTGCCCACCCTTGACCCAGGCACCCTGCCCAGAAGGAACTCCTTGCTGGTTGGGAAGCACTTGCTGTGCCAAAGGAGAGAATTGTCCTGATTGATGTAGTCAGTCAGGGTCTGGTCCTTGAGTGGGATGGGCTCAGTCTTACCTAAATTACTGTGAATCTGTAATGAAAGAAGGATGGAAGGGATTTTAGAAAGACCATCACATGTCTACCACAGATACCCTAGATGCTTAAGACCATAGTATAATCACTAACAGATCTCAAAAAGTTACTTGCTTTGATCAAGTCAAGATAGACTAGAGACAGAAATCTAAGTTAGTGGCCAGACAAAAAAGCAACCTTTATAAAGCAAACCTAAAATATTGTTACATGTAACATATTTTGATATAAAACTGCAAATATGAGCTTGAACATCTTCCTCTGATGAACTGTATAGACATTTACGGCATATATTATGGTCTTTTCATACTAAATTGATGTGAGCTAGATTGTTAGATAGGAGACTTTGAGAAGGTCTGTGAAGGCTGACAAGCAGTTACCTGAAGACAGACATCTTTAGATGAAAGGAAGTAATGAGAAGGCATCAGTCCAGCATGCTTAAATATTTTTCTCTCCTTCTCTCCCCCTCCCCCTCCTTTTTTTGAGGACTGTGAGGTCAGGCAAGTTGTTAACAGCCTGAGTTAAGATCATAATGACCTTTTGGTAAGGAGATAACCTTGTAGGACATATTTGTAATAAATCGATATTAGGTAAGATCCGTGCAAGCTGAATAGACTTTGAGAAAAAAAATTTACTGTTTATAACAATTTAAGAATTAGGGCACACATTTGTTGTTAATTAAAGAGATATGAATGCAACGAATGAGGGTGCCCTATAGGACCCTTCAAATTGGGGTGTCTGGGTGGCTCAGTTGTTAAGTGTCCACCTTGCTCAGGTGAGTCCTGCGTCAGGTCAGGCTCTCTGCTCAGCCGGGGAGCCTGCTTCTCCCTCACCTTCTGCCTACCACTCTGCCTGCTTGTGCTCTCTCTGTGTCAAATAAATAAATAAAATCTTAAAAACCAAACCAAACCAAACCAAACCCTTCATATTTAAAGAGGGAATCTTAGGGTCTAGTATATTTACATCGCTTACTTGAGCTTATGAAAAGAAATTTAACCAGAGGGTGGCTGCTTTTGAAAATAGAACTTCATAAAATCTTTACCCCATCTGTTTAGCTTCTTTGTTCTTTGCTGGTCTTAGGGGTGTAAATATGCTCCAACTTTTTGTCCTTTAGTTTACTTAGTAACTAGCTCTTAAAGACTTCAAAGTACGTAGGTTAGCAAGGTTATTCTCTCTCAAGGCTTCCAATTTTACAGTTTGACTGGTGACCTATCTTTAAAAGAATTAAAATTCTTTTTAATTTTAATTAATTTTTTATTTTTAACCAAGGCTGACTTCAGATACTTTGGAGTTTTTATTTTGATAATTCTCTGCAAGGCAGATATAACCTTCATTGTGTAAAACTCTTACTGCAGCTGGGAAAACAGATTGTAAATGAATGAATTACATAAATAGTTTTCGTGATAGGTACTCTGAAGAATAGGGTGCTTTAAGATTACATCAGAGTCCTATTCTACTTTTGGGAGATGGGAAAGGCTTTTGTGAGAACTTAATTTTAATCTGAGATCTGAATGATAATGTATGAGTTAGCTAGGCATTTAATGTGTGGTATGGGAGGGAAAGAATTGAACATATATAGCCCAGAGTTTTTTTTTTTTTTTTTTTTGTATGTGATTATGTTTAATGTTTCAAGAAATGAATTAATACTAATAAGTGGATGTATAGGTCTGAAGCTCAGAGAAACAGTCTAGTCTGGCAGTTTACATTTTGCCTTCTATTCTTTAATCATTCTGTTGTCCCATTAATTATCCCTCTCCTGGTTTTTTCCTTAAAAAGAAAAACAGAAAAAGATTCTTTATTACATTTTTCAAGTGTCTGGTTTTTTTTTGCTACAATTCCAGATTGTTATTTTTAATAGAAAATTGCATATACATAAACCTAGGGGAACTATTATAATATAATGTAATATTTTATGTTGGAGAAAGCTTTTTATCATAGAATACAGTGCTTACCTTTATTACCTCATTGCTTCTGAGATAAACCAAGACAGAAACTAGAGGTTTCTTTTTTTTTTTTTTTTGCATTTTGGGTTTATTAAAAGTTAAAAATTTCAAATTAACTTATGCTTAGTGTAAAAAATTCAAATAGTAGAGAACGATGAAGTCACCTGCAGCTCTTTGCTGTTTCTTGCTTATCTTTCCAGAAATTTGATTGCACATATGTGTTTTACACAAATAACATCTCTTATTATTTTAAACATTGTTACACTGTAGGTACTCTTATGCATGCTTTTTTTTTTTAGTTGACACATTGTGAGCAGACGATAGCAGTTTTAAAATGAAACAACCCCTCCTCCCCCAAAATGAAACAAACCTTACTTACTTAAAAGCTTAGTTGTGCCTTGATAAAATATCTGATGAGGCTTGGTTTTAAACAGTTTTTTTTTTTTTTTTGCAGACTTGTTCAGGTGGTGGAGCATCTGGAGCTCATGGTACTTTTTGTGGAACACCATGAATTAATGATATTCTTTCATACTAAGAAGAAAGGTTTTACTTGCAGAAGTATGTTTATAGTATGAAATATAAAGCCAGACCAGAATTCTGTACTTTCAAGAGAAGAAACTGAAAACTGGGCATGATTGCCAACTCACAGTTTTTTTTTTTTTCCTTAAATTAATACTCATTTGTTGCTTATACATTCTTCCCTAATTGTTTATGTTTTTGCTTTATCATAAGCTAGCTCTCATTAGTGGAAAAATGTCCAGAGACGGCAAAGTTTTAGTGTAAAAATCGCTAAAATTAAGACAATTCTGTTAATGTACTTAATAGTGTGTTTATGTACATTAGGAAGACTACTGTAATTTAGTTTTATTGGTAGACAATCTAGCTTCATTTGCCAAGCAGCAGTGCTTTGTGGGAACCTGTCTTCTGAGCATATTGGTTTCGATCACTTGGCTCTCTGCAGGGATTTCTTAGCTCCTGCTATTACCTTATCCCTAGCAGCACAGTTAAGATAGCTCACTTCATTCTTGGGTGATTAAAATAGGTAGCTTGACTCTACCAGTTGATTTTATTGCAACTCTAATCTGTTTTTTCCTCTAATTCAGGTGTTAAATAAGGCAACATAGAATGATAGAGAACTACCACAGGTTTTTGCTAGAGCCTTATCATCTTAGAGTTCAAAGGAGCCTTTGTGATCTATTAATACCATACAAAGGCCCCAAATCCCATTATATGTAGGTTGGCCATTCAATTTTCTTGAGAATGGAAGGGGTGGAGAAAATACTAAATTGAATGGAGCCCTGAAGTAATAGGTGTCAAGTAGGACTGTCCTGAGAAAAACAGCTCTGTGGTCATCCTAGGTATACAGCAGCCTTGAAGGAGTCATCCAAAATCTGCCTGAAATTATTTGTTGCCCTACAGAAAAGTTAGTGTTCTAATAATTTAAAAGATCTAATGGAGGAAAAAAAGATCTAATTAAAATTTTAAAGATCTTTTATTTAGTTAACATTTAACTTCTTGCAGCTACGAACTTTTCTTCCCAGTTTTTGTCTTTTGGTACTAAATATAGTCAGAATATGGCAGTATACAAAATAACTCTTCACATACTTTTTTTTTTTTAAGATTTTATTTATTTATTTATTTATTTATTTATTTGACAGACAGAGATCACAAGTAGGCAGAGAGGCAGGCAGAGAGGCAGGCAAAGAGAGAAGAGGAAGCAGGCACCCTGCTGAGCAGAGAGCCCGATGCAGACTCGATCCCAGGACCCTGGGATCATGACCTGAGCCGAAGGCAGAGGCTTTAACCCACTGAGCCACCCAGGCCCCCCCCCCCCCGCTTTTTTTAAACAACCTACATTTTTTTTTCCAAACACCGCTTGCCGAACAGCACTTTATAGTACCTCCATACATTGTCATTTTGATGTATTTAGAAAACATTTAGTGAGGTCTCTAGCTTCTCAAAAGCAAAGGTTACAGTTATTAATCTTTTATCATTTTAAGATAGACTGAAGTGCCACAGTAAAGGAGAGCTGCCAATTAAAGGAAACCAAACTGTAGTTTACACATGGGAAGGCTGGATTTCCAGCCAGATTTAATCATATTTCTTATGGTTGTCTTACCATTAAAAGTGATTGATATACATCAAGTCAGGACTAACTACAGACACATTTAAGACAGCCAGCCCTCTTGTCATCCTTTTATCCTTCATGCTAAAAAATGGTGGCTCTATATGCAACTTTTCATCACCCTGGTCACTGTATTAAAGATATATTTTAGTATTCATATGCTCTTGCCCATGTATTTTCCAGAAGGCTCAAAAATAGAACAAGCTAGGAAGATAACTTTTTAGGTGATGTGTGGACAGGATACAGAGCCTGGTTCATTATTGTATATATGTAGTTCCCACCCCACTTATCTCTGTCCCCCCCCCCCCGTTTTGGCTATTTATGACAATCCTGAAAGAATGTAAAATAGAAGCATTGGATAGCATGAATAAGGAAAAATTTCCAAGATGGCATTAATTTGGTGAACATGTAGTTTTGTTATGCCCCAATAATGGGTCCGTGATTAAAGGAGCGAGACTGATACAAAGCGAAGGTCAAGCAAAGCTTTATTTTGCACCAAGCATCAAGAATCTAACCGAATGTTCGGGGACACACCTCTTAAAAGAGAGGGCGACCCTTCTCTGCTTCACAGTCTAGCTTTTAAGGGCAAAGGCCATATGGTTGGGCCTGGCCACTCACAGGTGGCCAATGAGATTGTAACACACACAGGAAACTCCACAGTGATGCTAGGAACCAATTGAGTTACAATTTACCCTCATAGACATTTGAACCAGCCTATTATACTTTGATTGGGATCGGCACCCAAAAGGCTCCCAAAGGGCAGGGCCCATACTCCTTGGTAACCAGGGAGACAGTATGCAGCCCCCCACTGATCGGATGTCTCCACCTGGCTGACCCACCTTTGTATCTGGGCTTTGTTACTTTGTTTCCAAGTAAATCCCCTGGGGGAAGGGGAGCAGGGACAGTTTCTAAATAGGTCCTTACAGCTTGATTTTAACTTTTGAATGAATTTAGTTAAAAGGCAACCAGAGTATGTTAATTTATAGAGACACCAAAGATATCAAAGTTAAAAAGTTGAATTTTGGACGTTCTCTGTTATAGAGGTAGAGATTATTGACTGAGTTATTGGGTTTTACTGTTGATACATGGCAAATGTTCACTGTATAATTTTATAAAAATGAAACTGTGAAATGTGAGATAGGGCAGTTGAAATAATTTAGGGTGTGTTTTACAAGTTCCAAAGCTTTACTTCTGAGATCATATGTAAAAGTATCTGTAGTTACTCTTTTTTGTTGGTTTGTTTTTAAAGATTTTGTTTATTTATCTGAGAGAGAGCATGAGCGGGAGAGCAGAGGGAGAGGGAGAAGCAGACTCCCTGGTGAGCAGGGAGACCATAGCGGGGCTTGATCCCAGAACCCAGGATCACAACCTGAGCTGAAGGTAGATGCTTAACTGACTGAGCCACCCAGGTGCGCCTCTGTAATTACTGTTTTTATTGCAGTTATTTGAATACATTTTAACAAAATACTTATTTTAGAAATTTGCTCACGAGCACAGGGAGAGGCCGAGGCGGGGGAAGAGAGAGAACAAGCAGATTCTCCCCACCGAGCCCAGTGGTGAGGAGGGAGGGCTCCATTCCGGGACCCTGAGATCATGACTTGAGCTGAAATCAGGAGTCAGCCACATAACTAACTGAACCAGGCGCCCCTGAAAACATTTTGAAAGGTTTTAAAAATGAGTTGGTCATTCTGGGGAGCACATTCATGTATTTGTTATGGTGGGGAGTATTTCCTATGAGGAACCAGAGGAGAGCAATTTTGTTATACAGGATCTTTTTCCTTAGTACAGTTCATCCACATTTGCAGCATTAAGGGTAGAGATGGAACAGTGGTTTCCTTTTTTTGACACCATCACCATTAGTTGTTTAGTTGATAATGCTAAGTATATATCTATACTTTACTTTTATTTGCCTTAACTTGCTCATCTAACATTCTGCTCTTTTTGATCAGAGATGACTGAGTTAGGAATTCTCCTGGGTACTTTGTTCCAGGAAACATGGAAGATGCTCGGTGACACTGAGACAGCGTACAGGTAGTCAGGAGAATGCTCATGTAGGGCCAACGTAGAAAACTGTGGCAAGTAAATACAAACCTAGAAAATTCGCTTTATGATTGTTTGACCTTACAACTCAGTTTCTGTGACGGAATTTTATTACCTAAACCTTGGTGCTATGGAAAAAAACCTGTCTTATTAACTTGAGAAATGATTTTAGATATGTTTAGGGCAGTTCTGGTAAAATAAAATTTATGAACTCACAGAAGTATTGTGCTAGTGTGATCACTCACTAAGACATGCAAACAGCAGTGAAGTAAATTTTACTTTGTATTTAGAGTGACTATTTATTGGACTGATAGCACCAAATTATAAAGCATATTAAATTAAAGGGGAAGAAGGAGGAAACTAGTATTTCCTGTGTGCTAGGTGTTAGTGCTATATGCTTTTCAAATATTATTTTATAAGTCTGTGAGGATTTTGGCTGCATTTAGAACTTAGACTTGAAGACACTTAGGCACAGAGAAGAGGTTTATCAAAGCTCCTAAAAGGCAGAGCAAGAATTTGCATGCTCTTCTTTCCCCCCCCGCCCCCCCACCACATCACAAAACTCAGATTTGTGTGTGTACAGATTTGGTCTGTGACAAAATTTATTTGGGGGATTATTTTTAACATGGAATTTCTTAAAGGACAAGAATAAAATATGAAAATCAAATAATGTTGAAGGCCTATAGTATTTCTCCAAACCAAGATTCTGGTGGATTTATAAAAATCTTTTAAAAAATTTAATAGTAACTCTTTCCAAGTATATCTAAGGATCAATTATAGTACCTTTTTGATGAGCCACTTTTTAAAGTACTGATGCTTTTGTTTGACCTACAGTTAGGTTGCCTACATGTAGTTATTATCACCGCCTAACAAACGAGCATTTAAAAGATTACTTATAAAGTAAGAAGTCTTTTTTTTTTTTTTTTTTAAAGATTTTATTTATTTGACAGACAGAGATCACAAGTAGGCAGAGAGGCAGGCAGAGAAGGGGGGAGGAGCAGGCTCACCGCTGAGCAGAGAGCCCGAGCAGAGAGCCCGATGCGGGGCTCGATGCGGGGCTCGATGCGGGGCTCGATGCGGGGCTCGATCCCGGGACCCGATCCCGGGACCCTGGGATCATGACCTGAGCCGAAGGCAGAGGCTTTAACCCACCGAGCCACCCAGGTGCCCCTAAAGTAAGAAGTCTATAGTCCTACCACTTAGGTTTGATTCTTGGCCCTACCCTTCCTAGCTGTTTTGATGTCTGGCAAGTTACTGTAGGTGTCTGCACTTCCGTAGGTTGTTTCCACTGCCACCCCCATTTTAATCTGTCAAATGGGGATGACGTCCTCTGTTTCATAGATTTGTTGTGAGGAGTAAATGAGTTAAATGATTGCAGATCCAGCATATTATCTTGCACTTCCTGAGCTTTTGATAAATTTGTTGTGTTGAAGGACATCTTCCAGGATTTTGTATATACACTGATTCATCTTGCTTTCTAAGTAACTCTTGGTACTTGAGAAGACCTCCTTTAGAGTATTTTACATTTTTGGAATGTTTATTATTATTTCATTTTATTAATTCAGGTTACATTTTCAATTATTCTAGATACTAGTGTAATAGAAATGGTATGGTGGTTTAATTTCTAGATGCTTTTCTTTTTTTTTCAAGATTTTATTATTTTATTTGACAGATCACAAGTAGGCGGAGAGGCAGGCAGAGGGGGTGGGGGGAAGCAGGCTCCCTGCTGAGCAGAGAGCCCAATTCAGGGCTTTATCCCAGATCCCTGGGATCATGACCTGAACCAAAGGCAGAGGCTTTAATCCACTGAGCCACCCAGACGCCCCAATGCTTT
Source organism: Lontra canadensis (assembly GCF_010015895.1). Taxonomy (NCBI): domain Eukaryota; kingdom Metazoa; phylum Chordata; class Mammalia; order Carnivora; family Mustelidae; genus Lontra; species Lontra canadensis. The sequence goes on along the minus strand of NW_022631020.1, from coordinate 16,827,869 downwards.
ACTTTTCTTTGTAGTACACAGTGATTAATATATTGTAGTCAATATTTACTGTAAGATTGAATGAATTTGAATGTTTTTAGTCATGATTTTTTTCTTTATAAATTCTTAATTTGAACTTCCTTTTCAATTGTAAAGAAACTACCAGAATCTAAATTTCTTAATGACTGCTTTAGTCTCCTAAAAGTTTTGTTCTTTTTAAATGTTATTTCACTTTGCTTTTAGCTAAAAGGTGATCCTTTGCCTGAAATAATCTTTAAAATTTTCCTTAAAATTTTTAAAAATAATAATCCGAATGACATTAATGTTTCTTTTTCTTTGTTCTCTTAGCTTCACAATGAAGAGGATAATTCAGAGTCATCTGCTGTAGAGCAACCATCAACTTCAAATGCAGCGCGGCAGAGTGTTCAGACGGCTCCTTCAGCATCAGTACTTGAAACGGACTCTTCTCCTCCACCTTACAGTAGTATTACTGTGGAAGTACCTACAACTTCAGGTATTATTTTTAGTATGAGACAGCTAGTAATATTTTTAGTAACTCAGTTTTTTTTTAAACCAGTACAGTTTTATTTAATTATAGTGTCTCTTAAGATCTTCTAGGGTTAAGGATTTTTTTTTTTTTTTTTTTTTTTACATAAAACGTTTTCCAGAGGATAGTTTGTAAAATATTAACTTAGATATTACTTGTCTCATATTGTTGTTTTCAAAAAAAATTAGAAGTGTAAACTTCCTTATGCTTACTAGAATCTGTTTCCAATGGAGTGGCATATTCCTTTTGGAAGAAATAAATGTGTATATATATAAATTTATGTGTATAGATGCACATTATCTATAGATATATAGATAAATGCATAAGTGTATGTGTGTATATATATACGTATGTATTTGTGTTTGTGTATACCTCCCTACATAGTTACAAAATAAGGTGTGAGCGGACATGTGGTATGTGTGAACGGAGGTGAAGGGTGTACATACGATGACAAATGGTAATAATTCCTGGACACAAGGCAGTGTTTCCTGCTTCCTCCTATTCATTTTATCCTTTCTGGTCATTCTAAAGAATTAACCCTTATTTATTTCTCTGGCCACAATTTATATTTTCCCAATAATGCTAAGTTAATCATCATACAATTTATTTTTTATTTTTTACTTATATTCCTGTTACATTAGTTTCAGGCATACAATATAGTGATTTAGAAGTTCTATATTTTACTTAGTGCTCATCATAATAAATGTATTCTCTATCTCCTTCCTGTTTCACTCATCCCACTACTCATATCCCCTCTGCTAACCATCTTATTTATTCTCTGTGGTTAATAGTCTGTTTTTTGATTTGTCTCTGTTTTGTTTCTTAAATTCCACATATGAGTGAAATTCTCTGGTATCTTGTCTTTAACTTATTTAGGTTAGCATTGTACAGTCTAGCTCCATCCATGTTGTTGCAAATGGCAAGATTTCATTCTTTTTTAAAATGCTGAGTAATAATTCCACTGTGAGTGTGTGTGTGTGTGTGTGTGTATCTTCTTTATCCACTCATCTGTCTGTGGACACTAGGGCTGCCTCCATAATTTGACTCTTGTAAATAATATTACAGTCAATACAGGGGTGGATATATCCTTTTGAATTGATGTTTTCCTATTCTTTGGGTAAATATCCAGTCATGATTACTGGATTGGGTAGTCTCTCTCTCTCTCTCTCTCTTTTTTAAAAGATTTTATTTATTTATTTATTTGAAAGAGAAAGAGAGCATAAGCACAGGGGAAGCAGCAGAGGGAGAGGAGGAAGCAGGCTCCCCACTGACAAGGGAGCCCAATGTGGGGCTCAATCCCAGGAACCTGAGATCATGACCTGAGCCCAAGGCAAACGCTTAACTGACTGAGCCACCCAGGTGGCCCAGGGTAGTTCTATTTTTAATTTTTTTAATCTCCGTATTGCACTAGTTTTCATTCCCACCAGCAGTGCATGATGGTTCCTTTTTCTCCACATCCTCACCAACACTTGTTTCTTAAAGTTAATCGTTATATAATTTAAAAATATTTAAAATATGGTTTTGTATACTATTATAAATAATCTCTAAATATTTTATATGTTCATTATGAAACATTTTTTAAACCTGTTATAAAAAAATGCTTTAGTGTTAAAAAACCCTTCACTAGAGTATTTCATCTTTCTTATTTCTTATTCTGTAATTAATATCATTATTTCTCTTAAAATCATCCCAGCTTTCTCTGGTTACTGTGGTTTTATCTAGATCATAAAGGTTGTGTAAAAAGACCAAACCGTTTACTTTTTTCATTTGTAATATTATGCAGTTACTGAAAATCATCTTCTGTATGAAGGTATTCTCACTAATAAATTAGCAGATGCTTACTCCTTTTATTTGTATATAATGTTTATTTGATCACTATGCTTGTTTAGTGCCCAGTTTGACAGAGAGTTTTTATATTGATTTATAGCAGTTTTATTTATCTTAAAATTTAATAGCTGTATTCGTGCTTGCTAAAATTTATAATGGGCTAAATTTTCTTCATTATTCTTCAAGTTTCCAGAATACAGTTCAGTGAATTTTCTACCCTTAAACAAACAAACAAAAAAACCAAACTATTGGTAGTCTTGAAGAAAGAAAATAGAAAATTAGTTGTTTTGCTGATGCCTATCTGTGTTTAAATGATGGAAGATGCTAAGATTGAAATTGTAATTTTTTTGTTGTGGCCACCATTGCCACTGCTGTGTAACAAACCAAATGAAGTGCAGTATCAACCATTTTTATTAGTTCTTACGGTTTTTGTGGTGGGCTAGGCTCAGTTATGGATATTTCTCCCAGGATCTCATGTGATTATCATCTTTCGGTGACCTGGAGCTCGAGTCACCTTGATGGCTTCCTTATTAACATATTTGGCTGCTGATGCAGGCTTTAGCTAGGGCATCAGATGCGACTGTTGGCTAGAACACCTCTATGTGACCTCTTATTGTGGCCTGCACTACTTCACTGAATGGAGGCTGGGTTCCAAGAATAAGCATTTTGAAATCCAGATAGAAGCTGTATCACCTGTTATGGCATTGCTTCAAAAGTCACATAGTATCACATCTGCCAGGTTTGGTTTGTTAGAAGTGAGTCACTAAGTTTTATCTTTATTCAAGATAGTTGAGGAATTAGTCTCGACCTCTTGGTGGGAAGAGTTTCAAAGAATAGAGTAAGTTTCAGCACCGTCACAGCTGCCTACTGTCTTTCCCCCCATCACCAGACCTTTCCCTTTGTCATTCTTCTTCATTTCCATAAATGGCTCCAGGAGGCCAGAAACCGTGGAGTCATCTTTTTGGGACTGTATCCAAAATTGTACGTTTTTTTCTCCTGTAATTTTTTATGTAATTAAATATGTTACTAATTTCTGTAAGCCAGTCAACTTCTGTATTCCTAGAATAAATTGTCACTGTGTTCTAATGTCTTCTGTATTTAGATTTGTTAATATTTTTTAGAAGTTTTGCGGTTTTATTATGGGATCTTTATGTACTATCCTTATCATTTTAGTATTAATATTGTGGAAGCAACATAGCATGAATTGAGAAGCTTCTCATTTTTCTTTGCTCTAGAATAGTTTTGAAAATGAAGCATGCCGTTTTTAAAGGTTAGATAATTTTCAATTGTAAGACAAGTGGAGCCTGCTACCTCCCTGGGTGTTCAGTTATTCTTAGAATCTGTGTTATTCCTGGTCCCAGAATTTTATTTTTACATCTACACTAAAATGACTGCAGTTGAGCACAAGAAAGTCATTCTAGAAGTTTGCGTCTCTTTAATGAAAACCATTGATACTCTTTTTCAGCTTCTCTTAGTGTTGTATTTGAAGCATCGGCAGGACCAATTTTCAGTGATTATTTATGTTTTTCAGTAGGTCACTTTCTGGCTGGTTTCATAGATCTGAGCAGCATCAGTAATAATAGTTGACATTTGTATAAGGCTTTACAGTTTGCAGAGTCCTCTTGAATACTCTTAAATTCTGTCATATAATAGCAAGTAATAGCCTTGCTGGCTCAGTTTTATGGATGAGAAAGTAGAGCTTCATAAAGTGCTTAAGTAATTTGCTTGGGGTCATACAACTTAAGGAGCTGGGACTGGAGCTCCCCAGATGCTAAGTTTTCTGCTTGAGAACCGCTGCCTTAAAGGGTAGGCAGAAAATAAGTAGAATTAAGCAGTGAAAACTAAAACAGTAGTAAAATAGTGCTCCTTCCCCAGTTTCTTCTGTTACTGGATAGGATATTTGTGTCTGTTGTGGGAGTTAAAACTTTTTGAAAACTCACATATCTGTTGTTAATGTAAAAGATCTCTCTCTTCTTGGATAATGTATGTCATTGTTCCAGTTTTTAAATTTCTAATTTTAATGTTAGTGCCTTAAAATTCATAACAATTGCTTTCACTTAAATTTTTCTTCTATTTTAGTCTTCAGACCTAAAGAAATCTGTTTACTTGACTGTGTGTTACGTTTTTACATCTGAATAACCAGTCATTTCTAAGAATTTATGATTCTTATGCCTTTTTGGTGGATAACGTTCAGTATTACACTGCTACTAGCATTGGAATAAAGGTTGCCCAGCCTCAGATCCTGCGCTCTTATTGATAGCTTTGAAAAATTTTATTTTAAAGTCAATATCCATTACAATACAAAAGGAAAAGTATTGCTAGAATGAAGTGTGTTTTTGTGTTGGAAATGCAAGAAATTCTGATGGAGAAAATGTACAAATACTATAGTTACAATGAGGAAATCACAGAAGTGATGTCAGACATTATAGTATGGACTACTATGAGAACTTACCTGTTTTTCATGACAATGATTCTAGCATAAGTCTAATCAGTTTATTGACCTGTATGTATCATTTTACTTGTACCTCTCAATTTGGTGATAAGTGATGCAGGTTTTTTTTTTTTTTTTTTTTTAATTAGCATTCTGCACTTACTCTGCTGTGTTATATTTCTGGAGATCATATTTCAAAAATAGTTTAAAAGTTGGGGAGGGGGAGAAATTCTTCATAAAAAACTAGATAGATATGGGGAAGAATGGGAAGGGAGGACAAGAGTAAAAAAGAGCTAAAAATACCCAGTTTTTGTTTGTTTGTTTTCTTTTGTTTTGTTTTTAGCGAAGAGAAGTACTGAATTTGCTGAAGAGATTCAGGCAGTTTCTAAAACTGACATGTAGAAAAATGAACCTCACGTGTTATCAGAACAGATACTGGGATTCAGGAAATCCCTGGGTTCTGCTACTTAATGGTTGCGCAATACTGGGCAGATTACTTCTTTGGACCTCAGAGTTGCTAAGATTAATGTATATAGCAGTAGTATATTACATGGTTAGTACTATGTAAATGTTGTTATTCCTGATATTTTTGCTTTTTGGGCTATGAGATTATGAGCAAGTAAATTAAATTCTTTGAGCATAGCAGTGGGTACAGAGGATGTCCATATGTGGTGAGTTTCTCATTTCCCTTGTACGCAGATTTTTAGAATTTCATTCTTGATATTTTTGTTTTGTATATCAGCCTGTAGGTGATAGTTATCAGTCTTTTCCCTTTGTAGTAAATATGGGGCTAAACTACCATATACAGTTGTAGTAGTAATTTATGTTACATAGCTTATAAAATAGGACTATAAAAAGCAGTAATAGTCTTTAGTGGCCTGTTGCAAGTTATTAAATTACATTTTTGGCTGTAAAAAATTTATGAAATAGTTTAATGGTTGTCCTTTTTTTAATCCCTTTCTTCAGATACAGAAGTTTACAGTGAGTTTTATCCTGTGCCACCTCCCTACAGTGTTGCTACCTCCCTTCCTACATACGATGAAGCTGAGAAGGCCAAAGCCGCTGCCATGGCGGCCGCAGCAGCAGAGACAGCCCAGAGAGTAAGGCACCCGATGGCTTCCTTTCGAGAATACCGTTTTTAGTGATTTTCAGTACCTTTAGTAATGTTAAAAATAGTTCTCTGAGTATGAGAGTGTGCATGTATTGTTTTTAGTATCTTCTCTATTCCTATTTATGTGTGTCGTCATTTTTTGGTGAAACTGGCACTATCCTATCCATTCCTTTACCTCATTTCTGTTTCTGTTTCTACTTATTGCTGTTTCTACTGATCTTTCTTTGTAGCCCATCTTAATTCGTGGGACTCCTCATCCTTATCTGTACCAGGACATTTTCCAAGTCTTGATTTCTCTGCTTTCATGTGCTTTCACCCCTCCAGCCTCTGACTTCCTCACTCTAGATGCTCCACCCCATCGACGTCTTCTCTGTTGAAGTCCTTATCTCCCTCCTCATATAGTTTAGATTCTGTGATCCCTAATTAAAATCATAAATTATCTTTTTTCCCTATTCATTTGTATGTATTAGAGCCAGTCTGCTGTAACTCCACAAATGAGCTCAGTGTAGGTTAACAATCACAGAGAATAAGTTACAAGTTTTCAAATTACGATTGTCAGCTCACTTTGTGTGTGTGTGTGTCCTTTTACACATCCCACCCTAGAATTTTAGAACGATGGTCAAGGATTCCACCTGTCCTATCTTCTCTTACTGTCTTGGTAGTAGAGTCAGTGATAAATACGTGTATATTCTTGTTCTGGTAAAAGGAGTGACTGACTCAGGAGTGGAGAATCAATGAGATGCATCCATGCTATTCTATGGTCAGAGAATACATGGAAGTTATTTACATTTTATTTATTTATTTTAAATGATTTTATTTATTTACTTGGGGAGAAGAGACCACAGAGGAAGAGAAGGAGAAGCAGACTCCCTGCTGAGCAGAGAGCCCGAGGATGGGCTTCATCCCAGGACCCTGAGATTATGACCTGAGCTGAAGGCAGATGCTTAACCGACTGAGCCACCCAGGCCCCCATTATTTACATTTTAGTGTGGCTGCAAGCAGGGCTAGAGTTTGTTGCCTTTTTTTCTTGCTTCAGACTTTTTAGAGATATCATTTCAGATTCCTAGGTTCATCCCATGTTGTTTAAGAAAAGACACCAAAAAATCACTTTACACAAAAAGCTAGAATCAGGTGAGGGACAAAAGGAGAGAGAGGTGATTCTATGTAAAGCATTCTTCTTCTGCCATTAGGCCAGAGCCCAGCGAGCAGATGATCTGATAGGTGAGCGTTTTTTCCTGGATGGGTTTTTTTCATCAGTACATACCTTTCCATGACTGTTCCCACTCCCATATTCCAACACATAGTTAAATGTCAACATAAGTAGCTTTGGGCATGTCAGTAAGGACAGTAAGCCTCAAATTTATTATTTATGCCATTTCCCATGGAGGATGAAAGTAAGTCTTTGTTAAGACAGTGGCATAAAATATAGCTCAGTCAATAAAGATTTTTGATACTTGGAGGAGAGAATCAGGGAGAAGAATAGATCCGTAGTGTGGAGTTTCTGTCAAAATCAGTTTTAGGTTGCTTCGCACATACATGGTTGTACATGCATTATTTGCATGCATGCACTCTCCATGAACGAGAAGAGCATAACTCCTTTTCTCAGGTAGTGTCTCCCTAGGGACCTTGGAAATGGCAAATGTCCTTAAAAGGATGCTACTGACCTTGGGACCTCTACTGCCCTAACTTCCACACTATAGAACTCTGAAGAGAAAGAAGCAAGCATTGTCTTGCTTTCTGTTTTGGGAAAAGCATGAGGGTGATTTTACCTTTTGGAGAGAAAACTGAAATATTTCTACTCCAACCTTTCATTGTCATCATTTCCAGTGTCTTGTTTTTAGAAAGTAATATGATTCCAGTCTGAACTGGTACATGTCCAGAAGAAAAATTTTCTGTTTTCAACTGCTTCTGATATCATTGTAATACCAGCTTGTGAAGATTGTGGAAAATTTCATGGAAAGCAAAATATAATTGAACAGAAGAGACTTATTTATAAAGACTCTTAAATTCATCAGTTTCTAATGCAGTGCTCCAGCACCTCCTTTTTGGCAAAAGATGATTGAGTATGGGTTTCTATACCTGATTCAGATAGAAAACTGGTCCGATTAGCATTTGAGTATGTATTCAGTTGTAAATGAATCTCACCTTTCTTAAATCCATGCTCATTGGGAGAATATAGGTAGTAGCCAGGAGGCTTGGGAACAACACTGTTTTCTACTATTTCCTGTTTCTGATGTGCAGGATTGCATGCAAATTATGGGATGATTAAATAGATTTATAGAGATGAACTCTTTTTTAAGAAGATTTATTTATTAGAGCATGTGCACTCGTGCGAACTTGCACTAGAGTGGGAGGAGGGGCAGAGGGAGATACTCTTCAAGCAGACTCCTCCCTGAGATCAGGACTTTGAGATCATGATCTGAGCAAGAGGCAGATGCTTAACCGACTGAGCCACCCAGGCACCCCAAACCCAGTATTTTCTAATGGTCACTACACATGCCCACATCTCTCTTCTGGGGAACGACACTCTTCCAAAGCTGTCTGCAATGTAAATAGCCTTGAAAAGATAGTACGAAAGAAGGGTGGCCAGTGCCTCTACCTCAAAGATATATGGAAATATTAAGGACTCGTGGAGAATTATCTCCTGACTAGAGCCCATTATTGATGGGCATTTAGATTGTGTCTAATCTTTGCTCTTAATATTATTGCTGCAGGGCACCTGGATGGCTTACTCTGTTAAGAAAGAATCTTACTCTTGATTCCGGCTCAGGTCATGATCTCAGGAATGTGATATCAAGCTCTGTGTCGGGCTCTGTACTAGGCATGGAGCCTGCTTAGGATTCTCTCCCTCTCTCTAAAAAAAAGCGAGCAAATCCAAAAAACATTGCTGTAATGAATTATCTTTAATACATCATTTCTTGTAAGTGGGAATATATTGTATATCTGTACAGTATATTTCAAGAGCTGGAATTGTTGGGTGTGTACATTTTTTCTTTTTTTTGAGTTTTTATTTAAATTCTAGTTAACATATACTGCAATATTAGTTTCAGGTATACTTCTTGGTAATTCAACATTTATATACAAAACCTGGTGCTCTTCACAAGCGCACTCCTTATTCCCCATCACTTTTTTAACCCCCTTCCCCTCTGGTAACCATCAGTTTGTGCTCTGTAGTTGAGTCTGTTTCTTGGTTTGCCTCCCCCCACCCCCCGCCTTTTTAACCCCTATTGATCATTTGTTTTGTTTCTTAAATTCTGCGTATGAGTGAAATCATGTGGTATTTGTCTTTCTTTGACTTATTTTGCTTAGCATAATACCCTCTAGCTCCATCCATGTCATTGCAAATGGCAAGATTTCATTTTTTTTTTTAATGGCTAAGTAATATTTTACCATATATATATATACCACATCTTTATCCATTCATCATTTGATGAACACTCAGGCTGTTTCCATAACTTGGCTATTGTAGATAATGCTGGTGTAAACATGGAGGTGCATGTATCCCTTTTGAATTAGTATTGTTGTCTTCTTTGGGTAAATACCTAGTAGAGCAGTTGCTGGGTTGTAGGGTAGTTTTATTTTTAACTTTTTGAGGAACCTTCCTCCATACTGTTTTCCAGAGTGGCTGCAGTAGTTCCCACGAACATTGCAGGAGGGTTCATTGCCAGTACCCATTGCATCTTGTGTTGTTGATTTTAGCCATTCTGACAGGTGTGAGGTGATATTTAGTGTAGTTTTCAGGAAATCTCCATGATGAGTGATGTTGGGCATCTTTTCATGTGTCTGTTGGCCATCAGATATCCTCTTTGAAAAATGTCTGTTCCTGTCCTCTGTTCATTTTTTAATTGCATTATTCATTCTTGGGGTGTTGAGTTTTTAAGTTCTTTGTATGTTTTGGATACTAACCCTTTATCAGATATATCATTTGCAAATATCTCTTACCATTCCATAGGTTGCCTTTTAGTTTTTTCGATTGTTTGCTTCACTGTATAGAAGCTTTTTATTTTGATGAAATCCCAGTAACTTATTTTTGCTTTTGTTTCTCTTGCCTCAGGAGACACATGTAGTAAGAAGTTGCTACAGTTGATGTTAAGGAGGTTACTTCCAGTGTTCTCCTCTAGGATTTTAATGGTTTCCTATCTCATATTTAGGTCTTTAATCTGTGTTGAATTTTATTTTGTGATTGCTGTAAGAAGGTGATCCAGTTTCATTCATTTGCATGTTGCTGTCCCGTTTTCCCAACACCATTTGTTAAAGAGACTGTCTTTTTCCCACTGGATATTCTTTCCTATGTTGTTGAAGATTAATTGGCCATATAGTTGTGGGTTGTACATTTTTATTTTTGATAAATATTGCCAAATTGCCAGCCATAGAGATCATACCAGTTTAGATTCCACCACTGATTATAAAAATTCCTCTTTCCTGTTCAATGCAAATATGTCAGTCACATCTTTCTTGATAAAATTTTCATTAATCTAATGTTCAGTTTTTATCTTTTTTTGTTTTCTTTTGAAGTTATTCTTTTCAAGTGAGCTCATGAAAAATGATTTGCTAATGTTTTTGAATACATACTTTGTGCCAGACATTATACTAATTGTATCATTTTGTCTGTACAAGTTGAGAATATCTGATTTTATTTCAGTTCTAATCTTTATACCTAATAAAGTTATAATTAGTTTTTTAGTGAGCTCTTCTAATGTTATGTGTTTTACAGATTCAGGAGGAAGAGTGTCAACCAAGAGATGACTTTAGCGATGCAGACCAGCTCAGAGTGGGTAATGATGGGATTTTCATGCTGGCATTTTTCAGTAAGTGATTTTTCATTTCCAGATTGTTTTTTTTGCATATACTAGCTGTGTGTGTATTTAAAGTAACCTAGTGAAGAAAGGCAAATACTGATATTGTGTGTTTACTTTGTTTAAAATATAAATTGTTCCTGGGACTGAACTGTGTGGTCATATGATGCAATAAAAATCCTAGTATTTAGTAAACTTATAGCTGTGTATTGTGGTCATAATGCTAGATGCTGACTCTGTGGAATTATATAAGTATGTTTCAGCTAAGTATGTTTTTGCATGAGAAATATTTCATGTCCATGCAGTGATGTAGGAGCATGCAGAATGAAACTATAAATTTTGCTTTTGGAGCAAAGGACTTCCCATTTGAGTGTCTTTAAGCAGGAAGGAGGGTTGGAGAAGGAAATATTCTGGGCAACTGAACAGAGAAATGCAAACATATCTTGTCTGGGGGGTTAGTGGTAAGGAATTAGAAGATCAGAAACCTAAGTATGATTTTTTTAACATGTTGCAGAATTCTTAAATACCTGAATTTGTAAAATGGACTTTATACTTTGAGGGAAGACTGCGTTACAGTCTTTTATTTCAGTTCCTAACATAGGGATTGGCAGATAGTATACTTAGTATATAATATTATGACACTTGAATTGTTTAATTGCTAAAATTAAGTTTTTAAAATCCAGTATTTATAGAAGTAAATTTATTACACTAGATAGGATAAATTTCTGACCTCAATCTGGTTAAATGATCAAGCACTCATAGAATGTTGATTTAACTCATTTTAGTATAAAATTTATTTTGATAATAAAAGTGAGAAATTACTTATTTAAAGTACTTTAAAAATAGAAAATAAGGAAAATATGTATCTTGAGTTGAGTTACTTTTATGTCTGGGTAATCATTAACTCTCCATTTTGAAAGACTTTCTTGCTTCTTTTCCTTCTTTCATTTCATCTGCTGAAGTATAGAAGTAGATAACCACTCAGAAGTGGGTCAGTGAGTGGGAAAGCAGTTATATTTTTCTCTTCAAATTTAATGTTATGTGTGGCCACCAGCTAATGTATATGCAGTATTTAAATCTTGTGTCTTTAGTTAAAATTTGTAGTTAGATATGATGTACCTGTAGGTACCATGGAAGGGAAATGAATACTTTGACTACAAATAACTATTGTTTTGTACTATTAGTCTAGTAAATGTTAATTTTGTTCTTAGTTTTAGTTGAACAGGTAAACCTTTATTATTAGTAACAGTCTTCCCACATATTTTGTTTATAAAAAGATTAGCATAAATACGAATTCTTTCAATGGTTAGGTCTTTTAAAAATCTTAATTGGAAAAGGAAATTTAAATTTATTGTACTATATGTAGCATAAATACCTGTTTCTTAGGTATAAAAATGTGATTTGAGATCATCTGTATGACTCAGAGCTTAGTGATTATTTCTCTATTTCTATATTTCACTTCTACTATCTTCTTTTTAACCTTTTTTTTTTCCTTTAGATTTGAAAACATTTTGATGATAAAAACAGTGTTGCAAATGTTTGGTAACCTGCACACTTAGTTGCCTTTAGTTTTGACCTCTGGTGGTATATTAATGTAAATACATATTTATATTTCATATATTTAAATTACCTGCTTTTTCTACGTTTTTACTAAGTGATGTCTTTATAACTTTTTTTATGCTCTATATTCTACAAATACTGCACCAATATTATAAGAGTAAAATTATAAATTATTTTCAGTCTTCATTTCCTCATATATTTTTTTCTGGTAGGTTGTAGCCCAGTGTTTGAGCTTACTTGCTTTGATAAGCCTAGATTTATTTGTAGTCACTACCATCTAGTGGCTGTTCTTCAAATTGCAGCTTGCTGTGTTTTTCATGCTGCTTCACCTAATAGCTATTATTTAGATTCCGTTTTCTATTTCTGTGGTTCAGAAATATATTTTATTTTTAAAATTTTATTAAGTTTTTAAATTTAATTTCAGTACAGTTAATATATGGTGCTGTATTAGTTTCAGGTGTACAATGTAGTGTAGTGACTCAGTAGTTTTGTATATTGCTAAGTGCTCAGCATGATAAGTGTACTCTTAATACCCTTCACCTATTTCACCAATCCCCCCACCCAACTCCCCTCTGGTAACCATCAGTTTGTTCTCTTATGGTCTGTTTCTTGGCTTATCCCCTCCCCCCTTCTTTTTTTTGACTTTGCTTATTTGTTTTGTTTCTTAAATTCCACATACAGGTGAAATTATATGGTATATTTGTCTTTCTCTGACTTATTTCACCTAGCTCCATCCATGTTGTTGCAGATGGCAAGATTTTATTCTTTTTTGTGGTTGAATAATACCACTTTGTGTGGTGTGTGTGTGTGTGTGTGTGTATGGGTGTTTACACACTTCTTCATTCATCTATGAATGAACACCAGGGGCTGTTTCCATAATTAGGCTATTGTAAATAAGGAGTAAACATAGCGGTGCATATATTCTTTTGAACTAGTGTTTTCTTATTCTTGGGGTAAATACCCAGTAGTGTGATTATTTCATCATAGGGTAGTTCCATTTTTCACTTTTTGAGGAACCTCCATACTGTTTTCCACAGTGACTGTACCAGTTTGCATTCCCACTGACACCGTGTGAGGGTTACTTTTTCTCCACATCCTCACCAATACTTCTTGTCAGAAACATTTTCTTTAACAGGGTTTATAACTTAAACAGTTCAAGTGGTATAAGTTCAAGTTGTGTGAATAAAACTGCAGTGAATATCAATAAAAATATTTCAGATCAGAACTTTTTGTTGGTTTAATTCTTCCCTTCTCTCTTACAGCATCCACATTTCAGTCTCTTACCACATGTAATCCTAAAAAGTTTACACATAAATTTGGTAAAATAATAGCATGTTGATGTTCAGAAAATGTAAAGAAAGAAACATATTGTATCTCTTGATAATTTTTGCTTCTCATAATTCCTTAAAGTGTCACAGCAGAATGCCTTATCTATGCGTAATCTGCTTGTATCTGATCTTATTTTTAAAAGTTTTTAAGACAATGGAATGGGAGTCAATTATTTGTTAGTTAAAAGCTAGAAATTAAGATTTAGTCCATTGGATAATTGATAGTCTGTGGAAATGACCTTGAACTATAATGCTTAAAAATGTAATGGACTCTGTTTAGAAAACTTTTCTTCTAAGGTTTAGCCTTTTGTACCATGTGTGAATCTTCATATATGTGTGTTATGGTAAAAATTAGTTAGCTATTATATTACTTATATAATACATATAGTAAAAATTAATTGGCATTATTCCCTTTTTATTTTATTTATTTTTTTTAATTTTTATTTTTTTAAGATTTTATTTATTTATTTGACAGAGATCGCAGGTAGGCAGAGAGGCAGGCAGAGAGAGAGGAGGAAGCAGGCTCCCTGCTGAGCAGAGAGGCCGATTCGGGGCTCGATCCCAGGACCTTGAGATCATGACCTGAGCCGAAGGCAGAGGCTTTAACCCACTGAGCCACCCAGGCACCCCCCTTTTTATTTTTTTAAAGATGTCTCAATTTATTTGAGAGGGAGCATAAGTGGGGAAGGGGCTAGAGAGAGAGGGACAGAGAGAATCTTAAGCAGACTCCCTGCTGAGCGCAGAGCTCCACATGGGGCTAGATCCCACAACCCCTAAGATCAGAACCTGAGCCAAAATCACAAGACAAGACATCTAACTGACTGAGCGTCCCAGGCACCCCCATTATCTCCTTTTTAGACTCGAGGGAAACACAGTTAAAGACATATTAAATTGTTGTAATTTTAAAAGGAAATAGAATATTGTTTTGAAATGTGAATTCTGAATCGTAAGAAATTGCCAAACTGTCTTACCAAAGTGATTGTACCACTCTGCATTCCCACCAGCGGTGAGTGAGTTTCTGTTGCTCTGATTCTCATTTAGCATGAGGTATTGACAGTTTTTAAAATTTTAGCTGTTATAATGGATATGTGGTAATATCTCATTGTTGTTCAATTTGCATTTCCCCAAGGATTGATGATATTGAGCATCTGTATTCACTAATAAGCATTTTTGAGCTCCTGCTATGGACAAGTCATAAAAGTTACGGTTCTTAAAGAGGTTGTCTGGGCATTACACATACTGAAAAACAATACATTGATTACTTGTTCTGTCCAGATAAAGCTATGTTTAGGTGATGTTGTATATGGTAAGTGAATCAAGAAAGGGAAAACTATAGGGCACTTGGGTGGCTCAGTCAGTTAAGCCTCAGCTTTTGGGTCAGCTCATGATCCCAAGGTCCTGGGGTCGAGCCCACATCAGGTTCCCTTCTCAGTGGGGAGTCTGCTTCTTTTCTCCTTCTGTCCTTCCCCCGGCTTGTGCACACACACGCACATTCTCTCTTTCTCTCAAATAAATAAATAAATAAAAATCTTAAAAAAATTGTAATTATACCTTAAGAAAGTCATATAATATTTGTAAAGTATTAAAGTTACTTTGTTTATAAGAAAAAATTTGTTTTGGTCATCTCATCGCTTATAATTTAGCTGAAATGTCTTAAAACTAAAAAATGTTAGCTTGTCTTTCTTAATGACTAATTGTTTAAATGAGGGGAATTGCTTGAGGTTAAGAGAGAAATTTTACCAGTATGCAGTTCAGAATTAAGTTTAGTGAAATTGATTCCTTGTCTAGGAACTTACTGTCTTTGAAACTTGGTGCATTTATATGTATTGAGAATTTTTCTGTGATTGAAGAAATCAGTGCTCGTTGTTAGTATTATATGTATATTCATTTATGATTTTCATTTGTTTTTTTTCAAAACAAATATCAGATTTTTAAAAATATAAAACTGTTTAAACTTTTCATCTTTAAATTAAAACAGGAGAAATTTGCAAAAATAATAGTTGCCATGTAACTTTCGTGTGGATTTCTCAAGTGTTAACATTTTATGTAATGTCAGTGCAATGATCAACATTAGGAAATTAACATTATGAAATAGTACTAACTAGTTTACAGACCTTATTTGGTTTTTTACTAGTTGTTCCATTGGTGTCCTTTTTATAGTCCAGGATTATATATTGTATTTCATTGCCATTTTGCTCTAGTCTGGCCTTAGTCTGCTCTTAATTGAAAAGTTTGTTAGTCTTACTTTGTTTCTTATGACTTTGATTCTTTTGGAGAAGATGGGCCAGTTTTGTTTAATGTCTCTCAATTTGGATTTACCTAATATTTCCTCGTGATTATATTGAGGTTATGCATTTCTTCTTTCCTCCTCGCCACCGCCGCCTTCTTCCTCTCCCCTCCCCCCCCCCCCCCCCCCCCCCCCCCCCCTTTCCCCTCCCCCCTCTTCTCTCTCTCTCCCCCTTTTTTTTTTTTTTTTAAAGAATACCATAGAAATGATGTGCCCTTCTCAGTGCATCATATCAGGAGACAGTGATCTGGTTATGTCTTGTTGATGGTGATGTCAGCTCTCATCAGGTTAAGGTGGTGTCAGCCAGCTTCATTATAAAGTTTTCCCCCTTTGTAATTAGTAAGTATCTTGTGGCTTTTGTAAATTTAAAAGTAAAATCTTATTAAAGAATAAACTGTAGTATTTAATACTGCCTTCTAGGTTATCCTGCTGCACTCTTTATGTAGACGGGTGTTACGATAAAAAGATCACTGGCTATGAGAGGTGAAAGACTTGGATGCTTCTGTCTTACCTATAGCTCTTGTTTTGTGAGTTATGTGGCACTTTACTGTTCTAAGTCTCCTGTTAGTGGAATTAATTTTGACCTTGCTCTTCTTAAAAGACTAATGTGAGGATCAGTTAAGTTAAAATATGTGGAATGTCATAAATTACAGATTGCTGTTAGGTTAAGGTAGTAGTAATGTTCTCCTTCCCTGTCTTTACTTGAGCATTCACCTTTTAGAAAGAAGGTAAGCCTTCCTTCAAATCTCATTCATTAACTTGTCTGACTCACTTTCTTATAAAGAAGTGCACTGGGAAGGTGAATGTGGAAAGTGTAATTGGAGCAACACTAAGCATTCTTTTCACCAACTTTTCTGAGTTAATTGCCCTGCTTCTTGCTGCTTGCTACCCCAACTTTTTCTAAGGAATATAGGCTATATAAGCCTATATAAGTCTTTTGCTTCTGTGGATTCCATGTTGGGCCTTGCTGTGTGGGGAATAGATGCCTTACACCTTCTAAGCTTCCTAATTTGTCTTAGGTTTCCAGGGAAACATGGCATGAATGAAGTACAGCTAAGAGAAAAGTGTTCTTGTCTTTTTTTCTAGGCATGTATATGTTTGCTTGCCTCTACTATATGTTGTTCCTAATTTTATGGATTTTACACACTAAAAGTTTAGCATACATTTATTAAATTCTTTTTTGCCAACTCAGGCATGTCATAGAGGATTTAGAATTGAATGTTTCTGCCCTTTCTGTATTTTAAAGACCTGTGCAGCTCTACTTGCTAACTTACAGGCCAAGGGGCATAAAAAGTGAAGCTATCTGTGCTTCAGTAGTTACCAGCTTCACTGTTTTCCCAGTGTTTAAGCCAGGTGCAGAATACATAATGTTATGTATTAGCCTCTTAGAGCTGTCATGACAAATACCACCAACTGGATGGTTTAAACAGTGGAAATTTATTTTCTCATAGTTCTGGAGACTAGAAGTCCAAGATCAAAGTGCTGGAAAATTCGATTTCTGGTGAGGGCTTTCTTCCTGGCTTGTGGACGGCTGTCTTATTGCCATGTCCTCACATGGTCTCTTTTCTACATGTGGGTGGAGAGAGTGCTCTCTGGTGTCTCTTCTCTTCCTATGAGGACACCAGTCCTAGTGGATTAGGGCTCTACCTTTACAAATCTTCCTGAAGGCCCTGTTTCTAAATACAGTCACACTAGAGGTTAGAGCTTCAGTCTCTGAATTTTGAGGAGATACAGTTCGGTCCATAACACATTATGTCACATGAACACAGCTTCTAGGAATCCATATTTCTGACAGAGAGCAAAAAGAAAACACAATGACTCGGTAGGTACTTTTTTGTTTTTTTGTATCTTACTTCTGATGTGAGTATAATTATATGTATAGTAGATATTGGTAAATCTGCTTTGAGGAAAACAGTGTTTGAATTAATTTTCCCCACAACTAAATACATACATACTCAGAGGTAAAAATGCACTTCTGGAATATTTTGCTGTTTTGTATTTTCTCCATCAGTGCTTCCTATGTTTTAACAACGTGACATGCTTACAAAATGATAGAGTATTTATAGCATACTGGGATACAGGAATAAGGTGCTCAGGGCTGGTGGCTGTCTGTGCTCTGCCCCAGATCTCACCTGCTTCCTGAGGAGGAAGAGAGGAGCTCTCTCAGCCTCACTAAGCACATACATGGCACACTGGTTTGGGAATCTCTACTGCTCTTCATTAATGTACATTATTTTAAATACCAAATTATTTTTTGATCAGCAGTTGCATGTTTTTCTCCACAGATAATACAAATATTAACCAATTAGATGTAGAGCAGCTGTGTCTAATACTGTATTCTATGACCATGGAAATAATCTTTATCTCTGATGTCCAGTATGATAGTTAAAAGCTCAATGTGGCCGTTGAGTGCTTCAAAAGTGGCTGGTGTGACTGATGGACTAAATTTTAAATTTAAATTTAGTTTTAATTAATCGAAATTTGAATAGCCCCCTTTGAAGGGTAGGGTAGGTGGAACAAGTGGAAAAAGCAGTGTGGCTGGTGGCATTAGATAGCACAGATGCAGAGGATAGCCAGATGCTGATCAGTATCTAGGTTTATAAAGAAGAAAATGTAGAATGTAAGTGAGTTTTATCTCCAGTAGTGTCTCCTGAATTTTTTTTTTTTTTGCAGAAAAGATATAATCTACTCTAAAAATATCATTTGTGTGGGTAGTAATAATGGTTAACATTTCTTAGCAGTCACCAAGTGCCAGGTTCATTATCTCACTTAATCCCCTTACCAGACTTGTGAAGGTAGGTCCTGCAGATCGGAGGTCTGTGGCTCACAGACGTCAGCAGCGAGTCTCATGAGTGATACCTGTCACACTGTGACTCAAACACAAGTCTCTTTTTTTTTTTTTTTTTTTTTAAAGATTTTATTTATTTATTTGAAAGAAAGGCAGTGAGAGAGAGCATGAGTGAGGAGAAGGTCAGAGGGAGAAGCAGACTCCCCGTGGAGCTGGGAGCCCAACGCGGGACTCGATCCCGGGACTCCGAGATCATGACCTGAGCTGAAAGCAGTCGTCCAACCAACTGAGCCACCCAGGCGTCCCCAAACACAAGTCTCTTATTTCAAAATTTATTCTCCTGACTGTTGTACTGTATAACATAGCTTACCATAAATGATCAAGAAAGCTGTGCACAGGATGCATTAGGAAGGAAGAAATTATCGGAGTAGGGGAATCGCTTTGAAGAAATTGCTATTTCATTTAAACTTATCCTAAAATGTTTCCTCTTTGTCTTCATAATTCTGAAAAATCAGCATTTCTTTAGGTAATTTACTTTGTTTTCCCTGAGGGTTGGTTAGAAATATTGAGAGTGAAAGGATGGGCACTGAACAGGACCAAAGTTCTGCTCAAATTGATCTTCACTTTTATTATTGTTACTATTATTATTTTGATAATGTTAATATCTTGAAAGATAAGGCATTCTAATTATAGCTCAGGGACCTGTGTCAGAATGGTTTCTGTTACAAGTAATAGAAAACCCTTACTTGGCTGTTTTAAATAGTTAGGAGATTATCTCACAAAACAGAAAATCCATGGACAAGCAGACCTTAGCCACAGTAACTATCAGTTCTGGGGCTCTGCTTTTCTTTGATTTTCTTCACTCCTCAATCCATGTGAAGTTACACTTTTAATCCTCATCCTGATAGCACAATCCCTGTAGCAGTTCCAGATGTTATATCCAAACGGACATCCAGTGGATAAGGAGTTTAAAATTAAAAAAATTTATTGTAGAAATTCTCAAACTAGGCAAGACTATAATAACCTCTGTGTATGTATCACTCAGTTTCAACAATGATCAATTTAGAGCCACTGTTACTTAACTATATTCCATCCCCTGTCTCCTTGATGTGTTCTTAAGAACCAAAAAATGCTGTTAAGAAGTCCTATTAAAAAAAAGAAAAATGGCAGGGAGTTTTGGCCTCCTGTGATTTTCCCAGACTACTCAGGACCCACCTTTTGGGGTTAAGTATGGGGTCCAGCCTTCCTTAAAATACTCTGTAGGTAGGTGGGATCCTGAAAAGGGGGAAAGGCAGATAGGAGGAAGAGGCAATGAACAATACCTTCTCTGGAAATACTTTATAATTTATTTGGCTCATCTTTAATACTGCTTTTAAAAAAACCCAATTTGGTTGGTTGATTGGTTAGGTTGGAATTCTTGGGTGGGGTCACATGGGAGCTGCCATGTGACTTGGTTTTTTTAGGTGGTTTAAAAATGCAGCTTCACCTATTGGTGATAAATTTTAAGGAATTGATTCCTGTTGATCAAACTGACAAGAAACCAAGCTTATCTGTTTGTTAATGCATAATTAATTAATATATTTGCAAGAGGTAAACTATAGTCTATGAAGAAGACATAATAGGTACAGAGTCAAAAGAAAGAGAATTGTTATTTCCATTGTACAATGAAGTACTGTTAATATTATGTCCAAAAGGTGGTCTTTAAAAGAACTATTTCTCTTGCTTTTAGTGGCATTTATTTTCAACTGGCTTGGATTTTGTTTATCCTTCTGTATCACCAATACCATAGCTGGAAGGTATGGTGCCATCTGTGGATTTGGACTTTCGTTGATCAAATGGATTCTTATTGTTAGGGTGAGTGTTTTAATAGCCTCTATCACTTCTGTCTCTAAAATTAAAATTTATAAATTTAAAAATTTCTTGTGTGGTTCATAAATGTTTGTTTCACATATATGGATCAATTATTTTGAGACTTATTCTTAACTTTTATACTTATTATTGTAGTGATCTCTGTGGTGTGAACATTCTGTAACTTTATTACATGAGAGCTTGTTACTAGGTGGAAAGAGCTTTGAAGTAAAAAATTTGAGTTTGACTCTTATTTATATCAGTGTTTTAACTGTATGTTTTTAAGTTGTTGTGAGCATTTCTTCATAATAAGCTGGTAATACTGCCTGTTAGGATTTCTGTGTGGTCTAGAGGTAATACTGTTGAAGCACATGTCCAGTTGCTGCACAAATGCAGGTGCTTGGTAAACCAGGGCTGTGACTCGTGTGGTAGAACGCATGCATGCCTACTGTCCGTTAAAACAGAACATTTTCTTTTGGTTAGTGAAATTCTCAAGGATTTAATTATCTTTTTCCTTTTCATAACATTAAGAGCTCAAAAGTTAACTAAGACCTCCTAGGTAGCTCTCAGAAGTTTTTTTCCCTTCTGATCCTTCTCCACCTTTCTTATTTCCCTGTTGTTCTGGAATTTACCCTCTGTCTGTTTCTTATCACTTACAAGACGGGATGTAGGGAGATAATGCTAAGTCCTTTTCTTTTTCTTTTCTCAGCACCTTGTCCCAAAATAATTTTTCATAACCATTCCATGGTAGTCTTATTAGCATAGTCTTCCCCAGCTTTTTCCCTTTGTCTCTCAAAGGCCCTTTTTAGCTTCTTTTTATAAAGCCTAATCCCTGGTTTCTTTGGGATAAGGCCTAGGAGAATGATCAAGAGTGGTTTTGGGGCACCAAGGTGGCTCAGTAGGTTAAGCATCCAACTCTTGATCTCAGTTCAGGTCTTGATCTCAAGGTCATGAGTTCAAGCCCCACATTGGGCTCCATGCCCCGTGTTGGTCCCCACACCACAGAGATCACTACACTACACTACATGACATTGTCACTTAAAAAGAAAAAGTGGTTTTATTTATTGTTTTAATAAGTTTTCTTAAATGTAACCCACATATCTCAGTGCTATTGTACAATTGAAAATGCTTGATTTCTACAAATCATATTTATTTAAACATTGATTTCTAACTGAATGAGTCACATCCTCCTAAAATTTTTGATAGAATCATATACTAAAATGTCAGCTTTACTTAAGTGCTGCAGGCCTTCAGTTATGCACCTAGATCATCACATTGATTTAAAAAAACTGTAGGCTTAATGTGTTTCTTCCATTGTTTTGAAGCCTACCACTTCCCAGAGTGTTAGTAATCTTACCAGACCTTGGCTCTGTTCAGACCGGATTATAGGTTTTGGTTATTAATCCAGTGATTCTTGGGTAGTACCTGTGACTTGCCTTCTTCCCAGATGATCAGAATCTGAGCCAGTGTAAGAACAGCCCCTTGACAGATTCTTTTTCTAATTTCATTTTTAAAAATATGAGGTGGATTCTTACCGTGAGCATAAATCTGTTAAGGTGTTAGGGAGCACACAAAGATAAAGCACAATTCCTGCTCTTATGGAAGTGATTACTAGAAAAACCTCAAAAGAGTTGAAGCTAGATATATCTAGTGATTATTATTATGTTAGTAATAATATTACTACTAACTATAACTGTATTATGTTAGTAATAATAACTATTATTCAAATGGATCTCTCATCGTAGTCACAGAACACAAAAATGATTTGAGGACTGCTTTCTCAACTCTCCTAAACTTAGTAAGTTTGTGTATTCTGGAGTCATTAAAAAAAAAAAAAAAAAAAAAAAGTCTAGTCCGTAATATGCAACCTATGCTTTCAGGGTATTTGGGCCTAATTCTCTCATAGTACCCCTAGTTGAGAGGCAGTTGTTTATCTGGTAAGTAATGTGATGTGATAAGATGGGAAACCTAAATTCAAAGACTGGGGATTCTCAGAGTTTTCTGAGGTATATATTAGCATCAAGTCTGGTCACCAGAACTGTTCATTTCCTTTTAAAATACCACTACCGAGGGGCACGAGGCCAGCTCAGTCTGAAGAGCATGTGACTCTCTATCTTGGTGTTGTGAGTTTGAGCCTCACGTTGTGTGTAGCGATTACAAATAAATAAATAAATAAATAAATAAGCTTTGGAGGGAAAAAAAAAAACACCCACAAAATGTGCTTTAAAAAAAAATACTGCTATTGGATTAAGGTTAATATGCCTTTGGTGTATACTGAGAACTGATACAAGAAAAAGATTTTTAAGAATCTTTTTTATCGAATAGTAATAGCCGCCTTTCATTGAATACGTGCTGCGTTTCGAGCGTAATTCATTACAAACGCCAGGTTCTTGACTCCTACTTTTATCAGTGACGCTCATGATAATCCAGCCGCTTTGTTGATGATAAAGCTGAGACTAAAAAAAGTTGAGTGAGTTGCTTGCTATCCCAGAGGTTGATGGATTCGAATCTAGCTTGGTCTCAATTCAGTGCCTGTTCTCCTAATTCTCTCCTGCCTCTGTGACTCTGCACTTTGACTGCTTTACAAGGCTGGAAGCGGTAAATGCCCTGTGGAGTGGTGAGAGAAAGGTTTTCTTCTCAAAGCCTGGTGTTTTGTTTTATTAGGCAATAAGTAATTTATAAATTTATAATTTATAAATCATAGCTTTTCTTTTTGTTTTTGAGTTCCCATGACACTCAGATTTAGTGTAAATATCTCTCACTGATTCTGGGATTATTTCTAAGGCTTTTGGTGTTTTTTATTGTTTGTTTAAAAATGAATATGTGTTTTGTTAATAACTAACAACCCTTTTTGAAAGTAGAATGTAAATAATAAACTCCTGGTATTATATTAATAAAATAAAATTAGATAAATTCTTAGTGTCAGTTTGGAAAACTTTATTTTCCAAAGTTTGATTTTTGCATCCTGTGATTGGCCAATTAACATGATTTTTACTCATTAAATAACCCCAACTTGGCTCAGCGCTCTGACTATAGGTATTTTAAAACATTTTTGCTCACTCAGTAATGAGCCCAAAAGCTTATTTAGGTTATCCATTTTACATAGTGAGTCTTTCTTTGACTTCAAGGTGAAAGTGATTTTATTTTTTCATTTGGGAGTAAACAAAGACTAGCTTTGGCAAATATTTTTGGTGAAGAATGATGTTCTTACTTTCCTGGTTGCCTCTTGCCAGGTACTATTATTTATTAAGTATTTTCTACAATATATTTAAAAATTAAAAAGTTAAAAATGTATTGCCTTGGTTCTTTATTTCTTTTCGTTCTTATAGACTCTAAAGCCTATATGAAAATCTTCTATTTCTAATTATTAGTCACTTGCTTAAAATGTGTAGTGCAGTCCTACTTTACCAGCTATATTTCCCCAATTGTTTAGTTCTCCCTTGTACATATTTTAAAGATGTTGAAGTGTGTGGGATCTGCATCTATAATGGCACTTTAGAAATTTTAATTTTTGACATTTCTAAAACCCTAAGCTGGTAATTTAGATTATGGTTCATTTATTAATTGTAAATACTTCCTGTAGAAATACTTAAAAGGTTTTAAAAAACAAATCATTAGTACATATGCTTCCTAAATAGTGTTGTTATTTACAATTTGTAAGTACTTTGGTTATTACAAACCTATCGGATTTTTAAACTTTTGTGGAAATTACCAATGAATAGTTGGAAGTAGTTACCAAAATAAAGTTTGAGGTACTTTTAATTTCAGATTTGAGGGCAAATCTCCATTTGACAAAGTTATTTTTAGTTAAATTGGATTCAGTTTGGAGGCCAATGAATGGAAACAGAGTAAATAAAACAAAGTAATTTATAGTAGTTTTAGACTAGGTTATATAAAACACTTTCAAAAAATAACTATTTGGAACATTGTTTAGGTGCTAAAGGGTAATAGGGAAGAATTAATTATCTGAAGTAACTGAAGAAAATTAGATTGGCTTAAAAAAATTTTTTTTAAAATTTATAAATCATGACATCCAGAGGCTAATCAAGGAAAAGATACCTATGTTCAGTATCATCAAACTCTGCTTTCCAGCTGCCTGTTTATATTCTCATTTCACAGAGAGTATAAAACTGTCTACCATGGTCACTAATAAGAACTGTTGAAATGCCACTTCAAGGTTCATTTAGCTGTTCGCAGCTCACTGTTGGGAACTGAATACTGGAGCATCTAGTTTGAAAATAAAAAGACTCTAATGAGTTGGGGGTCTTTATGTGCCTAGTATTCTTGGCAGTGATTAACAGTAGGGGGTGTACAGAAGGTCAAAAGCTCTTCTTTTTAGAGGTCAGGCGAACATCCCCATCTGATAAGATTAAACTAATGTGGCTTTTGGTGTTAATATCTAAAGCAGCGGGTTGCTGTAGTGTGTTTGGGATGGTAGTTGTGGCTTTGAGAGATTATGAAAAAAGAACTGACATGTGAACTCTTTAATGAGAAAGTTGGATTCAGATATATAGATTTTACCTTTCTTACAATTTTGAAACTGGTTTTTGTTTTTAAATATTTTGTATAAGTTTGTTATCATATATAAGATTTTAAAGTTTGTTTCCTCAATTATGTATGTCATTATTAAGCATCTTTTTCCTCTTTGTGTTGTTTTAAGTGCAAGAGATGATTTGAAGTAAATTGTTCTGAAACTGAGGTTGATTTATGTATGATTTTCAAATTTAGGTATATAAATATGGTTAATATATTTATGTTCACTCCATAGTTTTCTGATTATTTTACTGGATATTTCAATGGACAGTATTGGCTTTGGTGGATATTTCTTGTACTTGGTAAGTTTATTTCTAATGCATTTCAACTTTGAATTTGCATTTAGTTTAACTTTGATATTTCCCCAGATTGTAAGATGTAAATACATTGTGTTGAAACTTAACGTGGAAATAATTTTTTTTTACTGTAAAATTCTCATATCCAGATACTTAATATCATCTCAGCTATTGGGATAATTAATTATACATTGCACTCTAGATTTCTGATTGAAAATCCAGAGTCTGTCAATTTAAAAAATCAGTAGTTGGATGATAATTGAATGTCGCAAAACTTGAAATCCTGAAATGATTTAAAAAATTATCTTCAGCATTTATTTTGGAAAATATACACGCATAATTTCTTTGAACAATTGTAGGATATGTTGAGAGTAGGATAGTTGGATGTTCTATGCATTTTCTTACTTTTGGAGTATTGAAACATTCTTTATACTTCTGAAATGTACCCTGCATTAATCATTAATCAGCCAGGCATAAGGAAGGGCTTCATGCCCAATGATCATAGTACTTCTGTTGGGTTTTCTTTTTACAAGGCATGTCTTTTTATTAATATTGATGAATTTTGTGAATTTCCAATTTTTGTTCTAGTGATTTTCACTTTAGATGTATGATAAGTTAGTCTCAAAATCACGTAATGCCTTTAATCTACATTTCAGATTTATTTACTGACATGAAAAATATCCTCTCTACTGAGGTTTAAAAGCCCACATTTCTTTAGTAACATAATTGTACCAGAAAATATTGGCATTTCAGTAGGTGGCAGTGTTCTCATTGAGTTTTTGTTCATTCCTGGTGTTGGATCTTTAGGATCTTTAGGAAAGCAAATTCTTAGTGGTCAGTTAAGGTCAGTAAAGATCCTTTATTCTTTCTCTTAACAGTTAATAGTGAAATTATTCTATGATTTTGTTAGGAAGCCAGACTCTTAAAAGGGTTTAGACAGTTTTTTGTGTTGTTAATTGTGTTCTTACTCCTGAATTTTGTGCCTGTTACTGAGTTTCTTACTTAAAAGTGAAAAAATACAAAAAGTCTTTTAAGTATTTAAACATATTAAATAAGTATATTTGCTTCTAAATATTGTAAGGATTGAATGTTAGGAGGACAACTATAGGGCCCAATGAAATGCAGAGGACCACCCCATTTCCACATCAGAACCACAGTCTAGCATTTAGGGAATTGTGAAAATTTAATCCGTGGTGAAAATGTTCCTCTCACATACACCCAGAAGAATGTTGAGTACATTGTAGAACACCGAGAAACAATAGCTGCTGAATGATTGGTTTCTAGATAGGAACTGGCTTATTTTAGAAAATGCCTGAGCAGGACAAAATAGTCTTAGAAACAGCAATTTTCATAGACAAAAGTAGGGACTTCACAAATAATTTTGGTTTATATTTTTCAATAATACTTTTACATTTGGATCACAATACCATTATCTTTGAACAGCATCTGGAAGAACATGAGCATGGAATTCAGAGTGGGAGTCACAAATGGAAGGAGTGAGGATATGGGAAGCAGATGGGCTCAGATTTAGCTGAAATTTATACCACTCGCTTAAGTCATTATTTGTGTATCTTCTATCCTTTCTCTTTATTATAACCATGCTTCTTTTTTTAGTGCTTTGGTTACTGTCTTGGAGTTGGAGTACAAATTTAGTTTGAGAGTTTGCATTTTAAATTGACAGATTCTTGATGAGGAAAGTTGCATGCATGTATATCTTAACATTTTTCTGTTTTTGTTTTGCCCCCACCCATTATCTAGTTAAAAATTTACTGAAGTTGTTAAATGTTTCCCTTAGAATTCTGTGTTTAAAAAGTGTATCAAAGAATTTACTAATAATGCTAATGCTTTTTATACTTTGCTAATATTTTCCATCTGAAACTTTGAAGAATTTCACTGGCATTGTTTTATTAATTACTAAGGATACCTGTTATGTAAATGGTTGTTATTTAAAAAAATCTTGTTATAGAGAATACGAAGATAGATAGAAGATCTGTCCCACATTGTTTAAGAAATCACTAGAGTAGTTGCTTCCCAATTCTTTCCTGATTCTTCTTATCTAAATTTGTATTACAAATTAGTCTTTTATTATTACCTGAAAATAAGAATTAATAATTAAATTTTTATTTAAATAACTTGTATCTTCAAATACAGATTTCACAGATGACAGGCACTTGATTGATATTGGTAGACAGGCTTATTGGTTTTATCCCACAATTGTTAGCAAATTACTTGCATATATTCTTTCTTGAATAACATATCAGTAAATATGTGTTAGTTTGCTTAGTCATTATATTAATTGAAAAGTTTCATATAAAAATGGATTTCCCTGAGTTAAATCAGCTTAAATGCATTAGGTATCTTTGCCATTTTAAGAAATCATGGAATAAATGTATATTTTTGTGTAATTCTGGCTTTTCATGGCTGAATTTGGTTTACTTTAATTTTTATTTAAATTTAGATACATCTGGACTTAACAAATTGAAAGAATTTGGGAAGGCAGTAAACTTGTATTATATTTTTTCATAATTTTATCATTATAGTGTAAAATATCATGGAATGAATAGAATTTTACAGATTAAATTCCTTAAGCCAAGAGGATCTTGTTTATAATTGTCTGTTTTAAATTGATGCCCTCTCTGAATAAGAACATAATACAGCTGTATTATTTTAACGGTTTCAGGACTGCTGCTTTTCTTCAGAGGATTTGTTAATTATCTAAAAGTCAGAAACATGTCTGAAAGTATGGCAGCTGCTCATAGAACAAGATATTTCTTCTTATTATAGAGGTAAGAAATATATATTAAATCCATTCCCTTCAGATATTCATTTTCACCAGATGAATATTATATGTACTCTTGTTGGTTACTTAAGCTTAGCATATTTAATATGTCGTTATATTGTTAACAATCAACTCATTAAGATTTAGTAAGTTGTGAACTTTTTAAGATTTTTTAAAATTGAATTTCACAAATTTTAATTTTTAAAATATATGATGAATAAAAAACTTTAGGTCAGACTTTCTAAACTTATTTTTTAAGGATTAACCACAGGATATAAGTAACTATTAGCACACAATATAAAGGATAAAAAAACAAAATACAACAAAGCACTTACACAGAAGGGATGGGGATTTTGTATAAAACAATGAGAAATCCAGACGTGGTTTAAAAAAAAAAATTGTGGTTGAAAAGAAATTTTCCATGCACTGATCTTAAAAAAAACTGGATCAAAGAATAAAAGTTGTATGAAGAAAGTAGGAGCTCTGATAGTTTCCTTAATGTCTGTCAGTTTGTATCAACAATGAAGGCTTCAACTTGAATAAATGGGAATAAAGAAATGAGCAGAGGTTGTCTTACTAGTTATCCAGTGAATTTCTGGAGGCTGCATGCAGCTCGTTAGTAGTTTCTGCACGTGAGGAGACCTCATATCTCTATTTTCTATAATAGACTATTTTTGTTATTGAAATACACTTAACATACAGTTTATTAGCTTCATGTGTACAACATAGTGATTTGACATTTGTGTATTTTGTGAACTGCTCACCGCAATAAGCCTACTTACCATTTGTCACCATACAGAGTTAATACAAATACAGTATTACTGACTATATTCCCCATGCTGTAATTTATGTCCCCATGACTTACTTGTTTTGTAACTAGAAATTTGTAGCTCTTGATCCCCTTCACTCATTTTGCCCCCCATCCCCAAACTCCTTCCCTTTTGATAGCTACCACTCTGTTCTTAGTATCTATGAGTATAGGTGTTGTTTTATGTTATTATTGTTTTGTTGTGGTTGTTAATTGAACTTGTAGGTGAAATCATGCAATATTTGTCTTTCTCTGACTTCTTTCACTTAGCATAATAACCTCAAGGTCCATCATATTGTCACAAATGGCAAGATCTTTTTTATGGTTGGGTAGTATTCCATCCTGTATATGTATTCCATATATATGAGTAGTATTACATCATACATAGATCATATATATGAGATATATATATAGAACGTACACATACCCTATATCTTCATCCATTCATCTATTGATGGGCACTTAGGTTGTTTTCCATATGTTGACTTTTGTAAATAATGTTGCAGTTAACAGGAGTGCATTTATCTTTTTGAATTAGTATTTTCATTTTCTTCAGATAGATAGCTAGAAGTAAAGTTGTTGGATCATAGGATAATTCTATTTTTAATATTTTGAGGAAACCCCATACTGTTTTCTAGTTGCCTCAATTTACTTTCCCAGCTGCACTTTATAAGGTTTCCCATTTCCTCATGTCCTCACCAACATTTGTTTCTTATCTTTTTACTTATAGGTGAATATTCTGACAGGAGTGGTGTGATAATCTCATTGTTTTTCATGTGCATTTCCCTCATGTTTAGAGATACTGAACTTCTTTTTATGTGCTTGATGGCCATCTGTATGACTTTGGAATACGGTCTATTCAGATCCTCTGTTCTTTTTTTTTTTTAAGATTTTATTTATTTATTTGGCAGAGATCACTAGCAGGCAGAGAGGCAGGCTTACCTACCCCACACCCCACCCCGAGCAGAGAGCCTGATGTGGGGCTTAATCCCAGGACCCTGGGATCATGACCTGACCCGAAGGCAGAGGCTTTAACCCACTGAGCTACCCAGGCACCCCCTCTGTTCATTTTTTAATTGGATTGTTTGGTTTTTTAGTTATTGAGTTGTATGGGTTCTTTTTAACTATTTTGGATATTAACTCCTTATTGGATATATGACTTAGAAATATCTCCTCCCTCTATACTATTTTTATTTTTTATTTTATTTATTTATTATTATTATTATTATTATTTTTACTATTTTTAAAGCAAGTGCCATATACTTCTGTCTATAAGTGACTTGAACTTTTAAAGTATTTGAAATGCATAAGCAGTGTCTGCTAAAACACTTAACTTCTAGATGTATCTACAAGTACAAAATGTTTCAAACTTACTGTAACTGTTCTTTTGGTAAATAAATTGTATGGTTTGGGATTTGATTGCTTAAACTTTATAACATAGGAGTTTTACATAACCTAATATAATTATTTATGCTGAAGAGTACAGTTGTATTTCTGGAAAATTAAAGTATCCTTTTAAATGTTCTTTTACCTCTACGTAGAAGGTGTCACATTTTCTTTTTAATTACTAAAATGTCTTTGCAAGCAGTAACAGTAAGAGTGTATCAATATGTAAGATAAAAGGCAAAATAATTTTCTCTTAGTATTCGGTGTAATTATCTTATTTGCATTTTCAGGAGCCTAAAACTTAATGTAAATATTTTCTAGATGTTTTCCTTTAGAAGCTTAAACTTTGGAATATGTTCTGATATATTCTGTTTTATATTATCTTTACCAAAAGAACATTAGATACTTGATGTAATACTGTTATAAAATGTTTTTTATTATATTATCATGTAGACAATTGCAACTTAATATACTATAAGACTAATTCTCTCTTTGTCCCTAGACTGCATCGACCAGACATTCTTTTCTTAAACCAATGTGAAATTTCCAGATCATCTGTAAACCTACAACTTTAATAGGATAGAAGACTACTAAAAGCAGAAGACAAATTAGTGAAGAAAAGATAGATCTTCAAAATTGAATGGCAGGATGGTTTATACTTAAAAGCCATTTCTGTTCATTCTCTTAAATATTTAAATTTCATTTGTTTTGCACATTTGCATATGTGCCCATGTAAAAGATTTGCATATACTTGAAAGAAACTATAAAGTTGTAGCAGTAAAGTCCAGTCATATTTGGTTAATCAGTGTTTGATATAATTGAAAGGGGTGAGTGAGAAACAGTCTTCCAGCATGTAAATGCCATTGACTTCTGACCTGACATTTAGTATAATAAAAATGAAATTATTAACCATGTCAAATGCTTTAGTTTCTGGCTCCTAGATTCATCTAGTAACTCTACACATGAAACGCCCTTTGTTATATATAGTTTTTTGAAAACTGCAGTGATGATTATAGAAAAGCTTTGTCAGATTTTTGAACATATTTACATTATTATTTAGCAAACTCTTTCTGTAAATAACCATGCATAAATTACTTTCTGCATTGTTTTCTTAGAAACTGTGTCTGGATATCTTTTCAATTAATTTAAAATTAAGTGAACTTAATATATAGAGAAAATCTGGATGTTAAAGATAGTTTGTTTTAGGACAGATTTTAAGAAGATATGGGTATTCCACATGTCCTTTAGGAGAACATCTTTTTGTTGTTTTCTTTTTAAGGGACATGCCAGGTTTAGGGATTCTCAGTTGAGAAGCTTGGTTTTTAAGATTGCCATCTTAGTCTTGCAGGAAGAGATTGTATTAGATATTATATTTATTTCATTTAAGACACTTTTGAAAATTAATTTTCTGAATAAGATATTCTCATTTGCATTTGTCTTTTAAAAAGCCAATAAAAGTATCTTTCAATTTTAATTGTAATAATTTTTTCTTTAGATGTTTAATTTGTTAAATGAAACAAATCAGAACTTGTACTAATAGCTTCTTGCTTTATGATTGTAGAATTAACATAAAATCATATCTTGAATTAAGATATGCAAAATAATCTGTTTTCAAGTTACAGAAATGTGTCTGTGGAATATGGGAGTGTGGTGTGTGTGCGTGCGTGTGGTAAGAGTATGCGTGTATGTGACCATTACTACAACTGGAATCTACATTCACAAGCTACTACATTTTGCAAATCATTTTATGTCTCATCTGTTTTCTTTTCAGTTCTATTTTTGTTTTTGAATGCCAACATTAAAAATGATGGGAATTACATCATCTTTTAAACTTAAAAATCATTTAATACAGCTACAGAGAACATATAAAATTGGTTGTTTATAATTAGATACTGACTACTACTAAAAGATACATCTAAAACTATTCAGGGACATTTTTCCATTTCTGAAAAAATAAATTGTGCTTTATAACTTCTTTTGTATTTCTCTGTATTTTCTGATTTATTTCATTGTCTTTGATAAATAAAACATGCAGTTTTGTTTTGCTAATTGAGCCTCCTATTTTTTGTTTTCTCTCACTCATTCTCCTTCCTTACGTAAAATTTTTGTTGTTTATTGAAGTACCTCTGTACCCCTTGAAGTCAAACTAGCATGGGGGTAAAGAAAAAATATTTAGTTGCCTGATTTGGAAGTTAAAATTAGAATGTACTTATAAGAAATGGAATCTCATACTAGATTTCTTCTCTGTCTCATATTAACTTTCTGTCGACCTATACTTCATTTTTGTGATAACTTTTAAGTGAAATTAAGCTATCCTATATGGTAATTGTAGATACTAGATGAGCTATCACATCACTTTACAAAATTTATTATTTTAGTTTTTGTGGTATGTATCCTTGGTTTCTGAATATGGATGTGTCACTTTTGATCCAATATCAAAAACTTCACGTTTTGTTTTGATTTTTCTCCCCCGTTAAATCAAGTGTGCATGTTACCTGATCTCCTATAATTGGTACAATTCAGTGGTAGCCTTAAATCTCATCATCCAGTCAGGGGCATAGAATATTATTTTTAAAACTTTAACGTCCTCTTCCAGATCTATCAAATTCTACATACTTCCTTCATTTCCTGTGAGCTTGGATAAAAGAGCTGCTATTGTGTTTTGGGGATGCTTAACTGTCTTTGCACTCTGTCTTAAAGTTTGCAAATCAGAATCTTTGATAGGGTGTCTAAATAATTTTTGAAAGAATATGACCTGGGGCTTGGAAGTTAATGCAGATATTTATTAAATTATTTTTATTACATTTGAATAAGCTAGTTAGGACTAGGAGAATCCATTTTTATGTATTTATATGAAATCAACTGAACTTAAGGTAAAAATACATTTTTCTGTATAGTGTGTTCAGGCTTGAAATTAGAAATTTAAAATTAAAAGGCAAATCTTAATTATACTCGGTTAAAATAAAGATTTCTCTTTAATAGAAAAAATACTAATCTCTAGCCTTCTGAGTCTGTAAGTAATCTCCCATGCCTTTGAGGTGGTTCAGAAATTTTAACCTGTTAAGACAATAATCACTAATACTCTAGCAGAACCACCCACAACAGGAAAAGTGAAATCTAAAAAGCCCAGCTGGAGAAAAAAATTAGGGTTTTTTAATTTAACATTTTTCTTTTCAACTGGTCTGTAGTCCCCCAAAGCACAAAAGTAACGAGAGTGCATCTGATCCTGTATTTAACTGGAATGACGTATGTCCTCAGTTTGTCCTCAGCCCTGATTATTTCTGTTTTCTCAGCTTAAATAGTGCCTCCTCTCTCGAAAGTGTCCTAACTTAGAGAATAAATTACATGATCACCCTATGTATAACTCTGTCTGTTACTGAGAAGTGACTGCCTAAACCCACTGCCCTTTGAGAAAAGGAACTGGAGTATTAGGTCAGAAGCTAATTAATGTCACAGCCTTTCCTAGCCAACCCATTTGTCTAGCCTGTAGAATATGCATAGTTTTTTGTTTGTTTTTTTAAATAGAAGTTGTATTGGAATGATTTCCAGCTTATGGTAAACAGTAAACGACGAGCTTTTATATTTTAAAACTGCTGTTAAATGTTATTTTAATTGTTTACTCTTCAAGTAGTCATATGAAATGTTAGTGTATTATTTTAAAAATCTCCTTATAAAGTTCAACTGTTAGATGATAATGTGCCAATTACTATTATAGGAATGTCCTTGCCCGTATATAAAATGTGCTGACATGTGTTTTGCTTATTAATAAAGTTCTATAGATGTGGAAATGTGAAACTGTGCATCCTTTTGAAAATCAGTGTTAGATTCACAACATATCGCCATCTGAGCCTCACAAAATGTTTAAATGGTAGATCTCATTTGAGATGAAAACAACTGGCATGGAATTAAGTTAGAGTATGGAACAATATTAAACTTGCCACAATAATCTGAACGTTAGGAGATGGTTGGAGTTTAATACATGCCAAAAAATCAGCCTTGTGGAAATTTATGTTCATTGCTAGTTTGCAGAATATCAGTGGTAATATAGGCTTGTGTTTTCATTTGGGACATAAGACCTACAATGCAAAAACTTCAAATTATTTAGAAGACAATCAAAAAGCTCATTCCATACTTGATAGAGTTTTTAAAAAATGTTTATTTTGAACTCAGCATGCTTGGTTGTTTTAACCTTTCTTTGTTTTTTTCCCCCAAATTTTATTTATTTGTCAGAGAGAGCAGCAGGCAGAGGGAGAAGCCTGCTCCTGGAGCCCGATGCAGGACTCATCCCAGGACCCTGGGATCATGACCTGAACCGAAGGCAGATACTTAACTGACGGAGCCACCCACGGCACCCTTAACTTTTCTTTCTTGATATTTTCAGCTTAGCTTTCGTTCTTCTATTTTTGTTTTGAGAGATTGAGCTTTTAAAACCCACTTGATTTTCATGAAAACCATAAAAAAAATCCAGTAGCTAATTAGAGTATTACTTTTTTTAAAAAGATTATTTCAGAGAGAGAGAGTTGGGGAGGGGCAGAGGAGAGGGGGAGAGAATGTCAGGCAGACTCCTGACTGAGTGCAGAGCCCAGTGCTGGGCCTGATCTCACCACCCTGAGAACATGACTTGAGCTGAAACTAAGAGTCGGATGCTCAATGGACTGAGTCACCCAGGCTCCCCTAGAGTATTCCTTTTGTGGCAGTTGAGGTTATGGAAGGCCAAAATCATACACTTCTGGTTCTCAGAAACTTAGAGGTGGCTTCTCTATCTCTCACACTTGGAAGAAGAGTCACCGTATTACTTTCCCGCTCCCATTTGTGTTTGTTTTACTTAGGTCAACATTTTACCTTCAGTGACACAAGAAGGGATATAGGTTATCCTTAACAGCATAAGAACTTCTTTTAGCTTTACCAGAAACATAGCAAAATTAGCAAGTAAAACAACAGTTTAACCAAAGCTCAGATGAAATCTCAAGGAACCTCTGCACACAGATTATGAAAAGTAGCAGATAACCTTGTTGGAAAGTATGAGCTCTTCAGAGTCTTCAGAGATTTAAGAACAGTACTTGTACGTAAATCCCTAGTGTGGAAATAAATTTATCATTCCTTTCCCATCAAACTTAGTTTCTCAGCCACCTGAATTCCTGCATGTTGGTGATTTGGTTTGCCTAGGCAATTGATGGGATTTGGGCTCTAAAATTTTTAATTTTCATCTTATTCAGAGATAAGACCTCAAGACTTTTTTTTTTTTTTAATTAAGTAGGCTCCACACCCAATTTGAGGCTTGAACTCCTGACCCTGAGATTAAGAGTCGCATGCTCTATCAACTGAACCAGCCAGACACCCAAGACTTAAAAACCCTTAATTGCTAGTAAGCATTGGTGATGGATTAAGTGTGAAGTATCACTTCCTAAATCCAGATTTTAAGATGACCAGCAGACTATGGAAAACAGCATCAGTTCATTGAGAGTTACAGACTTTTAAAAGATAAGGGAGTCTTAACACTTCCTTAATCCAGTGGGATCTCCAGGGATGAAATTTTTTTTTTTTTTTACTTATTTTTATTATTTTTATTTGTTTTAGAGAGGGAGGGGAGGGGCAGAGGGAGAGAGAGAATCCCAAGCAGGCTCTATCTATGCCCAGCATGGAGCCCTTAGGGCTCAGTCCCAGAATCCTGAGATCAGGACCCCAGCCAAAATCAAGTCAAAATCAAGAGTCGGACACATAACTGAGCCACTTGGGGGCCCCTCCAGGGATGAACTCTTGACTGAAGGATTCTTAGGACCTCTTCTTTAGAGCTGGGATTGTTATTCAAAATGGTGCATTATAATCAACTGGAAGTTTGAGGGAAATGAACATTGTAGCCTCCATTACCAGAGGATCCAGTGCAATACACCTGTCCTGTAATGGCACATTTCCTTCCCAAGTTTGAAGTTCTGGAATTTTGGTCTGGTAGAAATCCACTCCTTTTCTTTTTCATCATTGTGTGCTCTCTGTAGCTAGCTCCTTATACATAGCTGATGGAGAGGTACAGTGTTAGGCTCAATGTATCAGACTTCCTTCAGGGAAAGGGAAAGGCACATAAAACAGATCTTAAAGAGTTAATGAGCATTTTTTGAGTTCTTTATGACCTCTTTGAATAGAGTGTTTCTGGTTTTCAGGCCTTTATTCACACAACCTGGCTTCACAGAGCAGTGTGGGAGTGTTGGAACAGAATAGAAGTGTTGGTTGTTTTCTCTAATCCTGTAAAGTGAGCAGAATTGGATTAATATTCACATAGTTGATTTTTCCTGCCTCAAGAAATGTAACTTCATTCTAGTAGCACCTCCCTTCCTCTCTTGTTGAGGAACCTCTGGATTATTAAGAGAAGCAGCTTTACACAACAGAAAGACTGGGTTTTGGAGCCAGGCTAACTAACCCTGATCTCCAATGTCAACTTCCATGCAAGCACAAATTTCCTTAACCAAAGCCTCAGTTTCCTCACCCTTTTGTTGGGAAGCGCAATATGTTGGGAAGGTTAGGTGAGAATTATGCGGAAGGAAGAGGCATTCTGACCGCTTTGCTCACTGTGTTCCCTGACCAGACTGCCGTGTCAGAAGATGCCTCAAAGATATGAAATAAGCCCTTGCCTGATGTGGGCCTTGCACTGGCTGAGAAGGGTGCTTATAATAGTAACATGCTGACCTAGTGTTG
Organism: Lontra canadensis; assembly: GCF_010015895.1. Taxonomy (NCBI): domain Eukaryota; kingdom Metazoa; phylum Chordata; class Mammalia; order Carnivora; family Mustelidae; genus Lontra; species Lontra canadensis. The sequence continues at coordinate 16,790,878 of NW_022631020.1, read as the reverse complement.
GTTCCTCATATCTTCTCTGCAGCAAGTTGAATCAAAGCAAAAGTATCTTAGGTGACAACTGATTTTAAGGGACACAATCATGCAAAGGGGAAGGGAGTTGCCTGTTTGACAAGCAGTAAAACACTCCAGCTGGTGGGGTGGTAGCTCACACAGATCTTTCCAGGCCAAAGTGTGGAGGCCCCAAAACCAGTCCCTCAGAGCTTCACTGAATTGGGATGATGTTACTTCTTACAGGTACCCCCCACTTTTTGAAAGTTCATGGTATGCCACTTCACTTTCACGAGAAACCTACATTTGTTCTTGTTTCTGCTAACGGGAAGAAATCCAAAGAAGATTTTTGCTTTAATGAAAAAAGGTGAAAAGCAAAAATAGCATTCAGTGTTTGTTTTGCTGTGAGCTATTACAGGGGCAGTGGGCACCCCAAGCTTCTTCCCCTGACCTGCCCTTAAGCATCGAGCCCCGGAGCTCTGAGTTACATCTGTGAGCATCTGTGTCTTAACCTGATTTGTGCATTTGTTAGCAAGATGCGTCCTAAGGTGTCAAAAACCTGAGAGAGATGATTTTGGGGATCTAGGAATGCTCAGAAATAAATGGTAATAAGTTTAATGATAATTGCTTTCATATAGATCCATGGTAATCACTTCTTTACTTTGTACGCTTCGGCTGGCAAAGGTTTCGTAGCAATGCCCTGCTTCCGGAGAGTGGGAGAAACCTGTAATTGGTGCTGCACCGCTGTTGCTCAGGGAGTCAGTGCTCTGAAATCCTGGTTGAGAAGTGATCAGAAAACAGTTTGTAGACAGGTTGTTTCTGATTCTAGGAATTCGAGGACTCACCGGTTTTCTCTTATTGTGGTTTCTTAATCTTGAATTTATTTTCAAAAATGTCTTTTACCTTGGAAGGGAAATACTTAGACGGGAATTAGGTTTCCTAGACTCTACCCTGATAATTGGGGTCAATTAAAAATTTTTGAGTACCTGGGACACCTGGGTGGCTCAGTTGTTAAGTGTCTGCCTTTGGCTCAGATCATGATACTGGGGTCCTGGGATCAAGCCTCACATCGGGCTCCCTGCTCAGCAGGAAGCCTGCTTCTCCCTCTCCCACTCCCCCTGCTTGTGTTCCCTCTCTCTCTGTCTCTCTCTCTCTTTCAACTAAATAAATAAAATCTTAAAAAAAATTATTTTTTGAGTGCCAAAGGGATGGTGCTGTTGCCTCCACAGGCCGGCAACCCCCACCCTATTCATTTTTCCACCTTCTTCAAAAAGAGCTTAAATATCATCTCTTTTGGGAAGGTCCATTGTCTCTCATCCTCTCAGTCTGACCCAGTCCTCTTGGTTTTCATAGCCCCGTGTATTCTTTCTGTCGAGGCACACATGCCTTTACATTATCATTACTGACTGTGGTGCTAACTGTCCTCAGTTGCAGATACTAAATTGTACTCAATTTTGTACACCTCCCCAACACTCAGTACAGCTCAGTACATTGGAGGGGTGGACGGGATGGCTGTTACCACCAGGCTGTGGATGCACCACGATACCTAAAATGCCTTCTGCCCTTTAACTCAGAGTCAAATGGAAGGAGATTTATACTCAGAAAAAATGTGCTAATGTGAGATAGGGACAGAAATCCCCGGTCCAAACACTTGATCTCAGGGAGAACCCTTCACTGCAGGGGTGACACCAGAACTGGAGCTTATAGAGAACACAGAAGTGGGCAGGTATGTTTAAATGTATCACCAACGTGTCATATTTGGCCATCTCTTGCACGAGGCTCTGGCGTTCTCGATCCTCCTCAAAAGGAAGGAACCGTTCTTCCAGTTCTCATGGGACTTCATCTGGACCTCTCTATTAGCCAACCATGTTCTGCTGTGTGGCACGGTCATTAGCATTCATGCCTCATCACTTCTGCTCGAGGCCAGGATCCATGCCTGGCATGATTACACAGCTTCCAGTGGGCGTGGTGCTTGAAAACTCAAGCCCGAGGTTTTCCGCATGTCTCTGTGAACCATCACTTAGCCACTGCAGATACTACGGACCTCAGAAGTTAACAAGGTGCAGGCACCCTCTTCTCCAAATACATGGTACAAGAAGTATATAGAAGAAATCGTGCTCTCTCTCTCTCTCTCTCACATATCTTCCAATCTTTTTCTCCATCTCTGGAAGTAACCACTGTTAACTATTTATGATATACTCTTAAAGACTTTTTCCACATAGATTTTTTACTAGGATGGCCTTGTCTTCTGTGACGTCAGCAGAACTTCTGGTTTCATCTAAAGGTGAGCTGATCCCAGGTACATCGTATCTCAGGTACAACGTCTGAAACAATGTGCCTTTTTCGCTGTATTTCAGGAGGCAGCTCTCAGAGGAGATGACTGCTTCTTCCTGAAATGCACTTTGTTTTTAACAAACCAGGGCTTTTCTTCTTGATTCTTTAGTTTCTACGTGAGGGATGGCTTGTGGGTTCTGGGCCTATGAGAACTGGGCTAGTCCAGGATCTGATATTTGCGGCATTTAGATGCCCTGCTTTCTGATCTTCTGATAGGTCTTTTTTGGCAAGAATTTCTCTGGTACCAGGTTATTCAGAGGAAAGGGGTCAGGGTTGACAAGACTATCCAGGCTGGGTAGGTTTAGGGAAGACCAAAATGATTCTAGGTTTAAAATTAATTTCCCTTGTTTCAGGACCAAAATTGTGTTCCAGGATGTGGCAGTCACTGTTCTCTGGCTAAACCAACAGACATTTATAACCCCTCCCTCTCTCTGCCCCAATTCTTCCTTACTTGAACTCAAGGGTGACATCTGGAGCTGAAGCAACTGTCTTGTGCCACTGAGGCAAGAGTTGGTAGACTAACTACAAGAGCAGGAAAGAAGGAGGAGCCTTGATTTTGCTGACATGATGGAGCACTGCATGAGCCTTGGACCTGCCTACCTTTAACTTTTTGCTCACTGAGAAAAATAATTGCTTAGTTATTGTCAGTCAGGTTTCTGTTACTGATATTTAAGAACAATTCAAAGTGATACACAGATATAACCATCCATTTCCCCAAAGCCATCCATTTCCCTGGAAGAGCTGCTCAGTTCATCAGAAGACCACCAACATGAAAAAGGAGTCATAAGACTTACCTGCCCACAGGGGTCACTGACCATGCAGGCTCCTTGTACTTGGTTTGCGGATTGTCCGTCAACTCAGTGGTTTTATTGGGTTTACATCTACTTTACTCATGCCTTCATTCTCTTTTTTTCCCCTGTTGGGAGTCCCATGGAGTGACTAATTTCCCAACAACTGCTTCCAGAAATGGCCTTAGTAAAATGTCAGCAGCCACAATTCAACCACTATCCCCAAGATCATTGGATGCCACCCACACTGCCCATCAACAAAACTTTGCCGGGGGAAGCGGGTGCCATATTCCAATTACCGCTTGGTAAAAGAGCAAATTAGAATGGCCCAGGTGCAAAAAGACACTCCCTTTTGGAATGATCCAGCTCCCAAATGTATGATATTGGTTTGTATTTTCAGAAATGAAACTAAGTCTGATTCTTCAGAGCCAAGGAGGTTTATAGGTAGAGACCCTAATGCTTAACAGGCCCCAAAACACTCACTGTCTCTCACCTGCCCTGAGTTCGGCCCTCGATGTAGTACAGGACAAATGACTCAGGGGTTCATTGGCGTCCACACCAGCGAAGTTTGCACAGACACTTCCCTAAAAATGTGTTTGCAGTGATTACAGCTTTGAGCATTGCTTTGCCCTTCCCCTTAATGTTAGTTGGAAATACATATTTTCTCACTCCAAACTATTCCCCAGAAAAAAATTTTCTCAGAGAAGAGTTAAAGGATGTGTCATAATTCCTATAGAAATAAGACTTCAGTTTCCAGATTCTGACATTGATTGCTCGACTCTGTGTAGCAGAACACAGAAGAAATGTAGAAAAAAAGATCCGGGACTCTGTACCCCTACTTGTTAATAGTGATTATCTCTTCCCCTCTCTCCTCTTTGTTTCCACCTCCCTTACCTCCTACCCTTTCTCCCTTTTCCTCTCCTCCCCCTTTACCATTTCTTTGCTAATACAAACCTAGTTTATCATTGTCTGAAGCCAAGAGTAAAGGCCAAATATAAAAAATTCTGAAAGGGAAATTACTTGTCATGTGAGCTCCAAATGTGTATTAACTCCAGGCATTTGTTTCCATCTGGCAAACTTCTGGGTCCTCAGATTCTAGGAAAAATGTTTCTAGGAATGCTAATATTTTACAATGTGTGAACTAGAGGTTTTTTAAATTTTTTAATTGTTTTTTAAAGATGTACGGTACTGTTGGAAGATGGGGGGACATTTCTCCACCACTTTTGATGTTTCTTCCATGTGGACGAAATGTAATTAGTATAACTCCTGACCTCCCTCTTTATTAGCTCTTCCTCTGGGGAGTAATTTATTTGATGGGTAAATTTGAAATGTAAATACTTAGGTATGTTCTGCTCAGCCTCTCTCCTTCCTCTGGGGAGCTAGCAGCTCACAGGAGTTGCAGTTGTGCTCTGTTCTTCAGGGCAAGGTCTGCTCTGCCCCTGCCCGAGGGAGGAAGTCTAACACGAGCTGGGTAGGGTGTATCTGCCTAGTCTTGAGTTCATTTAACTAAACTATGCCCTCCAACCTAGTTGTATCAGCATAGATATTCCACATAGATTTTTTACTAGGATGGCCTTGTCTTCTGTGACGTCAGCAGAACTTCTGGTTTCATCTAAAGGTGAGCTGATCCCAGGTACATCGTATCTCAGGTACAACGTCTGAGACAATGTGCTTTATTCGCTGTGTTCCAGGAGGCAGCTCTCAGAGGAGATGATTTTTATCAGCATAGATATACATCTATGTGGAATAAAATAAAATGAATACTTTATTTTCTTTTTAAAAATATTATTTATTTATTTATTTATTTGCCAGAGACAGGGAGAGCGGCAGGCAGAGGGAAAAGCAGGCTCCCCACTGAGCAAGGAGCGCAATGCAGAACTCGATCCCAGGACCCTGGGATCATGACCTAAGCCGAAGGCAGATGCTTAACCAACTGAGCTACCCAGGTATCCCTAAAGTTAATATTTTAATTTCTCCACGTGCCACTTTTTTGTTTTATAGCTTACATATTTAAGGTGGGAAAGAGAAATGCTTTACTGGGATCATCAGAAACAACATATGTCCCATGAGACTAGCTGTTGACTAGATGGCTCATTAGCCATCTTCAATATTCAAGACTTAAGTGCAAGACTATCTGAATTCTTATATTTGAAGTCATTTATTCATTTGCTGCCTTTTTTATTTGCTGCCTATTTTATTTTATTCTCAAATTTTCACTTAAATTATAGGTAGTTAACATATGGTATAATATTGGTTTCTGGAGTAGAATTTAGTGATTCATCCCTTATGTAACACCCAGTGCACATCATAACAAGTGTCCTTCTTAAGAAGTCTTTGTAGAGGAGGATTTTTGGACAGATCCAGTAGACAAAATCAATAAGGACATACTGAACTCAACACCATTGATCAATGGCATATAATTGGCTTCTATAGGACTACTTCATCCAACAACAGAACACACATTATTCTCAAGCTCACATGGACCATTCACCAAGACAGACCACTTTCTGGACCACAGGGTACACTTTAACAATTTAAAAGAAAGAAATCACACTATGTCTGCTCTCAGATCACAATGGAACTACAAAGATATGAGTAACAGAAAGATAACTGGAAAGTCCCCAAATGGGAAGATTTAAATAACATACTTCTAAACATATAGATCAAATAAGAAATGTCAGGAGAAAATTTTAAGTATTTAGAACTAAATGAAAATGAAAGCACGACTTACCAAATTTGTAGTGAAAGCAGTGCTTAGAGGGAAAATTATGACAATACACATATTAGAAAAGAAGAAAGAACTAAAATCAATAATTTTAAGTTTCCACCTTATGAAACTGAAAAAGAAGAGTGAATTAAACCCAAAGTACATGGAAGAGATAATGAAAATTAAAGTAGAAATCAATGAGACTGGAAAAAGGAAATCAATTCAGAGAATCAATGAAACCAAAAGCTAGTTCTTTGAAAAGATTAACAAAATTGATAAGCCTATAGCCAGGCTAAGAAAAAAAGAGGACACAAATTACTAATATCAGAAAAGAAAGAGAGGCATTATTAAAAATCCCAAGGACATGGGGCACCTGGGTGGCTCAGTGGGTTAAAGCCTCTGCCTTTGCCTCAGGTCATGATCCCAGTGTCCTGGGATCGAGCCCCACATCAGGCTCTCTGCTCCGCGGGGAGCCTGCTTCCTCCTCTCTCTCTCTGCCTGCCTCTCTCTGCCTACTTGTGATCTCTGTCTGTCAAATGAATAAATAAAATCTTTAAAAAAAAAATCCCAAGGACATTAGAAAGATAATAAAGTAATACAATGAATAGGCTTATATCCTCAAATTTGATGATCTACATAAAATAGACCAATTCCTTGAAAAACACAATTCGCCAAAACTCACACAAGAAGGAATAGATGATATGACTAGGCCCATATGTATTAAATAAATCAATAATTAATAACTTCCCAAAACAGAAAGCACCAAGCCAGGTGGGTTCACCGGAGAATTCTACCAAACATTTAAAGAAGAAGTTGTACCAATTCTCTATAATTTCTTTCAGAAGATAGAAACCAAAGGAATACTTCCCAACTCATTTTATGAGGCCAGCATTACCCTAATACCAAAGACATTATAAGAAAAGAAAACCACAGGCCAGTATCTTCTGTGACCATGGACACAAAAATCCTCAACAAAATATTAGCAAATCAAATCCAACAGTGCATAAAATTAAAAAATCACTTAATGTAACCATTACATCAACAAATTAAAAATGAAGAATCACATAAATATATCAATAGATGAAGACAAAACATTTGGCAAAATTCATCATCCATTCATGATAACACTCAGTAGATTAGGAATAGAGGGGAAATTCCTCAACTTGATAGTTTCATCCTTAATGGTGAAAACTCCAAATTTTCCCACAAAGCCCAGGTACAAAGCAAGGATTTCCCCTTTCACCACCTCTTTTCAACAAAGTCCATGCTAATGTAGTCATGCAAGAAAAGGAAATAAAAGGTATACAGATAGGGAAGGAAGAAATAAAACTGCCTTTTTTTCACAGTGGAGATGAATGAACAAAGAAATTCCTGGAACTGCTAAGGAATTATAGCAAGGTTAGAGGATACAAGGTTATTAAAAGGATACAAGGTTAATAAAAGGATAAAGGTTAATTAAAAAAAAACAATTGCTTTCCCTTATATCAGCATTAAACAAGTGGAATTTGAAATTAAAAATACAACACTATTCACATTAACACCTCTCCAAAATGAAATAGGTATAAATTGAACAAAATACAAACAAGATCTATGAAGAAAATTATAAAACTGGTGAATAAAATTCAAGAACTAAACAAATGAAGAGACAGGCTATTTTCATAGACAGGAAGACTCAATATTGTTAAGATGTCAGTTCTTTCCAATTTGATCTATAGATTTAATGCAATCCCAATCAAAATCCCAGCAAATTATTTTGTGGATGTCAACAGTCTGATTCTAAAGTTTATAAGGAGAGGCAAAAGAGCCAGAATAGCCAATATAGTATTGAAGGAGAAGAACAAAGTTGGGGAACTGACATGACCTGACTTCATGATTTACTACAAAACTACAGAAATCAAATCAAAATCAGTGTGGTCTTGGTGAAAAAAGAGACCAATAGAGCAATGGAACAGAATCGAGAGCCCAGAAATAGACCTAAATAAATACTGTCAACCGATCTCTGGACAGAGGAGCAAAGGTAGTCTTTTCAACAAGTGGTGTTGGAACAACCAGCCATCCACATGCAAAAAAAAAAAAAAAAAAAAAAAAAAAAAAAAAAAAATCTAGACAAAGACCTTACACTCTTCACAAGAAGTAACTCAAAATGGGTGATAGACCTAAATGTAAAATGCAAAACTATAAAAATCTTAGAAGGTAACGAGGGAGAAAACTGGGATAACCTCAGGTATCATAATGACTGTTTCAAGATACAACACCAAGTCCATGAAAGGAATAATTGATGAGCTGAACTTCATGAAAACTAAAAACTTCTCTGTGAAAGACCAGAGAATGAGAAGACAAGTTCACAGAATGGGAGACATATCTGATAAAGGACTACAATTCAAAATATATAAGGAACTCTTAAAATTCACCAATAAGAAAGCAAACAACCTGAATTTAAAATAAATAAATAAATAAATAAACAAAAGGCCAAAGAGAGATTGACATCTCTCCAAAGAAGAAGAATACAGATGGCAAATAAGCATATGAAAAAGTATTCCACATCCTGTATCATTCAGGGAAATTCAAATTAAAACAACAATGAAATACCACTACAGACCTATTAGCATGGTGAAAATCTGGAACACTGAAACCATCAAATTCTGATAGGGCTGTGGAACACCACAGAAATTCTCATTCATTGCTGGTTAGAAACCAAAATGGTACAGTCACCTTGGAAGACAGTTTGGCAGTTTCTTACAAAGCTAAACATCCTCTTACTCCAGAAGCCAGCAATGGCATTCCTTGGTATTTATCTAAAGGAGCTGGAAACTCATGTCCACACCGAAACCCGCACACAGATGTTTATAGCAGCTTATTCATAATTGCTAAAACTTGAAAGTAACCAAGATGTACTTCAGTAGGTGAATGAATAAATCAACTGCGGAATATTCAGTGTAAAAAAAGGATTTTGCTTTTTGCCAGATTGAACAGATATCACTGGGATTGTACAGAGAAGGCTCAGAAAATATTAGATTTATCCTCTTAAAAATAAGCTATTGTCCCCTCCAATAAGTTAACTATTTTCTTGGTTGTATGATTTTTGCACCATCATTTGGATTGAGGACTCCCAATATTATCTTCCACAGTGCCCATTTTCAGTTGGTTATTGATGCCAGACATATTCTATCATGTCCTTGTGGACAGTCTCATGATGTAGCAAAAAGAAATCTGAACTGGTATCTATCTTGTTTGAACTTCCGTAGCTGTTGGACCTTTTAGAAAATGCTTACCCACCCCGCCCCACAAGGCGCTTTGGTTATTTCTGGCTTTAACTTGTCTCCTTTGATGACCTGTTGGCAACACTTGGCCCGTTGCAGCTTCTTTTTTTGTATTCCCATCGTGTTCTTCTGAATTTCAGCAGTTACGTTGAAGAACAGAGAAGGAAGTGAGCAAAGGAACATGGCAGGAAGCTAGGAGGGAGAGAGGAAGGAGAGAAGGCAAATGTGTAGACGAGATCTGGGGCCTTCTTCAGTGTTCCCCAACCCTGAAGAAGGCACATGCATAGGAAGGGAACCTGTGTTGTGCGGGTAATTAGGCTACAGAGTGTCTCTCTGGAGCTGTGGTAGGAAACAGGCTCCATGTGGAGAGTTACAGCAGCGGAACCAAAGGCCCAAACTCGCCCAAACTCCACACGCAGACCCTCGAGTTGCAAAGCTCAGGAAAGCTATTAGGATAGAGGGATATGGGGACTTGAAAAATCTAAGGGTGGGAAATGCAGCTTATAGGCAAAAGGAACTGGAACAAGGCGCTGAATAGCGAGTAGGACTCAAGTCAGAATCATGTTCACACAAGTCTTCTCTGGGACCCATGCCATGGCTTTCTTGTCTCCTTCTCCCTGTATGTCTGCTTAATTACTATTTTTCTTTCTACAGATTGATTTCTTCAGTTTATCCTTCTTGTGTCTAGCTCATAATAGTCATCTCCAAATGCCTGCCTCAGCCCTTGACCTGACCTTGAACTTCACAGAAGCTAGCTTATGAAGTCTCTCTGTGTCTCAACCTCAAACTCGTAGGAGATACAACTTCATGTGCCTCTCTTCCAGGCACACTGGACTTTGTTCTTCCATGGTTCTCACCCACAGTGTCATCGGGCTCTGGGGAAGGGCGGGGTCAGACCTGCTTTCATCTGAAGCAGTTTCTTGCTCAGAAATGGAGAAATGGGAAGACAATTATTGACATCTTTAGTACTGTGCACGCCCCTAGGAATATGCAGATATCCCTCAACCTAGGATGAACTTTCACATATTTGGTAAAAACTGATTTGAAAGCTATATTTTCAGCCTTAAGCATAAATGGAGTTTGAGGGAAAATTGTGGTCCTGTCATAATGGTATAGCTTTCCCAGATTTTGTTCTAGGTAAAGTAAGACTGATGAAAGGTTTATATCTGAGGACCCGTGCTACTAGGAAGATGGAGTAGACATACTTTTGTCTGTTCCTCCCACTGAGTACAACTAACAATCCTGAACATTGTATAAAACAGACCTAAGAAAGAAGGTGGAGAGACCTTTCTTCTAGGGACCTCAGGACCTGGGAAACAACACCTGAGTGAGTTCCCTGATTTTCTTTTGCCTTGTATATCCCAGACATGGAGCCAAAGATGCCAGCAACCTGGAATTTCCAATGGGTGCAGACACAGAAAGGCCCCAGCAAAACTCTGATCTTTCTACCCAAGGGACCAGGAAAGGGGCAACCTAACAAGACAGAAAACTTTTGGACAACAGTTGCTGTGCTGTAGCCAACACCACAGGAAAGAAACCGTGTTCTCATCCAACCTCAACCAATGAAGTATGGAGTCTAAACTTCAACACTGGGCAGGCAGAAACAAGGCACTCCACCCTCCACTGGGCTAAAGCCAAGGAAGGAGCTTGCACTTGGGGGTCAGAGGAAGCCTAGTGGGAGGCAAGACTTTTGTCATCCAGTGGTAACAAGGCCACCTCAGTGTTACCATGTGTGGAGCTGGAACACCCTTCCTTCGTCGGCTGTAATGGGGAGGAGGCTGCTCCTTGGGTGTCAGTGTGGGCTGAGCAGGGACCTGGACCTTTTTCTGCGTGGAAGTAATCAAGCAGCAACTCTCTTACCCTGTCAGAGAAAGTCAGCTACAACAGAGGCTCCAATAAGGTCCAGAGTCTCATAACTTAACACAAAATGTCCAGGTTTCCTTCGAAAATCATTCATCATAACAAGGATTTCAATTGTACACTTACCAAAATCTAAACCAGGAAAAAAAAGTCAGGACATGCTCATGTGACTGTTAAAGTAAGTATTTAATCCTATGAGTAACTTAGATTGGAGAGAAATCCAAGTGACTAGACAGAAGCAGGTGAAGCCTTGGAGCCCTTGTGCCCTGAGCTTGATGCTGGCTGCACATGTGGAAGATAGAGCCCCTGTGATGAGAGCTAGAAAGGAGAATGGGAGGAAAGGAACAAGATTATCTAGAGAACCATGAAGCAGTGGTCTTGAATTATAAGACTAAACCACCAAGATGTACAATGGGATCTATATACTGGGGACTTTTTCTGGAAGTATCTGGAAAATAAAGCCAGGAAGATTCTTGGAAGTAGGCATATGGTTTTGCTTTTACTGGAGAAGTCTTTTATGCTTTCCTAAGTAAGTAGATCATCTATTTAGTTGCCCAAGTCAGTAAAAATTAAAAATGCTTTTAAAAATCTTAAAAATTTCCATCTCTCGTGTATAGTGATGTTGATTATTCCCCAGATTTCTGGGTGAATTTGGAACATTTTTCAAAAAATGGAAAGGGTTGACATTCTTAAGTGAAGAAAAAACGACTGCTAATTCTTTAAATAATTTATTTTGCACCACTCCCATCCTCTAGGTCTGGCAATCTTTAGCACTCACATATCTGTGAAAAGGGTATAAGAATGAATGACCTGTTTAATTGTATAACCAAGTTTGTCTTCTTTTAATGCCTGAGAAGAAGGGGGAGAGAAAGATCAGATGTGTTGACTTAAGGGTAAGTAATAACTGAATGCTTATTGAGTGCCTAGATGAGTATCAGAGAAATGGTTTATGTGAACTTTGGGTTCTGACCAATGCTTATGCCCACCCAGAATGCTCTCTCTATAAAACCTTCAGTCTTGCTCTCCTCAGGTTCAGACTTCCTGAATTTACCATATAAACTTTTAATTAGTGCTCTATTTTCAAAACTCCCTTCCGGATTGGCAAATGCAACTTGATAGGGGGCTCTGTCGCCTTTTTTTCTTGTAACTTCCCTTTCCTTGTATTTTCCCTGCTGAGCCTTACCAAGGCAGGAATCACACATGTCACACTGAGTGCACTTATCAAGCCAAGGTGGGGAAAAACAACCACCAATACTTACAATAGTAGTCTATAGCATTTTTGTACTGTGATTTCAGAGTGAAATGATGTACACCTACTGCTAATACAATGTTGTCAATGACATCTCACTAAACTGGGAAAAAAAAAGCCATTTTAAAAAGGGTTGATGTGTTAGGCACTTTGATAAAAAAAAAAAATTATCTGCTTTAGCCTATGTGGGAGTTTTTAGCCATAAAACAAAAGCTTCTTATTAAATGCTAGAACACATTTTTTTTTAATTGAAGGATATATTGTTAAGGGATAAAGTGACATATGGTAATACCAGGGAACAAAAATAAGAAAGGATTGGTATCTTTTATATTTTGACTTAAAGTAAGCAACTAGAGTAGCACCTGGATGGCTCAGTTGGTTAAGCGTCTGCCTTCGGCTCAGGTCATGATCCCAGGATCCTGGGATCGAGCCCCATGTCTGGCTCCCTGTTCCGCTTCTTGCCCCGCTCCCCCCAACTCGTGTTCTCTTCTCTGTCTCTCTCTCAAATAAATTAAGTCTTAAAATAAGCAACTAGAATGCATTAATGCTCTTAGCCATCTTTTAAGACAATTTTACAAATAGAGAAAATATTTTACTTACCTGTCCAAACGAAGCTTAACCCTCAGTATTATTTCCTTCTTACTGTTTATTCTGTCCTTCCTCTGGAATGTACATACAAAATATGAATTAAATATAAATCTGAATGACCGAAGACTAAGATATGAAAAAATTTTTATTCAATTATGTTTAATTAGTAGATCAGCCATTATTGCAAGCTCTCAAATGTGCATGTTTGTATGAACAGGACAATACAAACAGTACTTTGAGACTGTTTTTGTTATTGTTATTGTTCGTTGGATACTTTTAAAACACTGAAGCCCCAGTAAACAACGCAAACAATACAAGTCTGACTATCCTTGAAAAACTATAATGCTCTGAAGAAACGGCATTCTTTTTTCATGTACTCTTTAACCAATAAGGAGAAATACTTTTTCAATGAAAAACGCATGTGTCCCTAAAATCAGAAGACTTCAGTGGTCTTTCTAAAAATATTCCAACAAAAGTTAACATTATAAGTTTTAGGGAAAAAAAAATCACTTCTAATCTCATTATCATGATACAATTTCATTTTGGCTCATTTTTTCCCAGGTCTTGACCCCATACAGTTGTTACTATTTTTCAGGCAAACTGTGTTCTCTTTTGTCTTCACAGTGTTTTACCTAATGTCTATTTTTATACAGTTGTCATAAGATTTGTCATAGTTTTAATAATCTCATTTATGGGAATTTCTCACACAGAAAGACTTCAGCAAATAAATAATCCTTTATAAAGATGTTCATGACACCCTTAGATATAATAAATTGATACATAAAATAAAGATCATCTAATCGTATTATATTAGTGAATAATATAATAGTTAAATAAACGAATACGATCATTGTCCAGCAATGGTAAATCATGGCCTATAAACTGTATGGAGTATGACGTCAGGTTTGGTCCACTCCGGGGACTCTCATGGTCAAGCTAGTGTCAAGTAGGCTGAGTCATATTTGTGTGCTGCCACCTGTGTTCTGTTTCCAGCAAAAACTCTTACCTGACAGACAGAATGTGAGGAGAAGACTAACGAGTAAGGGAGGCCCGGGGATGGCTCAACCATTAGTTGGCATTTAGCCCAACAGCGAAATACATCCCCAAATTTGGCAGGGCCACAGGCAGAGATGAGTTGACAAGTTCTAGATGCTATTCTTTCCCCTCAGGTTTTTATAGAAGGACGGACTAATGTGCTGAGTTGACTTAGGTCACCTGGCTCAGGAAACCAGAATAAAGAAAGAGAAGCTGGTAGGCCAAGGAATGGCACGGAGGGAGGAAGCAGATGTCAGCGAAGTGCTGGAAGCAGGCAGCCTGCATGGGGCTGGTCCCACACAAGTCAGAATGTTCAGCTCCCAGAGCAAACTGAACTGCTCCTTCAGCAGGAAGAGCCCAGGTCCTGGTGGATGCCCACGGCATCCTTGCCACGCTGACCTGTATCGTACAGGGAGGGCAAATTGGACAGGTCAAATGGGGACTTTGGCTCTTCCTTGGGCGCATTTGTCCCACTGGAAATCTATTTAAGAAACATTTTCATTCAACAAAGAGCCCTCAATACCTGTAAAAATTAAACTAAAAATAAAATCGATCAGGGTTTTCATGAATAGGTTTGCTGTTTGTTGATAATCATTCATAAATGTCCTATTTCACATATTCATGATAAGTTAGAGGAAAAAGTCTTATTTTTTTCTTAGAGGTGGGCAGGGCAGAGGGAGAGGAGCGAGAGAGAATCCCAAGCAGGCTCTACATCCAGCATGGAGCCCAGCATGGGGCCCATTCTCATGACTAAGATCATTGTTTGAGCCAAGAGTCAGAGGCTTAGCCAACTGAGCCACCCACGAGCCCCAAATGTCTTACATTTTTAATATCATACTTATTTTGAAATTAAATGTTAAAAATAATTGTAAAGTATTTTCACCCAAGGAGATAATAGCCTAAAATATTAATCCATGCTTCTTTTTTGGGGTCTCTCCTGTGACCCCTGCCATGTGCTCCTCAGTCAGGCAGCAGGGGAAGTGATACTAACACTTCTTAGTGTGTAGTTTATAGCACAGCAATGGAAGGACCAACACATAAGAGGCTTGGCTTGAAAAAAAGTCTGTGTTCAGTTTCACATTCCCAAATACACATTTAACATTCATGGCAGGAATAGCCATTAAAAAAAAAAAAAGTTTTTTGAGTTGTAAGAAAATTAGTGTCAAAAATCAGAACTCGAAGAACCGAAGTGTGATACTGTGTCACAAACTCTGAAGAACTGAAGTGTGATACCGTGTCACAAACTTGCCACAAAGAGGTGTGGCAAGCTCTTCCATAGACCCAGGAAGCCCACCTACCACGACAAGACAAGATTCTCGCCATCTGGGGGAAGAAGAGAGAAGACAAGCAGAGCCATGATTAGGGGATGGTATGAGAGAATGGAGGACTCCAGGCACACGCTCAAGGCTCCAGGAGGGCATTGGAACTCTGCTTTGTTTCCTTGGTGGGAGCTTGGAGAGGGGCGAGGTTCCAGATTTCTCCTACGTGGTGGTACGGGTCATGAGGTCAAGGCAAGTTGTAAGGAGAACATCTACAACATTACCCTGTCCCTAGGATGGGCACAGAAACAGGCAGAGTGGGCTACCGTACCTATGCCTCTCCACAGTTAAGACAAGGGTGATGGGACTATGGCCATGGGGTGTGGATTACAGACACCCCACACTAGAGACCAGTGAACCTGAGGACCAGCAGGAAATGCCAGCTTGGGCCTCTTGTTGCCTATGCCTGGATGTCAAAGATCTTTCTGTTCCTTTGATGCAATCTTGGAGAAATAGAAGGGGATGGGAAAAGCATTCTGAATTGGCCAAGGAAATTCTGCTTGACTAGCATTCATTTTATGTCATCTATGCAATGAGAACTCAAAGAAGAAAGTAAGTTGAGTTATAGAAAAATCAATGTTTTTGGCCAACCTGAACTTATAGGCAATGAGATTTAATGCATAGTCATTAGTATAAAGACATGGTCAAAAATTTATATCAGAACCTTACACATCCAAATAAACTGAAGTATCTTAAAATACTCACATGTAAAAGGTTAAGTATCAACCCTTGGAGGGAAATTTTCATTTTATAAATTCATTCCGTCAAGATTTAATGCCTTTGGAAGGGGATCCCGCTCAGTTTCCACAGTGTTCTTATGACATAAATGTCAGTGCTGCTACAGTAGTTTCCTTTGTGGAGAAAAAAAATATTGTAACATAAAACTAAGTTTAAATGAGGACTTTGGTTCAGAGGAGCCAATAGGTTAAAACTGTGCTTTTTCTCCCTTTGCGGAAAAATGTGTATCCCAAATACTGGGTCCTTATTAAGCTACTTCTGTATCTGTTCTTTGAGAAGAGCTTTCCACTTTGATCTTGGAGGTGCTATTCCTACCATTGGGTTTCTACAGTCCCATGGACATAGCTAATTTGTCCAAAGGTGCACAACTGACTGGGCTGGGCCAATCAGAGTTTCTGTTCCAGAAAATTCAGAACTTAAAAAACAGGGGCTAGGAGTTTTTGGTAACTGAGTGCCTGTAAACTCATGTGGTGGGTTTCCAGAACAGCCCTGAGTGGGTCCTGAAAGCATGGTTTTCAGCAAATCTTGGATCTCATCAGCTTTTCTAAAATCCATCATTTGGCCTAAGTTAACTAGATCAGTTTCTGGTCTATAAAACCAAAAGTATCTTAACGCCTACTTACTTATATATTTACTAGAAACTGTTTAGGCAGCAAGGCCCTCCTATAGTGTCCTGGGTGAAATCAGAAGGTCTTGCCTCAGATGCTGGCCCTTTTTTCCCTGACCGAATACACATCATCCTTTAAACATATAAAAACACACATACACACTATACAAATGTTCTTTCTGAAATCAGCCTCCAAAGGTGGTTGAGCCACCCCGGCAGAACTTAGCCCCACTCCCTGGATGTTTATTCTTTAAAGAGAAAAAAAAATAATTCCGTGCTTTTATCTGAGTTGTTCTTAGATAGCCACAATTACTTACCAACAGCATGTGTGCACCTGTTGGGTATACAGAACTTCTCGAACTTTGAAATCAGATTAGACACCGCCATCCCTGTTTCCTGTTCCAAATTGATGTTTCCAGGTTGTGCTTGCTTATTTATTTATTTTTTTTTAATCACAGCAATCACTGACAACTCAGCTTCATCATATGGTGTTACAGAAACAAACCGTGTGATCTCGTGTTGAAGTTGTGAAACTAAGTTGAATGAGTCATTTGTGCATTGTCTGATATATGGGGCTGTGTTTCTCTCAAAAATTTAAACCAGCCTGTGGCCCCACAGTGGCTGGGCTGCAGTAATTCTGCCAGCTTTTTGTTTGTATACATTTTGAAGCTAGGTCACTGGACATACAGTATTATAATTGTTATGGCGCTCGTAGTGGATGGGACACTTTACCATTATGAAAAATCTGTCTCTAAAAATATTTCTTGTTTGATAAGAGGATTTCCCAAACCTGTCTTTGTGTTTTAGAGAAACTGTTCCTGACAGCATTTTAAACCTGTTCTTTTTTTTTAATATTTTATTTTATTTTTAAAGATTTTATTTATTTATTTGACATAGAGAGAGATCACAAGTAGGCAGAGAGGCAGGCAGAGAGAGAGGGGGAAGCAGGCTCCCTGCTGAGCAGAGAGCCTGATGTGGGGCTCGATCCCAGGACCCCGAGATCATGACCTGAGCCGAAGACAGAGGCTTTAACCCAGGCACCCCTTTAACCCACCCAGGCACCCCTTTAAACCTGTTCTTGAGGTTATTTGTACCTGCCAATGTGCTTCCTTACAAGAAAATATTAGAGCTGCTGCTTGAGAGTGAAATGAGGTACTCTTTTAGGGCTTATTTCTGTCAATTCTGTAAAATGGTATTTAAGAAATTAATACCAAGTATTGAAGAGCACTTACTGCCCAGCATATCCTTTTGCACAGGTGTGCTCTTTGGGTCCTTGCTCTGTCCCACGGAGTGACCCATCGGGTACCGGTGGCCCAATGCCTTGGCCATTGGAGGAAGCCTCTCATCCCAGCCCATCCCAGTACTTTGGATGTTGCCCCCCTTCCCTCTTCCCTTGGAGACTGTAAGTGTATATTTAGGTAGAAGGGAAGAAACTGTAAATGTCTTACTTACAAAGTTTTATTTCTAAAATTCAGAAGTCTACAGAGTATATTGTGAGCTACCCATTTCCTGTCAGACATGGAAATAGCTTGCATGTCCCTCCTGCCCTCACAACAAGAAAAAGCTGAAGAAACTGAAATCAAGAACGGCGCTTAGATCTCTCAGGTGATGAAGTTCACCAGGTAAGATGTTGCCTCAAGCACTGGAGAGACAGGTGAATACAGAAAATCATAGTTTAAAGGGTGCAAGAGGCAGGGCCAGGGTAGAAAAGCTTCAACTAATTGACGAGTTGCTGGAGAGTCAGTGTAGATGAGCTGGAGAGTTGAAATCTCCAGGTGGCTCTGTCTTAGAGGGTCTGCTCTGCTTTTGTTAGTTTTATCTCCCAGTGCCCCTGCCAAGTTCTTTGGGTGAAGATCAGAGAAAAATCCTGTGTTTCTGGTGGGAGGACATGGTAGGTCATTTTGAAATCTGCCCAGAGAATTATAGGGAAATTGTTGACCAAAGCCCACCTGACTAAGGGCCAAGGAAACACCCAACTGTACCATCCCCAGCCTTCTTGTTTCTCTCTTTTTCTTCTTTCCTTCCTTCCTCCCTCCCTTCCTTCCTTCCTTCCAAAAAAGAGAGAAAGGGAGAGAGCACACAAGCAGGGGGAGCAGGACAGGAAGAAGCCCGCTTCCCACTGAGCAGAGAGCCTGACTCAGGACTTGATCCCAGGACCCTGGGATCATGACCCAAGCCAAAATCAGATGCCCAACCAACTGAGCCACACAGGCATCCCCAGCCTTTCTGTTTCACTAGGCAGGAAGGAAGTTGAGAAGCTCTTGTGAAGATGACATCCCGTGGCATAGGCTCATTCACAGACTGAGACCTAATCACAAGACTAATGGAACCCTTCCCCTCTCCCCACACATTACCGCCACATAAACTGCACTCCTGATGTAATTTAGGGATTATAACAAAAAGGACAGTAAACCACAGAACCGACGTAAGAAGGAGTGTCTAGGGAAACCCAAAGACAACGGGAGACAAAAATAATGATGGTAGAAGGAATTTTAGCCTCTGACAACTGGCAGCTACAGTAGTAAACACAGTCTGACTTCTAAGCAAACACGAAACCTCACACTAGAAGCCTGCTCACCTCACATGTCCAGACATGAGCAAAAAACTCTGAGTTGCTTTGACCTGGGATCTGATCCCACCACCTTAGATTAGTGTAGGAGGCCTTACACTTCTCAAAGAGTCATAGTAACTCTGTTCTCCAAATAAAAATATTCCAGTATTTGCAAGTGTCCTAACTGGTTACTTGACAACATTTCCTTTTCCTTGTAAATAGTTTTTTTTTTTTTAATGACATATTGAATACTGTGCAGGAATAACTATAAGCTGTAATGCATAAAGAACAACAATAACATGAACACATGAACACCCGTCTCCCAACTCCCATCTTGAGAACAGGATAATCCCAACACCCTTGAAGGCCTTGTGGACACTCCTCGATCTTGTCCTTCTACATGAACCACAAGGGAACTTCTGAACTTGTATTTATCATTTTCTTGCTTTTTTTTTTTTTTAAGATTTTATTTATTCACTTGACACAGAGAGAGATCACAAGGAGGCAGAGAGGCAGGCAGAGACAGAGGGGGAAGCAGGCTCCCTGCTGAGCAGAGAGCCCGATGCGGGGCTCGATTCCATGACCTGAGCCGAAGGCAGAGGTTTAACCCACTGAGCCACCCAGGTGCCCTCGATCTTGCTTTTCTTTATAGCTTTTCTTCGTCTTTATAACAAAGAGATTTTTTTTTTAGTTTTGGCTGGTTTTGAATATTATGTAAATGCAGCCATCCTACGTGGATTCTTCTGCAGACGGCTGTTATCCATGCTGAGAGTCATTCACAGTCATGTACGTGGTTATAGTTCATCTGATTTTTTATGTTTTTGGCATTAGACCCTCTTTCATTAAGGTGTGTTATTGCTTTGTAGTTTTGGTTGAGTCCTAAAGGATCTATGGCAGCCCATTATTATTGTACATTCATATATGTTTTATATATGTTTATCTTATATATATTGTCCACTGGTCGTAAGTATTTTTCCCTTCTGTTTACTCCCTCCCATTCACTTACCTTAACATGTGGGTCTTGGGCCCAACAACCCTTCATGGGTTCACTTTCTTCCTCTGTGACTATAACATTCAGAGGTAGGAAAAGAGAGAGTTCTCTCCAGGTGTGTTTTAAAACCTCTCCAGAGGTCCCTCAGAAAGTTCCTTTGCATCTCTTTGCCATTCTTAAACCAATCACTGGCAAGAGCAATATAATTATCACAGGCGAGACTGACAAGATGGGGGACTCTGCAGCTTCCCCCGAAGCGTACGGCCTCCCAAAATGCAGGCTAAGGCAACACTCTCTCGGAAAGAAGTGGAACAAAAGGAAAGGGACACCTGCCGCACAACCCTGCTTACCTCATAGGATTATGGTGCAGATGAAGTGATGAAGATAAGCCAAGTGATGAAGATAAGCCAAAGATAAACAAATGATGTTAGAAAAAACAAAAAATATAAGGCATTATTAGATTCAGAATCTTAAAACATAAAATATCATTTCCTAACTACTAGCTTAGCAGTTTTCAAGAATAACTGTGAGCAACATTAAAATTAATATTTGTACAGGCAGGTTCTGAAAGAACAGTATTTGAAATGTGCCTGATTTCAACAACCACCATCTAGGATACAGTGGAAACTAGAGTCTATGAGAGGAAAGAAAGACCCTATAATTTCTGGGGCTTTAATGTTGTCATAGAAAGTTGCTGGCATTCTATTAGATTTTCTGAGGTGGTAGACTAAATTTCCTGTTCTTTGTGACTTAGGAAAAAGAAAACTTAGGAAAGGATTTCATAAGATATTTAAGATGCTTAGTTTTTTTTTTTTTATAAAGGAGTATCTTTTCTTATAAACATTGTTGAGTTATTTTAAAAATCAGCTTTGAGTTTAGATTTTAGCTTTTTTTGGGACAAATATTGTCTTGAACAAGAACTTCTATGACAGGATTCATACATTTGAAGTCTTCTAGGACAGATTACACTGGCCAAATAATTTGAGCAAATTAAAAATATTATATTAGATATAGTAATTCTATAGTTATTGATAGTCAAAAGATCATTATATTAAGTATAATATGCTTTCTAAATATTTTTATTGTTTTCCATCTCTTGAAGAAGTTAGCACTTTACTTATTGGTAAGACAGGATTTAAATATTTAATTTGTGTTACCTGTAAATATATAAGTTACATCTGCTGAGAGTGACTTTATATTGTGGCAAAAGACATTTTTACACATTTCTTTTACCTGTTGCTCAGAACTGAGCTTTTGGACTTAATAGTGTTATTGCCAATTTTATAAGTCCACAAGGCATTTTGATGCAAGAATGGAAATAATATAAACAAAATTGATAATAGATATTTCAAGAAGAGCAGTAGCTGGGAATGAGGGATTGTGGTAAAGCTGAGCAAAATTACATATGCTGTGCCCATTTAAAATCGGAGATCTTAAAGAGAAATACAATCTCTTCTCTAAGGCCCATAAGTTCTTTCTTCTTCTTCTTCTTCTGTTTCTTCTTCTTCTTCTTCTTCTTCTTCTTCTTCTTCTTCTTCTTCTTTTTTATGAAGAGGGGAGGCAGAGAAAAAGAATTCTAGACAGAGAAAAGACAGTGAGCAACGATAAGAAGGTGACAGAAAAAAACAGATGTCAAATAGCAAGCAGGTGAGTGTTGCTGAGCACAAAGTCTGAGGAGGTGGGTAAGGGAAGAAGAGCCCTGGGACTCCAGCAGGGGCCGGTGAGGAAGTCCTAGAATGAGCCAGGGGAGCCAGAAGAGCTGGAAGAGGTCGGGATAGGGGAGAAGGACATTCCTGCTGGATCGCGTTTCCTCGTGGGACAATGGGTGATAGAGTGAAGATTCCAGGTGCCGGCATCTCAGGGGCACGGTCGCAAGAGAGCTTGACGAGACTGAGCAGGTGCCTTTAATCTTCTCATTGACAGAGCACCGTTTTCCCAATTATAGTATGCTTCCATATGGTAATCACCTTAAGTGGTATGTGGATGAACATTTTTAATAGTTGTGTTATAGAAAAAAATAGCTCATACAGCACAGCTGAGACCGTCTGGATGTTATTGCTCATACATAAATTAAACATTCTAATGACTTAAAGAAAAACATTCAGTGATAGTCCCAGAGTCAACGATGAGGGCAGAAGTCATGAAGGTGCCATGTGAATGATGGAGGTCGGGGAACCTGCATGTAAGAGATGGAGGGAGAGGAGAGAGCTCAGGAAGGTCTGGGCGCCTGAGGGGTGTGGAGAGGGTTTAAAGTAGCCACTGCAATGGTGGGCCATGGAGTTGTAGGACGATGGAAGAACTAATGGGCAATGTTATGGGCCCAGCTGAGGCTGGAGATGTATGACATGGGTACTCTGGCCAATCTTTGTGGTTGTGAAATCTGACCCAAAAGCCCAGCCAGCTGTAGCAAGGACTGACCCTGCAGCATTTTGCTGGGAGGTTTTGCTGGGAGACCTTGAACAGAGGTTGTAGATGCAGCGGAATTGAGGGAACCTCTGAAAATGGAGCCAAGTGATCCAACATCTAGCGCAATCCCACTGCTGGATATATTTGTGATACTGATCCAGGAATCAGTGTCCTGGCCTGTGGCACCCACTATCCATAACCCTGGGCCTGGGTAGCCTTTTTCTGTCAATCGAACTATACAGGCAGCCCTAGTGCATGGCTGATCAGAAGGGTCTGAAAAATACCACCATGACAGCCATGGGTGGTTATGCTCAGATCTGGGTGTTGGGGGCTCACCCCAGACATTTGAGCACCCAGGCATCCCGATGTTGGGAACAGAAAAAAATCACTCAAAACAGAACCAACCCAATAATACCAGAAATTTGGGATGAACGCTGCTAGAACTGTGTAATCATTCTGTCATGTTGAAGGATAGCGACTGGGTCAGCGCGATGGCTTGTGCCATCCAGGTGTTTATCGGGTGGCCCCAGAGGGGACCCAGTGATTGTAGTGCACAAATATTTGGCCCTGCTTCCATGGGGCTGACTGAGCCGCTGCAGCCTGGGCTGTCCCTGTAGATAGGGGAGAATCCACCCCATGGCGATAAAAATCGTTGACCTCCCTCTTCTCAAGGCCAGATGGGCACGTTTGGTTTGTTACTGGTATGATCATTTGCCCACTGTCTTTGTCCCCTCCGTAGAGGACATTATACCACACCTAGGAGCCCTTATTAATTCACCCGATAAGCCCTCAATGATAGTCGGCAAAGCCAGTCTTTACTGAACACCGAAAGGTCTCTAACGAGAAAAACTGTCCTCCACAACGTCTGTCCTTTTTATCTGCCTTGCAAGGAGGAACCTATGCCGTTATCCAAACAGAATATCGTTGTGTTCACACATACTAATGTATGATCATAAATAAATAGATGATTAATAAATCATCTTTATTAAATTGCACAAGGACACAAATAAGTGCCCTGGAGGATCTGATCCCCAGCCTAGGGGACTTAATAAATCAAAGTTCAGATCCTGGGGCTCTTCATGGCAAAAATTCTTACTTACTTTGGGAATCCTGATCGTAGTCTGTGTTTCCTCTTGCTTGTCCTAAATTGTTACTGGGGTATCTGCCTCCCATGCAGCCAGACAGCTACCAAAGGAGCCACCCCCAGGCAGAGAAAACCCCTTGCTGAGGGCTCAGGGAACACTTCCGGGCTGGGAGGGGCGTGTAAGATTGGAAGAGTTGGTGGGGAGGGCTGCAGGGTAGGAGGGTGTGGAGGTCATGGAGGGGATATGACCTCTGGTTGTCCCCAACCTGGATTGGGCAATCAGAGGTTGCCTACCCCTCCCCTGTCCTTGGAATGTGCCTTTCGCTTACAGTCCCGGGGTGGGGGGGGGGTTGTTTTTCCAGGGCACAGTCTTGAGGGTGCAATGTGGTGTTTAGACCATCCAGATAGTGTACGAGGCCGAACGCCACTGTTATGGCGTTTATAAACCTTTAAGATTCTGGTAGGCGGGTGCGGGACCAGGCTGGCCTTATGGTTGCTGAAGGCAAGACTCCTACATCAGCTCCCTTGCTTATGGAAAACTGTTGCCTAGCAGTCTGGAAGGGTCTGCCACTGCCACTTTCTTCCCTATCTCCTGCCACTCCCTGTACCAGGCCAGTTTCTGGTTTCACCTGGAAGCTTTGGAGTTTGAAAAACCAACACCTAGAACAGTCCCATTCTGTAGAGGCAGAAAGTAGAATAGCAGGTACGTGGGTGGGGGTGTTGGGGGTGGGCTGAGGGAGTGGGGACGGAAAGTAACTGTGTAATGGGTCCACAGTTTCCTCTCTGGAGATGGATGGTGGTGATCATTGCCCATTATTGTGAATGTACTTAACGCCATTGAGCTCTACACTTAAAAATGGCTAAAATGGTAAAAAAAAAAAAAAAAAAAAAAATTAAAGTAAGCTTCACACCCAGCATGAACCCCAACATGGGGCTTGAACTCCCGACCCTGACATCAAGACCTGAGCTGAGATCAAGAGTTAGATGCTTAACCAGCAGAGCCATCCAGGCACCCCTAAAATGGTAAATTTTATGTTATGTCTTGCCACAGTAAAAACAAACAAACAAACCAACCTAGACTTTGTATTAATTCAGTGACAAATCACCAACACCATAACATGATACCTGAAGTCCTGTAGACCGTGGCTTTACCGTGACTTCACCGCTGCACCTTTGATACAGCCCTACTGTTGCTGAGGGTCTTGAAAGATCTTTCAGTTACTTAACTCCATCCACTTCTCAATTTACTCCTCCCTCAGACTCAGAATGGGGCCTGGGCTGTGTAACAGATACCAGCCTCCATTCTCTATCCCTCCCTTTCTCCTTAGGACCCTCAGGGCACTGAAAATGTAATCTTTGCCTTCTTCTTTGCCTACATGTCCCTCCCCACACCTCACTAGAAAAGCCTGGAGACCACATGCCATTCAGGTTAAGTAAATAGGTGCCTATGGACACAGGGCACAGGGGAATTGCTTCCTGATTTAGGATACCAGTTTCAGCCAGGGAGGACCTACTAGTATAATAAATAAGATAGATCATATTATTCTGAAATGAATATTTTACTTTGTGTTTAATCCCCTTAGAGGAAGCTAGTTGTGGCGGGGGGTGGGGGCACTAACTGTATATGTTCCTAGGTTCTATCACTGTGCCAGGCATTTAGGAGAAGGTATTCAGGAAATTTGTGCAGCTGAACTGGGAATATTCATATCAATTAAACCAATTAAGCTAACATTTAGTAAGTAAGTATTTGTTTCAATTATCTATTACTGTGTAGTAAATTACCTCAAACTTAGTGTTTTGAATCAACACTAATCATATATTATCATTTACAATTTTGTGGGATCAGAAATTCAGGCATAGCACAAGAAAGAGGGCTTCATGCTGACTGGGACCACAGGCAAATGACTCGAAGGCTGGGTGAGGACTGGAATCATGTGAAGGCTCATTCACTCATATATCTAGTGCTTGATGCTGGTGTTACCACCTCTGGCTTCTCCATGTGGCCTGGACTTCTTCCCAATATGGTGGCTGGGCTTCAAGGGTAGGCATCCTACGTGAGAGAGCGAGAGAGAGAAAGAGAGGCAGAAGCCATATATTTCCTTGTATGACAGCCTCAGAAATTACACAGCATCATTTTTGCAACTTCTGGGACTGTCATAAGGTATTTCTGCCTAGATTCAAGAAAAGGAAACAGACCCCAGTGGAAGCGTGTCAGTCTTACTTGGTAAGAAGAACCTGTAGGATGGATCATGTCAAATGTGGCCATCTTTGGAGAATCCATTTGCTACAGAGTCTATAATGTGTCAGGCACTGTGTTGATGCCTTTCTCTAGGCTTTTCTTTAGAGTATCTAAGTTCTTTCAGATGCTTGGGTAGAGGTCAATGATGGCATTCTTTTGTTCTTGTTCTTTTACTTCATACTCTCTTAAGCATAAAAATGCAGAATATAATTGTTCACCTTTTTCGTGGTTCAATGTTGATTTACTTATTACCTTTTTGCTTGGCAAGTATTTATGGAGTACTTGCTGCCAGGCACTAAAGTTAGGTGCTTTAGGAGAGACATGAGCAAAACAGATGTCATTTTTGCCCACACAAAGGTTGTGGTCTGGCTGGTGATGGAAGGAAGCATTGTAGCCATCATTTCATTTATGTGCAGAATGAAGAATGAGTCAGATAATATAATCCTAGATTGACAAGGATATAAAAGATGTTCCTGAGGGCCACCCTTCTTTTTTGTAGGCTGCGTCGACCAGATGGTTGACCATTCTAATTTTAAATCTATCCGGGTTGTAAGAGGACATTTCTGATGATAAAGGCTCACGGCAATTTAAGCTCATTTTACTCTTATCTAGTTTTCTGTCAAGCCACGTAAGTGCTCGGTTCTCTCCTTACAAAAACTTGTTATATGTTAAGTGATTATTACCAAGTCACTTATTAGCTCTTCCCTTTTCTGGCTAAACTTCCTCAACCTTAAACTTTTCCTCATAGGACTGTGTTCTAGTCTGTAATCATTTTATTATTTTGTCTTGTTTCTGTAGGGAATCTCAACTTGTGCACAATATTTTGAATAAAGCTGAGAAGCCACAGGAGTAAAGAGATAATGTGTGGGCTCCAAATGTGCTTCTGTGAGTACACACTGATAAGCCTGACTTTTCATGTGACCCCACATTGTTTGTATCGTAGTATTCATTGACTCTTCTATTCCCCTCCTTTGTGATGTGAGTTCCAGGTCATAATTGTTAACTTTGCTCTTGTCTGCCTGTTGTTCTTTTTTTTTTTTTTTAATTTATTTTGTTTTGCGTGTTGTTCTTAAATGACCATGTTTAATGCCACCATTGGAATTAACACTTTACCAATGAACATGGGCTCTGGGATCTTGTGTTTTTATTTTGATAACTTAAATATTTTTACCATCCTTTCTGACCTAGGATTGAATGCTTGAATCTGTATGTTTAGACAAACCAGTTCTAAACACTCTTGAACCTAGTTTCATTCATTCCACAAATATTTACAGAGTACCTACAATATACCAGGAAGTATGTGAGGTGTTTGGGGGTCTAATACCCAGCAAAAGCAAGCTGGATCCCTGTTATTACCATCTTACATTACTATGGTACATTTGTTACCATTAATGTACCATTATTGGTATATTTTCATTGAAATCCATGATTTATTCTGATTTCCTGAGTTTTTACCAAATGTCCTCTCTCTGTCCCATCATCCCACCTAGAATACCATATTACATTTAGTCATCATGTCTCCTTAGGCTTCTTTAGGCAGTGATGATTTCTCAGATTTTCCTTGTGTTTGATGATCTGGAAAATGTTGAGGACTACTGTTCAGGTGTTTGTAGAGGGTCCCTCAACTGGAATGTGTTTATTGTTTTTCTCATGATCAGACTGGGGTTATGGGTTTAGGGGAGGAAGATGGTGGTGGTCAAGTGCCATTCTCATGGCATCAAATCTAGGGTCTGTGCCATCAACATGACTTAATTGCTGTTGGGATTGACCTTGACCACTTGCCTGACCTTGTGTTTGTTAGGTTCTTCATTGTGAAGAACACCATTCCACACCCTACTCTTGGGGAAGAAGTTACTATGCATAGCCCACACTCAAAGAGCCGGGACTGAGGTCCCACCTCCTTGAAGGCAGAGCATTTCAGTAAATTATTTGGAATTTTTCTGCATGATAGGTTTGTCTTCTCTCCCCTAGAAAGTTTATTTTAATAGCTAGCTTTGTTGTTAGTTAGCCTTGTGACCTCTGGCAAGTCACTTTATCTCAATGAGTTTGCTTCCTTATCTTTAAAATCTGTCTTCTTCACATACATTTTTGAGACATGGTAGGCCAAATGTTTTGTGCTTTGTGAACTGTGACTATATGAAGGTCTTGGTAATTGTTTCTCTAAGTTCAGGTTTCTTGTTCCCCAGGATAGCCTTTCCTGAAGATGATCTGTGTGGTGCTTTCCCTCCCGCTCTCAGGGGCGGGTGGTGAGGTAGGGGGTTACTTGAGGCCTCAGGGGGCAGTTGCTGGCTCAGGACACACCCACAGGCCTGAGTAGGGAGCTCTGCTTTGCTTTACTTACATCCTTTCCCTTCCTGCCAGGAAAGCTCCCATCTGGGGTGATGGCTGTGGTTAAGATTACCCAATCTAGCTGTTTGAAGGCTGTTCACCAGGTCAGAGGTATGAGGAAGGGAAGGGCTTTTTCTAATCAGGTAACGAGAAGAGAGTCCAGATTTCAGTAGCCTACTTGGTACTCCTGGCCTACTCTTTGGGACTTCCTCTCTTTCTCTGCTTCTCCCTCACACTGTTTTAGGAGTATTTTTGGTTTCAGTTTTGTGCAAGTTCCAAACACAGTTGCAGGTTGTGATTAGGATGATTGTCTTTAGAAAAGACACTTGAAAGTCAGGTTCAAACACGGCACATGCACGTTCTTCGCGGAGGCTGTCAAGCTTGTTGACTGGAAGCTGGCCTGCCAGAACAGGATCCTTCTGTGAACCCCAGGAACAATCTGCTATTGTCTCCTGGGATAAAACGGTGCCAAGAAAGAATGAAAACTCTGAGCCAAGAGCAGGAATACCGCATTAACTGCTTCACCACTAAAAGTAATTATGGGAAGGGAGAGAGAGGGGGTAATACCCTCTCCTTTGTGTTTAGCTTGCCAGGACACACAGAGCCCAGATGTGACCAGAGCAAAGCCTGTCATGGGTTCTGGTACAGGGGAGAGAATGGTTCGCTCCTGTGTGTGCCCATGTCAGGCCCGAGCCCTACCTTCCCCCCGAGCGTGCTTGATGCAGTTGGTGGAGCGAGCCGGGAGCCCCCTCAGTTTCCTTTCCGCTTGACTGTCTCGATTCCAGAAGCTGTTACCTCAGGTACAGTCTGTGCCAGCGCTTAGGGGAAAGGTGGGGGGAGCGTGCCTACCTTTAAGGTACCTTAAGGGAAGGGGATAAAATGCAGTGTCCATGGAGGGAACTCAGGAAGGAGAAAGGAGAGGGAAAAAAACCAAAGAAAATACACTGAATTAAGTAATGTCGAGGCTTGTCTCAGTTTTATTCATTCTTCAATTTGTGACTTATTGAGGGTTAGGGGCAGGAAAAGTTAGGGACGGGGGCCTAAAATTCTCTAAGCCCCCTCTTCCATGTCCTCCCCTAGACTCTGATGAATAAAAGTAAAGGGATCTTAATTAAATCTATGCAGAACTCCATTTTCTCCCTTCCTATAGTCTATGTCAGTCTGACCCCACGGCAACACATGGGAAACTCTCTGGTAATATTCAGAGCGCCCGGTCTTCAGCTGACCACTAAGCCAGGCCATCCTAACGCCTGTCCTCTCCCAGAATTCAGCTTTACTTGAAAAATTCAAAGACTGTGCAATAATTCAAGCCTGCGGGAGTTTTGGGGAGGCACTGACCTCATGTGAGTCCTCACTAAGGGCTAATGGTTGAGCCTCTGGGACAGCAGTCAGACTTCCCTCCTATGACTCAAGGTCTCTCCACACTGACAACGTCTTCAGAAGAGAAGCCCTTTTCTGAGTTACCATGATTCCCAGCCAGGTCCCATTCTAGTTTGATGCATGACAAGTTTGTCTGTGACACTGGATGAACTCTCTGTGACTGGGGGGCTGGGGGGCAGGGAAAGTCTGCTTTTGCCTTAAAATTTGGATCTGATCATTTCCATACCTAAATCACAACTGTGTCTGATTCTATTAGTATTTTTAAATTGTAGTTCTCTCTGTGGGTGTGTGTGATCATCGTCCAAGGAAGGTTTGGGCAAAATTATGGAAGGTCTAGGTGATCCTCTCTTTCTTCAGGGAGGATGTTGTTTTGTTTCCGGAAGGCGGCTTGTGGAGGAGCAGATCACCTTCATCCCACTGGAGGGACACTCATTTTGAGCCTGAGTGTCTGTCTGTAAGGCCCTGACTCTTTAGGGTTTGCCCTTACTTCTCAGGTGTAGTAAGTTTCAAGTGAAACCCTGGAGTGTTTGCCTGGGCACGTCCACCATGGTGACCCTGAACTCTATTTTTTTCCTTAGCGTAGTGAGGTTATCCATAGCTCTTCTCAGTGTTTCAGCCTCTTAGAAAGCACTTTCTGGATCGGCATCACTCTCCCGTAGCCTGCACCACAGACAAATGGAGAACTGTCCAAGAGGAAAGGTGGCTCAGACCATTGGAATGTTTCCCTGCGGATCCCTTCTCTCTAGGATCCTGGCTTCATGTATCTTGGGTTTCTCGATCCTCCTGAACTCCCAGTTTTGACTCTCTGGTTCCATAAGACTGCTGAAAGTTTTGCTCTGTTTCTCTGCACCTCAGCAGTCACTTTCTGCCCACCCTCTTCATTAACTTTTCTCCTTTCAAGCATCTTGACCCCTCAAGTAGCTACTTCCATAGTTCTTCAGCACTGTTATATAGGGGTGTGTGTGTGTGTGTGTGTGTGTGTGTGTGTGTGTGTGTGTGTGTTCCTGCTTGTCTGGTTTCTCTAAGTAGAGTTAGTCTGCTGTAAGCCAGAGAGCAAAGTCCTGCCCTTATTTTAAATATCACTGATGGGAATTGTACTAAAGTTTCTTTTTCTTCGTCCTTGTTTTGAGTCTTTAGTTTTAACGCCGGGAACCAAAAAGGTACTTGTTTGACTTTACTTAGAGTTTAAATGTGTTGTCTCATATTTGGGATTGGGTATGTGTTTCTCAAGGACAGGAGCTCATATTTCTGACTTCTCCCATATTTCTGGCTTCTCCCTACTTACAGAGTAGGTACTCTAGAATAACTGGCCAGAAAATGGGTTTTATGGTGACCATCTTACTGGCAAGAAATTCCCTCTCCATTCCTCCAGGAATCCAGCTGAATCATTCAGGGTGTCAGCCAGACAGATTTCCTGCCTGAGATAGGACCATCTGCATCCCACTTGAGGCAAAGGAGAAAGGGAGCCAAAAGACAGAGCACATCAATTTCTTCAGCTATAAAATGCATAGGATGATTCTAGACAGTATCAAAGTTTCTTCAGACGCGAATTGTGAACCTGTTAGCGAACCTACCCTCATTCTTTGGTCCCTTTACTGAGGAGTTTGTTAGAGACATCCACACCTGTGTTTCCCCAGGCCACTGCCATGCCCAGTAACAGCTGTGATAAGAGAGACTAGTCTGTGAGCTGATTTTTCCATTAACTCTGTCTTCCGCTGTATTGGTTTCCCAGGTTTGCCATAACAAATGGCAATAGACTTGATGGTTTAAAACATATTAATTTATTCTGTCATAATTTTGGAGGCCAGAAAGTCTGAAATCAAGGTTTCAGCAGGGTTGGTTCCTTCTGGAGCCTCCGAAGGAAAACCGTCCTATGCCCTCTCTTGGTTTCTGGTGGCTGCTGGCAATTCTAGGCATTCCCTGGCTTGTCCCTACACCGCTCCACTCTCTGCCTCCATCTTCCCATCACTGTCTTTCTGTGTCTCCCTGTGTCTGCTCCTCTTATGAGGACACCAAACATTGGATTTAGGGCCCATCCTAAACCCAGGTTGACTTCAGCTCAAATCCTTGGTTACATCTACCAAGACCCTATTTCTACATTCTGAGGTTCTGGGTAGGCTTGAATTTTTGGAAAACACTCGTTAACCCACTGTAACCACCAAAATCAACCAAACAAGACATTTGATGAGGGCAATAATTATGTATGTCTTGTTTACTGTAGTATCCTCAATGCCTAATTCAAGGCATTTAATATTTGTTGAATGAATGAATGAATAAGGTTGAAATAGGGTCTAGATGGTAGGAACTCAGTACATATGCCAGCTACATTCAAAATAAGATGTTATTCATGGGCTAATCTTTTAGAGTGCTTGTTTTTTATGAGTTTCCAATGTATTTGTGTAGTTCTATGCCTCGGTGGGTAGGTGGAAATGCAATCCATTAGTGAAAATTGTATAACTTTGTAGTCTACTTTAAAAAAATTAATCTTTATATTAATTCTTTACTTCCATTTTGTCCTGTCTCCTTTTTCTTTTGTTTTCTTCCTATTTTCTCTAAGAATTCTTCATTATTACGGGTTACAGGTCCTCTGTTTTCTTCTCAAATCTCTCCCTTTGTTATGTCTTTTCTTTTTTTTCAAATCCTCATATTTTGCTTTCAACGGCTATGGGTCTGGAATGTAAAAAATGTCTATTTTTTATATAAATATGTATTTCAATATATTCAACAAATGTGTATTTCAGTATAACTTAGATGAAAGGGATCCCGAGGGTTCAGGTAGCTTAATCTGGAAGAAGAGAATGATACCTATTTAGTGATTTTTTTTTTTTTTACTGTTTCCCTGAAGAAAGGAGACACAGCTTATTGGGTGTTTTAAATTAGCCGTAAGAGGAAAAGAATTCCATGTTTTCCAGCATATAGTCTTTTAAGGTATTACCGTCTGCATCTCTTCCAACTAATAAACGAGGACATAATGAGGGAGGCGACATCATACATAACAAGCAGCTAGCCATCCAACTAAGAAATCCTTTCTCACGCTGTTTCCTGCAGAGTAAGACTGTACAGATGTCTGAGAATATCTGAACTTGCTGCCCTGTTTGAACATCCCGATTACCTTGCTGAGCCTCAGATCGAAGTTCTTTGATTTGTTCTCTCAAGCTCCTTAAAGCTTCTTCTGTGCCAGTTTGGATAGTATTTAGGAATCTTGATGAATATGCTCATTATCTAATACAAAGTGACATAAAACACTCCTGCCACGAACTCTGCCACATAGCCATACCCTGCTGAACTCCCTCGATTCATTCGGTGCTAGATTAATAGCATTTATGTTATTCATAGATCTCGGTTGACCTTGATCTGCTAGAAACTCCCTCCTTTTTATCTCTGTTCCATACTGGGAAGGTTTTGTCCCACACGAACAATGGTTCTTTTGTACATCAAAGCACACGCCTCCCTTCCCCAACATCCAAGTTTTAATTTTCCTTGCATGCATAATATGTATCTCTCTTCTGTTCAATGTCTGTTACTTCTTACCTATGTTTAATTGATGGATAATAGAATTTTCTATGTATTTCGCAAAAGAAAAGTACTTAAAAATGAACCTTTTAGTATCAGAACAACAACAAAAAGACTGCAGCTCTGTGAATGGAACAAGTTCACAAAAATGGCATTTCTTCTGTTTTTCAAATTGGTGACATACAGATTAGGCAAAGATCTCATCTCCTACCTCCCTTTATTCAGCATCTTCCAGATAACAGGACTTATTTGCCTTGGAAAGTAAAAGAGTCTCAACCACCCTGAAATATCCGTATTTGGGTTGAGTATCATATAACGTATCTCTACGTATGTTGTATATATGTGTATACATTAAATATATGTGTATATATGTAAACACATACACGATCTTTCAGTGAGTAATGATACAGACACTGGATAAAAGTTTGTCAGCAATAATTGACAGTTTAATTCACTGAGTCAATCCTGCCATTCCTTTTAGGAAACTTCTTTGAAAAGTGCTAATCAAAAGCAAACAAACACATGAACAAAACAAAATAATCTAATAACAAAAACCTTATAACTTAGAAATTACTCTGTGTCATAAATCTTTCCTCCTCTCATTAACATCTTAATTATAAAGTACCTTCTTCAATTGGCTTATTTTTTGCAATTAGTGAATGCTTACCTGTAGTTAGTCGTCCTGTGTAAAATGTTTGCAACTCTGTTCCCCACCAGTTACTCTAGTAGTTGGGTAAAATCTTTTAAAGCCTTCTTTCAGGGGGTCTAATTCAGAGTGTTCAGTCTCATGTTTTTCCTTCAGGATTCAAATTTTAATTAATTTATTTAATGTATATATTGTTCTGGTATATTGCTTCTCTGAGAAGAGATATTCTGTAACTATTTGTGGTAGCAAAACGTGTAATGAAAATTACCTACCATCCTTAAAATGTTTTTCCACATTCTCAAACTTTAGTCTGAAAAAATAACACCTGGACAGCTTTTTTTTTTAAAAATGCAGACTCCTGGGCCCCATTTTGAGAAATGCTGACTTAGTAGATGGGGCGGGGGAGGGGTGGTCGGGGGCCAAGCCTACATTTTAAGAAAACAGCGCTCTTGATTCCAGTGTGCTTGCCTGCAGATTGTACTTTGAGAAGCATTTTTCTAAACTATTAGGGAGCAAAGAGCTTAGTCCCATTGCTGGGGAACCAGAGTCTAAAGGCTCGAAGGGTGCAGTGGAAATGTATTCTGGAATGCTAATGGCACACCTGACGTGCAACACAGAGACAAAAAATATATGAACTCTGGTGGAAGAAATACTTGATAGGCCTCTTAATACCTTGCCAAAAGTAGGATGGGGAAGCCCTTACAGAAATTGGTGCAGCAGGTAATGTGGAATGAGGAGTGTTGTTGGAGGTGGAAGTGGTAGGACATTATCCTCTTTACCGCTGTTGGGCTTATTTACAATAAACTGCCCCCCCCATTACTCATGGAAAAAACCAGGACAGGCTAAAACTGCTCCATGGGGATAAAATTCCTCACCAGCTCATCTCTGCTTGTTTTTGTTTTTTAAGTCTTCCCATAATCATACCATTGGGATACTTTGGAAATGAAGTGGTTCAGTCATTAGTTTTTAACTCCTTCAGGATAAAATGCTCATTTCCTCAGACGAATGGGTGTAGGCTATTCATAGTCCAGATCAACATAATTAGTGTAGAGCCTACTTTAAAATTAGGTCATATAGTTAATTGTTTTTATCTACATTTGGCTTTGGTTAATTACACAAACTAATACACGTGAAAGTGCCTGGCACGGAATCTGGCATGGGCTAAGTACTTAGATCCAAATGCTTAGTTAGCGCCCCCTCCTGGATATCTTGCAGTCACCTCAAACTCCGTATAAGCCAGATGGAACCATCTAGTGTGTCTCCTTTCCATATGTTCCCTACACCAACCAGTCACTCAAACCAGAAAACTTTGCTTTATCCTTGATGTCCTTCCCCCTTCCAAGTCCTGTTGATGTGACTTCCTACATATTCCCTAAACCATCCACTCATTCATTGCTCAGTGAACCAATCATGGTCTGTAAGAAGTTTCTGGGCATGTTGTATAGGATGGCCCTCAGGTCCAAAGAACTTAATACATACAAGAAACACAGAGGTTCAGCGTGTAAGGGGAAGGAGGCCAGAACACAAAGCACCCTTTAAGCCACGTTAGAAGTTCTCGAAATTTTATTCTAAGAACAATGGGTAAAGTTTCAAGAGTTTCAGGCATGGGGGTAACATGATCAGATTTGAGATTTAAAAAAAAATTTTTTTAAAGATTTTATTTATTTAAGAGAGAGAGAGGGAGAGAGAGCAAGAGCGGGGCAGGGGGTGGGGCAGAAGCTCCCTGCTCAGCAGGGCGCCCAGTGGAGGGCTGGATCCCAGGACCCTGGGATCATGACCTGAGCTAAAGGCAGATGCTTAACAGTCTGAGTTACCCAGGTGACTCCAGATTTAAGTTTTACAAAGATTGCTCCCTTCCATCTCTCAGACTCTGTCACCATGTAAGACAAACATGGGTCACAAACCCTCTCCTCTGGTCCCTTTGACCCCTTTTTTCTCCT
The DNA here is from genome assembly GCF_010015895.1 of Lontra canadensis. NCBI lineage: Eukaryota > Metazoa > Chordata > Mammalia > Carnivora > Mustelidae > Lontra > Lontra canadensis. The sequence continues at coordinate 16,755,327 of NW_022631020.1, read as the reverse complement.
CTCAAATGCGTGCTCTGCATTGCAACCAAGTGAAACCCACAAACGAAACCCCTAGGGATCTGATTATATCATTTTCCTGTTTCAAGTCTTTTAATGGTTTCCCAGTGCTCTTAGGATAAAATCCAAATTCCTTGACTGGGCTTCCATGGCTTATGAGTAATATTTACCTTCCCAGGCTCTTCTCTCAACCACTTTCCCTCATACATTCCAGCCACACTGAACATCTTTCAGTTATTCTAACGAACCATGCTCGCTCTCGCCCAGACCTTCCTGTTCTCCATGCCTGGGCACCAGTCCTGCCCAGCTCTGTTTGGACTGGTGAATTCTTTAAGCTTTCTTCTTACAGCCTTTGACTCTGTGGAATATGCCACTAATGATCGCCATCTTTCCCAGTTGTAACATTTATCACCTGTGTTCCTACCAGACTGGGGCTCCACCGGTGTCTGTCCTGGTCATTACTTCGACCACAAATCTTCCCACAGCCCCTGCCCTGGCAGGCTCTCAGTAACACGGTCCTGCAGAATGAATGAAGGAGCAGTACCTATCAGCTTCCTTCCCTTTGCTTTTCATACTGTGTCTTCCTTCTGAAGTGTTCATTGGAAAAGGATTATCTCGATAGTAACATACCTGTTTTGAGTTTAGATGGCACATTTTGTTCTATTTCAGTGTCGGGAATAAAAATAACCAAGTTAAATTTTAGACAGGGATGTGAAATCTGATGTTAGGCAAACAAGGAAAGATCTAAGGGGAATTTTTTTAGTTCTAAATGGGGGATGCTAAATAATTGTTAAATATATTCAGTTGCTTAGGGTTTTCACTTATTCCTTTCAGAATCATAATTAATATTTGGAAAAGGCTGTATATTTTATGAAGTGCTTTTCACCCAAATGACCTCATTATCATAAAAATGCTCTATCATCATCACTTACCTTATAAAGTAGGAAATCAAGGTCTGCCTATGGCACAAAGTGACTCCCCAGCGGTAAGTGGTAAGGCAGGACTTGAACCCAGGTCCTGACCTCAAATCCAGTGTTCCTCTGCTATATCACATTCCTTCCCTCAATATCTGAAAGCAAAACCAATGTAGTTGGCTACTTCTGGGCATGGTTTTGTGTGTATGGTAATTTAATCCAGTAAAAGTTGGAAATTATTGGGAGGAAAAGAAAAGCAACTGGGAACATGACTGTTTTGACTGGGAATGGAACCCGCTTCTGAAATATTTACTTGTAGAAGGAGCAATGGCGGTGGGGCCGATGTGCCACACCTTACTGCCATTCTCTTTAAGCAAGTTTCCCACCTGAGGAGGAAGACCCTGATGGAGGGAGGCCTCTAGCTGCTGTCAGACTTTTCAATTTTTTTTTAATTAACATATAATGTATTATTTGCTTCAGGGGCACAGGTCTGTGAATCATCAGCCTTACACAATTCACATCACTCACCATAGCACATACCCTCCCCAATGTCCAATACTTAGCCAACCTATCCCTCCCCACAACGCTCCAGCAACCCTCAGTTTGTTTCCTGAGATTAAGAGTCTTTTATGGTTTCTCTCCCTCCCGATCCCATCCTGTTTCATTTTTTGCCTCCTACCCCCCACGACCCCTACCCTGCCTTTCAAATTCTTCATATCAGAGAGATCATATGATAATTGTCTTTCTCTGATGGACTTATTTCGCTTATCCTAATACCCTCTAGTTCCATCCACAATGTTGCAAACAGCAAGATTTTGTGTTTTTTGGTTGGCTGCATAGTATTCCATTAACAGCAGATCAATCACCAGAAAAGACTGAGAGTCAGCTAGGTTCTTAGTGAGTCTAAAGGGAAGATAGAAGACAGAGGTAAAATAGAAAAGACAAGAAAAGAAAAAAAAAAAAAGAAGAGAAGAGAAGAAAAGAGAAGAGAAGAGAGTAGTAGAGAAGAGAAGAGAAAAGAAAAAGAACATTCTTGCTCTGATGAAACTTCTCATCTGTTGGGCGGGAAATGCATAAACCTTCAAAACCTCTACCAGCATGATGAGAGTAGCAATGACTGAATTAATAGCAGATGATTCAGTGAAGAGCCTAGGTCAGGGGTTCTTAGGCTAGAGCTCCTCAGAAGTCCCTCTCAAGTTCTGCTGCTCAAATGACAGCCCAGACCAATGAAGCCAGAATCTTCGAAGATGGAACCCAGGCAAGGGAACCTTCCCAAACCTGCCCGGTGATTCTAACGTTCTTGTAAATTGCAAGTATGAGAAGCATGGCCCAGAATACTCTTCGTTTGCTAATTTAATAGAAGTTAGCCCGATCTTAGTTTTATGACCACCGATATGGTGTTTTTGATTATTTTGAGATATGCTGAAAAATTCCTGAAATATTGAACTGGAAGTTCACTTAAATCTCCTTTAATTCAGTGAACACATTACAAACAGCTGCTAGAGCAGTCATGAAAGCTCAGCACAGGGCTCGGGGGCTTTATCTAATTTAACTAATTGAATTCTCACAGTCTTGAAGTTTTATTATTAGTCTGTTTGAAGATAATCAACTGAGGTTCAGTTATTATCCGACTAAAGTCACAGAGCTGGTAAGGAGTCGTAGAGACAGAATTTGAACTTGCTTGCCTAATTCTGTAGTCATCAGCCTCTATATATTCACTGGGGTAGGGAGAGATGCTATTAAAACAAATGACAGCAAACTTTGCTGTGGTTTACGGCTAGAGGACAGGAGATTCAGGTTGGATTTCTACTACAGTTTTCAAAGTCTGTGAAAATTTCATTTTTAGGCCTCAGGTTTTAAAATTTAAAAAGGGTGGAGAATGTTATTTACAAAGTTTATGGTGTTTTTTTTTTTTTCATACGTACATGTCCTTGTTGAAAATCCAAGGAGTTCAAAAGGGTATTTTTTTAATAAAGATTTTATTTATTTATTTGACAGACAGAGATCACAAGTAGGCAGAGAGGCTGGCAGAGAGGGGAGGAAGCAGGCTCCCTGCTGAGCAGAGACACCCCCCACCCATGGGGGCTCGATCCCAGGACCTTGGGATCATGACCTGAGCTGAAGGCAGAGGCTTTAACCCACTGAGCCACCCAGGTGCTCCTCAAAGGGGTATTTTGAGAAAAGTAAATCTCTCCTTTTGGCCCCATCCCCCAGCCATTGGATTCCTTCAGAGACAGTGGTCTGGAGATTTTATTGTATTCCAAGGAGAATGAAATGACCACGACTGATTTAGGCTCTTCAAGATTAATTTCCTAGGGTAGGTGACAGGACTAAAACACCATGGTCTGGGGCGCCTGGGTGGCTCAGTTGGTTGAGCAACTGCCTAGTTGAGCAACTGGAGTCCCAGGATGGAGCCCCGCTTTGGGCTCCCCACTCAGCGGGGAGTCTGCTTTGCCCTCTGACCCTCCCCTCACTCATGCTCTCTCTCTCTCATCCTCTCTCTCTCAGATAAATAAATAAAATCTTAAAAAAAAAAAAAAGAACACTATAGCCTATTAGCCAAATAGAAGTTGGAGAACGATCAGTGGATAGTTAAGTAAGAGCGTCTGCCATGGTTTAGATGACCAGCCACTTACTTAAACAATGCCAATTGATGTCAGTTTCCAAACTTCTGCTGATATAAACAATGTTCCAGGGAAGAGCTTAAAGAAACGTCATTTTGCACAAGCCCAAGTATTTACATAGGGTAAATTCTTAGAGGTAGAATTTCTGGGTCATAAACATGTGCATTTAAATTTTGGTAGACACTGCCAATTGCTTACCATGAAGGTTGGATTCATTTACACACCCATGAGCAGCAATAGAATTCCTGGTCCATTATGTATTTGCCATCATTGTACTTTGCCAGATTTTTTGAACTCTGCCAATCTGATGGGTGAAAAATGGAATTTCCATATAGTTTTAATTAGTGTTTTAAAAATCATTCTTCAGGGGCACCTGGGTGGCTCAGTGGGTTAAAGCCTCTGCCTTAGGCTCAGGTCATGGTCCCAGGGTCCTGGGATCAAGCCCCACATCGGCGTCTCTGATCAGTGGGAATCCTGCTTCTCTCTCTGCCTGCTTCTCTGCCTATTTGTGATCTCTGATTGTCAAATAAATAAATAAAATCTTAAAAAAAATCATTCTTCATTTGAAGATCTTTTCATATTTTTTTTTTTAAGATTTTATTTATTTGACAGAGATCGCAACTAGGCAGAGAGGCAGAGAGGAGGAAGCAGGTTCCCTGCTGAGCAGAGACCCCCCCATGCGGGGCTCGATCCCAGGACCCTGAGATCATGACCTGAGCCGAAGGCAGAGGCTCTAACCCACTGAGCCACCCAGGCGCCCCCTTTTCATATTTTTAAGAGACATTTGTATTTATTCTTGACTTATCTGTTTCTAAATTTTGCTTACTTTTTATTGGACTTTTCTTATCGATATCTGGAAGTTCCTGATGTTAGATAATTACATATTTTTAAAATATGAATTGCAAGTATTATTCCCAGTTTGTTTTGGCTGTGTGTGTGTGTGTGTGTGTTAATATTACCTCTCTGATTATAACTAGACAGACTACAGATTAAAATCTTTTACCCTACTCTTTACAAATATATATAGAGCAGTATTTTCAGAATAGCTGTAAATTTTCAGTGAACTACATATATGTTTAACCATCTATATCCATAAGGTCTCTAATTGTGTTTCCATAAGGTAAAGCTTAATAGCATTTTAAAAAATTTTGTTTTTAGTAATTTTTATTTATTTATTTTTATGTAACTTTGACTTTAATTCTTTTTTCTTTATTATATTTAAATGATTAGATCCAAAATGAGTTCCTTACCACCATAGATATGGTGTCTCAAAAGCATTTTCCACAAACTATTTTACATTACATCACATAATAAATATGTACATCTAGTGTTTTAATCTCCCTACTTGTTATAAGTATGCAGTCTATCCCAAGAATGCTATTTTTCTTTCTTTTTTAATACTTAATATCCTACTCACCTATTTCTCACAACCACTCCCCTCCCCCAGCAACCACCAATTTGTTGTCTGTATCTATGAGCTTGTTTTTTTGTTTTGTTTTGTTTGACTTGTTTGTTTTAGATTTCACTTATAAGTGAGATCACATTTGTTTTTCTCTGACTTATTTTACTTAGTGTGACACTCTCAAGGTCCATTTGTATTGTCCCAAATGGAAAGATTTCATTCTCTTTTTTGGCTGAGTAATATTTCATTGTATATATTATATACATGCCACGATTTCTTTATCCATTCATCCATCGATGGACCCTTAGGTTGCTTCCATATCTTGGCTGTTAGAAATAATGCTGCAATAAATGTGGATGTATATATCTTTCAAATTACTGTTTTTGGTTAATTGGTATAAATACCCAGAAGCAAAATTGCTGGATCCTATGGTAGATCTACTTTTAGTTTTTTAAGGAGACTTTATAAAGTTTTCCAGAGTGGCTGCTCCAATTTACAATCTCACTGAAAGTGCACAAGGGTTCCCTTTTCTTCACATTCTTGCCAACACTTGTTACTTCTTATCCTTTTGATGATAGTCATTCTGACAGGTGTGAGGCGATATCTCATTGTGGTTTTGATTTGCATTTCCTGGCTTATGAGTCAGATTGAGCATCTTTTCATTTACCTATTGGCCATCGGTATTCTTTTTGGAAAAATGTCTATTCAGATCTTCTGCCCATTTTTTTTTCTTTTTCTTCTGCCCATTTTTAAATCAGGTTGTTTTTCCTATTAAGTTATATCAATTCTTTATAAATTTTGGATATTTACCTCTTATCTGACGTATGATTTGCACATATCTTCTCCCATTTCCTAGGCTGCCTTTTCATTTTGTTGATGCTTTCCTTGGCTGTGCAGAAGCTCTTTAGTTTGATGGTCCCCACTTACTTATTTTTGCTTTTGTTGTTTTGCTTTTGGTGTCAGAGTCAGAAAATCATCACCAAAACCTGTGTGGAGGAGCTTACTGCCGATGTTTTCTCCTAGGAATTCGGTGGTTTCAGTTCTTAGGTTCAGGTCTTTAATGCACTTTGAGTTAATTTTTGTCTATGGTATAACTCCGTGGTCCAGTTTCATTCTTTTGTACGTGGCTGTTCAGTTTTCCCAACACCTTATATTAAAGAGACTATTCCCTATTGTAAGCATGTACGACAAACATTATTCCCAGTTTGTGTTTGGCACCTTGACTTGATTTATATTACACACACACACACACACACACACACATTTATAATATTATTATGTCATCAAATTTAATTCTCAACTTTTATAAATATTAGAAAGATTTGCCTGGTCAAAGATTACTTAAATTTTTCAATACTTATTTCCTAATGTCCTTAACAATTTCATGTTTAAATCTGAACTGGGATTTCTCTTTTTTAATTTAATTTTTTAAAAATTTTTATTAACATATAATATATTATTAGCCCCAGGGGTACAGGTCTCTGAATTGCCAGGTTTACACACTTCACAGCACTCACCATAGCACATACCCTCTCCAATGTCCATAACCCCACCATCCTCTCCCTACCCCCCTCCCCCCAGCAACCCTCAGTTTGTTTTGTGGGATTAAGGGTCTCTTATGGTTTGTCTCTCTCCCAATCCCATCTTGTTTCATTTATTCTTCTCCTACCTCCCAAACCCCCCATGTTCCATATCAGAGAGATCAGAGAGATCTTATGATAGTTCCTCATATCAGTGAGATCATATGATAGTTGTCTTTCTCCAATTGACTTATTTTGCTAAGCATAATACCCTCTTGTTCCATCCATGTCATCGCAAATGGCAAGATTTCATTAATTTTGATGACTGCATAATATTCCACTATATATATAGATAAAGAAGATATATATATATATCAATATATATATATATCAACCACATCTTCTTTATCCATTCATCTGTTGACGGACATCTAGGTTCTTTCCATAGTTTGGCTATTGTGGACATTGCTGCTATAAACATTCAGGTGCATGTGCCCCTTTGGATCACTACATTTGTATCTTTAGGGTAAATACTGAAACTGGGATTTCTTTTAATGGAAGTTGTGAAATAAGGAATCCAAAATTTTTTTCCCTGATTGCTACCTGGTGGTATCCAATAGTTTTATCAAACACTATTTCTCCATTGATTTGAAGTATTACTTATCAAATATTAAGCTCTTTTACATTTATTTCTGCAATTTTGATTCCATTCTGTTGATTTGTTTGTATGTTCATATGACAGAACCATATTGTTTAGAATAACTGGAGCTTTATATTTGACTTGATATCAAGGAGGGCTAGTCCTCATTGACCATTGTTGTTTCAGAAATTTTGTAGTTGTTTTTACTGTCTTAACTTTAAATTTTTATTTAAATTAACCAGAAAACCATTCAGTTTTTCTAGTTAAAATATTCCATGTGTATGATTATTACAATTACGCTACATTTGTAAACTAACTTAGAAACATCCCAATTGATATTTTGCCTTTCTACCAAAGGGCATGGCATATTCTTCTGCTCAAGTATAAATTTGAATTTTTTCTTTTTTTGGTTTTTGGTCTTTAGAGTTGGTCAAAATGTTACCTGAAGGCACTCTTCAGTTTTGGGACTGCCAATATATAGGGGGAAAAAAAGCAGAACAGATAAATGAATCCTAGCAATGCCAAGTCTGTTTTTTGTCCCAAGAGACTGGGCTGAGAAATATAACTGAAGTCGTCCTTGCTGTTTCCCAGCACTGTTTGGAAAACTCTGCTAACGAATCCTGGGGCTGTATTTCCAAGGATGAGTCTGCTGTGCTGTGGCCTTGGGACTCCAGTAGCAATGCCAAGCCACCCAGTTCAGGTAACGCCATGACAATCAGCAAATTAATATTTCCTAACGAGTCTCTCTCTCATAACAACAGTCAAAAAGGACAACTTAAACAAATATTTATTTACTCGTTTAGATCTTGTCTTCACTTCTGCAAATGAAACCTGAAGTTTTTAAAGTCAACTACCTGAGTAATGAAAACATATTTATACATGTTGGGCATGTGCCGTTCTCACTTGTGTCATTGTTTTGGGAAGTACAAAGATTCTGGCCAAATAGGCCTTTCAGTTTGTGAGGAGCCACTAGGCAAATTTTATGAAAGTGTTCTCAATTTTCTGCGTGCTCTGACTTGCCATGAAGTGAAGGACTTCTCACAGTTAACCAAACTTTCTGGATTCCTCACTGCTTTAAGTTTTAAAAGGGCCCACTTCTCTGACGTGTACACCCCTTACTTGGAACTGTTCCTGTTGGCAACATGTAGGCCAACACCTGTGTTCCAGGGGTCAAGCATTTTTTAATTTCTTCTCTTAAGTATATGTTTAATTGATTGCATGTTGGGGATGAATGGAAAATTTGAGTTTAGTGCTCCATTAACTTTATTAATTTGTGCAGATATTTAATTTGGGGAAAACATCCTGAAATGTATTTGCTACACTCATTTTTTGCTGTGTGTCTGCACGGAATCCAATCAGTTCCCGTGGGAGCAGTAGAAGTCGACATGAGTTCCATGAGCAGATAAAAGCGGGGCACTGGCTTCTCTTGATTTATTTGATGCTTCATAATTATGGGGACTCAGTCCACTATCTGCCTGTTAATTTGGCCAGCTCTACGTGTTTTTCTTGTTGTTTGTTTTGATTTGATTGGTTTTGTTTCTAGCGCTCTAGAAAGAATCAGAAAGAAGGAGTGACTGTTTTGGTGACTTGGTCCCAAGCCCAAAATCAAACAGGGTAATGGGATAGAGAGGGACTAGAGGTGGGTGATATGTTTAGCTGGTGTGTTCAGGGAAAGGCAGAATGTCTGAACAGGGACATGGACTGTTGAGGGAGCTGGTCACAGGTAGGTCTAGGACAAAGTTTCCCAGGTAGAGGAACAGCTAGGGCAAGGCGGTAAGGTAAAGCGGAGCTTAACATATTCAAATGAAAGGATGAAGGCCAGTGTATCGGGAGCTGGAGGAACAAAGGTGAGGGGCCTGGGAGATGAGGTTAGAGCAGGTATGGTGCGCAGCATCTGACATGCTCCCAAGGACGCCTACTTCCTAGTGTTCACACCCTTGTGCAATGCCTTCCCCTTGTGTCTGGGCTGGACTGAGTGACTCACTTCTAACAAACAGCACATGGCAAAAGTGATGGAATACCACTTCTGAGACCAGGTTGGGAAAACCTGTGACTTCCTTCTTGCACTCTCTCTCCCCTTTTCTCTGCCTGTTTTTCTGACTCACTCCTCTGGTGAAACAAATCGCAAAATTTTGAGCTGCCCTAAAGAGAGACCCATGTGGTAAGGAACTGGTGGGATGTTTGGCCTATAGTCAGTAAAGAATGGAGGTCCTCAGACCAACAGGCCACGATGCACTGAATCCTGCCAACAAGCATGTGGATGAGCTTGAAAGAGGATCCTCTCCCACTGAGCCCTGAAATGACTTGCAGCCCTTTCTGTCTCCTGGAATGCAGCTTGGAAGGGCCCTGAAATGAAGGACCTGGCTGAGCTACTCTTGGGTTCTTTACCTACAGAAACTGTCAGGTAGTAAATACTGTTTCAAGCCTCTGAGTTTTTGGGTAATGCGTTACTCAGCAATAGATAAATAATGCAGGTGGGTAGGGCCAGATCACATAGAGATTTGAAGGCCATGGTAAAGAGTTTGGATTCTCTTTCATTGCAGTGCAGGGAAGGCTGTGATCACTTTTAAAAAGATTACTCTGGGGGCGCCTGGGTGGCTCAGTGGTTAAAGCCTCTGCCTTCGGCTCAGGTCACGATCCCAGGATCCTGGGATCGAGCCCTGCATTGGGCTCTCTGCTCAGCAGGGAGCCTGCTTCCCCCCCCCATTTACCTTTCCACCTACTTGTGATCTGTCAAATAAATAAATAAAATCTTAAAAAAAAAAAAGATTACTCTGACTGATGCATGGGGAATGGAAAGCACAGGGACAAGAGCAGGAGCAGGAAAACGAACTAGGAAGCTCTCAGGGAAATTTAAATGGCAAAGGGTCAGAGTTAAGAAGTATTTGTGCCTGATGCTGTTATGTCTTGCTGGGGAGCACATATAGGAGATAAGGGAAGCAGGAATTACCAATGACTGGTACATCTTTGGCTTGATCAGTATTTATGTTGATGATAGTAAGTCTATGTGGAAATATAAATGGGGAAATGTCAGGGGTTCAGATGAGTCCATGTATGTCTGGAGGATAGGTGGGGAAGGTCTTTGGGGCAATCTATTTACATGAGGGCTCTGAATCCTCTTGAGAAAGAAATATCCTAAGAGAGGTCAAAATGCTCTCATTTGGTTGAGAGAAAACAGGGCAGAATTAGAGAAGGCTGGTGATCTTGTATAGAGCATCTTCTCCTCTGACTTGGTCCACATTTTCTAGGGTAAAGGGAATACAGTAACAGTTTCCATAAACATGAAAATAAACACTTTCCAGAAATATCCACTGATTCATTCATCACCTCTGGTGCCAACAGTTCACCAACAGAGATGGTGGACTCAGCACAGAGATCAAACTGATAATATGAGGAAGACTTGACTTGGGTGTTGATGAATCTTAGCAATATGTAAGTCTCCTTGTCAACCATTGGTGATGGCCACTTCTGTGAATGATAGTGAGGTAGCTGCCATGTTTGGCTTCAGCAGTGATAGGAGCTATCACTACAGGATAGAAGAGAAAGAAAATGGTAAATATGAAACTGTAGCCAAGAAGACCCATATTGGGGACTTTTTCCTTGTTGAAAAATTTGAAATGGGTTGCATTCTCTCTACTGGGATGGATTTGGAAAATACTGTTTTCATGACCGTATTTTTATCTCCAGGGTATGTTCTATGGAAAACAGGAGTTACAAGAGTGACTTAAAAGGACTTCTGTGTCAGTTGGGAAACTGTTGCCAAGAACATTAGCTAGTGAGCCACGCAATGCATATATATTAATAATATTTACCATTTTAGTCAAGAAATTCATGTGCTTCCACTTTTATGTTCAAAGGACTGACATAATTGATTGTGTTTCCTACCTTAGCCCAGTTTCTTAGGAAGATCTCAGATAAATTTTACTCTCAAATATATGTTTGGAATATTTGATTTCTTCTCAGGTATAGTTTGTATTTTTAAAAATCATTTCTTAATCTTATTATGATGAGGTCTTTTTCTGTGAGTTCTTTCGACTTCTTTTTCCTTTTGAGAAAAGCAGCATTTTAAGGTAACACAAGGTTGTATTATAAATGTCCTAAGTGTTTTTTATACTGTGCAATATGGCTCAAGAATTTTTCCATACGGCACCAACCCTTTAATTTCAAATAGTTCTCATTTCTAAATAGGAAAAATAAATTAAACTGGTTATATTGAGCTCTTCTGTCTTTTGACATTTTTTTCAAACATGAATGTTTGGGATACTGGGATTTTGAGAGCTGAACATTCTTAGACAAATCATACAGCCTAAGCAAGGTTAGAGACTTTTTTGGAATGAGAAAGTTGTTGACTGAGGAAAAGGAGTTGAAAAGAAGTTCTGAACTGGAAATATTTTCACATAAATACCAAATATTGCTTTAATATAGCCAGATTAAAAAACTAAATGTGATATGTGACTTAACATGAGATCTTTTTTTCCCAAACCACTCTTTTCTTTTAAAAGAAAAGTATATGGCATAGTACATGCCATTGTTTTTCCCCAATACAGTATTTTTACTTCTGATATGATTCAGGCAGTCAGCAAACTTGATGACATAGAAAAAAATTACTATTTCTTGAAATTTCAGATATGATAGGGTAAAATTACTAAACATGTATTATTTAGTAGGTATATAGGAGGGATATAGGGATAGGAGAGATATAGAGTATTTTATGTCACTATTTTAAAAAATTTCCACACTCTTATCTACTACTCTTGTGTTGAAAATTAATTAATATCATATATAATTCATTTAGGACAACTCATGGGAATAAAAGAACCTGGAAAGAGCTACTCTTGTTAAAATTAAATAATACTCAGGGATTTCTTCCTGTTTGGTACCCCAGATCTGACCCTATGCTTAACTAGGATGAGTTATTTACTCCCCTAAAATGTTCCAGTCGGCTTAGGTACTGCCTGAAAAATCAAGAGTTTGTGATATATTCAATAGCCTCTGGAATCATGCCAACCTAAAAGGGTTTTTGTTTTTTTTTTTAATCTCTTTCACACATGGGTAATTATTCCTTGTTGATTTTGTACTTGTTGGATTTGTTGCTTCTGACTTTAGACTCAAAAGGCAATTTATTTTCCTTATTTAGAAAATCTCAGAGGACAATCTCACTACAGTTCCTAAATAATTGTTTCAATAATTTCTATAGGATGAACAATTAGTGAGAATACCTTTTTTTCTTTCTCTAACTTAATTTTCAGACTGAACTATTAACTCTTCTTTTTCCATGTTAGTGAATGTCAGACAGACAAAACTACATTATATTAACCTGTTAACTTCTTACTAGAAAGTTTCTGATCTAAGTTTCTAGTTTGCTTAATATAAGATTATTGGATAAATGAATTAATGAGTAAGAGAAACAATCTCCCTTCAAATTGAACCTTTCAGATCTGGTTTATCTTCTCCATCCATTACAAATTAGAAGTTCACTGACTTATTCAGGAATATTTCTCCCACAGTCTGAAGCATAGTTGACCAATGACATATGCTACCTAAATGTGACTTTCAGGTTTTATAACCAAACCACGACCCTACAGACTTAGAGTAGGTCTGTTGTGAACATTCTGTCTCTGGCCAGCTACCCATGTATGCTAAAAATGTCCAAAGTGTTCTGGGATATGTTTCATACTGAATCTTGCCTTGTACAAATTTAGTCTAAACTTGACAGTTTTCTTTGGAGTGTTGCTATATAAAATAGTGACATACTATAAGCCACATAAGGTTACAAATGTTCTCAATTAGATAGGCATTAAACATTTTTTTCTCCTATGGGACTTGAACTCATGACCCTGAGAGCAAGACTTGAACCAGACCAAGAGTTGGATACTTAACCAACTGAGCCACCCAGGTGACCCAAAAGACAGACATTAAATATTTAAAGATAACTTTTAAGGACTAGTATCCTTTTGTGGCATCTTTAATGTTAATGTTATAAAAACTGGCACTGTATATAAATGAACCAATATTTGCATATCTACAAAAAATATATCAGTTTCACTTGAGATAGAATTCTCTTGAAAACCAATCACTAGTATTCTTTTTGAACACACTTTGTTATGATTAGGAAGTTACATGTTCTGCTCAGATTCATAACCGAATTTAAGAAGGCTTAAATGTTTCCTGAAAGTAAGCCTGAGCTGCAAACCTATGTCATGATCTACTCTGTTTTAGAATATGCTCCATCTTAGAGCAAAACACAATAATCTATCAAGAGTTTTCAACTTGAATAGGAGGTTTTATAAATGATCAGGTCAACTGACCATCTCAACAGATGGAGAGAAGTCATGGTTGCCAACTGAGAGGGTTTTCTTTTCTTTTCTTTTTTTTTTTTTTTTTTTTTTTTAAAGTAACTCTACAACCAACACGGGGCTTAAACTTACAACCCCAAGATCAAGAGTCATGTGCTCCACTGACTGAGCGAGCCAGGTGCCCCTGCCAACTGAGAAGTTTTTAAAAGATGAAATGAGCTCCTTATTTCCTGACTCAATGGTGTGATGGACTACAGGGATCAGTTTCAGTATTTTTTGAAGGCTTTAGTGACTTGGGAGATGGCTGTGCTCACCAAAGCAAAATTTGAAAAACTTACAGTAAAATATACATTTTAGAGTTCATTTGTCCCATGAAATCTGTTAATATGCTAACATCAAAAGCTCTAATTTTTCTTCTATAAAATGAGGGAGTTGGACTAAATGAGTTCTCAAGACTATTTGAGTTCTAAAATTCAATGATTTAAACATATAGCTGCCATTGCAATCTTAAAATTTATAAGATGTGGTAGATGCTTGATATTTGAAAGGGTTATGGTCTATGATCTTCATCAATTCCCCAGTTCTAGTATATGGAAATACGTCACGTTTCCTAAGTATATCTTCATGATACAAAAGAACAGTCTCTTCAATATTAGCTCAAGTTTTACATCTCACTTCATGGACATTAAAAAAAGTTGAGTGTGCATGATGAGAGACAGAAAAAGAAAGTTTCATTCTTATGGGAGTTCTGGGGTATTTTCTAGATCTGACATCTGCCTTTGCATCATTATGATCTTGGAAATTGAAAAAAGGATAGTTCCTCGGGCTTTATCTCAGATCCATGGGTTCAGAATCTGCCTGACAAGTAGGTAAGTACCCAGATAGGTTTGGTTTTACAAAACTATGATTCTGATACATAGCTTGATTTAGGAAATATACAAAGCTCTAGCTAAGTGATTCACTTGAAACTACCAGCTACATCATTTGATCTCTTCAGAAAATCACATGTCACAGTTTTGAGTTATTCTACAAGATTTTATACCTCAGGTATCTACACCCTGAATGGCAAAGTTCTATATTCAAGATTTACAGTGGGGAGGTGGTAGGAATCCCGTATTCGGTTTGGGCTATCGCACATCTTTAGGGATGTTAAGTTTTGGGCTGTATGTTTACAACGGGAACATTGACCCCACGAGTTTGAAATCTAGCACATTGATTCCATGCTAATCTTTCTTAGGGAAAACTTGTCAGTGAGTTTGGGTAACAGGGTTAGAGAGATCCTTGAAAAGCAATATGATTCTTTTATTATCTACCTCTAGATTTACCAAAAATTAAATGAATTTCAGTTTTTTTTTTAAAGATTTTATTTATTTATTTGACAGACAGAGATCACAAGTAGACAGAGAGGCAGGCAGAGAGAGAGAGGGAAGCAGGCTCCCTGCCGAGCAGAGAGCCCGATGCGGGACTCGATCCCAGGACCCTGAGATCATGACCTGAGCCGAAGGCAGACGCTTTAACCCACTGAGCCACCCAGGTGCCCATGAATTTCAGTTTTTATTGGTAAATATTTACAGTATACATTTTTATTCCTAATCTAATTTTATATATTTTTATGTACTGGTCAGCTGACTTTTACATTACTGATCCAATATCTATGCCAATTTTTTTTTGTATTATTTACTTTCACATTGGAGTAGAAATTACCCAATAACCAAGGATATAAATACAATAAAAGAGGGTTGGGGGCCCCTGGGTGGCTCAGTCAGTTAACTGTCCCACTCTTGATTTAGGCTCAGGTCATGATCTCGGGGTGGTGAGATCCAGCCTCAACAGGCTCTATGCTTAGCGGGGAGTCTGCAGAAGATTCTCTCTCCCTCTCCCTCTGCCTCTCCCACTGCTCAAATAAAGAAATATTTTTTTTTTTTAAAAAGAAGGTTGGGTTTATCACCCCAAAAAACAAGTATTTAGTAAGATTCTAAGGGCTTATTTACTTTTTAGGAGGTAAGCGCTAGTTTCAAATAGCATTGTAAAATGGAATTATGTTATGAAAAGAGGTGTTTGTTTGTGCCAGCCCACATCTAAAAGAGTGCCCAGCACATAGTAGAGGCTCAGTGATAATTTATGGGGTAGTTGGATATGTTTGAATTGAGTTTTGATAATGAACACTATTTTGAAAGTTTTTTTTTTAAATTTCATTTGTGGTCACTCAAATTTTTTTTGGATGATTAACCTGAATGCTAGGGGTATATCTGGCTTCAGGGATTTCAGAAACTGAAACAGTGTTGTTGGACCTACTGTCCCCACTCTGCTTCTCTCTCCTGGTTGGTCACATTTTTCCTATTTTAAATGCATTTCCTC
Source organism: Lontra canadensis (assembly GCF_010015895.1). NCBI lineage: Eukaryota > Metazoa > Chordata > Mammalia > Carnivora > Mustelidae > Lontra > Lontra canadensis. The sequence continues at coordinate 16,739,576 of NW_022631020.1, read as the reverse complement.
CACATAATGAGAGGAGGTGGTCATGGCCACAGGCTACTTTAAGTTAGTGGACCCCGGAGGAAAGAGGGGTTCCCCCCTTCACAGGGTCCGTATATAATGTCCCCAGAGAAGGACTCTTATTCATCTGGCTTGAATCACATGCCTATCCATGGATCAAGCACAATGTCCAAGGAGATGCTCTGCTAGCCAGAGATCTGTGACTAAGGGCATATGTGACATCTGTGACTAATCAGTTGTGATTACCAGGTGGAACCACACAGAATGGGGAGCAAGGGGGGAGCAGTAGTTCCCCAAAAGAAGTAGGTGTTGCTACAAGAATGTTGATAACGAGACTAGGCAGACAAAATCAGTAAGTATCAGCCCCCCACCTTCCTATTTGCCAGGTTGGGAGCTAGTTGGTGGTCTCTCTGCTCTGATGATACTTAGTGAAGTAGAGAAGATTCTGGAAGCTGACAAATAGCAATCCAAAGGGGAGAGTTCTGGTGGGAGACATCTATAGTGCCGCGGACCAGAGAAAACCACTCAGCTTGGGAGAGACTAGAACGCCTTCTCAGGATGCCATAAAGAGTTGGCCGCGAGTATGTATGGGGCCCACAATCAGTATTCGTGGGGTGAGCGAATAAAAGAATGTTGAACTAGCATTTGAAGCAAAGCGATCAGCTTGTACAAAGGCAGAGGCTGCGAAGGCCTGTTGTATTGGGGGAATGGCGAGAAGGTCATTGTATCTGGCCTTTTAAACGAGAGGCATTTGGAAGAGAAGGCAGTAGGAAGAGCTGAGTCTTGAGCGCTTTTAAGGCCATTCATTTATTCAGCAGATATTGTTTGAGTACTAGTATCTCCCAGGAACACATCATAAAAAATTAAGAAATATATAATAAATCAAAAACAATGGAGTTGAATTTTATTTGGAACGTGGTGAGGAAGAGTGACGTGATCAGATTTGAGGATTAGAAAGATGATTCAGGCAGCCGTGTGTGATTGTCTCTTACCAAGGAAAGCTAAACCGTTTGTTCATTTACTCACTTATTCTTATCATTTATTCATTCCACTGTAGCATGCCCACTTTCCAAGTCTTTTGATTCCTTCATTATTAACCACGATAGCTCTGGCATTTCTACCCATTTAATAAGAGCCACCCTAGGAACGTCTTTATGCGGTCTCCCTGGATCCTTGCTGGCGTGTTAGATTCCGGATCACAGAAGAGGGCTGCCGGAGCAGAGACCGTTTCTAAGCCAGAGGGGTATATAATCTGCTCCTACTGATGAAGTTATTCTCAGAATTCCATCCCTTCTCTTCTGGTTCCTCCTGGTACATCGTGGGGTCCTGCAGCAATGTTAAAGTATAATTTCTTTGTTCACAGGCACGATACTTCTTCAGCAGGAGTATATTTTGACTTAGCTCTATGGGTCTGGTGACCAGGAGGTGGGAGCAGACCAAGAGTGGTGTGTGACTGTGTTAGGCAGAAGTCCCTTAATTTTTGAGAAAGGGAGGTCTGTCACTAGCCTTTAACAGGGAGGAGTGGGCTAACTTCTGCAGGCCCGGTGGACTTAGGAAGATGTGCAGAGTCAAGATCTTGTTTTTAATGTATAAATTCAACCATCCACATCCCATATCTTAGGTTCCCATTACTGCTGAATCAGGGCCCTGACCGTGGAGTAGTGAACAGGACAAGGTGGAAAATACCACGTTTCCTGGAGCTCTGCTACTCTTGAATTAAGTTCTGGGTCTAATCCTAAAATTTTCATACCTTCTTGTTGTAAAAGATGAGAGTCTTTTTTTTTTTTTTTTTTTTTTTTTTTTTTTTTTAAGAGGGAGAGAGGGAGGTGGAGAGAGAGAGAGCAAGCATACAGGAGCTTATAGGCCTGGGATGGAGGGGAGCGAGGAGGGGAAGAGGGAGAGGGATAGAGAGAATCTTAAGCAGGCTTCATGCCCAGCCTGTAGGCAGGACTTGATCTCAGGACCATGAGATCATGATCTGAGCTGAAATCATGAGTTGGTCCCTTAACGGACTGAGCCACCCAGGTGCCAAGACTCTTTCTATATACTGCTTAAGGAGGCCCCCGGCTTGAACACTTATATTTATATTGGTGGTTAATTACTCTCAGCTCTTCACTGGCTTTCCCCAAAGCATCAGTTGATTCCAGGAACACGCATCCAGCTGTCTGATATATTGTATCAGCTCCCATGTCCCCTTCCAGTGGGGCAGAGACTCAGGTGGCCATGAGTAAAGCTTTTAACAAGTTTGCACTGTTATCCTCTGAGCGGCTTTCGGAGCTCCCCCTGCTACCAGTGAGGGGGTCCTTATGGCCAGCAGGCCAGCTGCTCATCTGTAATTAAAATTCTGCTTCGAGTCAGCTTCCTTGGACCACACCGGGCTCTTGGAAAGCAGAGTCTGAGACTGATTCAGGGGTAGGAAATGTATTGGAGAGTGCAGGAGTTCAAAATCTAGGGGGGAAGTGAAGGAAGCAGGATTGGGCCCTGGGAACTACAACGCACTTGCGATGAAGGCCTCAGCCAGTGTCAAGGCCTTTAGTGTCTTTAACTGATCAGTCATGGGGTGAGTGAACGGGTGGTGATCTTCAGGGCAAGACAATTACTGCAGGTAGACACAAGTGAGAACTGTTGGCCATCACACACTCAGTAAATGGGAAGCGAGGGCTTCGGTCCCAGAGTGGGATCCGGGCCAGCGTCCCTCATGTTCCAGAGTTCCAAGGGAGTGGAGCGGTGAGTAGGTTCTCCTTATGAATTTGGTCTTTATCCTGTGGAAGGCTGTGCGGGAACTGCAAGTAGGAATTGCAAGTAGGCTGATACGCCCAACAAGAAGAGTGTTAAAGGTGATGAAGAATGTGTTGGAAAAGATGTGGGAAAAACTGTTGTTAGTCTTGAACAAAAAACTGAGAATGTTCAACCTTGGGTATGTTCTGTAAAATGGTCTGATTTTTTTTTTTTTTTTAAAGCTAGCTATAGCAAACACCTTTATTTAAACATTTCCTGTAGAAAAAAATCGCCTCCCGCCACCCCCCGGCCCCCACTGCCAGCTTTTAGAGGAGTCTGATAATCTGTGCACTCTAAATTTCTTTCCCTTTGGACTCTGACTGAAAGGTAGCTTTTGTAATGTGGTTTTCGAGTACATGAGGCTTCACAGATACACAAAGCCTTCTTAGTAACAGAGGAGACAACACACAGACACTAAGGTGTGTGCTGGTTAGTCTGCCCTTCTAGAGCTCGAGCTGATTCAGTATTTCTCTAAACAACCAATCCTTCATGATCTTGAAGATTTTTGAGGGAGAAAACGTGAAGTCTGGATTACTAGCAGCATTTTTCCCTTATGCGGTGTTTGCTTTTACTAAGGCATTTTGTTACCTAATTCTTTTTTTTAACCCTGAGTTACGACAAAGTCTTAGTTCATATGATTCCACAGGTGATAAAAATAATCTGTATACTTTCTTTTTATATGCATTTTCTTATTGTTCACTTATAAAGATGAAGACGCTGAGGATTTTAGAAACGAAGTGAATTGCCAGACGCCATATGACCGCCTTCTAGAGCTTGTGAACTTTCCAAATACTACAAAAACCTTGGATTTATTTACAGCCTCTTGTAGCCTGATAATTTAGCAGGACATCTGTGATTCAGAAGCAGAAGTGGGGGAAGGGCAGAGGAGAGTGTGTACACCTTTCTGAAATGAATCCAATTCCGTGGCACAGAAGGAAAGCAGTCCTTTTGCCTTGGGCAGGGAAATACCTTGGACCCACCCTAGATGTAGGAACGGGGTGGGGGCGGGGAAAGACTAAAGGGACGTGAGGAATTTAAGAGATTTACCTCAGGGTAGGGAAGTGGATCTGATGAAATGGCACCTGAAAACCACATTTGTTCTGGGAGGCTGAGACCAGGAAGATGTGGACATTTTCTTGGAAAACGTTCAGACGAGAAGTCAGGAAGATGACTGAGGCGGGTGGAGGGATAGGTAAAGGAATTAAGTAGGTTCACCTGGGCTTAGAGAGACAGCAAAGCTAGGCCTTGTTAGCCATCTCCAATTATTTGGATGTATAAACACCAAGGAAGGCAAAGGATGACTAGGGGTGGAACAAAGAGGTGTAATTACCTGACAATTAAGGCAATGAAAATAAACCTGAATATGAAATAATTCACATTACAAGAATGTTCACAGCATTTGTATTACAAAACTTCTTGGTGTCAAAGGACCAAGGTACCTTATATAAAGACTGCAGAACATAGTTTATGGCCTCAAAAAAATAATTTTGTTTTAATGCTGTAAATTGTATCAAATCTAAATACAAGTATTATAGGCGCCTCGCGTGCCACATTCCCCCCCCCCCCATAAACAAACAAAATGCCACAGAGATTGTTCTAAACAAATCACACTATCATTCATTTGGGGCTGGGTTCTGGGGATGCCTCTAATGCCATTTATTCCTGACCCATAGAGTGACCCAAGGTGACGAAGGTACTGGGTGTTCTTTAGGAGAGAGGTTCAGCAACTTAAGGGAGTGTCTGGCCACCAGGCGACACCTGGAGAGGTCGGTGCTGGCCTGTGGTTTTGTTAATGTGCCATGAAGAAAGAACTATGCCCTTGTCAAACTCCTCCTGCCTCCTTGATGGTAACATTTAACCTTGACTTTCAGATTCTGCCCTTGGCCCTTCAGTTATTTTGAAGTGTAGTCTTTACCTCTTTGTGCATTATATGCTCCTTTTTAGAGGATGGTTAGAAAAGTCTCATAACTTGGGAATATTTGCTTTCATTAAAGAACTTGGAATATGGAAGTATTGGAATTCCTAGTACACACTTCTTTTCGCCCATAGCCATGTAAGGGTTAGTCTGAACTGGGGAGAAACATTAGAGTCCAACAGTGATTCTCAAACTTTCTGTGGTGAAGGATACATTTCTTTTTCAAGGTCTTGTGGAGCTATACTTTCTAGAATACAGTAAAATCACTCCTGAGGAAAAGAAATAAAAACTCCGAGTTACAAAATACAAACCCTAATTTAGTCTTAGATTTTTGTTGACAGGCTTTCCATTTTAAGTCATTACAGAGGTCTCTAAATACTTACATTCTCTGGGCTCCACAGAAAAGTCTAGGTTTCCACTCTTGACTCTGCTGTTTCCTGATCATGTTGCCTCTGGCAGCACGTTGACTCACCCAGAGCATGAGTTTTCTTATTCTTGAAATGGATATAATAATTCCTCTTCTTTCTCTCTGGGCATGGTGAAGATCGTGGCAGGAAGGAAGGAAGCTTGGTTTGTAACTAGTGAGGTGCTAATTACATATTGTGGACCATATGGGTTGAAATGGTTCCTGTGTGATATGCTTGAGAAAGTTTTCGTTTGTTCTAGCAAAGAGAATTTTTCATGGAGTTAAAGGTTTTGCATTGAAGGATTGTCTTAAGTTCCAAACTGCTTTAATTCTGAAAGTTTTTTTCTTGTGGGAATACTTTGTACATTTCTCTGGTCAGCAAAATCGAAGAGCCAAGGGCCACTGGTATAGGTTTCAGGAAGTCATTGTATCAAGAGAACTTGGTTTCTTCAAGCTATGCACAATGGCCCCTTGCCCCAGGGTGCAATATTCTTCTTCAAAGTTCATATGTTAAGATCCTGAGATTTTTGCAAGTGTCTTACAGGAGCACATTAAAACAGGAAGAAGGATGTGGACGGGGATGTATAGGTTCAAAAAAAGTCTCACAGGACATCCTGGTACTTCACCCATTCAACCCTAGTTTGAGAAAATCACTATATAGTGTTAGCTTGTGAGGTTCACAAGTAGATTTCAGGGACTAGGAGGTTAAGAATTAAGGAAATAGAGGTGCTAAGGGTACAAGAAGTACCTGTCAGATTAACTGGGAACAATTCAAAGAATCTGGAGGCCGATGCTTGGCCTAAAATTTGGTGGATTAAGATAACAGACCTCTGCCATCATTAAGATTTAGGCAAGGGAAAAGTTATATTAGCTTTCAGTGGGTGGGAACCTACTAAACTAAATTTCTACGAAAGGATAGAATCTGATTTTTGCTTGGCTGTTTCTTGGATTTTCTGTGCTTCAAAGGTCTACTGAATCTAAAAAGTACCTTCTGTTTCTGGACCCTAAAGGTTTTAATTATTTTATTTTGAATGAGAGAGTGAGTGAGCGAGAGAGCACAAGCAGGGGGAGGGGCACAGGAAGGGAAAGAGAGAGAGAAGCAGACTCCCCACTGAGCAGGGAGCCTGATGCGGGGACTCAATCCTAGGACCCTGGGATCATGGCCTGAGCCAAAGGCAGGTGCCCCTGTTCCTGGATCATAACATGTGTCTTGAAATGGGACTCCTGTCTCTTCTGAAACCCCCAGAGTGGATTGTGTGCCATTTCATTACTTTGTAAACATTTATTCATATTTAGGCATTCAGTTACTCAACTATTCAACAAATTCCTATTAGTCACTAAATGTAGATAACACAGTGAGATGATTGGCCCGTCCACTCATACGCTATTTGATTCTATAGAACAAGTGGTTAACTTGCTAAAGGCTCTCCAACTACGTTCTAGAATAGTTAGTAACTTCAAGCTATGAAGCTGCCCAGAAACTGGGACATGTAGTTTAATCTCTCACTTGTTCCTGAGCACATAATGATTTGATTCTCCTGATTCTATTGGCTGAAACTTTGAAGTATTTGGGAAAAAAGCTATTGCTAAGAATATAGCTACTTGAAATGTAACCATCTACCACAAGAAAATTTTCTAAAACTTTAAGATTATGTAAGGGAGGGGTGTGGGTTTGAGATTCAGATAGAACTGAGTGTTTCTCTGCATCATTACTTAGGAGCTCTGTGACCCTGGGCAAATTACATAATTTCTCTAAAGAGTTTCTCTTCCTTTCCTTTGGTGACCTTTTGGGATTTCAGGTTTGTACACACATTTGTCTGTTGATCACTTATACTGACGTGAAAATTGTGAAATCCAGTCAGATAAGGACAAATAGCCGTTAAGATTTCGCATACATGTGGAATCTTAAAAAAAATCTGAAGAGACCCATAAATACCGAGAACAAACTGGTGGTCTCCAGAGAAGAGGGTGGTAAGGGGGATGGGCACACTGGATGGGGTAGGAGTGGGAGGTAGAGACTTCCAGTTACAAATGAGTCCGTGATGAAAGGTAGGGCAGAGGGAATAGTCAACGGTATTGTAAGAGCGTTGTATGTCACCAATGGTGGCTACGCTTGTGCAGAGCATGGCATACTGTACATAGTTGTCCTACCACTAGCTTGTACACGTGAAGCAAATGTAACCTTATGTCAACTATACCTCAATTTAGAAAAATATCCCCACAGCCCTGAACAAAAGATAACAAGGTCAGATTTCTCCTTCTGAATATACCAACACTGCATTTCAGAAAGTGGCTTTGTGACTCCACATCTAATCATTTGATTGAAATCTTAATAGTAGTTGTTCCTACCCTTTTTGTTAATCTTTAGGCCCCTCAAAAATATGCTGAGATTGATTAAACTGGAGTCCCTTGAAAGCTAATTTGAATGTTCCAGTCAGGGCCTACTCTGCTGAATCCTGCAGAAGCTTGAGCCCTGAGTTTCTGGCAGGTCTTTTCATGGCTGCGCACAGAGAACAGAAACCGTGCTACTCCAATTGTTCTAGTGACTTAGTGTAATAAGGAGTACTTGTTTTATGGCGATCTGAGTTTTGAAAAATGCATATCCATGTTTGGATATGGTTCTATTTCTTCTTCGAATGACTCAAATTTTTCAATTCTATTTCTCTTCTTGTATATCCTTATATTCAAAAAGATCATTTGTATCTATTCTGTTAACCTTACTTATGATAACGGTCATGGTGATTGTCATCTTTTCAAGAAACATGTAGTTAGCACTCTCTCCTTAGAATTGAACATGGAACACAGGCTGGTAAGACCTACCCGATAGGTGTTAAATGTATGTTGACCTAACAGAATGGTTTGGAATGATATGATAGAAGACATCATTAAAATAACAAAACATAAAATAGCAAAAATAAAAAGGCATCTCTGAGCATGGACTATAATGTCTGGAACTCTGCCTTTCTTCACTATTTTAGAAGACCTATCCCTTCTGGGGGGGGGGTTAAATCTTCCTGTTCAGCGGAAATGTGAGGGACTTGATGTTGCAGTTTTTCATGAATATGGGCTGGAGGCCCTGTGCAATGTAGGATTTTAAAACAGACTAGTTCATAGCAGCACTATTCACAACAACCAAAAGGTGGACGCATTGTAATTGTCCCTCTATAGATAAGTGGATAACCAAGGTAGTATACATACACCACAGAATATTCAGGCTCAGGAAGGAAATTGACACGTGTGTAACGTGGATGAACACCGAGGACATCATGCTAAGTGAAAGAAGTCTGTCACAAAAAGACCTGTATGATTCTACTTATGTGAAGAACTCGGAGGGATCCAGTTAATAGAGACAGGATGGTAGTTGTCTGGGGCTGGGGCGGAAGGAGAAATGGGGAGTTGTTTAATGGGAATAGCAGCAGAATTTCAGTTTTGCAAGATGAAAAGAGTTCTGGATGGCTTCTACATCAATGTGAATGCACTAAATATGAAAATGCGCATTTAAAAATATTTCCAATGCCAAACCTTAAGCATATTTTACTACAATTTTAGTCTACAGTAAAAAGCCCTAGAAAATAAAAGAATTTTACTACAGTTGGACTTTTTCCCCTCTAACTTATGACCTTAAGTGGTCCGCTGTACAATTTTGAACTGTAATAACCTTGATATTAGGACATCGGGAATGTAATTTGTACAATTTGAAACGTTATCTCTCCAGATGACCCTCATTGACCATTATCACAATTGTATAAACAGTTCAGAAAGGTTAAAAAGACTGTTAGACCATAGCCATTTGCTGAAACCTAAAATACTAGATTAGTTTTCTCTGATATTGGCCTTGGTGGAATACAGACCTCATTAATTTTTCACTGTTTTTTCAGAGTTTTCTTCAGTTTTCACTGCTGTCAGTCAGTGTCCCAGGGCACTTCCCGTTTTGTCCCTGCCTGACAAGGTTAAGCTAGTTGATGATCTGCAGGTCTGTTCAGCTTTATTTTTCATAGATTTCTCCTGATAACCATAGTGTGAACTCTAGAGTATATGTTAGGAGCCGAAAAGGAGCTCAGAGGTTTTCATTAGTGTTTATGTTTTCATATTTAGTAATTTTCTAAGGGCAAGTGTGTCCATGTCCTCTATGGAAAAAATATAGTTATGATAAGAGCTTTTTTCCTGGACCTACATTAAGCAAAATTCAAAATCTAAACTTACCGATGACCTCTAGCTGCCTTTTATGTTGTCCCCAAAGAAACCTATTTAGTGTTTCCCTTCATTATATTCTAAAAAGTGAACAAAGTGTTCTGCTGTGTGCTCTGCCATTCTGAGCTAATACGGGGGAGTTGTGATGATTAATTTGATCACTCAACTTCAGTAAATATTTTAGGAGTACTTGCATTCTGTAACAAGTGTTAAAACGAAGATAATGCTTGCTTTTACTCTTGTGTTGGATAGATAAATTTATGACTAGTAGATATTTTAAGCAGATCATAACAAAAATAAATATAAATTCTCTGTCCTAATCCTAGTTCTTTCCCCATAGCGCTGGCGGCTGATTAACTGTTCTTTCCTTCCAGAACACTGTTAACTCATCTGTCCACCTCAGCTGATCCACTATTTTCTCAGTATTTGGAGACAGCAAATATGCCTTTTTTTAGTAACTGGAACAGATGAGAGTAATTTCCATAAATCAAAGCCTGAAGTTTCATAATGGTTTGTAGGACCCCTCTCTTATCCTGAATTAAAAGATTTGGAAGAAAAGCAACTTTCCAGCGCTCTTATCTGGAAATAGGTCTTTATCTTGATGACTATCACCTGCATCTCCTGAGCAGTCTGTTCTGGCCATGAAACAAGATGGTAATTCCTGCAGGGCTCTAGGGATGGGAAGGGGGGTGGGAGGGTGGAGAGAGAGCCATGACATGGTGAGGATGGAGAGGAGAAAGTGAAAATTGAAGATGGGACTGTGTGAGGCAAAGCTCTTCTCATCTCACAGACCAAGGAATGCATTTAGGTCCAGTTCCAGCGAGGAGCTCCTGTCTGCCAGGGAGAGGTAATGATGCATCATGATATTTCCTTCTCAGTGATGGAAATCCTTTGTATGAAAAGATATAAAACCCAGATTCATAACCTGATTCTCAACTAAAGGGCCACCAGAAACTTGAGCCCCTAGGAACACCAACTGAATTCCAAGGAACTGGCTGGAATTAAGAACTAGGGTCTTGCTCCCAAAATGAACTGCAGAAGTACGATCTGGAAACCTGAGAAACAGTTTTCAGAACCCATTTGTGAATGTACCAGGTGCCCAACACTCACGGATTTGGGACCGAGGTGGCAGGTAGAAAGCATTACAGGCAGCTGGAATGGGGTTAGGATAGGTGGGCACATTTATTAAATAATATAAGATAAAAACCGAGGGAAGGTATAGGCATGAGGGTGCACACCAGCCTGCCTTCTTAGTTCTTTGTCCCTTGTAGTGAGGTCCACTGCCATCTGCAGGTCAAACCTTACCAGAATTCCAAGGTCCTTTTCAACCATCAGTGAGATCCCTTTAGGATCTATTAACTGACTCTGCAATAAGTCCTTATTACAATTAGGCGGAAGTGACCTTTTAGTTCCGATAACTGAGCTTCACTATCTCAGTAACTTTCTAGAACTCTGTCTTCTTGGACCTCTACCTTTGTTCAATAATTATGTGTCGAGCATCCACTGGTAGGCATAGGGAATGCAGAAGTGAGCAGAATGGATAAATATTCCTGCTCTGTGATCTCTGACCCAAGGCAGAGGTCCCACTCTCTGATTCTGATTTCCTTATGCTGAGACACCTTTATCTGCTTTGGTGGCAAGCCTCATCACCTCTGAGTCCCTTATGGATGACACTCCATCCAGATATTTCATTCCTTTCCTTTCGAGTTCCTACATTTTTCTGTCTAAATGCACTACTGTCACCCATTTAGCTCTGGCTCCCTGATGGTCCTCCCAGGACTAGCTTTGCCCTACTGGCTTCCCACTCAGCAAATTTGTCTGCTTCGGCACCTTTCAGCCTGGTTAGCGTGACCTGGGACATAATGCCAAGAGGTTGGTCGTTTTCTAAGTACAATGAGACCCATCTCAATTCAAATCTAGCTCTATCATTTTTAGCAAGTAACCCCAAACAGGTTACTAAGACTTTTTGAGTCTATTTCCTTATATGTAAGTCACTCAGAATACTTCTCAGCGTTTTTGAGAGGTCTCAACGGGATGATGTTTATCAAGCAAGTGGTGCACAGTAGGGACTCTGTGATGGTTTGCTACTCCTTTTTTTTTTTTTTTTCTTTTTTAAGATTTTATTTGAAACAGAGAGGGAGGGAGCAGTAGAGGGAAAGGGAGAAACAGGCTCCCTGCTGGGAGTCCAGTGTGGGGCTTGATTCCAGGACCCTGGGATCATGACCCGAGCCCAAGGCAGATGCTTAACTGACTGAGGCACCCAGGTGTCCCTACGATGGTTCTCAACTCCTTTTGGCAGCTTCATTGTTTGAATAGTGACAGTAACCGTGGAGAGAACTGGACAGGGCGAGAATTCCTGTCCTGCAGATCCAGACACTAAGCCTCAGGAGAGTTGAATTACTCCTATCAAGTAGCTGTTGGTCAGAGGAGGAGCCAGTATAAAAAGCTAAGACCTAACTTCTGCTTGGTGTTTTGTCTGTCTTTTTCTTTCTTTCTTTTCTTTCTTTTGTATCCCCCATTAGATGGTGCCACTTTTACCTAAAAAATAAAAATAATAAAAAATTAAAAAATAATAAAAGGAAACAATACAAAATTATAACAAATTCTATCACTAATAATATTAAAAATGTTGGTCAAGGGGCACGTGGGTGGCTCAGTCAGTTAAGCGTCTGACTCGTGGTTTCTGCTCAGGTCTTGATCTCAGGGTCCTGAGATCTGTTCGCACTGGGTGTGAAGCCTGCTTAAGATTTTAACTCTCCCTCTTCCTCTGCCCCTCCCCTCCTCGCACACATGCTCTCTTTAAAAAAAAAAAAAAAAAAAATGGTCAGTAGTTAAATAGCTTGTAGCTCTCTTTTTTTTTTTCTTTGCCTAATTCTTGCAGCTGATCTTCTGTTAATATGTCCATGCTGAATATAAACACGATGTGGAAAGGAATAACAACTGTCTGCTAATAGCCAAAGTGTATTTAGTTTTCACTGTATAGCAGGTACTGAAATATTTTAAATGTTTACCCGTCTACATCCCTTGTCTACATTTTAGAGTGATAGAACTGAAACCGAACTTTCATGAGCCCACATTAGCAGAACTGGCAAGTAGCAGATGATGCATTTCACTGAAATCTGCTGACATGAGTCTAAAACTGCTTATTTCTTAATTATCTCTTTGTATAAGTGATTAGTATACTTGTAATTTATTGCTCTGTGTCTTAGCATTTTATATTGTTAAGTTAAATGTCTGCTTATACTAGCTTGGACTGAAGGGGGCAGAGCCAGCACAAAATGAAGAGAGGACTTTGAATTTCCAACTTAGTGCCAACAGAAAGGAGCTTAGCAATCTACTTTGCTGTGACCTCGGGCTATTTTTATGGATAAGGAAGGATGACTCAGAGGGCAGAACCAACAGCACAGAGCCAGGAGTTATAGAAAGTTATTTTGCCGTGAATGAGACTGGACTATAATCAAGAAAGTGGTTCTAGCCTAGTGGTTCTAGTGTGCTAGAACCAGAGTGGCAGATAGAGAAAGAGGAAGGAGAATGAAGACCTATTGACGAGGAAGAGAGAGAAATATCCCTTATTTCAGAGGATGTGATAAGTTATTTTAGGTTTTGCATATAAATCAAATTTTTAAATTTCAAAGATTAATATAAACTTAAAACCTTCAGGTAAAACATTCATCTTTCAAAGGCAAAACTATTGGATTGACATCAGGCTTTTGAAAACTCTTCTACAAAACAAAGGTAACAAGAGGGCACAATAAAAAAAGAAGTGAAAGATAAAAAGATGGGGGCATGTCAAGACGATGCAGGAACTAACAAGAAAGAGGCTTCAGTGTCTCAAACTGGACTGAGCTGAAGAACAAAACCGCTAATAGTATTGAATTACAGCTCTTAGATTAGGTAATAATGAGTCCATACTGCTATTAATGGGATAAGGAATAACCCTTCCTTATGGAGGAATTCAAATGATAAATATAGAAGGAATGATAGAAATATAAGCACATTATATAGACAAAGACTTTAGTAATTATTGTGAGACGATAATGCTAAAATCAGTGGGCAAAAGTGTAAAAAGAAATAGGATATTAATAGACTGAAGTATCTCCCAAGCTTTCAGAAGGGAAAATATTACTGTGGACACATCTGGAAAACACTTACCAAAGTGATCATGGTTAAGCTGTTGACCTAAATCTCTTGGCATTAAAAACCTGAGAAGGGTACAACATTACAGCTATGATATTCTTAAAAAAAATTATAATCTCATTATCATGAGAACACCAGAAAGACGAAAACTGAGCTACATCTTACAAAATAACTGACCAGTACTCATCAAAACTGTCTGGATATGAGACGACTGAAGAACAGTGACAGATTAGGGGAGACGAAGAACACAGACAAATGAGATGTGTGATTGTGGATTGGATACTTGAACATTAAGAAGAATCTTAGTTGGGTGGGGCAGGGGGGGAAGCTACTGAAATTTTAACAACATTTGTAGTTAATAGTATTGTACCAAAGTTTTCTAGTTTTGATAACTATACTGATTAGGTAAATATCATAAAGAGAAGCTGAGTGTATTCATTCCAGAGGATTAAAGCTTTCAATGTGAAAGGCAAAATTATAAAACTTCTAGAAGGCAATATACTAGCAGTATGGCCTTTAAGTAAGAAAAGTTTTTTTTTAAGACACCAAAAGTGTAAACCATAAATAGAATTGATGAATTATCACATTAAAATGAATAACTTTTGATACCACAAAGTAAAGATGAACAAAAACCTAGAAGATGTTGCAAACCTAAAACTGAGAATTGGTATTATAAATATATAAAGCCTATATAAAGAGGTCTTACTAATCAAGAGGTGAAACACAAATTTACTAAACAGTAAAGTAGATAAAAGACATATCTTTTCATAGAAAAGGATACATGACTGGTTCATAAACATATAAGATGTTTAATTTCATTGGTAATCAGTAAAAAGAAATAAAACTCAAATACCATTTAACACTTCTCGAACTTGCAAAAAAAAAAAAAAAAAAAAAACCAAAGTGTCAAAGAGGATATAGATTAATGGAAACCTTGTTCACCACTGGTGGGAGTATTGGTAGACCCTCTTCGCAACAAGTTTACCTCTATCCAGTAAAAGTAGAATTTGTATTCAGGAGTCCTTGATAGAAATCCTGGAAGAATTTCTGCACAGGAACATCTTGAGATATGTATAAGAATGTCCACAGTAGCATGATTTTGAGGAGTCAAGAATCAGAAAAAATTCAAATGGTCATCAACTATAGAAAAATAAAGTTGGTATGTTTATAATATACAGCAGTATATGTAAAGGAATGAAAGCCAATGAAAGCCAAACAGCAAAGGAAACAGTCAACAAAACAAAGAGGCAACCCACAGAATGGGAGATGATAGTCACAAATGACACTACAAACAAAGGGCTGATATCCAAGATCTATAAAGAACTTCTCAAACTCAACACACACAAAACAGATAATCATGTCAAAAAAAAAAAAAAAGAAAAAAGGCAGAAGACATGAATAGACACTTCTCCAAAGAAGACATACAAATGGCTAACAGACACATGAAAAAAATGTTCATCATCACTAGCCATCAGGGAGATTCAAATCAAAACCACATTGAGATAATACCACTTTTCACCAGTTAGAATGGCCAAAATTAACAAGACCGCAAACAACATGTGTTGGAGAGGATGTGGAGAAAGGGGAACCCTCTTATACTGTCGGTGGGAATGCAAGTTGGTGTAGCCACTTTTGAAAACAAACGATTTTTTGAGATTCCTTAAGAAATTAAAAATAGAGCTACCCTATGACCCTGCAATTGCACTACTGGGTATTTACCCCAAAGATACTGATGTAGTGAGAAGAAGGGCTATCTGTACCCCAATGTTCATAGCAGCCATCGCTACAGTTGCCAAACTGTGGAAAGAACCAAGATGCCCTTCAATGGATGAATGGATAAACAAGATATGGTCCATATATACAATGGAGTATTATGCCTCCATCAGAAAGGATGAATACCCAACTTTTGTATCAACATGGATGGGACTGGAGGAGATTATGCGGAATGAAATAAGTCAAGTAGAGAGAGTCAATTATCATATGGTTTCACTTACTTGTGGAGCATAAGGGATAACACAGAGGACACTAGGAGATGGAGAGGAGACGTGAGTTGGGGGAAATCAGAGGGGGAGACAAACCATGAGAGACGGTGGACACTGAGAAACAAACTGAAGGTTTTGGAGGAGGGGAGGGTGGAGGGTTGGGTGAGCCCAATGGTGTGTATTAAGGAGGGCACATATTGCATGGAGCACTGGGTGTGGTGCATAAACAATGAATTTTGAGTCACTGAAAAAAAATAAAATTTTTAAAAATGTCAATCTAGATGAATCTTAAATATGTGAAAGAAGCAATGCACAATTCATAATTTTATTCACATGACTTAAAGAGCTAGCAAAACTAAACTGTTTGGTGATTCACACATATGAAAGCAAAACTACAAAAGAATGATAAATTCAGGATGGTGATTGCCCTTGGAGGGAAGGCAGAGGTGATCACATAGAGACACACCCAGGAGTCCCTAATATATTGGTAATGCCTATGTCTCTACATACAATCTATATAAAACATATATATCAAAGGATGTGATATTGTATATATAGCAAATAGTACTACAAAATGAAAACCTTTTTCAAGAAAAGAAAAATATTGCCTGGAAAATACCTATTTATCAAAAGCATTTGCTCTTCTAGAATAATCTTTGCAGCTTGAAGATTAAACTCATAGAATGGTCTCTCCCTGGTTTGTTACTTCAAATGACCCCAGATTTTTTTTTTTTTTAAGCTGTTTCACTGTTTAAGAATGGGGTCATGAGTTTCGAGGCTGTTTTTCTGATCAAGAAAAAAGTGAAGATAATAAGTTGGCTTTGGTTCCATCCCACACTTAAGTCACTAAAGAACATTAGTCCACACTCGGCCATCTGCCATGCAGTGTGCAGCCAGGGCAGGGAAATCAACCCGTGTGAATTCAGAGACTTATCTCTCTGACATTCTGGCCCAGAAAAGAGAAACAGAAATCTAGTACTATCCATTGAGCTGACATTTTCCCACAGTCTGTCTCAAATTTCATAGTCCTTGTTAAGTAAGTTGATAATATCAGTCCTATTCCCAGTGGGCAAAAGTTAATGTCATTTAAATAGACGATGAGGAGGGATTTGATGAACCAAAAACCTCACTGAAAGTATTGAGACCTCAAAGATGGAGAATGTAGGAGGAAAGCAAAAATTCTTTGCCTCACCATTCCTTGCAAATTATTTAACCCTGTGCTTGGTGGAGGAGAAGCAAAGAAGGTCCACCTTTATTTTATTAACTTATTTTTTAAATTTATTTTTATTTTTCATTTTTTATGTAAGCAGATACAGTCCTCTTTGGAATACCTGTTTTACTTTTCCCCTTGTCCCTCCCTCTGCCTTTGCTTTATTCCTTCCTTTATTCCTTTATACCCTTAATATTCATAGTTACAGACCAGTTGAGTAGGGACAAAGTCAAGGTTAAATACTTAGTGGAGGTGATTATAGATTTCTTTTCCTCCTTTTGCTTCAAATAATGATCATTGCAGGCTGGGTGTGAGAATAATATGTTTTCACTGACACTTGCATTAAGACTTAGTCTGAGCAAAATATGTAACCTCAATTGTGCTCCACTGATAGAAGACTTTTCTATCGATGATCTTTTGCAAGTATAAAGTCAATGTTAAATGAGTGACAGAATTTGGGGAAACAACAAAATGGTAGTATAATATGGTCAGTTTTGATGTGTGAAGTCCTGGTCCCACAAACACAGATGTGATGGTCTCTTTTTCTATTCCTATCTCTGTACATTTCTATGTAGCACTAAGTGAAGGGGCTATGTAGTAAGTATTTAGGACTGTTTATGCTCTAAATTAAATTGTTGGGCTCTTGACTTTCACCATGTAAGGGGATTAAAAACATTCATATTCTAAATTCTAAAAGAACACATTCTGATTTGGAAATGAGGTTTTTTTTTGTTTGTTTTGTTTTGTGTTGTGTTGTGTTTTGTGTGTGTGTATGTGTGTTTCAGTTGTAGTTGGTAAAATGAATCTGTATGGTTACTAAAAGGAACAGCAAATGAATTGTATCAAATACATTCTGAAAGACCTTGACTCGTGCTAAATAAAATCACAGTAATTCTGCTTGTGGAAAAGATTAGATTAAAATTTCCTAGGGATTTTTGGCCTATAAAACAAGTTTCCGTATAAAACCACTTTGGTTCTCCAAAACCATATGCTAATCTGTAAAAGTGTAATTCAAGAGATTGAAAAAGAGTGATTATCAGGGTGGGAAGACCTAACTGCAAAATTTTCTATTGGCTTGAAAATTTTACCAATTGGAATAGATTTCCAGATGACTACTGATAAGATACAAATTACCTTGGGCGAGTGGGGACTTCTGTACAGTCACCTATATGAACATTCCAGCATGGAGTTGTTTTTTAAACGAAGGAGCAAACGTGAGAAAAACATGATTAAGTGAGCATTCTGCAGTAGGAGAAGAGAATTAGGGTAAGTTGCAGTAAAGCGATACAGCTCTGTACTTTGCTCTCAGATCCTTTGTTCCTCTTCTCGCAGAGTTTCCCGTTTTAACACAGGATCAAAATTTTAAATTAAAGGGATTAAAGCTCTTATTGGGGGAATTTCATGCTTCACCCAGTGGGTGAGCGGGAGCCTTATCTGTGAGGACATGGAGGCATTTTCATGCCCCCGAACTCTCACGGAGGAAGCAGCCGCTTGCTCACTCCCATTGTGAGGGGTGATTATAAGCTTGAGACTCATTATATTTTTCAGTTTATAAACCGGCTCTGAAGACCATTTTCAAAGATGATTGTATTTCAAAATATTTCCCCAAAAAACTCCCAAGTAAGTAGTTTGAAATATACTTTTTTTTTTTTTTTAATACTCTGGTATATCTGAGAAGCGTCCCATTCGAATATTTTCCCCCTAAGGAAGATGGTCACATGGAAATAAACAGTAGGAAGAGTTTTGAAGAGGAAGACAAAACTGTTCTCACACGTAATAACTGGGTGACTTTGATTAATGTCAATGCTTCTCTAAGCCTCAGTTTCCCTATCTGTGAAATGGGAATAATACCCTCTTGTGGGTATTACATTTATTTGAGAACACGTCACAAAGTAACTCAGTATTTATCACAGATGGAATTCTAATTCTTAGGAAGAATGACCGTGCCTTGCTCAGAACAGGCAAATGGTGAGTACGGTGTTGGTATATGTGAAGTCAACACAGAACAATTACTGTGTATCTTCAAATAATTTCTTTGTGATCCATAATTTTTCACTGATGTTGTCTTCAACTAAAATATGTTAAGGAGGAATAGACCCTTTCTCAAGGAAATCCTCAGTCCTGTCTGCGTTATCTGAATATTTATTTGATGCTTGAACCTTTTCACAAACGTGTCGATGCCATTTTTATTTCCTGAATTTGGATTTTTGTAACTTTTCCTACAATGAATCATTTATATAATTTTCTGCTACTCTAATTAGGAACCATGGGTATGTCCAGCAACACTGCATGTGAGGCTGTCATTGCTATTCCAACTTTAAACCCAGTCCGATTTGCTAACCTTTTTTTAGTGATAAAAAACTCTTGCTTAATTACATTCATAAATCTCTCCTAGGTGGTGATGATAGTAAACTTGATAGAAGAGATGGTGTTTCAAAGGGGTTTTGTTCCATCAAAAATTTCTGGCTGCTTCTCTCAATTACCTTCTCTGCAGCCCAGCCAGCCCCCAGTCCATCTCCGATCCATATTTAATTGCATTCCTTTCCTAAGCTTCCTCAGAACTTCTGAGATAAATTCTTACTCTGTACTTATCTGGCTAAGTCCCACAGCAAGTGCCTTCTCTGCTCACAGCAGTACCAGACATCGTCCTTCTGTAGGAACTGGGCTGCTAGAAACGCCTGCTCTTCATGCCAAAGGCTGTGCTGCTAAGTGTGGTCCTCCTCTGCCTGAGCTCCTGCTGGTCTCCCCTGGGGGGGGGCAAGGTCTCCAGGACCCAGAGAAACGGAAATATACACATGCATAATGGCTAAGACCATGCAGAAAATAGAACTCTGACCCACAGTCTGTAGCAACCAGCCAGGAAACCCAACTCCTTTCCACTAACCAGCTGAGAAACCGGCCTACTATCCATGAGTCAGACCACTATCTCTAGTAACTGGCCCCACCCCCCACCCCCCAAAATAACCCCTGTAACAACCAGCCCCATATGGCCAAGACTTGATTAGTAACCGACAGCTTTCTTGATTTGTTTCTGTTTCCAATTTAGGACCAACCAGAGAGTGCGAAGTATGGATCCCTAGCCAACCGTCTGATGGCCTGCTTCTAGTTAGCCTACCTCCAGTGCCCCCTGCCAACAGCCCCCAGTCAGGGCACACTTGCAGGCTTCTTTTTTTTCCCATTATAAAGCTTTCCCAGCCCTCAGCCTGCCTTTGAGTCTCAGCTAAAGTGCAAATGACAGTGGCTGACTCACTTGCTGTAGAAAGCGAGCTCTGAATAAATAGCCGTTGCCTGTGCTCATCTGGTTGGCCTTTGTTTATTTCCACACCGTAGTTCCTGGCACAGGTCATTATGGTTTGTTGGGGTTGGTCCTTACATCAGTGCTATGCCTGACCAAAGATGCCAGTTCTCTATGCCAAGTTTTGCCTCCCCAGCCCAGAGTTATGGTATAGGTTGGCTGCTTCTTACCAGCTCTGGTCAGCCACCCAGAGATCAGGCTGAATTAGTCCTCTGAACACAAAAAGTGGTTCGGTCTTTCCTTCATTGTCATGCTTGATGGCCGATGGGCAGAGTTTACAGGTTAGACACCCCATGGCTATTCTGGTTAGCTTTCTTTGGGGGGTGTTCCTCTCCTGAAATAAGGGCATCAAGATCCTTTTTCTCCTCTTGCTAGGACAGTGAAAAATCAAGGTACGGGCAAAAGCTCTGGCTTGTCTTACTACAATTAACTGAATTTCATCTCAGTAGACTTCAAAGAGCTTCTTTAAAAGTTGGCTGAACATTTTAGTCAGATGGATGCTTAGTATCTTGAATGGCTAAAATTAACCTTTCCTTGCATTGAAAATTCTATGCTGAAACCCTTGGGATCAAGCAATTTAGTCTGCCTTTAATATGAGACCCTCTGTGGTGGGCAGTGGATTTATACATCTCCATGACTACTCTTCCAGCCAGGTCTTCTACCTCTTTAGTCCCAGCTTATCTTCTTGTGGCTCTTGGGGTTTAGAGCCTGGAAAATGCTAGCTCGTTATTTTTATTTAAAACAATTTTCCAGAGTCAAGTTTGTGGTATATTTATTTCTTAAGATACAATACCTTACTGTTTCAAGACTGTTTTGTACAGTCATCTCTGGGCACACTGTAGATAAAACATGTTAAAATGTACCATTTGTGGTACAATCAGTGCAAATAACCTGGGTAACTTGACGTCTGATGAGCAGATGCCTTCTATCCTAGGCTAAGTTCATAGATTTGCAAGTGATGACGGTGTTGTCACAGTTTACTTCTCTGGAGCGCTCTTTTGACAGGGACATCAAGACACATCCTGATCTCAGTAATATTAAAATATGGAAGAAATTCACCTTAGAATTGAGAAACACAGACACTACAACATGAGCCAAGTCCCATCCCTCCCCACTTGAAAAGCTTAGCCAGGTTGTACCATTGGGACAGGTGAACCCCTGAAAATGCCTTTAGAGGCTTGTTGCAAGAGCCAAAGGCCCAAAAAGAAACGGAATTCCTCCCTTTCTCTTCTCCAAGCAAATTTTGTTACTCTACCTCCCCAATACATCTGCGCTGTGCCCTGGGCTCCATCGATCTGCTGCGACCACACTTCCAGACCCGGTCATCTGTCCCTGGCCTGCCTCCTCTCTGTCCTCAGCACACAGAAAATAGCTCAACACGTGGAATCCCTTCCCTTTCCTGGTCACAGCCCTTCAGTGGATCCCAGGTGCAAACTGAGTGAAATCCCATCTCCTCCGTGATCAGGCTTGCTTTCTTTTCCAAATTCCTCTATACTTCTCCGCTGACCCACTCCAGACACCCCCACCTCCTTCCCATTCCTTGTACCTGTCCAGCTCTTCCGTAGCCCAGGGACACCCAGCCACTGCCCTGATACCACCACATTCTTCTTACTGCTGACTCACCATTTTTCAGGTCTTGACTTGAATGACCACTTCTCAGAGAGGCTTTCCTGCCAGCCCCGTTTCGGTGGGCTTCCTCGGCCCATCTCTTCCTCTTGGCCACCTGGAATTCTTCTCTTACACCACTCATTCCTTCTGTGGCTCTCCTCATCATGTGAAATTGCACATTGAGTTGTTGGTAAACAGACCTATTGATGAGGTCTATGAGGGGAAGCATCCTGCGTGGTCATTTAAGTGCTCAGCCCATAGTAGTGATACATAGTTAATGATCTGGGGGAGAAGTGCCTCAAAAAATAGGACTCGAGCTCGACGCAGGGCTCGAGAACCGCACCTGCAGCCCAGACCCCATGCCCCAGGACTTGAGGGAGAAACGTGTCTAGCAGAGCAGTATTTTCTAGTAGAAAGAGCATTGGGTGGGTGGGAGAGGCCTGATTTCTGGCCTTGTTTCTGCCACATAACAGCTGTATTTACTGGAGCGAGTACTTAACCTGACTGTAATTCTGCTTATTTTTATAAGGGGAATAATCCTGCCTGCTCATTATTGTGAGGAGTATATGATATTCATGAAACTGTCATGCAAAGTGAAGTCCTTATTCAGATATGCAGGTAAGGAACAAGTTCTAGGAACCGTTGGAGGCAGGGACTGTCACAGTAGCTAACAAAAGGCCATGAAAGGCCGAGCATGGGTCCCAGGCACAGGACCCGGGCCTGACTGCATAGGTGTGACAGACCATAAGTTTCCAGAAGGCCTGAGTTCAGGATCCAGACTTTTCCACGGCCGGGGTCAGAATTTGTCCCCTAGTTTCGGGGACAAAGAGGTGCCTGTGCTGGTCCCAGGGCTCTGGCGACAGGTTTGAGAAGGCCTCTGAGGAGGGATACTGGAGCCTTGCTCCTGGTTTTTCCTTGCCCCGCCATACTTCGGTTTCCCATCTTGTCCTAGTGCTTTCACCCTACCAGTTTCTTCTATAAAAAGAGCATAACATGGAGGACATTAGGAGAAGGAGAGGACAAAGGAGTTGGGGGAAATCGGAAGGGAGACGAACCATGAGAGACTGTGGACTCAAACAAACTGAGGGTTTTGGAGGGGAGGGGGATGGGCAGTTGGGTGAGCCCAGTGGTGGGTATTATGGAGGCAACGTATTGCATGGAGCACTGGGTGTGGTGCATAAACAATGAATCTTGGAACACTGAAAAAAGAAATAAAAAAATAATAAGAGCAGGAAGGCACTCACCACGTAAATAACCGAACACCCAGACGAATGTTTGCCTCACAGCTGGCAGTCATAGTCTCAACCTAAATAAATTAAAACTTTGTAAGAGCTCAGGCATTACCTGATGAGTTGGGGAGGCCTTTGGGAATAATTTGCTTTATACAGCAACTCTGTATATGTTGGTGCTTGTGGCAGAGGTGGCTTACTGTCCCTTAGAATTCACGCCCTTCCTCCCAAGGTCTAGACTCCGTGGAATGGGGCTGATTGCCAGGACCATATGTGTGAGTCCCCTTGCTTCTAGGTCGGGCCCCAGGTGTGATGTGTGTCCCTTGTAAGCCAAGGGATCTGATCAGTGCTGTGCCTTCTTCATGCTCCCTGTCCCCTCCCACCACTGAATGCAGAGGACACAGTTTTTTTTTTTTTTAAGATTTTATTTATTTATTTGGCAGTGAGAGAGAGAGAGCACAAGCAGGTAGAGTGGCAGGCAGAGGGGGAGAGAGAAGGAGGCCCCCTGCAGGGAGTCTGATGTGGGACTCGATTCCAGGATGCTGGGATCATGACCTGAGCCGAAGGCAGCTGCTTAACCAACTGAGCCACCCAGGCATCCTGAGAGGACACAGTTCTAAGGCATGGGAGAGCCAGAGCATGAACGGAGCCTATGTCCTTGACTTCCCCTGTGGTGGGAAGTGCTCTGCTTTCCCACCTTACACCATTAGATGAGAGAGAAATAAGTTTCTGTTGGGTCAAACCCCTGAATTTTTGAATAGATTCATTACAGCCGCTAGTTGTTTTAACACGCGTGGGAAGTGTTTTATGGGATTAGAATTGAAGACTGGAAGCACTGCCATTTAATATTCCAATTGGAAGATCTCTAATTGTATCCTAACTAGACATAGTAGGACATAAATGATCTAGTGCCCAAACAGAAGTTAGCACTAGGAATTTAATCTAACTATCAGCAACATGGTTAGCAACCACCAAAGATCAAAATACCGAGCAGCGTGAGCAGAGTACAATTTCCTAATCTGTACATCAGCTTGGAGACTTCTATTTTTCTGCATCTTCTAAGCTGACCAAACAGCAGAAGTTGAATCATGAAAACCTGTACGACAAGTTGAAGGCTGTAATCTCTGCATCCATCAGACAATGATGATTTATTTTTACTTTTGACATTGCATCTTCCTATCCTTTATTTTTTTTTTTTAATCTTTGTCTGCCTTATTGTTTCTCACATTACTTTGAGAGTAAGCCAGAAGGTGGTAAAAGCTTGTGTTTCTCCAGCTCACGGAAACAGCTGACATCCTGTCTCTATTAATGAGTAATAGACAGGTGGATACTTACGAGTGGCTCCAGCTGAATTATGACAAGACCCATCATGAGCCAGGCTGGGAGGCTTGTCTCCTGTGTGAGTAAGGATGGTTCCGCTGAGCAGCTCCTGGGTTTCGCAGCAAGTGAGGACAAGTCTGTACATTGCTGGCGCTCTCTAAATAGTGCTAACAGTTGTTTTTGTCAAGGCCCTCACATTTATTCTCTCTGCCGACGTTTGTTTTGCAGAAAATCTGCTGGGTCTTTTGTAGGTGAAGCTAAAGCATGCCTTTTCAAAAACTTGCTGCATTTTGATGAGGGCACCAGAATTCAGTGTTTCTGAGAACTGGACACATGACTGAGGGCTCTGGCAAGATATGGCCCTTGTCACTGGGAAGCTACGCTAATAATTTCAGGGCAAAAGAGTCTCCTCGGTTGCCCGTAGAAATTAATGCAGCTTGTTGGTGTTACCTCGGTGAAGTCTGGTAGGTTGTAACTTTCATTCAGGAAGCTTCCAGGTTTATAGGTGTTATTCACTCTTTCATCAGCCATTCATGCAGCAGGTGTGAAATACTTGCATCCTTCCATAAAGGCGGTGGAGACAAAGTCATCAGCTGAAGATGTTACTCATTTTTTAATTAATTAATTTATTTTTACTTTCCTGGAGCCATGTCTCTTCTACCCAGGTGAACCGTGTAAACTTAAGTCAGCCGTTACATTTGTAAGTGAGTCCCTTAGCCACTTCTAGTATAATCAAGTATGAAGTGAGTCTCATAAAAATTTGCCAATAAATGACTGAATATATGAAAGAGGTGAGTGAAATGACAGGGTAAATCTGAGATCATGCTCTCCTATTGTCTTATATATATATTGTCCATTTCTCTTAGCATTAAGAAAGCAAAGTGTGCAACTCCCACATAATTCTGATTGCGGCAATTTCTTGAGTAGGGTCAACCTTGCTTTCAAATGCAGATATCTTGGGGTGCCAGGGTAGTTCAGTTGGTTAAGCATCTGCCTTTGGCTCAGGTCATGATCCCCCGGGTCCTGGGATCGAGCCCCACATTGGGTTCCCTGCTCAGGGGGGAGTCTGTTTCTCCTTCTGTCCCTCCCCCGTATGCACACAGGCTCTCTCTGTCTCTCAAATATATAAAATCTTCTAAAAATGCAGATATTTTGTACAACCATCAATCTAGCATATCTGATAAATGATAGGAAAACTCCCTTGGGTTGTCAGGAGGAAACTCAAGTAAAGCCCCACAACTATGCCGGTGGCAACAAGTGAACACAGTTGTTGGGGGCTCAAGTAATACAGCAAGAAGAATGTAATACCTGAGACAAATACAAACACGTAAGAGTTGCACAGGGGACCTGAGGGACAAGAGCAAAACCCAGGCTATACCCGTGTCTTCTAACTTGGAGGCATAATTACCCGGACACCAGGGTTGGCCCACTGGGCTGCACGCTAGAGAAGACAGGGAGCAGACTATAATTAAATGGTGTGACTTAGATTTTTCCGTTTGAGTCCCATACAGAAGATTTCAGAAGAAAGGCATCTGATAGAATTGAAAACCATGGGCTTTAACTTCGTTCAGCCTTGTGTTGATGTGTCTGGTTTCGTCACTCGCCAGCTCTGTGAGTTCGGATTTGGATTTAACCTTTCGTTGCTGCAGTTTTCTTATTAGTGAAATGGATTACTTCTACCATTATCGTGAGGTGCTCTTATTATTATTTTATTGCATTTGATTAGGTAGTTTAACTCATTTTTTGAGAGTAAAATATCTTAGAGAATGAATGTGAGAATAGTTTTTGTTTGGGGATCCTTTCTAAAGAGATTGTAACCTATCAGGTACCATTATTTTGACATTGATTCACATTTAACAAAAAAAATTTCATATTATCCATTATGTAGTACAATATGTGAGCTATGAGCTGGTGCATATTGAATTATAGATACTCACCAGCTTATTAGCACAGACTTGATCCCAAGCCTAGTGAATGAAGTTAGCGAAGTTTTATGAAACTGTCATCTTAAAGATAGAGACTAAGTCTACTTAAGAATATTAGATAGTTGAATTAGCAACAGATGTCTCTCCTCTGTACACACACATATATATACAAACGTATTTCAGTAAAGAGCATAGCTGTCTGCTGTAGCTGTAAATATCACGAGAGGACCTTATTTAGTAAGTGATGTTTTGCATTGATTCGGTATATCAAACCAAACTTTAGAAATAAGTTTCTTAATAGTTGGTAATTTTACTGATGTTTAAATAGAATGGGGGGTGGAATATAGTCAAGGACAGTATTTTTTTAACCTTATTTTCTTACTGAAAGTTATTTCTTTAAAAAAAAAAAACTTTTCAATGGAAAATGTTAAGCCTATTGCGTAAATAGGACAGTGTAGTGAATCTCTCTACCTGTAGTCAAATGCAGTAATTACTCTGAACCAAATCTTGTTTCATCTCTTCCCTCACCAATTCCCCCTCCCTGTATTTTTAAAAATAGTTTTAGAACAGTGATACAACTGCCTGTGATGGGTGCTTGGACTTAATTGTTTTTGTTGGCCTTGACAGTTTTGAGTACTTAGAATATTCTGTAGAATGGCTCTTAATTGGAATTTATCTCCTGTTTTTCTCATGATAGACTTAGGGTATGGGTTACTAGGAGGAAGACCACAGAGGTCAAGTGCCATTTTCATCACACTATACCCAGGATACATACTATCAACATGATTTCTGATTGATGTTGGCCTTGATCACTTGGCAGAGCTAATGTTTTTCGGGTCTGTCCACTATAAAGTTACTTGACCCTTTGCCCCCACCTCCATACTGGGGATGACACTAGGCACAGCCCATGCCTAAGGAGAGGGGAATCACACTCCTCCTCCTTGAGGAAGTATTTACATAAATTATTTTGGATTTTTCTGCCTGGGACATGTCTCTTTCCTAATTAACAGTTGATGCAATTATTGCAATCATATTATTTTGAAGCAAATCCCAGACATTTTATCTCTTGTAAATATTTCAATATTTACAAAAACATTAAACCCCTTTATTTTGCTTTAAAAATATTTTGTCTATTCAACAGGTATCCAATATTTTTAATTTGGAACATGAATTTCCTAAAATTTATGTTCCAGAATTAAACATGTAGATATGTGTTAACTCGATAAATACTTATTGAGCATCTGGTATGTGCCAAGTATTCTGCCAAGTGCTGGTAATATAATGAAGAATAAAAATATAGAAGATGGATAGGAAGTCACATTTTTTTTGGTAAAGATTTTATTCATTTATTTGACAGAGAGAGAGAGAGAGAGAGAGAAAGACAGTGAGAGAAGGAACACAAACAAGGGGAGTGGGAGAGGGAGAAGCAAGCCTCCCGCTGAGCAGGGAGCCTGATGTGGGGCTCGATCTCAGGACTCTGGGATCATGACCTGAGCCAAAGCCAGACGCTTAACGACTGAGCCACTCAGGTGTCCCAAGAAAATCACATTTAAACCAATCTCAATTTTCTTGCTTTCTTTGCCTCAGCGTAAATAAAAAGAGTTTCATTGTGCTGGACACAAAAACTATGTTCTCATTTTAAAAATGATACTGAATTATAGCATAATTAAGTGACTTCCCCAAGGTCCTTGGACTACTAAGATGTTCTAATGTGACTTGATCTCGGGCACGGTGGCATCAAAGTCTGACCAGGGATCTTCAAACTGTTTCTGTAAGTGGGCAGATGTTTAATATGTTAGGCTTTATACCATTTATGATCAGTTGGTTCTTTTTTTAAAAGGTTGTAAAGAAGAAAATGTAAAATCTGTTCTTAGCTTGGGGGGCATAAAAATAGGCTACGAGCTGGATTTGGCCCACTGGTCCTATTTCTCCAGTCCCTGATGGCCACTGCACTCTACTGCCCCCTGTCATCATCATGGTCATGCTCGGAATGCCCTAAGAAACTGCCTTCCTGTAGAGCTTATTCTTCCTGTAACACACTGTGTCCATTTCCTCTTGTCTCCATCATCTGTAAAATTATGCTACACTAGGCTTGATTTCCCAGGTAATCTGTCCACCAGATATGTCCTCTTAGGGGTCGGGCAAAGGAATATAAAGAACTCAGACACCAAGTCTCAAGGAACTCTGAATTTGGGGGTAGTTGATTTGAATGATTTCCCAGAGTACCAAAGGGTAAGTGACTTACCTAAGCAATGGAAGTGGTATAAATAATCCTTCTTCACAAATGAAGAGGTCAACTTTGCCTTTTGTGATCATAACTCCACCTAGGGTCTTTCTCATTGCTTCTGTGAGAAACCCACTTCCCCATTAGGGGTGGATAACCATCTGGAGGAGATGCATTTTGACTGAGAAACACACCCACACAACTCGATCCCTTATTTAAAAGACATTCTCCCGTGAATTGTGAATGGGGTCTATACCCAATCAGGTGTCAGGTCATGGGCCTGGCTCTCTCGTTGAGAAGCACTCAGTTCCTTGTTCTTCATGGTCTATACCTCTGAAAAATCATAAGTTAGGCTGAGATGTCTTGGGTAAAAACGAAGACTGAATGTAAGCTTACTGGAATGTATTATCTCTGGCTACATTTATTGGACACTCAATGTAATTGGGCCTTGCTGAGCAATTGACCTAGATTATCTCACTTGATCTTCAAAAATTAATGAGGCTAGCATCATGTACCCATTTCACAGACTGAAGTATAGATGGGTTAAACAACTTAAAACCCTAGAACTGGTACTCAAAATCAGGTATGTCTGATCGTAAAGTTTCAATTGGTAATTGGGTACCTACTAGCTAAGCACCTACTGGAAGGAGTACCTACTATCTAATACTTCCTAAATACCAGGTGGTGTGCTGGGAGCTAAGGATATTATGAGCTGGGAAAAAAACAAAGTTCCAGCCCTTAGAATGCATGTGTCCTCTTCTTCCTTGCAGGGCAGTACCCCAACTTCATGTGTCTTTCCACCTACAGCTTTACCCGTATGATGACATTCATTATCTATGTGTTTCACATTCATGTAAGAGTTGCTATAGTTCTCCTTTACATTTTCCACCAATAGGAGAGAGAATGTAGTGGGTCATGACAAACATGGCTATCTTGATGAGTCCACCTGTCACCTGGAGAAGCCCTTGGTTCACTTCAACCTATTGGATCCTGAGTTTCTCTAGCTATAGAGCGGATAAATTATATTTGACAACTATTGTCTGGGGAGATATAGGTGCTCTCTACTTAAAAACATCCCCCGGGATGAATATTCATGAAATATTCATGTGGCCTGGATATTGTAAGCTTTCTTACCTTCTTTAATGAACCAATTCATTTCCCTACTTCACAACTCCATTGATCCTGGAACATACTTTTCCAGTTTGAAGAAACAGACCCATAATTTTTTAGAATCACAAAAATATAAGCATGCCACAATTGTTTAACGATGTGAGCTACTCATCTACCAACTTTGAACAGATCCAACCATGTGATTAATGGTGAATTTCCCTAGCTCCAGATCTCAGTATTTGGTCCTGGAGCTTTATATCCCTCAGGAATCTGGAGATCAGAAGCTCTCATTAGACAGTTATGGATAAGAATATGGTTTTTCACAATCAGTTTATATTTCTAGTTTTGAGACTTTCAAGCAGTGGGACAATTTGTTTAATCTCTAATCTGTTTCTCCATTTATAAAATGGGGTGACTACCTCATAGACCTGTGACAAAGAAAAGGTGCTCCAGACTTGCCATAACTCATAAATATTGATCATTATTTCAAATAGTATCAGGTTAAAATATATAATCTGCACTGTGATGTTGGTATTGTATAAATTTGATCTTCTTTGTCTAATTTTTTTCCTTTTATAATCACTCTTTTTAAACTTATTCACACTTTTCTTCACCTCTTAAAATGTTCTTAGCATGCTTAGCATCCTGGGGAAAGAAGGAATAAGCTAGTTTCTGCCCTGAAGAATTGTTAATTTGCTAGAAGATTGGGTATATACATACCACACACTTAAGCAAAAACAAAACGACATGTGATCATTAATGTCACAGATCTGTGCTCCTCAAGCCATACATGTGGATCTCTTGGGGATCGTATTAAAATGCAGCTCCTGGGCGCCTGTGTGGCTCATTGGGTTAATTAAGCCTCTGCCTTCGGCTCAGGTCATGATCTCAGGGTCCTGGGATCAAGTCCCCCATCAGGCTCTCTGCTTAGCGGGGAGACTGCTTCCTCCTCTCTCTCTCTCTCTCTCTGCCTGCCTCTCTGCCTACTTGTGATCTCTCTCTGTCAAATAAATGGATAAAATCTTAAAAAAAAAAAATGCAGCTCCTGATTCAAGTCTTGAGTGGGGCCTGGGGGAGATGATGTCCATGCCTCTGGTCCTGGGAACATACTTTCAGTAGTACGATCAGTGCTATAGGGTTTCGAAGAGCGCAGAGACCAATGTTGACCCTGCCTTGTCGATAATATTAACAAAAGCAAGAAAGCAAACACACTACATCATTTTGTAGGTAGAAGTTTAATATTTTTTTCATTGTCAGGAGAACATTTATTCTCTATCAGGAAGACTGGGGCAGGGCTTGCAACTCTGTTCATGGAAATCTTGCAAACCCTAAAGCACAGAGTGGTTATATTTTCTGTTTTCTTCTTCCTGTATTCTAATTTTTCTTTATATTTCTGTTAATTTTAGTTATGCTTTTGGCTTATGAAGTCACCTCAAATCTTTAAGAGAGGTGAACTAGAAGCCAATGCATTTCATTCCATTGTTTTAGATATCACTGGTTGAAACAAATTCAAAAGTTTTTAAGTTGAAAGTTAAATCCAAGTGAAATAGACCATATATTAAATAATTCTAATGATGCAGCATCTTTAGTCAGTTTAATCAGAAGCTGGTTTTTTTGTCTGTTTTTTGTTTTTGTTTTTGTGGGTTTTTTGTTTTTGGTCCGTGGAAAAGAGCTATGTGTTAGAACCATATTAAACACGATCTTCATATATTTTCATTCAGGTCTTATGAGGATCTGCTAAGCTATGGTAATACTCTTTAAAATGACAAGTGGTAAGGACTAGAATCCTGGGTGGAAGATTCTGCTAAGCTATTTCTTCAGCCGCAGTGTTGGAATGTCAGTGAGTGTTGTCAGGACATTGCTGGGGGTTCAAAGGAGAGTGGCTTTGGTGGATCTCTCTTATTTATTTCACAAATATCGCTGTCCTATTCACTTTTATCTAAAGAGTTGCTATTATTTCTGCTTTTGTCCTGCTTCACTTTCATCTCATGTATCGGGGATTGAAACCCTGGTTCCTCTAATTGTGTCTGACATGAAGCTGTCAATCTTATCTCTGAGGCCTTTATTGAAATGTTCCAGATGTGTGGCAGGCTCTAGGATTGTAGGCACGACTGGCCTCTGATTCTTAAATGGTCGGTGCATCCTCTCTCTCCCCAGTCTCTAGGCCTGTCCACCAAAGTCATGCATGTAATGTTACTTCAAAGCACCTTTCTTATCCAGCCTTTTATTTTCCTCCATCAGAAAAGGAGTAGAATAGTGTGTCATTTTCTCTTATTGGCAGTGTGCAACTAACTCTTCAGTTCCCAAGGGAGCACACAGATAACTCTCTCTCAAGAGTTTTACATCAACTTGTCCATGCTCCTATGAATTGGATTTATGAATAAAATTGCAAGTATCATTTCCACATTCACATAGGCCCCAGACCAACTGTGCAAGTATATTGGAGGGAAGTGTTCTAAAGCCTTGATCATGTGCCCATCCATCGATTGTTTGTAAATGACCTTTTAAAACTGCAAATCACCAGAAAGCTCATGTTGGAGTTATTCACATTTCTTTACAAATGTTTCCCCAATCTGGACTACAGGCTGATGCATAGACAAAATGACTTGCCTTCGGGACATTACACTTAGCTGAGCTGTATTCATTTTAGACTCAGGTCAATTTGACTTATCTAAAGTCTATTTGTACCCATTGTTCTTCTGTTGTTAATATCTTAGGGCTCAGTAAGAAAGTGCTACTTTCCTACCTCTAATTCCTTTCTATCTTTCCATCATCAGCTCATTCTTCCTTGATGGTCACAATTAAGGGCACGATTTGTTGTTCCAGTATCGTTCCTCTACTTCTGAGTGGTTAAAACGTCAGCAGGGTATGCAAGGATGTTATCAGATACTTTTCTTAAAACTGCATTTCTTTTTGTTTCAAATTTTATTGAAATTCTAGTTAATATATAATGTAATTTGGGTTTCAGGAGTAGAATTTCGAGATTCATCACTTACATATAACACCATGCTCAACAGAAGTGCCCTCCTTAATACCCATTATCCGTTTAGCCCATCCCTTGGCCACCTTCCCTCCAGCAACCTTCAGTTTTTTCTCCATGAGTAAGAGTTTCTTATGGCTTGCTTCCCTCTCCCCTACCTTGTCTCATGTTCATCTGTTTTCTTAAATTCCACATATGAGTGAAATCATATGGCCTTCTTCTCTTTCTGACTGACTTTTTTTGCTTACTATAATACACTGTAGCTCCATCCATGTCATTGAAATGGGAAAATTTTCATTTTGCTTGATGGCTGAGTAATAGTCCATTGTTATACACACCACTTCTTTATTCATTCATCAACTGATGGACATTCGGGCTCTTTCCACATTTTGACTACTGTTGATAGCGCTGCTGTAAACATTGGGGTGCATGTGCCCCTTTGGATCAGTATTTTGAATATATATATATTTTTTTTAGTATTTTGAATATTCTTTAGCCAGATAACTTTTGACCTTGTGTTCCTAGCAATTTTACATACTGCTTCATCTGATTGCTTGTCTTCGATTTGATTATGTCTTCTGACAAGTTTTGACTCCCCATCTCCATTAACAGAGCAGCCCTTCTTTCCTGGGAGGGAGTGGGAACCC
The DNA here is from genome assembly GCF_010015895.1 of Lontra canadensis. NCBI lineage: Eukaryota > Metazoa > Chordata > Mammalia > Carnivora > Mustelidae > Lontra > Lontra canadensis. Next base: position 16,706,622 of record NW_022631020.1, on the reverse strand, counting down.
AGTTCACTGCCCTTGAATGGCTAAAAATCTGTTTTTACAAAAACCTGTTCATCTTTTAGTTCAAGCTCTAAAATAAAGCAGCTGTCGATATTTTTCTAAGTTTACTTCTGTATTATTTTTCTTTTTTATTATTTATTTACTTAATATATATTTTTTAAAGATTTTATTTATTTATTTGACAGACATCACAAGTAGGCAGAGAGGCAGACAGAGAGAGAGAGGAGGAAGCAGGCTCCCTGCTGAGCAGAGAGCCCAATGTGGGCCTCGATCCCAGGACCCTGGGATCATGACCTGAGCTGACGGCAGAGGCTTTCACCTGCTGAGCCACCCAGGCTCCCCTAAAACTTCTTTTTTAAGAAAGGAATTAAATGCACCAGATGAAAGAAGTAATAGTTATTAGGGGTGGCTGGAGCTCCTTCCACTTGATTGTGAATACGAATATGGAAATAGAATGGGGCCCAAGATCCTAGATTTCCAAGAAACACCAAGGTGAGGCTGCTGCTGGTATTCTGGGGGCCATATCTGGAGTGTGAGGCCCTCGGGGCTTAGACTTTTGTGTTTTCAAATCACAGCTAATGATTAGCTTTGCCTAGTAATTGTATCTTTCTTTTTTCCCCAGCTATCAAGATCTGTCATAAAAAATTTTAGACAATACAGAAATAAAAATATGTAGGAAGCAAAAAGTTCTCAATCTTTCCTCCTAGAGACAGCTGCTTTCAACAATCTACTGCATATTCTTCCAAATTATTTTTTCTATGTATGACTGTCTTTCAGGAAATGAACTCATTGAAAACCTTCTGTTCTTGCTTTTTTCACTTTCCAATATGTTTTGAGCTTTCTTCCCCCATGTAAGAACCTGTAGTCTTTGATTCTAATTTAAGGAGGGTTCATCTGTGCATTAGGTTTTTATGTTAAGTTTTTACATTAGGAAATTTTCATAAACAAATTTTTAAAAATAAAAATAGCAGCATTTTGGGCAGGATTCAATGTTATATAAATGAATAGTTTAAAATAGAAGTTAACTTGCCTCTAGATCAGGCAGTGATGGCACTTGTAAAGGAATGAGAAAGCAGAGTCAAACGAGATACTCTGGTAGGGTTAGAAGGGAGACCTTTCCTTCTGGAGAAATGACAGTCTCCTGGGGCAGACAGGAAGGCCTGGGTCTGGGGTACGTAAGGATGATGTAGTTAGAAGGATACCCCGGGGTTTGCCCAAGATCCACCATTCAGGGTCCTGAGATCAGTGAAAACACTTGGTGATGCCCACTGCCCCTCACCCCCATGCCAGGGCTGGAGTCCCCAATGCCTCAGGCATCCAGGTGAGTTGCCCCCCACCCCCACAGCTGGAGGGCAGTTGTTGGTTCTGCAGCACTTGGCCCAAGTCATTCCCCAAGCCCGAGGCAGTAGCTGTTCTAGGAGGCTGAGAGTAGCACCATAGGCACAGCTTAGAGGCCCAGTCTTCCCTGAGGGTGAGGGTCATGGCCTGGGTGTGGAACTTACTTAAAAAAACAGCCCCCCCCCAAAAAAAAACCCAAACCAAAACAAACCCCAAACCTAAACACACAGAATATAGTATATAATACAAATAACATACAAAAAAAAAAATCGCTCTCCAAATGGCTGCTTAGGCCCTAGGGACACCTGTATTGGCTTGAGCCCTATACCTTTGATTCCATACCAGGAACTCATTAAGGCAAATATCTCTGTCCTTTCTCTCTGTCTCTCTCTTAATAAGAATTTCTGGCCAGAAATAATTCTTCTTGAAATTCCAGTCAGAATAGGAATGACTGGCCCGAGCTCTTTGCAATTAATTTGACTGAGAATCTTTCCACGATAAAAAGACACTCTTCACCTCCCACCCCCCGCCCCCAAATAAGGCTAGAAATATGATAGATTCAGTTAATCTTCAACAGGCAATTTCAAACGTTTGAGATCCACTTCTACTGTGTGATTAATTGCCTCAGTGTTTGGCAAGTATTAAACCGGAGAGTTGTGGGGCGGAAGTCGAGAGCAGGCTGCAGCTGGCCCGCTGTTTGTTACTGCTCAGGCCCAGCCTCTGCTCTCCCTCAACAAAGCACAGCTGCTTCGTGTCTGTCACAATCAATGGGATGACATTTCCCAACTGGTAATTACCAAAAGGATTCCTGTCGATGCCTTTTGGAACTGCCAATCTTGAAGGTAGCTCTTGGCTCCTGCTGAGTACAGTACGTCTGCAGTTGGGCTTTTTATCTCCGTTTTCATACTGGAACTGAAAGAAAGGTTTGTGTGGAGACTTGCAGCTTACTCCCTAAGCACACCTCTTCCTTCCCCTCACCTGTCTACACGTTAAGAATATCACAGAAGACCCGCAAAGCCTCCGCATACACAGGCTAAGACTGGTCTGGGAGTAAACCAGGAAAAAGTTGCCTAAGAAACATTGACAAAAACACTAAGTGTGAGTTTTACATTAAAGTGTTCACCTCTTCCCCACCCCCCCAAAACAGAAAAATATAAAGTCAGTTATTTTCTGGGTAGTTACATGATTACAAGACAGCCTTCCTCATGGTTTGGTTCACCAAAAAGAAGAATTTAGAATTCACCGGATGCAGGAATGTAGGGGAAACACGCCCAGGTTGACCTCTTTTCATATTACACGTACAGTCTTTCAGGCACCAGGATGCTGTTTATTAGGCAATTTTTAAAGAAAAATAAGGAAGGCTGTGGCCAGGTGGCTCTGTGGGAAGGATCGGTCTGTAACCACGTATCCTAGAGGAATACATTTGCTTCGTCTGTCCCTCGATGATTCACGGCCTGGGTACTATTTGCCAGGCATTGTTCTAGGTGCTGAGAGCTGGAGCAGTCCCAGACAGAGGCCGGGATGGCAAAGATGCTATTCGGAGAGCACACGGAATTGAAGTTGAGAGACCCTCTTCTACCTGTACTCTCCCTACCAATCCTGGGCTCTTAAAGCGCAAGCTCCTCAAGCCTATGCTAGTTTCCTCACTTACCATATTTTGGTGAGATGGTTGTGGCCTCTGAGCCTTGGAGTTAAAAGAATGAGAGCACACTGAATGTGGGTGGGTTAGAGAACTCGGGCACAGAAGTGGGGCTCATATGCATAGGCAAGGAGACATTCAGAGCAAAGTAGACATTTAAAGTGGCTAAGAGCAATAAATGAAAAGAAGGAAGAAAAGCAAACTTATTTAGTACAGATTTGTGGTTCAAAGACTGAGATGGTTTGACAAGAGTGCAAAGACCAAAAACAGATTCGGGGCTGCCAGGGGCTGGTGGTGGGGAGAGGGGGTGCCACTGTTAATGGGTTAGGGGGTCTTTTTGAGCTGATAAAAATGTTCTAAGATTAGATAGTGATGACTGCACAGCTCTGAATATACTAAAATCCACCGAATTGTATACTTGAAAGGGGTGAAGTTTATAGTCTATGAATTATATCTCAAAGCTGTTATTAAAAAAAAGCACTGATTCAAGCTTGACTAAGGTCAAGTGCCATCATTCTGTGTAAAGTAGGAACTTAAATGACTGTTCCTGCAACAGACAATATTCTGAACTCTGATAAACTTAGTTTCTCTATAGGAGAAACTTACCCAAGTTAGTTTCACCCAAGTGTATATTTTAAGGGGTATATTTTTGTAGCTTAGGCAATGGAGAGGGAGTGAATATCAATTATGAGAACTGTTAATAGAGTAGAATTGACATTTATAAAATATATATATATCTAAAATGAATAAGAGAAACAAGTTCTAAACTAATAATATGTGAGAAAGCTGTTTAACTTTGCTGTTCAAGATGGGAGCCTCTAGTAATACAGGACTATTTAACTTTGAATTAGTAATGATCTAATAAACTTAAGTTCAGTTTTTCAGCCATATGGCCACATTTCAAGTGCTCCATAGACTCATGTAATTAGTGGCTACTGTACTGGATGGGGAAGAAATAGAATGTTCCGCTGGAGAGTTCTGTTCTAGGTGTTAGGTGGTGTGGTGCTGTCCCTCAAAACACCCCACAGTTTGCCTTCAGAGAAGAACCTAGAACAAAGTCTCTTTTTTAAGAATCTGCACTGAGAGTCCAGTGAAACCCAGGACTGTCCCAGTGAAAATGTGAGCCCTTGTTGCATCACTCAAGGCTTCCATCAGTAATAAGCAGAGAATTCCTCAGACTCATTAGGTTAGCACTCATGAAGCTAAGGTTTTGTTTTGAAATCTGCATTAAGTCTCTTTGTAGTGTTTCAGATATCTATTTCACTTTTTCTGGCTCTACTTTTTAGGTACATAGTTTAAAAATCTGATTACTATTTGACAAACACTCATGGTTTCCTCCCAAATATTTACCCCTCTGGACCTTATTTACTATTGGGTAAATAATGTCTTTGTTTTCTTTGTCCCAGTTTCCTGACCTATCAAGTGGAATTTGTACTTTCCTCCCTCATGGCATTATAAAATTAAGATTTGGGGATTATCTTTATAAGGTGCCACAAAGAAGAGAACTGTATAAGGTAAATAACTATTATAAGATTTCTTTTAAAAATAACGTCTAATACCCATTATCTTTCTCAACAGTAATGTCAGGTAATACCCAAAAAAATACATAAAGAAGAAATCAAAAAGCCACCTGCAAGACTCCTCTCAGAGGTAAATGGTATAAACATTTGGTGGTAGTTTTTTGTCTTTGCTTCATACTATATATACAGTTTCACAGAACTGGAAGTATATTGCCTGTACTCTTTAACTTCTAGCTCTAAGCTTAACCAACTTGACTGTGTTGCATCATGGTTAACAATGTTGACTCCGGTGCCCTCACCGCCTGTCTATATGGCCAGCTCTGCAACTTACTAGCTACGTACACTTGGTCAAGCCTGGATTTCTATGATGGGAATAATAGTGACTGGCTCTCCAGGTAGTTGTGGGATTCACATGAGTTAATAGGAGTAAAGGACATGTTATGTGCCTGGTAGACAGTATTCGCTGTTGTTATTACAAATGTGACCTGTGACCTGTTTCAGCCATTGCTTGTCCTTTGCAGAACTGAAGTCCCTTCTGAAAATTCCCCTGGGTTCAAGTGTTCCTAAAGTTTCCCAGTGGGAACCATCTAGTCTGTTGAGTAGAATCTACCATGGTCTTGCTCTCTCACTCTGCCTGCCTCCAGTTGATGTCCTCTGCTCTTAAAATGGTTCTAGGTACCTTATGACAAGACGCTGTCATAAGAATCCCAGTGGCCATGCGAAATATGCTGTTTTCCAGTTCTTCAAAGCCAGAGCTCCTAGAGGGTACCAGCCTGTTGCAGTTTTCATGTACAAATAGAAAGGCCCCTTCTGATTCTGTGTTGAAGAACCCAACTGTACTCTCAAGGGGCTGACTTTTGTCTTGTTTCTGATTCTGCAGTGTAGATGATTATAAATCCAAAATTTCACTCTTGGGAATACTGACATTCGTTCAAGATTCATAATAATAATTTGTAGAAGTTGTAAGTCCCCCTCCTATGAAAGGCTGTGGAGGGGGTGGGAAAAAATGGGAGGAGGAGGGAGAAAGTAAAACCTTTCCTTATCTGCCAAACTCCTTACCTACATAGAAGATTAAGCTCCTTTGTCCACTGTCTCCTATAATACCAGTAAAATCTTGTGCCCATAAAAACCCATTAGAGATAATAAAAAGTCTTATTTCTAATGTTACAAGAAGAAGGAAGGAAAGTGATACTTACTGTGTATCTATGAGCCAGACATTCTAAATATGTTATCTCTTATAATCTTTGTAGTGACCCCTCAGGGGGCACTTACTATTCTCTTCTTACAGATGAGGTAACTAGTCTAAGAAAAGTTAAGCAGTTACCCCAGGTTCCACCATGAGCAGGTAACAAAAATCTGGGTTCTTCTTCAGATCTGTGTGTTAGACCCCAAATTATTCTCAAGGGGTGGGGAAATAATTTGACCATGGGAAGAATTCAGTTTTATTTCAGTGGATGTATTTTGAGTTTAGAATAAATTAGGTTCATCTTTGAGTCAAAACCTCTATTACTCAGTAAAAAGTTTGGTAAAAACAATTTTTTCCTATCCCCTTGATAGCAAATAGTTCTTAAATTGCATTTAGGAAAAAAATATATATATGCCTTGAAATATGGGTTTAAAAATTTAAGTAAACAATACAGGTTATAGTCAACCTATGGTTACATTTTATTTTAGAAGTTTTAAAGGGAATCCCAAATGTGTATTTCTGTACTTTTTGCTTCTCTAACAGTGGAGTAGAGTTGGTTGAATTTCTCAAAGATTATTTTTCAAGCATTCTTTTGGATTTTGCTCTCGTAGGCTCTTTATTAAAGCTAGTTTAACTTTAGCCAAGTCCTTATTTTCTAAAGGGCACCATTTTCTCTCCCACTGCCACTGTGGATTACTTAGGAAAAATGTGTTTGAACAAGGAGCCATGCTATCTTTCTACTTGAACATTTGAGCCCCCCCCCCCCCATTGCTTAGGACCATTCACATCTTTCCAGGCTTCAGACTCATTGGAATCTTCATGAAAAACTGAAACGCAATGAAATAAATCATAAGAAGGTCTGTTTACTTTAGGTCAGATATTGAACTTCTGATATGTGGTCATTAAGGTGAGTGGAAGTAAACATCCTCTTTAACTATCCAGGATAAAGAAAGTCCACAATAATTTCTTTTGTTCCTTATCTCTGTTTTCAGTGAAGTGTCACCAAATGGCAGTCATTTGGAATGCTGCCATTTCCTCTGCTAGGTATTCTGGGCAGATCTATGTCAGTTGATTTTAGGTCTGGCTTTCCTATTGTCTCACAGTGATGAAATAGCAAGTGGTAACTTATTTAATCAATAGATTCGGCTTTAATATACATTAGGTGTGATAGAAACTAGCCTCATAGATGCATTTGAAGAGAAGAGAGAAACTTCCATTTCTTCTCTTACGGGTGATCCGTTAGTCATCAGAGTTCCACTTTCCTATGAACATCACGGTCCTGAGTTAAGAGGTGGTCTCATCGAGTTGGTTTTTATTTTTATTATTATTTTTTTTTATTTGACAGACAGATCACAAGTAGGCAGAGAGGCAGGAAGAGAGAGGAGGAGGAGGCAGGCTCCCTGCTGAGCAGGGAGCCCCATGCGGGACTCGATCCCAGGACCCTAAGATCACGACCCGAGCCGAAGGCAGAGGCTTCAACCACTGAGCCTCCCCGCCCCTCATCAAGTTGGTTTATCACAAAATTTATTTATTACACTTTACTAGACTTTTTCCAAAGCACGTGGCTTCTGTCAGCTCTAAGTATCTTACAATATTGGTAAGGTACCTCTAATACTTAAAGAGAAACTGTTGAACAGTTTGGACAAATACTGACCTCACCATAACAGGTTGACTGGCTTGCAAAACCAGTGGTAACTGCTACAGATAAAAGCAACAGTACAAAGAATTAGAAGCATGACATACGGCAAGTCTTGTATCTAGACTTGACCTAATATAATGACCAGGGAGAAATTTTATGTAAACACTACTGAGGCATGTTGGGAAGTTTTCTTGACATGGCATTACTTAGACAAACTTCTAGTGACAACGTGACTTTTTTGCTGCTGAAGGCACACAGTATGCTGCTCGTGGACATAAACAACTGGCTTACATAAATAAGTATGTGGCTCTTGAGTATGCAACCTTATAAACTCTTCGAACGAGAAAAATGAGAACATGCTCTCTCTAGGTAAAATGTGTTGTTAATCAATGTAATTGTTCTAATAAATTAATTTTACTCCATAATTAATTTTATAATACTTCCATAGTAGCTTTTTACAGTTTTATTAGATACATTAGTTCTCTAGATCTCCACCGAACTCTTACCATGTGAAAGGCAATATGCCAGGAATGCCAGTTGTGTCTTAGAGGCCTTCCATCTAGTTTGGGAGCTAGACAACAATACATTATGGTAAACACCAAAACAGTTCTATTCAAAGTGATATGATAATATTAAAGAGGGAACCTCTAACTCCTGTGCGTGAACTAATCTGGGTTGATTTTTCAAAGGACACTTGCTACCCTTCCCCCTCCCACCTGTAATCCCTAAATCTACCCTCTCCCACATGAGGCTTAAGTAAAAAATCTTCCAAAGACAATCTTCCCCACCGCCAGTATACCCAACCATCTTTCCCCACTGCACTCCTCAGAGTCTTGAAGGTAGTGGTAAAGTAGATTTCCGGTATACTTAAAATTTAAAAAGAAGCCCTTTCTTCTTTCTTTATAGATAGAACTTTTTTTGTTTTTTAAATAGTACAGTTTTGATATCTTGCCATGTGCATCCAGTGGGGTGTCCTGTCATGGAGCAGGGAGGGGAGAAAAGGAGGAGAGTTCCAAGGATTCCTGCGGAAATATTTCCAGACACTTTTCCTTTTTAATGATTTTTAAAAATAGATAGGTTTGTCATTGTATTAGAGAAATTCAGGGCAAAAGTCTGGGGAAACACTGGTAAGAATCTCCTCAACTGTTTTTGCTAAGACTCTCTGTTTGGCTCTCCAGGCCTCGGTATTGTTTTTGGTAATGGTCTGTGGTTAATTCCCAAGAAAGCCAAATATAAATGTACTAAAAACCAGCAAAACAAGCCTAAGTCTTAAAATTCAACCTAATGGCATAATGATGATGGTTTTACTTAATCTAATACTTACTAAGGACAAAAAGAAATTATTTATGGTAAGCCAAACCACTCCAATTATCTAAGGGATAGTAGCACAATGGAACCATCCTCATGGAATACCTTGTCCAGGGTATCAACCCCACATAGTCCTACATTCCCTCCTGACCACTGGAAGTTATAATGATTTCTAGAGTAGTTAATGGAAGATAGTTATTTGACTAATCTTTATAAAGGCAATTCAGTGGGTTAATGTAATAGCACTCCTTGAAAAGAACCAATCTGATTGTCCATAATTTGATACAGAAAAATTTTATAATGTAAGTTTCAAATATGCTGAAACAATGCCTATGAAATATCTGTGTCACATTTTATAATCCTGAGGTGTTCCTCTGCTTCCAGAGACATACTTTTTTTTATAAATAGTTTTATTGAGGTATATTTTACAAATAATATTTTTACTCATTGTGAGTATACAATTGAAAAACTTTTAGTAAATTTGTAGGATTGTGCAACCATCACCACAATCCAGTTTTAGAACACTTCTATCACGTCCAAAAGTTCTCTTGTGTCTGTCTGTAGGAAGAACCCACTCCTACTCCCAATTCTAGGCAACTACTAATCTGCTCTTTGTCTCAATAAATTTGCTTTTTCTGGACCTGTCCTATAAATGGAATCATAAAATGTGTAGTGTTCTGTGCCTACCTTCTTTAACATAGTAGAATGCTTTGTGGAGCCATTCATGTTATAGATCACATGTATTGGTAGTTCATTTTTGCTTTGCAGTATTTCATTTACTGGGATTGTATATGTGTGGAATCTCATGTAAGGGTTATATATATATATACTTTTTAATTGAAGTATAATAGACACATAACATTTTGTTCTTTTTTCCAATTCTCAGTGTCTTTCGATTCATAGAAACACTACAGTGGCTTCTTAATGGCAGGAAAACAAAACAAACAAACAAAAACCATGAGGGTCTCATTTACTGACTGTATTCTTGGAAAGATTGTGATTTATAATAGCAAAATGGAAATTGGTTATTTCTGTCCTTTTCTCTCCCTCTCCTTGACTTCAAATCCTGGAATCATGGAGACAGTGAATCTCTTTAAGTTCCATGCTTAAAATTTGTGTGACTATTTTTTTCTGGAGGGAGTCTATAGCTATAATCAGTTTATCAAATAGCCTATTACCTAAAACCGTTTACAAGTCAATCTTAGTATTTTGGTTCCATCCTTGACCCATTTTCCTTCTTACTCTATATAAATATTCTTTGGAAAACACTTGCCTTCATGTCTTCAACTTCAACTATCAGCAGATAGAGTCTCAGAAATGTATTTTTCTCTGGGCACCTGGGTGGCTCAGTTGGTTAAACGTCTGCCTTTGGGTCAGGTCATGATCCCAGTGTCCTGGGATAGAGCCCTGCACCAGGCTCTCTGCTTAGCAGGGAGCCTGCTTCTCCCTCCCCACTGTCCCCCTGCCCCGGCTCCCCCACTCCCGCTTGTGCTCTCTTGCTCTGTCACATAAATGAAATCTTTCAAAAAATGTATTTTTCTCATCTAAATTATGGCAGTTTTAAGTGTATTTTGAATTACAAGGTGACATCGTTTTCTAAGCATAAACTGGGGGATTTGGAGTTTTCTGTTACTTGTGTTCCTTATCACCCTTATCTTCAACCTTAAATTTTCCCATCTCAAAGGGACAGGGAAGCTAGAAATTTGTCTTGCCATTTTCTTTCTGGGATTCTATCACCTGTCATCATTTACATCTCTCCCACTGAGGCTGAAAACCACAGCTTCTTCCCCAACACTTGCCCCCATGCATTTACAGTAAATGATACCTTTTTATAAGTTTATCTTTTAAAAATTTTTTTTAATTCCAGTATAGTTAGCAGAATGTTATATTAGTTTCAGGTATACAATATAGTGATGCAACAATTCTATGTATTACTCAGTACTCACCATAAGTATACTCTTAATCCCCTTCACCTGTTTCACCACCTCCTCCCAACCCATCCTGCCCCATCATCCACCTCCCCTCTAGTAACCACCAGTTTTTTCTTTAGAACTGAGTCTGGTTTTTGGGTTGTCTTTTTTTTTTTCCTTTGTTTCTTAAATTCCACAGATGAGTAAATCACACAGTTTTTCTCTTTTCATGACTTATTTCACTTAGCATTATACTCTTAGTTCCATCAATGTTGTTGCAAGTGGCAAGATTTCATTCTTTTTCATGGCCGAATAATATTCAGTCTCTGTTGGCCATTTGTATATCTTTTTTTGGACAAACATCTGTTTGTCTTTTGCCCATTTTTAATTGGATTGTTTTGTGATGTCTTGTATAAGTTCTTTATATAGTTTGGATACTAACCCTTTATTCAATAGGTCATTTGCAAATTATCTTCTCCTGTTTCACAGGTTGTCTTTTAGTTTTGTGGACTATTTCCTTTGTGCAGCAACTTTTTATTTTTGCTTTTGTTTCCTTACCTCAAGAGACCTAGAAAAATGTTGCTATGGCTGATGTCAAGAAGATGCCTCTGTTCTCTTCTAGCCTCACATTTAGGTCTGTAATCCATTTTGAATTTATTTTTGTATACTACATGAGAAAGTGGTCCAGTTTTATTCTTTTGTATTTAGCTGTCCTGTTTTCCCAACAGCAGTTCTTGAAAAGACTTTTCCCATTGCATATTCTTGCCACCTTTGTCAAAGATTAATTGACCATATAATTGTGGATTTATTTCTGGGCTCTCTCTTCTGTTCTCTTGATCTATGCGTCTGTTTTTGTGTCAGTACCATACTATTCGGATTACCTCAGCTTTGTAGTATATCTTGAAATCTGGGCTTATATTTCCTGTTCTTTTTTTTCAAGATTGCTTTGTTGTCTGGGGTCTCCTGTAGTTCTATACAAATTTTAGGATGATTTGTTCTATGGAAAAACGCTGTTGATATTTTGATAGGGATTACATTAAATCTGTAAATTGCTTTGGGTAGTATGGACACTTTAACAATATTTATTCTAATCCATGAGCATGCTGTATCTTTCCATTTGTGTTGTTGTCAATTTCTTTCATCAGTGTTTTATAAGTTTCAGAGTACAGAGCTCTCACCTCCTTGGTTAAGTTTATTCCTATGTATTTTATAATTTTAGGGGGGTATAATTATAAATGGGATTGTTTTCTTAATTTCTCTTCTTTATTATTAGTGTATAGTAATGCAACAGATTCCTGTATATTGATTTTTGTATCCTGTGACTTTATTGGATTCCTTTATCAGTTCTAGTAGTTTTTTTGGTGGGGTCTTTAGGGTTCCTTTATATATAGTACCATGTCATCTGCAAACAGTGAAAGTTTTATTCTTAGGAATTTGGAGGCCTTTTTTCTCTTTTTTTGGTCTGATTGCTCTGGCTAAGACATCCAGTACTATGTTGAATAAAAGTGAAGAGCGTAATCTTGTCTTACTCCTGACCATAGTGGGGGAAAACTCTCAGTGTTTCCCCATTGAGTTTGATGTTCTCTATGGGTTTTTCTCTCTATGGTTATTATTATGTTGAGGGATGCTTCCTCTAAGCCTACTTTGCTGAGGGTTTTTATCATGAATGGATGTTGTACTTTGTCACATGCCTTTTTTTTTTAATTTATTGAAATGATCATATGGTTTTTTCCTTTCTCTTGTTAATGTGATGTATCATGCTAATTTGCAAATATTGAAACATTCTTGCATTTTGTGAATAAATCCCAGTTGATTGTGGTGAATGACTTTTTTTTTTTTTTAATGTATTGTTGGATTCTATGTGCTAATACCACGTTGAGGATTTTTGTTGCTGTTGTTGAGGATTTTGCATCTATGGTCCTTGGAGATATTGGTCTGTAGATCTTTTTTAGGAGTGTCTATATCTGGTTTTGACATCAAGGTCATGCTGACCCTGTAGAATGAATTTAGAAGCTTTCCTTCCTCTTTTTTTTTTTTTTTTTTGTTTTGTTTTGTTTATTTTGGCATAGTTGAAAATATGTGTTAACTCTTCTTTAAATATTTAGTAGAATTCACCTGTGAAGCCATCTGGTCCTGTTTTGCTTACTGACTCAATTGTATTTCTGGTAATTGATCTGTTCCAATATTCTATTTCTTTCTGATTAAGTTTTGGGAGGTTATGGGTTTTGTTTGAATTCATACTTTTTTTTTTTCTATGTTACCCAATTTAAATGACAACAATCTTAATGCATATTTGGGTATTTGAGTGGAAGGATGAATCCCCACTTTCAGGTAACACATTGGTATTTTTCTTGAATCTACCTACAGCTCTATAATTTTTCTCAATCCACTAAACTTATCTATGGATATTTTTCTTTAAGGATTCTAGGAAAATTATCTTGTGGGTGTGGCTTTAGACAAAGATGCTTTGCTTAGGGATTTTTAATGGGGGTGAACTTGGAAAATAATTACTTCCCATTTGTAAGATCTAGTATCTTCCTCAGAAGGTACCAGATTGTAAGAGAAAGCAGCCTTCCATCCTCTGAGTTTTCTGAGAAGTAGGAACATAATGACTACCTATTCAGTCAAACCAAAAGCCTTTCTGGAGCCCCTGATTTTAACAGTTCTCTTCAGGGAAAGTAAGAAAAACATTAAGGGGAGAAGAAACGAAGTCAACACACTTCTACCTTCTGTATGCTATTACCAATGTCCATATCAATCCTCAAGTGTTGACCTGTTTCCCAAACTCCAGACCTGACTGCCCAGCTACCGAGTGGCTAAGCTCTACCTGCATGTTCTCTAGAAGCTTTATGCACCACCTGTCCCCAGATGAACATCTGGTCTCTCCAAACTGCTCCTCTTCCTACATGTGCCATCTTCGTGAGTGGAACTGACACCCAAATAGTCTCCCAGTTCCTTCCTCTCCCTCTCTAACCACATTTAATGGTCAGTAAGGTCAGTTAATCATACCTCAGAAATATCTGTCCAATCTGGTTCCTCCTCTAGAGCTCCCCTGCCACCCCCTCATTCTGTGCCCTCCTCCTCTCCTGCTTAGATGCTTGTGGGAGTATTTCGATGATCTTGCCGTTGCCAGACTTGCTGCCATCTGTCCATCCCCACTCTGCTGCCATTGTCATCTCCTGACTCAAAACCTTTGTGCTTCCTATTGCCCAGGATAAAGCCCAAATCCTGACAACACCTAGGATTCCTCTCAGTGTTGCCGCGGGTTATCTTTTTGGCTCATTCTTCACCATGCGCAGAGTTGCAGCTAACCCAGAGTTCTCTCTTCTGTCCGAATGCCATCCCTTTTCATGTATCCGTGCTTTGGGGAAGACTAAGAAAGTAACAGTGGATTATCCTGTTGTTCTTCTCCAGGTGTAGAATTCTCCCCATCCTCAGCCCTCAATCCTGCCCTTTGGGTTTGACAGACTACTCTTTATCCCACAAGTCCCTGTCCAGCTGTCCTCCCTTTTGTACCACCCCTGCTCCCATTCACAGGAAAAGCTCAAATTGCTTCTGTGTACATCTCCCCAGGTCCTTTTCCCCTGTGGATATTGTGCATATTTTAATCTCCATCACCATGTGGGTTCCTGGAGGCCATGGCATTTTATATACCTAACGCCTAACACAGTGCCTGGCTACAGTAGGTTTTCAATAAATGAATAATGAAGTTTGCCAAGACTGTGGGAATCATGTAGCTTGCCTTGTTCATTTTTACTAATGAGGAAATTGAGAGCCAGTGGAATTTGGAGAACTGCATAATTTAAGGCAAATTCTGGAATAGGACCAAGGTATTATGGCTGAGTTGAATGCTCCTTCCACTATACAGCATGGGAAAATTAATTTGACAGATCTCTAAGGAAAGAATCTTTAGTTTTAGTGACAAAATGTCTCTCAGTAAGACAACGAGATTTATTGGTGGGGGAAAAGCTCATTTTTATTTCACAGAGGTTATCGTATTATTCTATTAGCTTTTGAATCCAAAGCAGAAAGTATGAAGATGGTTGAAAGGGAGCAAGAATTCCAGGCCTGGAGAATGATCCTAACGAAGAAATGACAGTGCTTTGCCTAAACTCATCAGTTAGTGCTAGTAAGCTTAGAAAGATGCCTTCTCTTAAGCTGTAAAATAAGTGAGATGTGGAAACTTCACAGATCCCCAGGGATCAGTGCTTGGCTGAGGGACTGGCAGTGAGAGGAACAGGAAAGCAGTGTTTCTTTTGAAAGGGAGCCAAACACATGTTTCATTATTCTGGGTTCTCTGTTTGAGGCAAGTGACTTGATTGAAAATATCCAGTTGTGGAAAAGAAGCTCTAGTTTTTGTTTATATTTTCATGAAAACGTTGACTACATAGAACTAAGTCTGGAAAGAAGAAACAAAATTAATACTTTATTTTCAAGAGAAGATGCCCAGAGTTGGGGTAACACATTGTGGAATGAAAAATATAGAATTTAGGGTGTTTCTATTATTCAGAGTAAAAACAACTATAAAAGAGAGTAATTTGTTAGGGAAATAATCACTGTAATACATTTCTTTGCACAGAATATAACTATCCCACCTTACAAAATTGAGAAAGATATAGATTATATGGCAGAAATACAGACCATATTTGAGAGGCAGATTTTAGGAATTAAAAATTAAAGCACACACATTTGGGAGAATGATGAATTTCAGCAGCATTTAACCCAGTTGCTGATAGAGAAGAGCAGGGAAGTGGTGAATTTATATGGGCAATGAGCTGCTTCTCTGAGGGGAAGAGGAGGAGAGCCATGGGTATTCATGCTGGGGCTGGGGGTGGTGGGAGGGATCAAGCTGACACCACAGAAGAGGATAGAAGCAGGTCTGAGTTGCTTTGAGCTGAAAGAAGAGATGCTAATCAGCTTCCAATAAGAAGGAAGACAGGATTAGAAACAGTGGAGAGAGGGCTTATGAGAGCTATATTCGGAAATAATTTCCAAGGTTATGGAAGAATAGATAAGACTAGAAACTTGCTGAATTTTCTACTATATGTTTAGCAGAGTTATGAGATTGAAGAATTATGGTTAATTTTTTTGGTCTTATTTATAAATAAAACTCATATTTTCTAAGAGTGTCATTAACGTAAATTCTAGGGCAACTTCTGTCTCCATCACTTTTTGGATTGATGCTCTGAGCAGTGAAGTTGTTTCTACCAACACCTGTGTCCAGTAAGCTCACTGGATTCAGGGACCATCTTTCTCTTTGGTCATTCCCTTGCTTCCAGTGGCTTTGTTTAGCTAACTTGTTGCCCATCAGTCTCCTACTCTCCCTCTTTCATGGTTTGGAACTTCCATCCTCGTCTTCCCCCCGCCCCACCCCACTTTCCACTCGCAATTCTAAATTTATTCACTTTATTTCCATCTCTTTAGGACCTTATTTTCTCCTTTTTAAGAGACCAGCCTGGGTCTGACAAAGTACTCCATCAGTGTGTGGTGGTAGCCATCCCAGAAAATACACTGTTTTTTGAAACAGGGCCCACTGGAAATAGGAATGACTCTAGGATTGTAGGCTCAGATATCCTACCTAAAGTTTAGAAGCTGGGTACTAGGGGACCAGAATCTGGGCAAATGGTAGAGGGGCAAGGGGCCTTAACCATTTTTAAAATACAAAATTCTAATTAAGAATTATAATTTGTGGGAAGGGTTTCTGGGTGCCTTGTATGGAAAGTCCTAGTCAAATGCCAAATATTAGCATTCCTGTCATTATAGAGTCCCAGAGCAGGGAGGCACTGAGGAATTTGCAACCGAATATCGTCCTCCAGGCCCTTTAGCACCTTCTAAAGATTTCATAAATCAGGGAATATGCAATGGTTGGCTGAAGGGATAAGTGTTTGAGAGGTGATGAAGTTTACTCAGAGAACTCAGACTGTAGTTTTATTTGAACTAAAGCTGTGAATGGACCTACAGTGCTGAGGATCCTTCTGGGCCTGTTTAAATAGTAGCTCCAATTCCCTTCTCGAGCAGCTCCGCATGTCAGCCCCTGAGTGCTACAAATGCTGATCTGTACTGCATGGGGCCCTGTCTCAGGTCAGGGCATGGTGCAAACGCCTTGCAACCTAATCCCTCAAGCACCAGCTTAAGGCACAAGCCTGCCGTGAAGTTTTTCTTGACAACTTCTGGTCCTTCCCTCCTTTGAACTGCTCTACAATTTTTCGTCTTGCACTATTATTGAACCTTTCATGTCTGTATAGGAGGATGGGGAATTTTGTTCAACAGAAGTTCTGGGCACTGCTACTGCTTGGGAGAATGACATTTTCAGCAGCTGCACAGGGAGGTGGGTCACTCGTGGAGGGCTAGTGAAGGCAGGGTGTCATCTGACTCCAGAAGGATAGAGGAGGAAGACTGGGAATGCAGCATGGGCTTGGGGTGAAGGGAACTTCCTGAATGAGAAAGACTGGGAGAGGCTTCTCTCTAATTGGCATCTCTTGCCATGGGCTTTTCAGGAAGAGAGGGGGGAAAAATTGTCTTATTCAGGAAAGTGTTATGTTTTGGTGCGGTTCTACATAAAAAAATCTGGAGTCAGTATCTAGCTTAGTCTTGGAGCTTCTCTAGTCCTCCTGTTCATTTCTTTATTTGTGTACACATTTGTTCCATATTTATTGAGTAACTTTTATGAGCCAGGCACTGTTCTAGGTCTGGAGATTTGGTGAATAAGACTGACGTTCTGGTAGGGAGACCGACGATAAATAACAGATCAGTAGAAAAGGTTGAGAGAACGTCAAATATTCCTAGATCTGGGAGGAAAATAGTACAGGGGAATCTGGAAAGTGATTTGTGTCCAGCTTTTATGTGGATTTCATGTGTGTGGCTTATTCTGCCAAAGTCGATGTGAACTGCCCAGAACTATGCCTTCACAGCTTGAGAGTCTCCATTATTCTCACGAACGACCTTATGCCTTTTGTAGATGGTCAATATCTCAAATATGTTAATCCAAGAATAGAGTTCTCTAATGAGACAACTGCTTTTACTGCAATATTGCCTAGATTCTCTTATGCTGTACTTTTCATCTCCATGACTTACTGATTTTACAGCTGGAGGCTTGTACCTCTTCATCTCCTTTATCCATTGCGTTTATCCCTCGCTTACCTCCCCTCTGGCAGCTACCATTTTATTCTCTGAATTTTAGAGTCTGTCTTTTTGGGTTATTACTTTGTTCATTTGTTTTCTTCATATTCCATATATAAGTGAAATTATTTGTCTTTCTCTGACTTCTTTCATTTAGCATAATGCCATTTAGGTCCATTTGTGCTGTTGACAATGGCAAGTATTTTATTTGTTTGGTTTTGTTTTGAGTACTGAGTAATATTCCCTTGGTGTACACAAATACGTAAGTACATACATATACATGTACACATACATATACACACATCTGTGTATATACACACCACACACATACATACGCCACATCTGTTTTATCCATTCATCTGTTGATGGACGCTTGGGTTGCTTCCGTATCTTGCTATGGTAAATGCTGCAGTAAAACATAGGGCTGCATATGCTTGTGAATTGCCGTTGGCCATGCCAATTCATATTCCCACCCACAGTGCATGAGGGTTCCATTTTTCTCCATCCTCACCAATACTTGTCATTTCTTGTCTTTTTGAGTCTAGCCATTCAGACAGATGTAATCTCATTGTGGTTTTGATTTGTGCTTCCCCGATTACTGATGTTGAGCATCTTTTCATGTGTCTGTTGGCTATCTGTAGGCCTTTGGAAAAATATCTTAAGGTCTCTTACCATTTTTGAGTCAGTCATTTGTTTTTGATAAGCTACAAGCAAAAGAATGAAACTGGACCACTTTCTTACACCAAACACAAAAATAAACTTAAAATGGATTGGAGACCTAAATGTAAGACCTGAAACCTTAAAACTCTGAGAAGAAAACATAGGCAATAATTTGACATCAGCCTGAGCAATATTTTTTCTAGGTATGTCTCATTGAGTAAGGGAAATAAGAGTGAAAATAAACTATTGTGACTACACCAAAATAAAAAGCTTTTGCACAGTCAAGGAAACCACCAAGATGAAAAGGGAACCTACTAAGTGGGAGAAGATATTTGCAAATGATACATTTGATAAGGGGTTAACATCCAAAATATATTAAACCCCACAAATAATCTCAGACATTTGGTTTTGTTGGCTTTCTTAACATTTTTTGGGTGATTTTGGTACCTTGAAGCCTGTAGGACCGTACCCCTCAGAGTAAAAACTTTAAATATGCACAAAACAAAATTAATAAGATTACAGTGGAAACTAAATCCATGCGGTCAATGATTCTGATTCCAGGCTGATAATCACTGAGAGACCATATAAGTGTTCTTCATAACAAGTGTTGTGAAAGGAACACTAAGCTTTGGACATGATAGCACTTTCTATTTCTATAGCACTGACAGAATGAGCACAGTGGCTAAAGTAAACAGCCTCTGACATTTAGGGGAAAGAACTGCCTGTTATTCTTTTGGATTTACCTATCAGGTGAAGTTGGACACAATGTAGCCAGTAAGACTGTGGTTCCGAAATTAATTGCCAATTCACTGGTTTGGTATTCTCCTAGTCAGGGTTATGGGGTACTAGGTTAGAGCATGAGATACACACCTGGGAGGGTAATCACCTTGTTGGAAAATTACTACGACACAGGTTGAGAAGGAGTTAAGCCATGAGGGAGGATGGAGTGTGCCCAGAGCTAGTCAGTAGAGAGCCCGCTCTGGGGGGCCAGTGCTGTATAAGGATACAGGTGAGCAGGACACACATAGGAGGGCCCAGAGCAGAGGAGCAAGGGTCACTGCAAGGTTCCATGGGCGGTGGTGAAAGATGCAAGACTTTGGGCCCTGGGCTTTTCTGGAAGCCCAATTTTAGGGGAAATTCTCTGTGACATTTCAGATTATTCAGAAACAAGTCTAGTTTTTCCATAAAGGTAAGCTATTGAATAGGGTTTCCTCTTTGGATTTAATTTAGGTGACTCAACAATGTATAGGATAGCAACAAAGCCACATGCCTTGAGGCTTCAGATTCTCTGAAAGCGGTAAGAGCTGGTGGCAGATGCCTTGGCACCTTCTACTCTGATTTTCCACCCTTTTCTAGTCCCTTGTGGCCTGCCTTCAACTGGATATGCCCCACAATGACCTCACACTCCACATCTCCAAGGCCGATCTTATCTTCTACCGTTCCTTTGTTGGTTTATGATAGCATTCTTTTCTAAGCTACATTAATTAGAAAACAATGGAGCTTTTAAACTTTTTTCTTCAGGCTTGGCCATATGTAGTACATAGTGCTAACTAAACCCAATGGCTCAAACATTTAAAACATCTCATATCTTCCTTATTCAAGAGCAGCAGATTTTAAATGGTATATTAGCTCATTTCTAGATTTCTAACTAAGCCTGATAACTGCGGTTCTTTTTTTTTTTTTTTCGTCTTCTGTGTTTTTCACTATGATTGTTTTATTTCCCATTCCTGAACCTCCCCTCCCCCCGCCCTCCCACGTTCCAGTTTCGGGGAAAAAAATACACACTATTCCAATGATGTTTAGGATTCTTTTTCTCCCCCTCTGGTTTCAGCTCATAGTCCTAGTCTTTGCATGCTTGATCATTTTTGATTAAGTGCCAAATATTGTGAATTTTACAATGTCGAGTGCTAGATTTTTTTTTTTTTTTTTGTACTTTATTTCTGGGTGTTGCTCTGGGGTGCAATTAAGTTGGTTGGCATCAGTTTGATCCTTTTGAGGCTTGCTTTTAAGCATTCTTAGGCAGGTCCAGAGTAGCCTGTAGTCTGTGTCTAATTTGGCACCACTACTAAGGCAATACGCTTCTGTATTCTCCTCAAGGCTCCTTGTATCACGAGGTCTTTCTACTCTGGCTGGTGGGAGTAGCAACTCCTCCTAGCTCTGGGTGAGCTCTGGGAATTATTCTTCCTTCTTTAGGTGGTTCATTCTCTGGCTTCAGTAGTTTCCTCGCATGCTGTTCAGTACTCAAAGAAGCCAGGGAGCCCTCTGTAGAATTCTGAGCTTACTTTCCATGTACGTCCCCTCTATGTACTCTGCCCTGCTAATTCTAGTTGCTGTGATTTTCAACTCTGTGTCTTCTACTCAGGGAGACTGTCTGCTCCATTTGGGTTCTTCTCTCAGCCACACTGGAAAACTCTCTACACTGAGACGGGAATGAGCTGGGTCACTTGTGCACCTTACCCTGTTTACTTTCTCTCAAAAATCACTATCCTATAGTCTGAAGTCGGAAAAGTCTGAAAAGTGTTTCATATAATTTGTCTCCTTTTTTTTTTCCCCCCTTTTTGCAAGTAGAGCAGGTGGGGAAAATTTAGATCCTGTTACTGTCATGACTAGATGACCAGAGGTGGAAGTCAGTATCTCTATGATCAGGCCACATTTTACCTAGCTACCCTTATCTCCTACTATTTTTTCAGTTTGAATTATCTTTTAGTTGATTACTCACACCTAGCAAGATCAACCTTCCGTATCTTTGGGTGGTTAAAGAGTGTCCATCCTTTTTGTCTTGTAGAAATTATAGTCTAGCATATAAACAAGGACTGTACAAATTCTAGACATAGTAGTATTCATACTTGAAAATGCACATGTGTCCTTTAAAATGTAGAATGAAACCAATTTTATCTCTACACTTTATAAGATGAATGATAGATGTTGAGCGAAGATGAACCTGCCGTACACAGTTCTCTTTAGTATCCACCTACCGTCTCCCTGTTTCCCACCTATTTCCTCAGCAGTAGATGCTTGCTAAACAGAGATAAAGAGAATGATCACAGACCCTCTTGTGGACTTCTGAGTGTTCAGTATGTGGGTATCTTCTAGTCCTGATGGCGACTGAAAACTGGGGTGTTGAATTTGCCATGACTCATAGTAAGTTGTAATATAAAATCTAAGACCCATTTTTACTTCTACAGTTAACTGGGGGCTTAAGATGATAATGATCCAAACTCTGAGGTTTACATTTCCAGACTCAAGGAGAATTTTCATAAAGTACAGATAAATCAAGCAGATTTTGTTCTTACATGTTCAGCCAGACACTGCAGAAAAAACCCAAAACCTAAGAACAATGAAAAATTTTTCATAAAGTTCTGAATCTTAAATTCTTTGCATGAGTCATAATTGAGATAGCTTAAAATAATTCTTTTTAGTTGACCAGAGTTTTTTCCTTAATTTTACGGTATATAAATCCTTGTGTTATAAAATATCTGGAATTATAACTTAACAAGATATCATAAAATATTCTTGAAATAAGAAGCTCTTGAACAAAAGGATAAGGAACTTCTAAAGTAGAGAAATTTGATGAAATGACTTGGAAACTGTCCCACTACCAATGTTCACCATTTTTGAATGTTGACAGTGAAGTTTTAAGACTGTCTGAATTTTGAGCGCAATTAGAATGTTTTCCTGCTTCCAGATGGAATGTAGAGTTGGCTCCTGACCTTTTTGGTCACTCTCAGTAATACAAACTCTACTAGACAATTTTGATTACCAAGAATCCAAGTTGAAAAATAGGTCTAGTCAAATACACTGGGATTAGAGGGCGTGGTTACCTCCTTCTCTGTTTCCATGCCTTGTGCCTTTACTCCTTTCCGATCGTCACTGGGCTGACCTCTCTAGAGTTAATTGGTGGGGGAGGGGTGAAGAAGAGTAGAAGGGATCTTTCTTGAATGACTTTGGCATGACAAAGGTTGACTTTGACCATGGCAGATCTCATGATGCTTGGGTTCTTTGAAGACCTCTTTCCACTCCATATTGTCCCACTGGATCTTATTAATGAGTTTCTTTGATGTGGATGAATGTATCTTCTGTCATGATCACCTCGGATTCTGTTGTTATTCCCTGAGAATTCTAGCAGTTCGTCTAGTAGCTTTCTGCTGCTGTTTTGTTTTTGTTTGTTTGTTTTTCCCCTTCTAGAAGTTCTCTTCTAAGGATCTAAGATGATTTTGCCACTTGCTTGACCCACATTTAGCATATTAAAAATGCACTTCTGAGACTCTCTGTCCATAAGAATGGTACTGTTTTTCAAACCATGGCTTGTACTCTGCTGCTCTAGTCAAACTCTTGTCCTTTAGATCACTCAGTTGCATCAGACACAGCAGTCTGCCCTGTCCCTCAAACTTCAGGGGACACACTGCAAGCTCTCTGAATGGTCTTATGGTCTTCTCAAAGTCCTTATAGTTAGGCCAAAGGTTAGAAGACCATACCATCCTCCCATGCCATTCTCAAAATGGGGGTGTACGAAGACTCAGCACAATTACAATTGTCTCTAAAGAAATTCTCCCCTTAACTTCCAATTCCTTTCAGCTCTTCAATTTTAACCTTTTTATACCTTATAGTGGGTTTGAGGGGTCAATGTTACAACCAGCTTTTTAAGCCACTTCCTTTGCTACTTCTGTGTAAGTGATATGAGATTATATTTTTGAATGTTAGAGTAGTTGGAATTTACTTATATTAAGACTTCAGCTGAAACAGAGACCCCAAATAGTTCTCTGTTAAAACTTCTCTATATTTACATGTTAAGGTGTGTTGTCCAGACCACAAAAAGAAAAATACCCCGCAAAGGAGCCATTAAGAAACGACATTAAATGTTCAGTTTTATATTTTTAATGTGTATAAAAGCAAATTTTGTGTTTTTAATAGTTTATTTTCTGATCAACTTGGGTATTTTTATGTTTCATCCCAAGAATGGAATCTTAATGTATAGCATTGTGCTTTTAGGAAATAAGGGAAGGGACCAATTAAATTGTCATGTTTTTTCCAGAAAATTCCACTGTTGGTATAGTACTCAAAGGTAGAAACAATGGAGAGGGATACACCTACCTGAACATGTGGAGTTCCTTCTAAAGGAGCCATGCATGAGACTAGTGTCTCCTTGGGAGCACAAGGTTATTCTTCTTGAGTGCTCTTTCCCCAAAAATGTGAAAGCAAAGACTTCTTCATACCTTCTTGAGTTCCCATCACTGGCCCTTTTAAGGAAAATAAAAAGGTGTTCCATCTTGCATGAAAAACCATTATTCTCTGTTGCCCAAGTCATGTCTGAATTTAGCACAGTGAGTCAGCAGGTGACCACCAGGGGGCAGCTATGTACAGCTTTTGGTCTTAATTTTGTAGGCACTGGGGAATTATGGAGGGTTACAGAACAAGGGAGTGACCTAGCGAAAGTGTGTGTTGGGAAGATTAATTTGGTAGCCAGGGAGAAGGGGAAAGAATTGTCCCAGGAAGTCTGATCTGGGCCTACTACTGTAATTTGAAGTAAATGAGGGTAGCAGGGGCATCAAGGTAGAGACTAGGAATGGAAAAAATGTTCCAGAATGTCCATTTTTTAAAAAGGTTTTATTTGATTTGCTT
Source organism: Lontra canadensis (assembly GCF_010015895.1). Lineage (NCBI taxonomy): Eukaryota > Metazoa > Chordata > Mammalia > Carnivora > Mustelidae > Lontra > Lontra canadensis. The sequence continues at coordinate 16,682,687 of NW_022631020.1, read as the reverse complement.
TGGAGAGAGCAAGCGTGCATACATGCATGTGTGCCCAAAGGAGCAAGAGCCTGTGTGGGGAGTAGGGCAGAGGGGGACAGAGAGGGAAAGGGAGAGAACCTCAAGCAGACCCCCAGCTGAGTTCCTGGACTTCGGAACCAGAGGCAGTCTTGATATCAGCCAAAACCAAGAGTCAGATGCTTAACCGCTTAACCTACTGAGTGCCCAGGTGCCCCCAGAATGTTCACACTTAATTAAAGTCCAGACCAAATGACTGAGTGGATATGGAAGAAGAAAATGGAGAACAGATTTTCTGCTTGGAGAATGTTAATTCTGAAAATGGAAATAAAGCCACTTAGCTGTGTTTCTCACCCACCCTTATGTATAATCCATTTCATTTAATGAATTTTAAAAAATAGATTAAAATTTTAAAATCCCCCATCAAAAGAAGCTTTTTGAAATATTAGACATTCAGTCCCTGACGGTGTCTGAAGTTTTTGGAGAGCATTGTCAGTTGTCAGTTGGCCTCTCCTCTTGGAAGGGAAAAAGAATTAGAGTAAGGCAAACGTGGTTGTCTTCTCTTTTTTGTTATATAGCCTTTATTTATTTATTTATTTATTCTCCATTAAAATGGTAGATGTTTGGAGAAATAAGGCCTGACTCTACCTCTCTGAACAGAGGGTAAGCCAATGGAAAATTGTGTTGTGGGAGGGTATTACCTCAGAAAAGCTCTGTGTTAGTACACATGTCCACGTTACTTCCTGAAGCATACAGCCTCGCCTTGTTAGTAAAATGGGTATTAACTGAAAAGATATTCCCCAATATAAATGTCCGCCAAAAGTATCTGAGAGAGAAATCCCAATGTAGTGCCTACGTTATGTGTATTATACACTCTATTCTTACAATAAAGGAAACCAGAGAAAAGAAAATGTTACCAAAATCATTAGGAAGAGAAAATACAGTACTGTATTTACAAAAAAAAAAAAAAAACACATACAAATGGACCCATGCGGTTCAAACCTGTGTTGTTCTAGGGTCAACTGTATTCCCACTGTTTTGGTTGGAGTGAAAGTGGGAAAGACAAAATACTACAATGAACGCAGTGACGTCTTGAGGTTTTGCCACATCACTAGTTTCAATACCAAATTCTAGGGCTGTGTCATGCCAGACCTTTGAAATTATGTAGTTAAGTGCAGCAGACAGGCACTCAGGATAAAGATCCTCACAACTGTGGTCCTGGTTTCTTTGGTCCCGCTCCCTGGACCCACTACCTTGGGCTACTGCACATTTTGTACTTATTGAGGTCACTCATATGGTGGTACTTACCCTCCTTGGGTTGTCTGGATGGTCCTCTGGTACCCTAAAAGTGTCATCACTTGTCTCCTCACAGCACAGAGGCACAGAGACTGGATAGTTTTCACCTACCACTGCCACTACCATGGACAGGCCACCAGAGTTTCTTCCCTGGATTTCTTAATTGCCTTTTAACGAGTCACCATGCATTTGCCATAGCTCCCCATTCAGTCTGTTTTTCAAAATGGCGGCTGGTCATCCCGACGGTCCAGTCATGTCAGTCCTTGGCTAAAAATTCTGCATTGCCTCCTGATGTCACTCTTAACCCAAGACTGAGTCCTTACAAAGACCTAGATTTCTCTGCTGCCTCATCTCCTGTGTCTCGCACCTTACTCAATTCATTTTACTCATACTTACCCAGAGTATTTCTGACATGGCAAAATGCCTTCGTTCCTTCAAGTCTGCTGGAGATTTAGGAGAAGATGAGGCCAACCCTGGTTGCCCTGTTTTAAAACTTCTCTTCCCACCACCCCTGATTACCTTATCTTGTTTCACTGCAACCCCTCCCCCGTAGTTTTCTATATAATTCAAATGTACTATGTAACTTATTATGTGTTCCTTTTTTAGATGTCTTCTTCTCTCTCCATCCTCTCAAATATGTGCTCAAATGAAGGCAGGAATCTTTCTCTGTTTTACTCACAAATATATTGCATCTGTCTGAAATGGGGGCCAGAGCAGTGCCTAGAAAAGAACAGTAGATAATAAATAAGTAAAGAACATATAGCGCCTTTATTGGTGAAACGTGAGTAGGGTCTAAGAATGAGTAGGGTCTAAGAGGTAGATATGTAGCTCTTATTTTTAGGATATTGAGATTACATAGGAGAACATCCTTGTTTGTAGGAAACAAACATTAATGTATTCAAGGGTCATGAGGCCTCCATTAACAAATGACTTTTAAATGGACTTGTACAATTTTTGCGTCTTTTCAGTAAGTTGAGACTCTCAAAATAAAAAGTGCTTTAAAAAGTGTATGTTTCAGGGCGCCTGGATGTCTCAGTCAGTTGAGCAGCTGCCTTCTGCTCGGGTCATGATCCCCGGGATTCTGGGATCAAGCCCCACATCAGGCTCCCTGCTCAGAAAGCCCGCTTCTCCCTCTCTTCCCCCGCACCCCCCAGGCATACGCCGTCTCTCACTAGCTCTCTCGCTGTTGCTCTATCTCAAGAACGAAAACAAGTGTGGTTTCTGATGTGATGTGGAGGTAAAGACTGGTCGTATGTGCGTCGGGAAAGGAGATGCCACGTCCTGTTGCTTGTGTTTCTCGCAATATGTCCTTATTTGGGCGTCAGCAGTCAGCACCCAGATCTCGGGGTTGGGGAGTGTCTCCTCCAGCCGCTTAGGTACGGGGCTTTCAGTTCCACCACACAAGCTGCACCTTCCTGTAGTGCATAGTACTCCAAGAGGCAGGGCCAGCGGTGGTTCAAGTACAACCTCCCCTTGGGCCTGCAATAGGGGCTTTTGTGCTTCTCACCACCATGGCATCCATCTGAGCCACTCCGATTATATAAGGGCCCTGTTACTCTCTGTCTTCTAAGATTCCCCACGTACCGTTCCATCTATCACGCATGCTGGAGAACACCAGACATACTGTCTGGTCCTTGCTTGCTGGAATTCTTCCCTCCCCTGCCAGGTATCCACAGGGCTCCCCAGTTAGCTTTCATGTCTTTTGCCATCTTCTCATATTTGAAACTGCTCCCTCCCTGGCTCTCCCATCTTCCTTTCTTTATTTTATTTACAGGATGATACTCGCTAACACATGGTCTTATTCAACTGTTTGTTTTCTTGCTCCTGAAGAGAATGTAAGGCCTAGGAAAGTTGTTGTGGTTTTTTGTTTGTTTGTTTGATTTTAATTGATGTTATTTTGCTCCTGTTGTAAGCTCAGGTTATGGAATAGTACTTAGCACACCCCAGGCACTCGATAAATATTCTACAGATGAATTAAACGAAACATCCTCTATTGTGGATGGGAGTCAGTGAGTTGCAGCATGTGTGGGGAGCGGTTTAGGACTGACCTCATGCTGTGGCCTTCTGCATCTCTGTTCCAGCCTGGCCAGAAACCCTGTTATATTTAATAAACATGGAGCATCTGTTTTCTAAAACAGCAGTCTTCCTTCCAGTGTCGGCAATGATTGGGTGATTGTCTGGAGTAGGTGATCTCCAAGGAAAATTTTCATTTTTCTTCAAGTATGCCATTGTTCCTATAACCGTAGGTTGTAACAGGGATATTTATGTTTCTGGAAGGGGAGGAAGAAAAATTTTCTTCTTTATAGGATTCAAAGTCCGTTATTTCTCAAAACTTAGTGACTTGAAATGCAACATTTATTTTGTCCATGAATCTGCAGTTGGGGCAGGGTTCAATGAAGACAGTTTGTGTCTCTCGCACTTGGTATCAGCTGGGGCAGCTTCACAGTCTACTGAAATTTTATTGGCTTTATATGCCTTATCAAAAAGGATAGGAGCAAAGTGGCATTTACCAGCTAATGAGTAACATCAGCATATGCTGTGGTTAAGAAGCGGGGCACTCTGGAATTACACGTTCAGATCTGACAGCATGTTTTGAAAGAATAAACTAATAAGGAACACTCATGTTTGTGGTAAAATGTTCTATAAACGGGTATCTAATATGAAAGGAGAAACATTAGATATAAAAGGAGTTCCACAATTAGGGTAGTTCTAGAAGTTTGTGTTATCATATTGTAGCCCCAAAGTTTAAATCCATGGGAAAGATTCTAAAATAGAAAGATTTCAACTTGGGAGGAAACATCATGGGAAAAGAAGCAAGGAAAACGTTCTGGTTATCTACTGGAGTGTAGTAAACTCTCAAAACTTAGGGGCTTAAATGAAATGACTCCTTCCCCCCCCCCCCAATAATGTAGAATGAGGAATTTGGGAATGGCTCCAGATGCTGTAATCAAGGGCAGCTCAGGCGGAAACCTCTAATTGCAAGATGTCCTCTTTATATGCATATTTTTGGCATCTCTGTGCTCCTTGGCCTTTCTCTCCACATGGTGTCTCACCCTATAGGGCCTCTGTGATGACTTACGCTTCTCACAACTTGATGAGGTTTTTTTTGTTTGTTTGTTTGTTTTTTGGAGGTTGAGGATAATTTTTGTTTTTAATTTAATTTTTTAAAATTTTATCTAAATTCATTTAATTAACATATAGAGTATTATTAGTTTCAGTGGTAGAGTTCAATGATTGATCAGTTGCATATAACACCCAGTGCTCATTATACCATGTGCCCTCCCTAATGCCCATCACCCAGTTACCCAATCCCCCCACCTACCTCCCCTTCAACAACCTTCAGTTTGTTTTCTATAGTCGAGTCTCTTATGGTTTGTCTCCCTCTCCAATTTCATCTTTTTTTTTTTTTTTTTTTTTAAACAACATATAATGTATTATTTGTTTCAGGGGTACAGGTCTGTGACAACTTGGTGGTTTTAAGATCTCAGATATCTTACTTGGTGGCTTAGAGCTTTCAGAGAACGTGTTCCAATGGACCCTGACAGAAGCTGCAAGGCTTCTCATAATCTAGCCTCAAAAGTTCTAGTATGTCACCTACACTGTATTCTATAGGACAGGCAAGTCACTAACACCAGTCAAGATTCAGTGGGGAAAGTAACGGAGAATTTGCAGACACCTTTAACCTTACAGTCTGCCTTTTGGCCACAAGTTACTTATATTTCCCTGCAACAATGCAAAGCATTCACATATCCCAAAGACCACCCCACACCCTGCCCCAATCTCCTTTCTTTTCAACATTGGCTTGAGTTCTGATCAGTTAAATCAGGTCCAGATGTAAGTTTCTCAGATGAAGTTTCTCGAGTGCAATTCTGAAGATGTGTGAGCCAGAGACAAATTTCCCCCTCTCCCAACACTGGACACAAAATGGTAGAATTGGGTGGGAGAACCCCACTGAACCCTGGCTCAAAAATGGGGAAAGCAGAAGTCCTATATACACTCATTGGTTTGTAGCAATGATGAAATCCATTTGGACGTGTGTAACCACTTCTTGATTAGGGCCACATCCTGACCCTTGAGGGTGATTCTTCCTGGCCATTTGCTCTGCCCTCTGGACTCTTGGTTCTGCCACTGAGTCCTGCTTCCTTTTCCATGAGAAATGGCCCTTGTTTCCAGCTGACTAGTTTACTTAGCCTGCTCTCTCCCTAAAGAAATTCAAAGGTTCAAAGGCCTCTTTTCATTTTGTAATTTCAGTTCAAACTAATATGATTCCTTTAAAAACTTTGTGGGTTTTAGTGTATCAAATTATAATCCACTCCACTGGTTCAAAGCCAGACCACACTTCTTTCCAAAATAGGTGTTTTGTTTGCTTTTAAACCTCGGACCAGGAGTCCATATGCTTAGAGACAAGAGCCTTAAGATTTTGTCTGGAAGAGGATCTGAGAAGCAGGACCTTAAGATTCTTAGAAGCCCTGGTATATACATCCTTCAGTAATTCTTAGCCATATTCTGATATGGTTACCCCTAAGGGGATGCTTTACTGGTAGTGTTTGAGATTTAGAAATTACCTGGGAGCCATTTCTTATTTTGAGAGCATTTTGCTAATTAGAAAAACTAGGATTTAAAAGCTTATTTTTAAATCCAGAAAGTCCTGGTTCCTTTATGTTTCTTTTCAATTCTGTTTGAAATCTGAACAGTTCTTTTTTTTTTTTTTTTAATTCTCTTGACCATTATCCTCTATAGCTATAATGAGCGGATTGTCACTTTCAGCATTTTATCTGGAAATCTCTTTAGATAAATCATTCCATTCATTAGTTTTTTTTTTGTTTGTTTGTTGCAAATTAGGGTGGTGCCTCATGTTACCAAGTCTTCTACCACTACACAGTAGAGGGGACCTTTTTCTCCAGCCTCTGGTCACGATTTCCTCACAGTCCTTCAAGCCCAGTGAACCCTTTCCATTTTTTTGCTCACTGCTGGGTCCACAAGCCAGTGTTACCTGTTTTAGCTTTTTGCTTATAATGACATCCCAATTCGGGTACCAAATTCTGTTCTATTGTATTTATTGTTACAAAACTACACCGACACATGATGACGTTGAACAACAATTTCATTTTCCTCAGGATTTTCTGATCTAGGAATCTGAACAAAGCTCTGTGGCCAATTTGTTTCTGATCCATTTGGGGCATCAGCTGAGGCATTTAGAGTCAGAGAATCCACTTATTAAGGTGGCTTCTTCACTCACGTATTTGATTGCTTCCTGGATTCTTGCTCTTTCCACATGGTGTCTCCGGGACCTCTCCATGTGGCTTGATCTTCTTATATCCTGATGCTCTCAAGGTAGTCCGACTTCTTACATGGTGGCTCAGGGCTCCCACATGGTGTTCTAAGAGCTCTGGGAAGAAGTTGCAAGGCTTCTGATCACCTAGTCTACAGAGTGCCGAAACAAGCCATCTGCTGCATTTTACTGACAAATCAACAAACTAAGCCCAGCTCAGGTTCGAAGAGAGGGAAATTAGACTGGAGATATCAATGGAAAGAATAACAGAGAATTTGCTGCCACTATTAAAGACCTCACGAATTAAGGGGTTGAGAAGTTTCAGTAGGTGATTAGATTTTAGAATTTTATTCAGAAATTATTTACCTTTTATCACCAGTCCTTGAATATGTTATTCCGTGTTGGAAAATCTACTTTCAGGAATTCAAGGGGTCAGTGAGGGACTGGAGACTGCTGTAGATTTGTTAAAGTTATCAAAATGAACGTGTGTATTCATTAGTTTTCCTCTCATACTAAATTTAAAGGAAGGGAAATTGGGTCACTGAAATATCCAAATCAATTACCACATTTGTTGTTGAATATTCCTAGGCACTGAGACACTACATATTTGGTTAGCTGCCTGATGAATCTTATGGAGTGTCTGGCTTTTCTTGAATTTCAGAGAAATATAGGATTTATATCTTAACCTACAAAAACTGCGTATGTGGGGAAATGAAGCCAAAGAGAGCAGAAACTACCACAGTCTTCTATGGGTCTGGCTTAATGGAGAAAAATGCATAGAGAGCTCACACTTTGGTCTTTGTTCCCACAGTCTAGCTAGTGTCATTTCTGCAACTCCCTGCTGATAGAGGAGGAAATAGGATCTCGGACCCCTGATAATGAAGACCCTTTGGGAAAGCAAGGAAACTCCTATTCAAAATCCCCATTCTACATATTTCTGATATTGTTTTGATCTTAAAAATTTTCCTAAAATAAAAAGGAAATAAGATAAAGTTACTTTTCCAGAACTTCAAGATGCATTTAAATTATATACTTAAAGGGAACTTCAAGACCCATTTCTAATTCTAATGGGAACTTTGAGATACATTTCTAACTGTCATCAATAATTAGAACTACATAAAAATTTTTTTCTAGTAGGCTTGAGAAATGTCAGCTCTTTCTGAAAAAAAACTGATATACTTTGTGTGTGTGTGTGTGTGTGTGTGTGTGTGTGTGTTTTAAAACTTATAAACATGTTAAAGAAGCATAAAAGCAACTTGTTCGCCAGGCCAATTTTTTTCCCCCAAACTTTCTTAACATCCTCTCATAGCCAGTTGGATCTTAATCTTACCACAGTCTAGCTTTTGCCATTTCCCCAGAAGCCTGATAACTATTGGCATTAAGGTTTGGTTCTCAGGCTGGGAGTAGACAGACACAGTGCTGCCCAGCACACACACAGAACTGATGGAGTAATGAGACAATGACTTGATATCTGCTCCTCGCTCTCTGGATACGAGCTCAGGCAAGTATTAGTTATGACAGATTTGGCCCCTTATCCAAGTTAGGTTAAATCAAGCCAAATATCACTGGCAATTTTCTCCTAGGAGTAAGATCTTTCTCATGAAGCAGCTAGCTTCTGACTTGGAAATAATGATTTTAAAAACCAATGTATTTCTGTTTACATATTCAGTGGTAACTATCAGTGAAATGGCAAAACCTTTGAAGATGCTCTTGCTGATTTGGAAGCTGGACGATAATCAGACAAGAATCATAAAAATACAGTTTAGGGGCGCCTGGGTGTCTTGGCCAGTTAACTGTCTGCCTTTAGACCGGGTCATGATCCTGGGGTCCTGGGATTGAGCCCCACTTCAGGCTCCCTGCTCAGTGGGGAGCCTGCTTCTCCCTCTCCTCCCTGCTCATGCTCTTTCTTGCTATCTCTGTCTTTCTCTCTCAAATCAAGTATGAAAAAAAATGCATATAATTTGGAGAAGGCCATCAAGAAGTTGATTTTACTAGGGAGAAAAGACGATAGGTGATAAAATTCTGATTAATAAAGTGTTGCTACTAATGTGTGAGAACGTAGGGTGGTCACAGATCCTACCAAGCACTAAAGAAGCTCTGTGCAGAATCTGGTGTTGTCCATGATGAGCTGTTCTGTGTGGGGATGCCTGTGTGGCTCAGTTTGTTAAGGGTCTGCCTTTGGCTCAGGTCATGATCCCAGGACCCTGGCATCGAGTCCCATATTGGGCTCCTTGCTCAGTGGGAAACCTGCTTCTCCCTCTGCCTGCCACTCCCCCTGCTTGTGCTCTCTCTCTGACAAATAAAAAATAAAATATTTACAAATATAAAAAAAAAATCTGTGTGCTCCTTTCTATCATCACTTCTGATATGGGACAGATATGTCTGGGTGATAGCTAGAATTTGAAGTTGGAAAATCCTTATTGATCTAGTGAATGCGTATTCTAGGGATTTTTAAGATGCCTTGCATGTTGCTCTTGGAAATAGTTACTGAGTTACATCTTTTGACCCAGCTTAGTGTGTTTTTGACTAATCCTTGTTGTCAAGCTGAATCCTGCTGTCTTTGTTCTTCCTCAACTACGTTTTGGGTGTCAGCGATGTTATGGGTTTAACCAAACACCTTCCTTATGCTAGGAATCAGGGCTACATATATAAAAAGTTCTGCCCTCAGTGATCTGACTCTCTAGAGATGAACAGTAAACAAAATGTTAAAACACAATGAAATTAATAATAAAATAGGGGTATTTAGAAGGTGCTATGGGAGTATGGCAAAGAAAAGATAAGGATCAAGGACAATTCTATAGAGGAGATAATGTCTGAATTTGTATTTAAAGATGACTTGGAATCGCTGGCAAAATAGGGCATACTCTAAATGAAGTAAGTATGGACACTGGACTAGAAGTTTAAAGAAGCCTGTGTTTGTCTTGTTTTCAACCCCAGGTAAGGCTTCCATTGTGTGTGTGTGGGGGGGGGCAGGATGTGGGGGGAGGAGGTAGAAATTTGGAGGTCTGATTGTGTTGGGAAGTAGCAGAGAGAGTAGATTTTAGTCGGAGTGGGGGAATTATCCTGAAAGATGTCAACGGGAAGGTAAGATTAAAGGATGAGGTCAAGTGGAGTCCGGCTAGTGTGAGGGCAAATTAGAACCAGTCCCTATTCTACACAGAAGTGTCAAGTTAGCCACTAACAGAAAATGGACCAAGGAAGAGGGCCAAAGATTCTGCAACAACCAGAGAGAAAGAAGTCGGGGTACTGGCTGAAGACTGAGGAGTGAGAGGTGAGGAAGAAGGGTACCAGTGGATAAATCTGGAGTGTTTCAGAGTAACATTGTGGGAATGGGAATCTGTTTTCTGTTCATACCCTAAGCAGGCAACCAGGCTCTAAGTAGTCACCTAGGGGAGCCATGTACTTGGAAGATCTATAGGATATTTTTGTATGGAAGAAATTTGAGAACATGTGGTGAAGTAGGGTGGGGAGATGTAGCCAGAGAAGTAGATGGTGATAAAATTGTGAAGTCTTTCTAGTCTATGATAAGGAGTTTGGAATTTCTCTGAAGGTGTTTAGAAGACACTAGAAGATTTTGAGTAGGGAGATTTGCATTTAAGAAGATTTTCTGGAAGCAGTGTCCAGGATGAATTAGGGTAGGCAGTGAATGGAATGTAAGGGGATTAAGTAGAAGACTATATCAGTAATTCTGACGTAAGATTATGAGGACCTGACGGCAGTGGCAATAGAGACAGTGAGAAAGAGGAGTATTTGAAAGATATTTTGGTATCAAAATAGATCTATTATATAAGTGATCTTATGTAAGAAGGGAGAGAAAATAGAAGATTGACACTACATTTTAGTATTCAGTCTGAAAGTCATTTTAGCCAAAGTAGATTAACTGCCATAACAACTTCAAAATCTCGATGTGGGTAACCTAATAAGCATTTATTTTTTGCAATGCGTTTTGGTAATGGTGGGCATGTCACTGCTCCATACGGTCATTCAGGGAACCCAACTATTTCCATTTCATGGCTGTACACTCCCACAGGGCCTCAGAATCCTCTGTTCCTCATTCCAGCTTGTTGATACAAAAAGAGAGTGTGGAGGATTGTGATAATTTTAGTATCTAGTCATGGAAATTATGTGTATCATTTCAGTCCTATTCCTGTTGGTCCAAATGGATTCATATGTCCACACTTAAGTTCAAAAAGGATCCTGGGAAACATAGTCTCTGGGTGTCCAGAAGAAAATGAACTTTATTGAAGATACCAGCACAGTCTGCCTTTCTAACCACCAAGGATATTTTCCACTATTCCTTTCTTGCACAGAAGACATGGTTTTTGCAAGGGAGACAACCTAAAGTCCCATCTAGTAATTCATCCTGCTCAAAGTGCAGAATCTCACAGATGATTTACAGTGAGATGAAACTCCTCATTGTTCAGTGACTTATGGTCTAAAATAGCAAATTTTCGATCCTCCCCTCTCCCCCTTACACTGGTGTAACAGAGACTGAATAAACACCCTAAACACTTCCATTAAGAAATAGAATGGCTAATACAGTTACTGGTGTAAAGCAACTCAGATTCACTAGATAGAATACAAAATGTTCCCTATTCTGGAGATAGAGAAAGTTCCTTAATTAGTCCCAGTTCTGCTCTCTTGGAGAAACTCCCTGGTTCATGGCCCCTGGTTCTATCATCTGGGAGGTGGTTGCCTGTCCATATCTCCCTTGACCACATCTGAAGTAGATGTTGGGATGGATGCCTTGAAGGAGGCACAGCTTTCACAGATCATTCTTGCTTGAGGGCTGTCTTACACGAGGCCTGTAATTTCTTTGTCAAAAATGTAATAGGCTAGTGATCTTATTGTTTCTAATCAGTTTCATGTGCCAATAACCATACTCTTTCTTAGTTCTTTTTTATACTGTTTCTCATATTTGCTTTTATTTTTCCTTTTAAAATGATTTTCTGGGTGTCTGGGTGGCTCAGCTGGTTAAGCAACTGCCTTCCTTCGGCTCAGGTCATGATCCTGGAGTCCCGGGAGGGAGTCCTGAATCAGGCTCCCTGCTCAGCGGGGAGTCTATTTCTCCCTGGGCCCCTCCCCCTTCACTTGTGTGTATGCACAAGCTCTCGCTCTCACAAATAAATAAAATCTTAAAAAAAAAATTATTTCCTGGTGCCTGGGTGGCTCCGTCAATTAAGTGCTGCTTTCGGCTCAGGTCATGATCCCAGGGTACTGGGATGAGTCCTGCATTGGGTTCCTTCCTCATCGGGGAGCCTGCTTCTCTCTCCCCCTCTGCCCGCCGTTCCCTCTGCTTGTGCTCTCTCTAACTGTCAAATAATTAAATTAAAACATCTTAAAAAATTTTTTTTTCTCCCATATTTATCCCTGAACATAACAGAAACAACCTGAGGCTATTTGAGACATTAAGCATGGGTTGGAGGTTAGGACCCTTAATCAATCTTTGCTACAAGGTTGTTATTTTGTTTAACTGGGAACTTTTACTGGACTTTTTTTTTTTTTTTAAATTTTTGAAGCTTTTCTCAATTTTTTATTATTAAAGGTTTAGTAGTGTAGACGTTCCTAAACTTCTATGCTCTTTTCTAGTTCTGCTTGAAACACGCCAATTCTTTTTAAAGTGCATCACTTTCTTGTAATACTTTGCCTAAGGAAGGCAGCAGCAGGTAACACACAACATTCTGACTGTTTCTAGCTATGTTTAGATCTTGAGATTTTGTTGTCATGTGGAAAACAGGCAACAGTTTTGTTATTTTGCTGTTGAGTAATCCAATATGTTACTATCTTTTTTTTTAAACTTATGTCAGATGTTTCTTTACTGCTTGCTTTCCAACTGGTAAGCCAATGCCAGGCCTTTTTGGTGTTTATCAGAATTTCTCACCAAGATAACAATTTAATTGGACAGGCAAGCCTGAGTAATTAAAATCTCTGAAATCCCAATGCTTCAAAACAAAAGTTTAGCTCTTGCTCATGTGTCAGTTTAGTAAGAGCCTTGTCTGTTGCTTCTAAACCTCCAACTTTCTTACTCTGACTACTTCTCTGTCCCCAATACTTTCTTTTTCCATTTTATGCTTTCTCTTCTTTGTTTTTCTTTCACATTTTTACTCTTCCTCTTTTTTTCCTCACCTTCCTCTTTACCTTTACTCTCTTTATATTCTGCTAATAACTCTTTATTTGAAGTGTCTAAAGGTCTATATTTTAAGTTAGAATTTTGTTTTAAGTTACAGCAATAAAAATAAATGCCTTAATTTTAGAATGAGTCTTTAATAGTAATCTAGAAAAACCGTAGGCATTGATTATTACCACATGTATTTATATTTGAAATGGCAAAACATTTTCTCAAAGAAGCTGGGTAGCAGCTCAGGATTTCATTTTTCTAAACATATCAGACTGATATTTTTCCAAGTTGGTGTCCAATATAGTTAATCTCTAGAGGTTTTCCAGTTTGCTCTAACTGTAGCAGATGTTTGTGTATTTTTCCTTCTCTCTCATTGCAAAAGACACACAAGAAGCTTTGCATTGGATTTTTGTCTACTTAGTAAGCAGTTACAGCAGTTATTCTAGCTAGACTTACTTGGTTTTTAGAAGTGACTTATGTTAAGCTATATGTAGTTATAAGTAGTATACTAATGGGTCTATAAAAGGAACAAAAAGGACAATTGGAATGGGAAAAATTGGTATTTAAATGGGTCATTGGTACTGCCAAGAATTTGTCTCTAAATGAGCTATGGTATGGATATTTAATCATCATGTGGAGTCTATAATAACAGTGAGGAAAGAACAATTTGGCCAGCAAATGGAAAGAAATTCCATCAGTCAGAAATTTTACTCATGAAGTTGGTAAGAGTAATCTGTGTACGTTGTTTAACCATCTGAAGAACCTGAGATGGAAGCCCTAAAAATAGTCTGGTTTGAGGGTACTTAGCAGGATTACGAGCATCTTCACTAGGAAAATATTGTTCCCCCTCACTTTGTTAGGGCCTTTATGGTATCACTTGGAAGAGCTGAAACTGGATTCCTTCCCAGCTTCAGCTCTTCCAAGTGATACCATAGGTTCTAAGGCTAACCTACATGACAGAAGGATTTTCCTTCATTGCTTTTCTGAAGCAAGTTAAAACGTGTATCAGTTAATGAAATGTTAAGAAAGTTACTCAGTATTTTCTATGTGACTCCTTTTAGCAGTATGGATGGATTGCATTTTCTAAAAGATCCTTATGCTGAGAAATATGTAGGTTCTAGATAAGCAACGCCAACAGCAAAAATGCTTTTACATCTATTGCCTACACCATAAAGAAGAGAAACCTCCAGGGCACACAAAAAAAGAAAGTAAGCATAAATTAGCTGACACAAGAGTGGTAGGTAGAAGAAGCTTGAACTGCCTTGGAAGAAAATGTCAAAATCAGGGACTTAGAGTTTGGATATGAATGGATGTGAGAGAGAATGGGAGAAACCATGTGGATCTGGAAGGAGATCAGCTGGATTTAAGACCTTAACATAATCCTGGGCTTCTTGAAGGGACTATATCCTCAGTGAAAATGTAGCCATTTAAAAAAAATAAATCTGCTTGCTCAAAGCAAAAATTAAATCTATTTGTCTCTATTTGGCTGTCAGGAGAATTAAGTATACTTGTTACATTTATTCTCAAATGGTTCTGGAGGGCAAATTTATATTTCCAGTGTAATTCACAAACCCAAGCTCTAATATGCTAAATAAAGATCATTCCAGATAGAGAGGGTAGTCTGGTATCCAATAGAAGAAAACACAAGCCTCTTTACAGGAAAGCTTTATAGACCCAGACTTCCATAAATTTTTACAAATTGAAATTTAAAGAACTCAATTACCCAAATAGGAGGAAACAAGTGACAGGACTGAGGAAAAATAATATATTTATGTCCTCAAGGACTTTAGGTACTGGAATGATCTGAAAGATCTTATAAAACAATTCTGTGTAACATTAAATTAAAAGAAGAAATTGGAAAAAATAAGCAAGAAACAAAAAAAACCTGTGGTACTATTAATATAGAAATAAGATTATTGAAATTATAAATTTCTACTTCTGGTAATGACTGATGAGATAATTTTACCAACTTTCACTGCGTGCAAAAGAGCAAAAATAACAATTCAGTGTTATTATGACTTAATGGAAGTAATGGAAGCCAGAGAACAATAGAATGATATATTGAGTGCTGAAATAACATCTAGAATTGTATATTTAGTGGAAATATTCTGTAAAAACAAAGGTGGACTAAAGAAATTTTTTAAAAAGATGTATTTATTTATTTGACAGACAGGGATCACAAGTAGACAGAGAGGCAGGCAGAGAGAGAGGAGGAAGCAGGCTCCCTGTCAAGAAGAGAGCCCTATGTGGGGCTCGATCCCAGGACCCTGGGATCATGACCTGAACTGAAGGCAGAGGCTTTAACCCACTGAGCCACCCAGGCACCCCTAAAGAAATTTTCATATAAACAAAATTTGAGGGAATTCTTCACGATAACATGAACACTGAAGGAAATAATAAAGGGTGTTCTTCAGGAAGGAAAAAAAAATAGGGGTGTATAAAAATAAAAAGGTCAAACATTTGATAAATGTAAACAAATACAACTATAAAAGAACAAATACTATCTTAGGGGGTTAGAACATATCTAGAATTATAAAATGAAAAAGCACAGAAGTCATAAGAAGGTGAATGCAATGAAAGAGCCCTAAAGTTCTATGTCATAAAAATACTAATTTATAGACATTAATAAGGGATGTCTGAATATTGTAATCTCTAGAGCAACTGGAAACAAAGATTCATAAAAGTATGTAAAGTATGAAGCTGATAGAAGGAAAAAAGGGATTAAAAAAAATCCACCACCTGGCATGCTGGGGGAATGGGGAGAGGGGGAACGGAATCTCATTACACCTCTTGTCCACTAGGGGGCACCTGACAGCTTGATTTACAGAATCCCATTTTGCTTCACCAGGCAGTACCACCAAGCCCTAGTGTGTGCTCCGTTAGCACCAAACCAAGAAAACCAAAATAACACTTAAAATTAAACTGGTATTGGAATCATAGTACAACGAAAGTAGGCCAAGGCTCAGGCTAAACCTAAATGGGTTGACTACCTTCTAAAGTAAATGCTGTAAGCAGTATTCAGAGTCTCCTAGTGCATTAGACAAAATGTCCATTATACAATAAGAAATTACTTGTCATTACAAGAACCAAAAAAAAAAAAAAAAAAAGAAAAACCCACCCAACAACCACAACCTGAAATAGTCCATCAATTGATGCCAACTGGAGATGAATTCGAGACCTGCCAGACCATGACAAAGACCCAGTATTTGTATCCTTGCAATCTCAGAAAAGGAGACAATGGGCTGAAAGAGTATTTGAAGAAATAATAGCTAAAGTTTTCAAAATTTGGTGAAAGACACAAATCTATAGATCTAAGATGCTGAGCAAATCCCAAACAGTATAATCCCAAAGAAATTTATCCCAAGATATTTCATACTTCAACCTTTGAAAACTAAAAAAAAAAAAAAAAAAAAACCCAAAAAAAACCAAAATAAAACTTTTAAAGCAGTCATAAAGAAACTATGCACTCACTACATTACCTATAAGATGATATTAATTTGAACGATGGCCAGTTTCCCATCTGCAACCATGAGGGGACATGACCTTTTTTTTTCTTTTGTATTTTATATATAAATTATCACAAATAAGTTTAACTAAAGGTTTGAGATCAGCTATTCCCTGTCCTTTCAGATCAGGATCCAAACCAGTTTATTGAATAGCTGCTAAGTGCCACATCTTCAAACGCAAGCCAGGAGGGAAAGGAGGCTCCCACAGAAGTGACTTGCCCAAGGTCACCCAGCTAGGAGTTAGGGATTGTCCCCATCAGGGATGACCCTGGGTCCTCTGGATTCCAGAGGTGGCTCTGCACCTGAGTGCTGCCCTGGGAGGAATACAGGTATGGAGCCTCAGGGGTCCATTCTCCCTCCCAGTTCCACACAGCATCAATAGTGACCCAGTTAAGGTCCCCTCTCCTGGAGCCCATTTCCCCACCTGTCCAGTGAAGATGGGACTGGCTAGGTCTTGAGGGTGTTGCATTTGAGTTGTGCCAGTCCTTATCTTCACCTCTGGCACATATTGGCCTTCAGGGGCTGTCTCACCACCTGCTGGACTTCAGAAAAGACTCTGGGTTTGGGTTTGGTTACGAGACCCACAATATTTATCAGGTGCTGAAAGAAAAGAACTGTTGATTAGGAATTCTATATATAGTAAAACTGTATATTCATTTCATTCCTCTAGGGATGAAAAAAAATTACATTTTCAGAGGGAAAGCTAAATGAATCAGTTCTAAAGACCTACCCTTAAAGATTAGCTAAAGGAAGTTCTTCAAACAGAAAGGAGATGATAAAAGAAGAAATCTTGGAATATCATGAGGGAAAGAAGGAATAACAAAAACAGAAGTATGTAATATAGACTGTCCTTTCTCTCATAGATTTTACAAATTCCACTTCATGATTAAACCAAAAATTCTAATTTCATCTGATACCAAAGATAATGATATTTAAAAGCAACTAAGCAGAGTCCTAAATGGAAGTCAAGTTTCCACAATTCACACCGAGTAGTAAAATGTTGGTATCAGCAGACTGTCACATATGAATATTATAGTATCCAGAGCAATCACTGCAAAAGTGAAATGCACTTAAAAGCAACAAAAATAAAGATGAAAGTCTAAAATATGTTCAAGTGATCCACAGGAAGTCAAAGGTGGGTGGAAAGGACAAGAATCAGAAAATAGTAGGTTAGCACCTATGTCTTTTTGTTTTCTATCAATTCCTAACCTATCAAGGATTGCCCTTAAAGCTAAATAGTCTAAGTATATAAATAATGATAAATCTGCCCTTTGATTTAACAGTATCTAGATGAAAGACCTAACTGGTGAAAATCAAATTGTAAAGTTAATAGAAGATAATGTAGGAGAACATGCTTGTTACTCAGAAGTGAAGGACTACTTAAATAAGATGTTAAAAGTACAAGCCATATAACTATATAAATAAAAATCAATGGATAGGAACACAGATATTAAGGGTTTCTGTCTAATGAAGAATGAAGTTAATTGATTATGGCAGAAAGATATATACAATGTCTAAAAATGACAGGATACTCTGATTGAAAATGTATAGAAATGCCTTTGATAGGAAATCAAACAAAGATATGTATATGAGGGATGCTCAAAGTCATTAGTATTTACAGGAATATTAATTAAGATATCATCTTTCCCAGGGCGCCTGGGTGGCTCAGTGGGTTAAAGCCTCTGCCTTTGGCTCAGGTCATGATTCCAGAGTCCTGGAATTGAGGTTGAGGCCCGCCTCAGGCTCTCTGCTCAGCGGGGAGCCTGCTTCCCCCCCCTCTGCCTGCCTCTCTGCCTACTTGTGATCTGTCTGTCAAATGAGTAAATAAAATCTTAAAAAAAAAAAAAAAGATATCATCTTTCCCAACTTAAGTAAATTTATTTACAAATTTTAAGTTTATTAAAAGACAAACTGCTTAAATATGGATTATTTATCAAAAAAATTTGCAGAGTGAATAAAGAAAACATGACCCAACTAAACAGAAGTGGCTGTGTTGATACAAAGTAGACTTCAGAGTAAAGAAAATTACAAGAGAAGAAGATGACATAATGATAAAAGAATCTATCAGGAAGACATAATGGTTCTAAATATGTACCAAACAACAGAGCCTCAAAATACATAATACATGAATCAGAAACTAACAGACCTGAAAGGAGAAATAAATCTATAATTATGGTGGTTTACTTTCATTGGTTTCCAACTATATCAACAAACTAAAGAATAAAAATTGTTTTTCAGTAGATGCAGAAAACGAATTTGACAAAATCACTTAATCATGGCAATGCTTTCTACAGGAACAGAGGGGAATTATCTAAAGTTGATAAAAAGCCTTCACAAAAAACCTACAGCTAACCTCATTCTTACTAATGAAAGGTTTAGTGTTCTCCTCACCTCCCCAGGAATGGAAATAAAACAAGGATGTCTGCTCTTGCCATTCTTATTCAACATAAAACTAGAACAAGTCAAGAATAAGAAATAAAAGGCATACAGATGAGGGGGAAAAAAAAAAACTATCTTTCTTTGCAGATGGCACGATTGTCTTTACCAAAATACCGAGGAATTTAAATTCCCAGGAACTTGAGTTCAGTAAGGTCTTAAGATTGATTTCTGTGCAAATTTCATATTCTATTTTTAAATATCCTGTTTCTATGTACTATCACTGAACGTATAGGAACTGAAATAGAAAAACATAGTACTTACAATCACTTTTGTAAATGATATACTTAGGTATACAGTTAACAAAGTAAGTATAGTATTTATTGAAAAATCACAAAATTTTTAAGAACTCAAAGATCTAAATAAATGGGGAGTCCCATCTTATTTATTGGGTAGAAGACTTAATAAACATGCCAATTTTTCCTGCATTGATCTATAATTTTACTTTAGTTCCTATTGAAACTACATCAAGTGTTTTGTGTAGACACACTTATTCTAAAGTTTATATGGTAAGGAACAGACCCTAGAATAGTTAAAGCAGCTTTTTTGTCTTGTAAATAAGAATAAAGTGTGTGTTTGTGTGTGTGTGTGTGTGTGTGTGTGTGTGTGTAGAGAGAGTTACCCAGTATTGAGGCTTATTACATGGTCACCATGAACAAAGACTGTGATGTTGATGGAAGGATCTGATCCACAGATCATTGGAGCAAAATAGAAAACCCAGAAATAACCCATGCAAAGGTGCAAAATGAAGTAATAGAGAAAGGATAGCCTTTTAAATTTTTAAAATGACAATAGTTTGGAAATGGATTGCAGATTAATGCTTGTTAGGAATTAAAGATGGAGATGGGAACAACATGGATGATCTTTGTGGTGTTGGAACTATTCATTATCTCGATTATGGTGCATATATTAACTGACATGGGTGATAAAATTATATAAAACTTAATACAAATACAAACAAATGAGCACAAATGTGGAAATTTGAATAAAATTGGATTGTATCAATGTCGATATGCTGGTCTTGATATTTATACTATAGTTTTGCAGTATATAGTCTTTAGAGAAAACTGGGCAAAGTGTAGGATCTTCTACATTTTTACATTTCTCAAAACTGCATGTGAGGGTGCCTGGGTGGCTCAGTTGGTTAAGTGACTTGCCTTCAGCTCAGGTCATGATCCCGGAGTCCCGGGATCAAGTCTTGAGTCAGGCTCCCTGCTCGATGGGGAGTTTGCTTCTCCCTCTGACCCTCCCCCTTCTCATGCTCTCTCTCTCATTCTTTCTCTCAAATAAATAAAATCTTAAAAAATAATAATAAAAAAAACTGCATGTGAATGTATGATTATCTCAATAAATATCTGAATCTCAAAAAATCAAAAAGGGGAAGAATAAGAAAATAAATATAGCAAATATAGGTCAAATAAAAAGTCTAACAATGTAGATTTAACCCAAAGATATTAGTGACCATGTTAAATGTAAACAGAAAAAATACTTCAATAAGAAAACAAAGATTGTCATGCTAGATTTTAAAAATCTGTGGCTAAGTGGAGACACACTTTAGAATATGAAAAATTGAAAGTAAAAAAATGATATATCATTAGAAGTCAACATGTTTTTAAAAACCTAATATACCATATACTACTATCCAATACAGATTTAGGTGAAAAGCGTTCTCAGAGCCTAAAAGGGAAATTTTATAAAATTTACCAGGAAGTTACAAAATTTTCAAATTAGTATTCTTTCAAATTTACTCAAAAAGGCCAGAAATAATAAAGTTTATCTTGAAGAACAAAATGAGATGATTTCCTTTGTCAAGACTATCATGATGACAGTGTGTTGTTGTCCCAAGTGTACACAGACAGATGAATGAAATAGACAGAGTGGAGAATCCTGTAGATAACTTGATTCATAAGGATGGCATCCCTGTTCCCTCTAGGAAAGGATGGACTTTTTAATAAATGGTACCGGTCTTACTGAGGTCCATATAAAAACATACTTGGCACACACAGGGCATAAAAATATCAGTCCTGAATGGATTACAAGCTTAGATACATATAAGGCATATAATTTCTACTAGCTAATGGGAAAATCTCTTCAAGTCATTCAAGTTACGTTGCTGCAGCTTAAACAATACCCTAAATTACAAATACAAAAGTTACCAAGCGTAGTATATGCCAAATCACCATAGAAAAAGGAATTCCAATTCTGTGCAATTGTATGTGAATATGTGAAACATATAGAAGGTTTAACGTAAAATCATCTATATAAATTGATTTGTAGAATCAAAATTCAGTAGACAAAAGGATTTTTCATAGAACTTGACAAACTAAAATATGAAAGAGGAAAAGGCCTAAACTAGCCAACACGGAAAAACAATGGGAGATGATTTACTTTAAAGATATCAAACTTATTATGAAACTATAACATTTTATAAATGTAGTATTAGTACAGATATTAGAAAGTAACCCATCTATGTCTAGAAATTTGCTATATAATGAGCGAAACACTAGAGCAATGGAGAAAGATGAACTCTTCAATAAACTGTACTGGGAGTTTTGGTTATCCATATGGAAAAAAATAAAACTATTTCACACTATACTAAAAATTTTATTCCAGATGTTTCAAATACATTAATGTAAAAAACAAAACTAAAAAAATTTTAGAAGGAAATATAGGAGAATAGTTTTATGACCTCACGATAGGGAAATATTTCTTAAGACACAGAAAGGAAAAACCATAAAGGAAAAGATCCATAATTCACCTCTGCTTAAATTAAAAACATCTGTTCATCAAAGGTATCATTAAAAAAAGGACAAGAAATACCACAATCTGGGGAACGTATTTGCAAGCATAAAGCCAACAAATGATTTAGGTCCAGAAAAGATAATCACCTGTAAGTCAATACAAGAAACAACTC
Organism: Lontra canadensis; assembly: GCF_010015895.1. Lineage (NCBI taxonomy): Eukaryota > Metazoa > Chordata > Mammalia > Carnivora > Mustelidae > Lontra > Lontra canadensis. Next base: position 16,661,148 of record NW_022631020.1, on the reverse strand, counting down.
AATAGAAAATGTGGGCAAGACACAGATAAGCTTTTCTTACAAGAAGAAATGTAAGTGATCAACAAATACATGAATATATACCTCATTGGTAATATGAAATGCAAAATTAAAACCACAATGAAGTAGCATTTTCCATCCTTAGATTGGCAAACATTAAGACATTGGACAATATCATGTTTGTTAATCTCTTACATGCAACTGATGGATGTAAATTGGTGCAATCAGTTTAGAAAACAATTTGGTATTGTCTTGTAGAGTTGCATATCTATTGACTCATGGCCTGGGAATTGAGCTTCTATAAAACATTCTCAAAACTCTTGCACATTTTCACTGTTAATGAAGTATTCACAAACTAGACACAACACAAGTAATTCCTCTGAGGAGACTAGATAAGTTGCAATAGCATAGAATAACTTATGGCAGTAAATGTTAGTGCACTATAGCTACCCGTGTCAACATGAATTCAATTCCAGAACATAATGTTGGGTAAAAGACAGCAAATTATACAATAATACCAACTATATTAAGTACAGAAATATATTCACCAATGTATTGCTTAAGATGCATACTATGTTGGAGAAATATCAAGTACATCAAAGGGATGGTAAACACACAATTACGTGTTTATTTTGGAATGATGAGGGAAATCTCATGGGAAGGAGAGCCCAGGGGCTTCACCAGCAAAATATCATTTAATTTCTTAAGCTGAGTAGTAGGTAATGGGTGTTCATTTTTAAACATTTTTAAAAATTTTTTATTTATTTAACAGAGATCACAAGTAGGCAGAGAGGCAAGCAGAAGGAAAGGGGGAAGCAGGCTCCCCACTGAGCAGAGAGCCCGATGTGGGGCTCAATCCCAGGACCCCGAGATCATGACCTGAGCCAAAGGCAGAAGCTTAACCCACTGAGCCACCCAGGGGCACCTGGGTGTTCATTTTTAATTGTTCATAATACATGTATACATTTTATATAATATGTATTATACATAAAAAGTGAATAAGTGAAGTAATTGGTAATTTCATATCTGAGCTGTGTAGTGAGGTAAAAGGTTACACGATGTCACTTGCATCCATAACATTTCATCTTCCGTTTGCTCTACAACTTGTCTGTTATACTATGAAGAAAACTCAAGGTGTGGTAATGCTTCCTATGGTGACCTAATGATATTTATAGTCCCAGATCATATGAAGTACCATCTCAGATTCTATAGACCATTTATGGCATTTGATGACATAAGAGTTGAAGATGGTGAAGGGGCTGGGACCACCATTCATCACTCCTCACTGCTTTCCTGATAGATAATGTTAACAATTCAAAGCCATTAATCTCAAATCCCTCATAGGGATTGGACACAGACTCAGATTGTTTCTTTAGGTAGCCATTGCCAATGGACCCAAGATAGCTCTCAAGTTGAAACTCACTTACCTTCATATTACTAGACAGCTGAGTCTGGTACATCATTATACTGGACCATGTTCACTTGAAGGAAGGAGTAATTTTGCTTTAGGTGTTGTAAGTTCAGGACCAGAAAAAAAGAAGTTACAGGAAGGAAAAATCTGAAAGAAAGAAAAACTTTTTATGTCAAAATGTAAACCATGAAATTGCATAAAAACATATGTGTTTTTGACAAACACATAAATGGAGGCATCACCCATATAACACATCAGGTTGCAACTTTTCCATCACCCCAGAGCACTCCTTTGCACCCCTTCAGTCTACCCACTTTTCTGATTTCTTTCTTTTTTTAAATAGAATAGCTTTATTTGTGGGAGAACTTCATGTATATGGAATCATATGGGACATATTCCTTTTTTTTTGTATTTTTCTTTTTTTTAAAAAATTAACATATAATGTATTACTTGCCCCAGGAGAAAACAGGTCTGTGAATCGGCAGGCTTACATACTTCACAGCACTCACCATAGCACATACCCTCACCAATGTCCATAACCCAACCACTGTCTCCATACCCTCCTCCCCTCAGCAACCCTCACTTCATTTTGTGAGATTAAGTCTCTTATGGTTTCTCTCCCTCCCGATCCCATCTTATTTCATTTTTCCTCCCATACCCGCCAAACCCCCCACTTTGCCTCTCAAATTCTTCATATCAGGGAGATCATATGATAATTGTCTTTCTCTGATTGACTTATTTCACTCAGCATAATACTCTTTAGTTCCATCCACATTGTCACAAGTGGCAAGATTTCATTTCTTTTCATGGCTGCATAATATTCCATTGTATATTTTTTATATATATATATATATATATATATATATACACACACACACACACACACATACATACATACATATCAACTCTTCTTTATCCATTCATCTGTTGATAGACATCTAGGTTCTTTCCATAGTTTGGCTATTGTGGACATTGCTGCTACAATTATTTAGGTGCATGTGCCACTTTGAATCACTACATTTGTATTTTTAGGGTAAGTATCCAGTAGTGCGATTGCTGGGTCATAGGGTAGCTCTATTTTCAACTTTTTGAGAAACCTCCATGCTGTTTTCCAGAGTGGCTACACCAGCTTGCATTCCCACCAAAGTGTAAGGGAGTTCCCCTTTCTCCACATCCTCACCAGCATCTGTCATTTCCTGACTTGTTAATTTTAGCCATTCTGACTGTGTGAGGCGATATCTCATTGTGGGTTTGAGTTGTTGATATCTCATTGTGGTTTTTTTTTTTTAACTTAGTGTATTTTATTTTTTTTAAAGATGATTTATTTATTTGATAGACAGAGATCACAAGTAGGCAGAGAGGTAGGCAGAGAGAGCAAGGGAAGCAGGCTCCCCGCCGAGCAGAGAGCCCGATGTGGGGCTCGATCTCAGGACCCTGGGATCATGACCTGAGCTGAAGGCAGAGGCTTTAACCTACTGAGCCACCCAGGCACCCCAATATCTCATTGTGGTTTTAATTTGTATTTCCCTGATGCTGAGTGATGTGGAGCACTTTTTCATGTGTCTGTTGGCCATCTGGATGTCTTCTTTGGAGAAATGTCTGTTCGTGTCCTCAGCCCATTTCTTTATTGGATTATTTGTTCTTTGGGTGTTGAGTTTGATAAATTTTTTATAGATTTTGGATACTAGCCCTTTATCTGATATGTTGTTTGCAAATATCTTCTCCCATTCTATCAGTTGTCTTTTGGTTTCGTTGACTGTTCCCTTTGCAGTACAAAAGCTTTTGATCTTGATGAAGTCCCAAAAGTTCATTTTTGCCCTTGCTTCCCTTGGCTTTGGCTATGTTTCTAGGAAGAACTTGTTGCGGCTGATGTTGAAGAGGTTGCTGCCTATGTTCTCCTCAAGGATTTTGATGGCTTCCTGTCTCACATTGAGGTCTTTCATCCATTTTGAGTCTATTTTTGTGTATGGTGTAAGGAAATGGGCCAGTTTCATTTTTCTGCATGTGGCTGTCCAATTTTCCCAACATCATTTATTGAAGAGACTGTCTTTTTTCCATTAGTCATTCTTTCCTGCTTTGTCAAAGATTAGTTGACCATAGATTTGAGGGTCTATTTCTGGGCTCTCTATTCTGTTCCGTTGATCTATGTGTCTGTTTTTGTGTCAGTACCATACTGTCTTGATGATGACAGCTTTGTAATAGAGTTTGAAGTTTGGAATTGTGATGCCACCAACTCTGGCTTTCTTTTTCAACGTTTCTCTGGCTATTTGAGGTCTTTTCTGGTTCCATATAAATTTTAGGATTATTTGTCCCATTTCTTTGAAAAAAATTGATGGGATTTTGATAGGGATTGCATTAAACATGTAGATTGCTTTAGGTAGTATAGACATTTTCACAATATTTGTTTTTCCAATCCATGAGCATGGAATATTTTCCCATTTCTTTTTGTCTTCAATTTCTTTCATGAGTACTTTATAGTTTTCTGAGTACAGATTCTTTGCCTCTTTGTTTAGGTGTATTCCTTGGTATCTAATGGTTTTTTGTGCAATTGTAAATGGGATTGACTCCTTAATTTCTCTTTCTTCTGTCTTCTTGTTGGTGTATAGAAATGCAACTGATTTCTGTGCATTGATTTTGTATCCTGACATCTTACTGAATTCCTGTACAAGTTCTAGCAGATTTGGAGTGGAGTCTTTTGGGTTTTCCACATAAAGTATCATATCTTCTGCTAAGAGTGATAGTTTGACTTCTTCTTTGCCAATTTAGATGCCTTTAATTTCTTTTTGTTGCCTGATTGCTGAAGCTAGGACATCTAGTACTATGTTGAATAGTAGTGGTGATAATGGACATCCCTGCTGTGTTCCTGACCTTAGGAGAAAAGCTCTCAGTTTTTCTCCATTGAGAATGATATTTGCTGTGGGTTTTTCATAGGTGACTTTGATGATACTGAAATATGTACCCTCTATCCCTACACTTTGAAGAGTTTTGATCAAGAAAGGATGCTCTACTTTGTCAAATGCTTTTTCAGCATCTATTGAGAGTATCATATGGTTCTTGTTCTTTCTTTTATTAATGTATTGTATCACATTGCTTGATTTGTGGATGTTGAACCAACCTTGCAGCCCTGGAATAATTCCCACTTGGTCATGGTGAATAATCCTTTTAATGTACTGTTGGATCCTATTGGCTAGTATTTTGGTGAGAATTTTCGCATCTGTGTTCATCAAGGATATTGGTCTGTAATTCTCTTTTTTGGTGGGGTCTTTGTCTGGTTTTGGGATCAAGGTAATGCTGGACTCATAAAATGAGTTTGGAAGTTTTCCTTCCATTTCTATTTTTTGGAACAGTTTCAGGAGAATAGGAATTAATTCTTCTTTAAATATTTGATAGAATTCCCCTGGGAAGCCGTCTGGGCCTGGGTTCTTGTTTATTGGGAGATTTTTGATGACTGCTTCAATCTCCTTACTGGTTATGGGTCTGTTCAGGTTTTCTATTTCTTCCTGGTTCAGTTGTGGTAGTTTATATGTCTCTAGGAATGCATCCATTTCTTCCAGTTGGTCAAATTTGCTGGTATAGTTGCTCATAGTATGTTCTTATAATTGTTTGTATTTCTTTGGTGTTGGTTGTGATCTCTCCTCTTTCATTCATGATTTTATTTATTTGGGTCCTTTCTCTTTTCTTTTGGATCAGTCTGGCCAGGGGCTTATCAATCTTTTTAATTCTTTCAAAGAACAAGCTCCTAGTTTCGTTGATGTGTTCTACTGTTCTTTGGGTTTCTATTTCATTGATTTCTGCTATGATCTTGATTATTTCTTTTCTTCTGCTGGGTTTAGGCTTTCTTTGCTTTTCTTTCTCCAGCTCCTTTAGGTGTAGGGTTAGGTTGTACACTTGAGACCTTTCTTGTTTCTTGAGAAAGGCTTATATGGCTGTATACTTTCCTCTCAGGACTGTCTTTGCTATGTCCCACAGATTTTGAATAGTTGTGTTTCCATTTTCATTTGTTTCATGAATTTTTTCAATTCTTCCTTAATTTCCTGGTTGACCCCTTCATTCTTTAGTAGGATGCTCTTTAGCCTCCATGTATTTGAGTTCTTTCCAACTTTCCTCTTGTGATTGAGTTCTAGCTTCAGAGCATTGTGGTCTGAAAATATGCAGGGAATGATCCCATTCTTTGGGTACTAATTGAGACCTTATTTGTGAGCCAGTGTGTGATCTATTCTTGAGAATGTTCCATGTGCACTAGAGAAGAATGTGTATTCTGTTGCTTTGGGATGGAAAGTTCTGAATATATCTGTGATGTCCATCTGGTCCAGTGTGTCATTTAAAGCATTTATTTCCTTGTTGATCTGTTGCTTGGATGATCTGTCCATTTCTGTAAGAGGGGTGTTAAAGTCCCCTACAATTATTGTATTATTGTCAATGTGTTTCTTTGATTTTGTTATTTTGTTTCTTTGATTTTGGTTTATATAGTTGGCTGCTCCCACATTAGGGGCATAGATATTTAAAATTGTTAGATCTTCTTGTTGGACAGACCCTTTGAGTATAATATAGTGTATTTCCTTGTCCATTATTATAGTCTTTGGCTTAAAATCTAATTTATTTGTTATAAGGATTGCCACCCCAGCTTTCTTTTGATGTCCAGTAGCATGGTAAATTGTTTTCCACCCCTTCATTTTAAATCTGGAGGTGTCTTTGGGTCTAAAATGAGTTTCTTGTAGACAGCATATTGATGGGTTTTGTTTTTTTAACCATTCTGATACCCTGTGTCTTTTGACTGGGGCATTTAGCCCATTTACATTCAGGGTAAGTATTGAGAGATATGAATTTAGTGCCATTGTATTGTCTATAAGGTGACTATTACTGTATATTGTCTCTGTTCCTTTCTGATTTACAACTTCTGGGCTCCCTCTTTGCTTAGAGGACCCTTTTCAGTATTTCCTGTTGAGCTGGTTTGGTGTTTACAAATTCTTTTTGTTTTTGTTTGTCCTGGAAGCTTTTTATCTCTCCTTCTATTTTCAATGATAGCCTAGCTGAATATAGTATTCTTGGCTGCATGTTTTTCTCTTTTAGTACTCTGAATATATCATATCAGTTCTTTCTGGCCTGCCAGGTCTCTGTGGATAAGTCTATTGCCAATCTAATATTTTTACCACTGTATGTTACAGACTTCTTGTCCCAGGCTGCTTTCAGGATTTTCTTTTTGTCACTAAGACTTGTAAATTTTACTATTAGATGATGGGGTATGGACCTATTCTTATTGATTTTGAGGGGTTTCTCTGTGTCTCGTGGATTTTGATGCTTGTTCCCTTTGCCGTATTAGGGAAATTATCTACAATAATGCTCTCCAATATACCATCTGCTCCCCTCTCTCTTTCCTCTTCTTCTGGAATCCCAGTTATTCTAATGTTGTTTCATCTTATGGTATCACTTATCTCTCGAATTCTACCCTCGTGGTCCAGTAGTTGTTTGTCTCTCTTTTACTCAGCTTCTTTATTCTCTGTCATTTGGTCTTCTATATCACTAATTCTCTCTTCTGTCTCATTTATCCTAGCAGTAAGAGTCTCCATTTTTTATTGCACCTCATTAATCTTTTTTTTTTTTATTTCAACTTGGTTAGATTTTAGTTCTTTTATTTCTCCAGAAAGGGCTTTTACCTCTCCAGAGAGGGTTTCTCTAATATCTTCCATGCCTTTTTTGAGCCCGGCTAGCACCTTGAGAATCATCATTCTGATCTCTAGAGCTGACATATTACCAATGTCCATATTGATTAGGTCCCTGGCCTTGGTACTGCCTCCTGTTCTTTTTTTTTTTTTGGGGGGGGGAGGTGAGTTTTTCCGCCTTGTCATTTTATCCAGATAAGAATATATGATGGAGCAAATAAAATACTAAAAGGGTGGCAAAGACCCCAGTAGAATGTCCTTTAACCAAATCAGAAGAGACCCCAAATCATGGGGGGGGGGGAAGGGGGTAAAAAGAAGTTCAGAAAAGAAAAAAAAAAAGAAAAGAAAAAATAAAAAAAATAAAGGAAAAATATAAAAAAGAAAATATACATATATCTTAGACTGGTGAATAGAAGAGAGTCACTCACTTAATTTTGGGAATATTTTGGTCTCTTAGAAGAAACTACCTCCCAAAATTTTAAAGAATGAAAAACATATGTATGGGTAAACACGATGAAGGGATGAAATATGACTATAAGGATGAAAATTTTTTAAAAAATTTCTAAAAAAGGAGTTAAGATAAGTTTGTTAGGAGAATAAAGAAAAAGAAAGTGGAGAGAATTTGCTCAGGCTGGAGACTAGAACAAAGCTCTGTGCTAGATTTAGGGTACATTTTTATCCATTAGAAGAAGTTGTATCCCAAAATTTTTTAGAAGAAAAAACCCTATGTGTATATAAAAAATAAAGTTAGATACAATGAAGGGTAAAATATGACTATAATAATGAAGGTTCAAAAAAGATTTTTTTTGAAAGGCATTGTTAAGATAAACTAGTTAAAAAATGTTAAAAGCGGAAAGTGTAAAAGTTAAAATTTAGCGGAAGAAAAAAAATGAAATTAAAAATAATTAACTTTGCAAGACTAAAGAATCATGGGGAGAAAGCCATGAATTCCATGGTTTGCTTTCTACTCCTCTGGAATTCCGCTGTTCTCCTTGGTAAGTGAACTTGGTCTTGGCTGGATTTCTTTCTGATCTTCTTGGGGAGGGGCATGTTGTAGTGATTCTCAAGTGTCTGCCCGAGGTGGAATTGTACCGCCCTTACCAGGGGTCGGGCTAAGTAATCCGCTCAGGTTCGACTTTGGGAGCTTTTGTTCCCTGAATGCTTTCTGTAGAGTTCCAGAGGACAGGAATGGAAATGGCGGCCTCCCAATCTTGGGCCCGGAGGAGCCGAGAGCTCAGGGTCCCACTCCTCAGTGCGCCCTCAGAGAAAAGCGCTCAATCACTCCTGTCTCCCTGCCCTCCGCCTGCGTTCTGAGCTCACCCAGCCTGTGACCAAGCATCTCTGTCTCTGGTGCACAGCCCTGCATGGAGTCTCCAAACCCCGCAGATCCCTGCGTTCTTCCAGAGGTGTCTCCCCAGATCTTGTGGTGTCCCCATTCACAGAGCAGTGGCCTTTTCCACAGATCAAAATTTAAGGTAACCCCGAGTTGAGAGCTCACTCCTCGGCTCCGTCTCTGTAGCCGGCTTCCCTGCTCTGGTACCTGTGAGCTCTGCGACACTCAGATATCCCCAATCCTTCAGTGACCCCATGGGACCTGAGACCACACTGTCCCCACATGGGCTTCACCCCGGTTTAGCCTCTGGAGCGATGTCCCTCAGTGGAGCAGATTTTTAAAAGTTCTGATTTTGTGCTCGGTTGCTGGGAGCTGGCCCCTCCCCTCGCGGTCGATCTTCCCATTGCTTTGGATTCACTTCTCTGCCGGTCTACCTTGCAGAAAGTGGTTGATTTTCTGTTTCTAGAATTGCTGCTCTTCTTCTCTTCGATCTCCTGTTGGATTTGTAGGTGTTCGAAATGGTTTGATAAGCTATCTAGCTGATCTCCTGCTCCCTGATGTCATCTCAGCCTGCTACTTCTCTGCTGTCTTGACTCCTCCCCTGTATATTCATGGATTTCATTTACTAATATTTTGTGAAGGACATTTGTATCTATTTATTAAGAATGAAAGATATTGGTCTATAGTTTTCTTGCAATGTCTTGAAGTTTTCATATAAGGCTTCATTCAGGATGGCCTAAGCAAGTTATGAAGTGTTTTATTCTTTTCTGAAGGAGTTTGTATAAGATTACTATTATTGTGTCCTCAGGTGTTTGATCGACTTCACCAGTAAATCCATGAAGATCTTTCTATTCCCTTTCTGTTGTTTGATTTTTTCAGAGATTTTTCTCCTTCCCTTCCCACCCTGTCTGACAACTCCAGATTCTGTGCCTCTCATGCTAATAAAATTATGGCTTTTTACGTGAGTTCTAGCCTCTCCATGCCAAATGGGTGGGAGACAACTTAAATGAAAAGCCATATAAAGGTAAACTTTACCTCTGTACTTGTCTTTGAGTTTCCAATCTTCTCCCATCACTTTTATCTCTTTTAGGTCACCCTTCAGTGCCTCCAAGTAGTGTTTTTTATATTTATATATTTTTGAGAGTTTGCAGTTATCTGGGAAAAATTTAGTCCATTATAAACTATTACCCTTTTGAAAGTCAAATCAATGTGTATCATAAAAATCTAACCCCTAAAGCTGACTTATCATTAGGAGTAGCTTTTTTCATGAATCAGTGAGTAACTCAAGCTGGAATATTCAAACCTATCCCATGGTTATTTAGCACATAGTGCTAATAGAAATGAGTTTCAGATTAGATGAAAACTGGACTGGATATACTATATATTTATCACTTTGAATTGAGTCTGAAGGTCTGAATATTCCGTTCTTACAATCAGCAAAATATTTTAAGTACTTGTCAGAGTATTTAACCTTGACCTCACTGCCACTGGAAGTTATGAAAAATTTTACTAAGAAGTTGTGTTTATGTATTTTCAAAAACAGTGTGCAGTCCACACATACCCCCATGGTTTATCTGAAAGTAAACTGGGGACAGTATAGTGTCTGAGTACAAGTTAGGGTATTATGTTGCCCAGGTTCAAATATGAGAATAATAATCCTCAGAGTTATAGTCAATGTGTAGTGTGTGATAAGTGCTGAGGAAGTTTCTGGCACAGAAAATATTTAAAATGTTACCTATTATAACCAGAGACCTTAATTCCTGAACCCAATAATGGTCTTGTTTCATAGACCTGCTTTCCATTATGCTATCACTTTGCAGTAAGGCTCACTAAAGAAAGTCTTATAAACTTCTTATGAGCAGGTAGTGACATTATCTCCATTTTATAGATGAAGAAACAGATGCTTAGAGAGGTTTGTAGTTTGTCCAGGACTGTTTTATCAGTAATAAGCCCTCATACCCAGACCTGCATACCCAGACCTGTTAACCACTCAGCCGTGTTTTATTTGGCTTGATCAACCTCAAGCATGAGCGAGCATAGACTGGCTTGTTATGCAACTGCAAGTAATCGTTATACTCCATTTTTGTGGTTCACATTTATGTCCTTATGACTTTGGGGGATGTGCTTAGCTCTTCTGCTCAGGGTTAAAACACATTTAATAGGGTTTCGGTGAGCTAATGTTAGCACAAACTCACTTTGACAGGTAGAAAATAAAGTCATTACTATTTTATCACTGTCATTATTGTCCCTGATAATTAATAACTGTAGTGACTGTCACACTGATAGAAACCTATGACTGCAAAGTCCCATGAGAAGACACTTAATTTTCCTCTTCATTCAGGCGGGGTTTATCCAACTTCTCCCAGTTTGATAAGAATGTCTCCTGTCTTAAGCATTCGCAAGGTCAGAATGACCCACTGCCATGGTTTGCCCGGGAGTTACAAGTTTCTCCAGATGAGATTTTCATTGCTAAACCTGGAGAAAGTCCTAGGCAAACTGAAACAAGCTGGTGACCCGACAGATGAACCCTAACCTATTCCGATTAGATTTTGCTTTCTCTACTGGGTGGAGACAGACAGCAGGTTACCATATTAAAAAATAACAACCCTTGGGGTGGCTTGGATGGATCAGTCAGTTAAGTATCCAACTCTTGATTTTGGCTCAAGTCATGATCTCAGGGTCGTAGAATGGAGTCCTGCATCGTGCCCTGTGCTGGGTGTGGAGTCTGCTTAAGATTTTCTCTCCCTTTCCCTCTGCCCCTCCCTGGCTCTGTCTCTGTCTCAATTAAATAAATAAACAAATAAAGCAACCCTTCATTTATCTGAAGACTGTTACCATATCATATTTCTCACTCTTCACCTCTTTGGCCAACAGACAGGTTTATACCAAGGACTCACTTCACCTGGAGTATTGTACTCACTTCTCTGAGTGATGTAAATGAAATAGGGTGCAAAATCTCTGCCCTGGGGGAACTAAATAAGGTGGTTCCAGTTTCTTTTACCTCTGCCCATAGGCCTTTTCTTCCACCTCTTTAATTATCTGTACTGGTTTGCTTTGAATGTTGTACAAATTGACCATGCCTCTTGTGATTGGTGGAAACCAGAAATGTGCCCAATACTCAACTTCTTGGTAACTATTCCTTGTTGCATAGACTAATATCCCATAGGAGTTGGGAACACGTTACTTTTACTTTTATACTCATGTGTCATCTCTGCTTTGAAACCATTTTAAATCCTCACCACACCATAGCAGATTCTGGCTTGCCTAGAAGCTCTTTATGCCACTGTCAGTGGAGCTGATCAGAGGCTAAGACTGAGTTTTCCATCATAAGAAGCAGGATTGTCCATCAACTACTCTGCTTTGTATTAATATTCGTGGTCTGAAATACAAAAATTATACTTGAGCTTGTGTTTACAAATAGATTTCACAATAAAAATGAACTGCACATCTTCCATGATTCTAACCAACTCTCTCCAATATGCCATCTGCCTTTTATTAAATTGCATTTGGACTACTTTCTCTAGAAAAAAAAAAAAAATTACCCCTTGCCAATTACCCTCCTACACATATCAGTGGAGGAATTCAAGCTCATGTCATAATGACCTTATTTCTTGATTTGAATTTTTCACCATTTAAACAAAATATTTCTTTAAGACAGGTGTTAAGAAATACCTGGAGAACCCTAATAGCTTAACAAAGAAATGAGTTCACTTTGTGCTTCTTTCTTAGGCCGTGGAAATACTTAACCATTTAGCATTTTGTTTTTGAAAGACAGCATCATTTATGGTCTAGACACCACAGACAGCTGTTCAAATTCAATTCAAATGGGCCCTTTTGGGACACCTGTGTGGCTCAGTGGGTTAAGCCGCTGCCTTTGGCTCGAGTCATGATCTCAGAGTCCTGGGATGGAGCCCCACATCTGGCTCTCTGCTCAGCAGGGAGCCTGCTTCCTCCTCTCTCTCTGCCTGCCTCTCTGCCTGCTTGTGATCTCTCTCTGTCAAATAAATAAAATCTTTAAAAAAAAAATAAAAAAAATGGGCCCTGTTTCTGCCATATATGTAAATATAAATATATATATGTCTATATATATACTTATATATAGACACATATATTTATAAAATTTTTTAAGTGCATCTAGCTAAAACTCTTAGTAATCTTGGCTTGAGTCCTTAAACAGGGATTAGAAACTGCCAATTGTTGGTTTTCCTTTCTTTTAAGGTACATACTAATGAAAAATTTTCTATAAAAGTTTGGTTATTTGCTTTAAGCCAAAAATTTTCAATTATTTTTTGCTTATCTGGCAGCCAGTCCACATGTCAATATTCAGGGAAAATTAATAAGTGAGTTAAATGGAAGCTTACCTTGAAATATAATCTCTTTTAAAAATAAAGATTTTGATTTCTCTTCTCCCTGTTGACCACATTATGTATGGCCACATTGGAAACTCTAGCCGCTTTCATATTTGAGGAAACTGGGTCATTTGAACTATAAACATACATAAACACATTTTTTCTGTTCTCATTCATACATATTTGTGTAAATTTCATTAGGGTTGTCAATACTATTAAAGTCTAAAAGTTCTGCGCTGTGCATCACTAGTTAATTCATTAAAAGAATAGTAAAAATTTGGATGTGTTTCTTTACCATGTAACCATGAATGTTGGAGGATATTACATTTGAGAACTATTTTTAGACAAATTTACATTTGCTTCCAAAGCATTAGGGACTGTCAGATTATACATGTATTTGATATATTTGGATCAAGCTTATAACTGCCACCTATTCTCTAAGTCTAAGAGACAAGAGAAGCAGCGTATTGCTTTGTAACACTTGCACATGTTTTGTTTTGAAATAGCTGTTTTTACCCAGAAAACTGAGCCATTTTGTATCTTCCATGCATCGAGGGGAAATTAGCTACCTCCGATGTCATTAGACAGGTTTCTCTCAAGCTTTTTACTCTTCATCGTGGGGAGGCAAGTATTAATTCTAACTATTGTGATTAGTTTCACACATTTGCCCTAATACTCCCCTTTTTGTTTTGAAATGTCAAAACTTACAGTGAAATGTACCCTTTACATTGTATTGTTCTGAGTTTTGATGAATGCATCCAGTAATGTAACCACCACCATGATAAAAATATAGACCGGTTCTGTTACCCTATCATTTCTTTTAAAAGTGTGAACTGAAAGAAATTTAGTGCCTCATACGTTCATTCAATGTATTTGTGCTGACTGGGTTAGGTATAAAAAAGGACAAAGAAACCCAGAGGATTAATCTATACATTTTCTTACTATACTAACCATGTGGTTGTAATGATATGTAATCATGGTTACAAATCTCTGTGTGACATGCACTATGTGAAACACTTGATAAGCATATTGCATTCAACCTTATTGAGAATCCAAGAGCTATCACATATTTTTCTGTATTTGACACAGAATACAGGGAGACTGAGTAACATTCCCTCCATACTATGGCCAGAAGGTGGTGGAGGTGGTGTGGCCACCCATGTGCTTACTAACTGTGTGTTCTCAACCCAGGGTGTTCTCTTCCTGATTTTCAACAGTATCAGTGGCATTTAAAGGACCTGATTTCTCCTTGCTGTTTTCATCTATCCTCATGAACAATTGATAAAATACTGAATTATGCTGAAATTAATACTTATTCATCGATTTAGCCTCTATTTATTGCATACTTACAATATGGTAAGCATGGAGGATATAGCAGTGAATAAAAGATAAAAATCTCTGCCCACTTGGAACTTTCTTCTAGATAAACAAAATGAGTACAGTATCTGGAATGTACGTGGGATATATACGACTACGGAGAAAGAAGAGTGGAGAAGGAGGAGAAAGAATATTGTGGGGATGGGTCCATTTTTATCATGTTCATCATTGAAAAGCCTATATCAAAGTAAATACTTGGAGGAAGATGGGGGTAGTAAACTATTTGGACATCTGGGGCAAGAAAATTTCAGATAGTGGGATTGGCAAGTGTAAAGGCCCGGAGTCATGTTTGTGTTTGACTTGCTTCAAGAACAGAATGCCGGGTATTTAAAGAGTGGGGTTTTTATCACAATTGCTCTGGCTGTCCTTCTGAAAACTGATTAAAATGGGATGGTGTGGGAGCAGGCCAACCAGTTAGAAGGCTTTTGCACCTGGTGAGAGACAGCGGTGACTCAGATGAGGTGTTGGCAGAGGAAGTGGTAAGAAGTGTCAGGATTTGGGATATGTATTGAAAGTAGAATCCTGCTGATGGATTGATGTGCAATAAATCAAGAAATTAATGACGAATCCAAGGGTTTTGGTCTAAGTCAAATTCAACAGACTATGTGAGTTTGAATTCTAGGAAGAAGGCACAGCTCATGTTTTAGAAACACCTAAACAGAATGAAAATTTTGAAATTCTATTTTATTGGCATGGTTTTAAAATATTTAAAATTTTAAACGGTCCTCAGAACTAACACAAATCTACAGTAAACACGTCATTCGACATCACCTTTCTGGGTGTTTTGGATAGACCTATCTAAAAAAGTTCTTTCCATTTAAGTAGCTTAGATTGTAAGCTGAAAACAAACCTTTTGGTCCTTGAAAATTTTACCTCTAGACTCCTGAACATGATACATGTTTTTCTTGGTCAAGCCTGACTACTTATTCAGTGGTTTAATTTCTCAAATTTATGGAGTTTTTTATATCTGAAACCATGAATAGTTTATATTTTGGACTTTATAAGCACTTGGAAATGATAGTACATCTGCTTGACACTCAGGTTTGAAATCAAATAATGGAAATTGAGTCATTTAATGTTTAAAGTAATAAGATCTTTTATATCTGGACTCTATCTCAACATATCAGTGTCCTTCTCCTGCTTTGGAATTACTTGCATAGCGTGCTGCTGACCTCTCTTACCTCCGTGACTCTTTCACCAAGTTGCCCAATGATTCTCTAAAATCTTCCTAAAACCCTCACTCCTATTCCCTCCCCTTCCTTTAAGAACCAAGATTCAAGTCCAGACTCATTTGTTTGGTATTCATGATTCTGCATTTTTTTTCTTCAAAATTTAAAAAAAAATTCTAGTCAGTGGATTATTTTGATTCATCTATTTTCTCTATCCCACTTACTTTCTCTTTCTAATACTTTCCATCTGCTCTAGTCACAACAAGCCTGATACACACATACACACATACCCCATGGCTCTTGCCTTTCTCATGGCCTATGTGCTCTAAGCTATTCAACTAATGTGTACTTGTTTATTCAGTCAACAGATACTTATTAAACACTCACCAGGTGCACAGAGCAATATGAGCTTCTACCTGACGTGTGTGTCTCGGCAGGTTTTGTTGCTGGAACTGTTCTCACCGAGTTCTCTGCCCCATAGCAATTCCCGCAGTAATGCCACCTCCCTTCAGGCTGAATGATTCTGTGGTCAGGGAACCGCATCTGTGGTACCTATGAAATTTATTATGGTCATTTACAGCCACCTACCCCTGGGAATGTAAAGCCAGGTCCTTTGTTAGCTAGGTCAAATAACAATGAAAATTTAGTAGCTAGCAGTTATCAAACACGGACTGTGTACCAAGCCTTAATCTAATTAGTTTACCTATATTAACCTTGTGAATGCTCATGACATAATATATTAGCCCCAATACAGTGATGAAGCATTGAAAAAGTTATTACAAAACTATAACCTCCAAACTCTCAGCGTAGCCCATTGGGGGAGTCTACTTGCTTGACCTAGTATATAGCTGGATGCCATGGGGACTGACAGGTTTATAGGCATTATGGCTCTAGTGATCTTAGCTCTCTTCTGTCATCCAGAAGTTTTATCAGCAGGCCTTCAATATCTCGGCTACATCGGATAAAACTCTTGAAAGACCAACAATGGAGTAGTAAACCTCCACAGACTTCTCTTCAGTTTTAATCAGTGCATCAATTAAGCCTCTGTGGAATTAATCTTTTAGCTAGTAAAGATTTTCTTAGTGCTCTGTATCAGGGTTCTCTAGAGAAATATACGTATCTACACACACACACACACACACACACACACACTTGTGTATATACACACATATACACTTGTATACACACACATATATATACTTGTGTATATATACAAACACACATACACTTGTGTATATACACACATGCATACATACATACATAAATATGGAGACTACTTATAGGAGTTGGCTTATGTGGTTATGGAGGCTGAGTAGGCCTTCAATCTTGCTGTCTGCAAGCTGGGGAACCAGGAAAGACCATCGCATTATTCAGTCTAAATATGAAGGCCCTGGAACTAGAGGCCTATCCAAGGGCCTGAGAAGATGGCTATCCCAATATAGGCAGAGAGCAAATTCTCTCTTCCTCTGCCTTTTTGTTTCATTCAGGCTCTCAGGGGATGGCGTGTGTGCCCCTGCATTGGTGAAGGGGCTCATCCTCACTCAGGCCAGTGACTGAAATGCTAATCTCTTCCAGAAACACCCTCACAGACACACCCAGAAATGGTGTACTACCTATCTGGGTGTCCCCTCCCCCAGTCAAGCTGACACATAAAATTCATCACAAGTCCATCCCTTGTGAAGCTGGCACCCGTATCCACTTCCTTAAACCACACTTAATCTCTAAGAAAAGACAAAAAGGGGGTTGCAGTTCCACTTAATATAATACAACTATCCTGTGAGCAACCTAAAACACAGTCATTCCTTCCTTAGAAGAGGAAGTACAGTCCCTGAATGAGGTTTACTCCTTTCCTGAACTTCAGGGTCCATTTTTCTGTACGTCCGGAAGACCCTCTTTTCCAGCTTCCGCATCTCTCCAATTCCCGGTGACAGCTAGTGATCCTAACTACAAGTCTCTGATCACAGTTGCACGTTCTTGTCCCACAGAACCGTGTTTCTTTGGGGGATCTTCTAGACGCAGATTGGGGTTGCAGGATTCAGGATGCGGGGAGAGATACGAATAATCTAAGGAAATGATGCTTTACAGCGCACCGGTCAGGTTCTTAGTTGTAAACAAGGGGATATTGGTGAGCTCACCAAGTCATGGGAAGGGCTGCCAAGCCCTTCGTGAGTAGGTGGCGGCTCTCGCTCCCTCTGATCCCCAGAAGTGACAGTCGGCAGTGCAGCTGCTTCTGCATCAGGAATTTGAGCTTTCTTCCAGTCTGCTACTATAGGCATTGCCAGGGAGAGGGAATGTGAACTCCCCAGACCTTTGCTCTCCTGTGCCCCAGTTCCGGAATCTAAGTCTGCTGCTTTGATTGGCAGAGTCAAGGTTACATACTTTACCCTGGGGGCAAGGGAGAGGAGGCTGGGGAAGTAAGTATCCAACACATTCAGCTCCTTTTGCTCTTGGATCTCAGCCAAGGCTGAAGAAGCGGGGCATTCATTCCCCAAACATATAAAAGAGTTCAGATTCATCTATTTTACGTGACAGATGTCCACTACAGACAGTAAAAAGACAGAAAAAAGAAATCCCAGATACAACATCTCCTTTGTTTGGGATCATCTGTGTAAGTGAAAGCAGCCAGCCCATAAACCTTGATATCCTCTGCAGTTATCCCTGAGCTAGAACACCGCCCACCATATCCAAATGTAGAACGTGAGAAGTGGCAAGTCTGTTACCTGTGGGAAGTCACACACTCACAGGATAGCAGACCTAAGTCTCTGAACTGAAGTCTCTGTTTAAAAAATTTGTGGTCTTTCCATTGTACTCTTTTGAGAGGGTTCTTTCGTCTATAGACAGGTAGGCATGATATAGATATGGCCACTAATAATCTAGCAGTTTTGAACATCTACAAAGGGCTAGTGATTTCATTGAAATCATTTAATTTTGCCAACAACTTTTACAGATATCATTAGGCTCATTTATAGGATTTTGGGAAAACAGAATCAGTAGTAAATAAATCACTTTTGGGCACAGAGCAAGTGAAAGATGCAGAATATAATTTTATGCTTCTGTGCTTTTTAAAATTAAAACTTTTACACTTATATCTTGAGGTGTTCTTTCATCTTTAAAAAAATGTGTCCTAATTCTCAAATTAAAAATTTCCCCCCAAACATTTTAACATGTGGTTATATATGAAATTTGAAAAATATTCTGGAATAAAATAATCTCTACTCTTGTCTAATGGTATAAGTTTATTATTGGATACACATATTTAATTGCAAAAAGAATAAATGCATGAAATAAAAAACCAAAAATATATAAAGTAGAGAGTAAAAATTCCTGCTCTCTCTAGAGCTGACGTAAAATAATTCCAGGGATTATTAGATTTATTTAATATGTTTATAAAGTCCCTTTTTCTTGATATGTCAGCTTTAGGTATTAAATCCCTTTATAAAAGAGGAAGAATTTAGCTAGTTCCTACCTTTCCCTCTTCACCATGATTTTGTTCTGTTTGCTATACTGAATAGTCTATTAAATTTCCTTTATAATTTAACATAATAATCTCTGAAACTTCTACTTCTCAATCTTTTAACTTCAATTCGTTCATTCTCTTCCTTATATTTTATCCCGCCTTTCCAGATTTTTATGTCTCTTAGCTGTATCTTTTTACATTGCTAAAGTTTACAAATGTGCATTCTGCTCTGATTTATTTATTTATTTACTCTCATTTATTTAAGTAATCCCTACTCCCAAGGTGGGGCTCGAACTCATGGCCCAAGATCAAAAGTCACACAGTCTCCCCCAGCTGAGCCAGCCAAACACTCTTCTGGCTGTATTGTTTAGTATTCTGTGCCTTGACAGTAGGTTTATTTTTAAAATTGAAGAACAGTAAATATTTGTTATTGTTATTAGTAGACTATAAAGAAAGGAATGAATTGTTACAGAACTTGTACTGCTCAAAGGAGAACCAAAGTCAGTGTTAAATGCATCCTCTCCTACTTCACCAAATGCTCAAAATCATTTCACAGTTAAGTTTGCCTTGGATATGCACCATGATTTTCTTGTTTTAGCTGGGGTTTCCCCCCTCCACTCTTGTGGAGCCTCTAATTATTTTTTCTGTTTTAAGAAGCAACTAGTTTCAGCTCATTACCACTTCTACATATTAGTTATGTCAATGAATTGACTTTCCTTCTGAAAAACCTGCCTTTGGCTTTATCTGCCTTGCTGTGAGGGAGAAAACAGTAGGATAGAGCAGCTCCCCACCATCAATATCAAACTGAGAGGAATTTTACCCCTGGGGATGACATTGCACTCCCCTGGGGATGACAGGATTTCTATAGTAAACTCATCTCTGGTTTAGAGCTCATGCCAACAGTCCTGTTCCTGCAGGCGGGGGCCGAGAGGTGAGAGCAGAGGTGATCCGGCCCAGCTGTTTCTATTATCAGTAGGTTGATTCCTGCCTCCTGTTCCTGCTTTCTAAATCAGCCACGTTTGCACTAACAGTCAAGAGGAAAGCTCTCCACATCGGCTTGGTCTTTTCCTGGACTTCAGCTTCTTCCACTCTGGCTCACTGGAAATAAGATTCCCATATGTTATCTCTCTTCTGGTAATTTGTGATTTCTCTGGTATGCCGATGAAATTGCCGCCCTCTCTCATCACTGTGATGAATATATCCTCTTTTATACGTCTTTACTGACATTTCACTGGGATTTTTTTTAAATTTAATTTAATTTTATTTCAGTGTACCAAAATTCATTGTTTATGCACCACACCCAGTGCTCCATGCAATACATGCCCTCCTTAATACCCACCACCGGGCTCACCCAACCTTCCATCCTCCTCCCCTCCAAAACCTTCAGTTTATTTCTCAGAGTGCACAGTTTCTCATGGTTTGTCTCCCCCTCTGATTCCCCTCACTCATTTCTCTTCTCCATCTCCCAATGTCTTTCGTGTTATTCCATATGCTCCACAAGTAAGTGAAACCATATGATAATTGACTCTCTCTGCTTGGCTTACTTCACTCAGCATAATCTCTTCCATTCGTGTCCATGTTGATACAAAAGTTGGGTATTCATCCTTTCTGATGGAGGCATAATATTCCATAGTGTATATGGACCATATCTTCTTTATCCATTTATCCTTTGAAGGGCATCTTGGTTCTTTCCACAGTTTGTTGACTGTGGCCATTGCTGCTATGAACATTGGGGTACAGATGGCCCTTCTTTTCACTACATCAGTATCTTTGGGGTAAATACCCAGTAGTGCAATTGCAGGGTCATAGGGTAGCTCTATTTTTAATTTCTTATGGAATCTCCACACTGTTCTCCAAAGTGGCTGCAGCATCTTGCATTCCCACCAACAGTGTAAGAGGGCTCCCCTGTCCCCACATCCTCTCCAACACTTGTTGTTTACCGTCTTGTTAATTTTGGCCATTCTAACTGGTGTAAGGTGGTATCTCAATGTGGTTTTGATTTGAATCTCCCTG
This sequence comes from Lontra canadensis, assembly GCF_010015895.1. Taxonomy (NCBI): domain Eukaryota; kingdom Metazoa; phylum Chordata; class Mammalia; order Carnivora; family Mustelidae; genus Lontra; species Lontra canadensis. Next base: position 16,640,382 of record NW_022631020.1, on the reverse strand, counting down.
ATGGCTAATGATGATGAACATTTTTCATGTGTCTGCTAGCCATTTGTATGTCTTCTTTGGAGAAGCATCTGTTTATGTCTTCTGCCCATTTTTTTTTTAAAGATTTTATTTATTTATATGACAGAGATCACAAGTAGGCAGAGAAGAAGGCAGAAAGAGAGGAGGAAGCAGGCTCCCCGCTGAGCAGAGAGCCCGATGTGGGGCTCGATCCCAGGACCCTGGGACCATGACCTGAGCCGAAAGCAGAGGCTTTAACCCACTGAGCCACCCAGGCACCCCCTGCCCATTTTTTGACACAATTGTCTGTTTCTTTGAGTGTTGAGTTTGAGGAGTTCTTTACAGATCTTGGAAATCAGCCCTTTGTCTGTAGTGTCAGTTGTCAATATCTTCTCCCATTCTGTGGGTTGCCTCTTTGTTTTGTTGACTGTTTCCTTTGCTGTGCAGAAGCTTCTGATCTTGATGAAGTCCCAAAAGTTCATTTTCACTTTTGTTTCCTTTGCCTTTGGAGACATATCTTGAAAGAAGTTGCTGTGGCCGATGTCAAAGAGGTTACTGCCTATGTTCTTCTCTAGGATTTTGATAGATTCCTGCCTCATGTTGAAGTCTTTTATTCATTTCAAGTTTAATCTTTGTGTGTGGTGTAGGAGAATGGTCGAATTTCATTCTTCTACAATTAGCTGTCCAATTTTCCCAGCACAATTTATTAAAGAGACTATTTTCCACTGTATATTTTTCCCACTTTGTCGAAGATTAGTTGAACATAGAGTTGAAGGTTCATATCTGGGCTCTCTACTCTGTTCCACTGGTCTATGTGTCTGTTTTGTTGCCAGTACCATGCTGTCTTGGTGATCACAGCTTTGTAGTAAAGCTTGAAATCAGGCAACATGATGCCCCCAGTTTTGTTTTTCTTTTTCAACATTTCCTTAGTAATTTGGGTTCTCTTCTGGTTTCATACAAATTTTAGGATTGTTTGTTCCAGCTCTTTGAAAAATGCTGGTGCAATTTTGATCGGGATTTCATTGAAAGTATAGATGACTCTAGGCAGTATAGACATTTTAACAATGTTTATTCTGCCAATCCATGAGCATGGAATGCTCTTCCATCTTTTTGTGTCTTCTTCAATTTCTTGAGTGTTCTGTAGTTCTTCGAGTACAGATCCTTTACCTCTTTGGTTAAGTTTATTCCCAGGTATCTTATGGTTCTTGGTGCTATAGTAAATGGAATTGATTCTCTAATTTCCATTTCTATTTTTTCGTTGTTAATGTATAAGAAAGCAACTGATTTCTGTACACTGATTTTTGAGAAAATAGTCAACTTATCTATCACGTTTGTTACCTTGAACCAAAAGCTCCCCTACTTCTGTTTTTTTGGTTTTTTTTTTTTTGTTTTGTTTTGTTTTGTTTTTCAATTAGGGCACACTTCTTGAGACTTCAAGGAAAAGTTATAGTAATTTTGCTTTGAATATGGATTCAGGAATAGGTATAATATATTTTATAAAGGGTTTTGTTTATTATTTAGGCAAAATGTAAACCTAAAGAGATTATTTCAAAAACTTGAATGTTTTTTTGATTCAACTACCTCATTCTTCAAAGATTCCAGCTATATGTAGCATCATTGAGTTTTATTATGATTTATTTTGTCTTAGAACTTGGAAGTTATTTTGTCTTCCTGGATTTTAATTGTATCTGTGTAATCATCCATCTGACTTTCTTGGGTGGCTTTTAAGTCCCTTTCCCTCTGGCCTTTAGAGATTTCACTGCAGTATGCCTGGGGTGAATTTATTTATGTTTCCTGCTTGGGATTAAACATGATCTGGGAATCTTATGATTCATGTCTTTTCATAAATCCTGGAAAATTCTATCTCTATCTCATTATTGCCTCTTTGACATTATCTCTATTCTGTTGAAAATAACTTAGGACACAAGGCCTCCTATTTTTTATTTACTTTCTGTGCCCAGTAAGAGTAATTTCTTCTGCTGTCTTTGTCACCACCCATGTGCTCTTGAGCTGGGTGACACCTATGGTAAACCCATTCATTTAGCTTTACATTTCAGTAGGGTGTTTTTGTTTTGTTGTTGTTTAATTTCTGCAACTTCATTTAATTCTTTTTCAAAGTTGTTCTGCCTTAATATGTCATTTTTAATGTTTTTGAGTCTTTCTATTATGTGTTTAATCAATCTCAACATACTCATTTTCTCGTTTTTATCAGAGTTCTATTTGGATTTTATGAAAATGGTGATCTTAGGAACGCTGCTGGGTCTGCGGTCTCTTGTTCGCATGGATTGCTCTGCGTTCTATAATTCTGGATTGTGACTTCATCATAAGCATCATTGTGACTTCTGTGAGAAGTCTTGTCTGAAAGCCTGTCCTTCTAGAGGAGTTTTGAGTTTGCTTTGGCTGGGCATCCCAAGTTATTATTGACTTTGTGTTAATTTTTAACATTAATTTTTCATTCTAGGTTTCCCAGACCCCATGGACATTAGAATTTCAAATCCCCAACCCGTGGGAGTGATTGCCCCATAATTAGGAATTCTCAGGGGAGATTATTTTTCTCCTCCAGAGTCTAGATGGAGATAGCCATGGTTTCTTATGGTCATCTTGTGTTATTGGGTGGATTATTATTTTCTAACCACTAGTGGGATTATAGTCTTTTGGGTGTCCTGATGTTATACGAGGTTCTTACAATTTCTTGCTCTTTGCAAGCCCCGGCTATATTTTCTGTTTGCAAAGTAGGCATTAGAATTCAGTCTCTCAAAAATGGAGATGAACACACACAACCGGATGGGGTAGTTTCATTTTGAAAAGTTACCACTTTGGTTTGCAATTCTTTCTCCAGTCCTTTTCCAGTGTGTCAAAGCTCCACCCCTTTCCTTACAAATTTGCCTTGTGTTTTAAAGGATGCAAGAAGTTTTTAGCCAGAATTTCTAGGTGTTTTGCAACTGGAGGTTGGTCATTTCTATCTTTTTTACAGATTGCCTTTTCTGTCATTTTTCAGGAAAAGGAAGTGTGTTATTTGCTTTAAAAATTACATAAAAACCATAGTTTCAAAGAATAGTTTTCCTTCTAAAATTGCTTTAATCTTGTCATTTTCCTATCCTTTCTTTCTTGAATGAAAATTATATTCTGAAGAAGAAGTAAACAGCAAAATATCACATTTGAAATCATGACAATTTCAGCAGTTTTAATGGTTATGCATTCTTGGCAAAATATCCACAGTTATTTCAATTGTGAATGACTTCAATAAATACCTTCCCATATGGGAGAAGACAACCTCATTTTTTAAAAACAAGGAATGTTTTCTTAATGGCAGTCATGTTTTTAACAGCTTTATTGAGCTATAACCAACACACCATAATTGCACATACCTAAAGTGTATATAATTTAATATGCTTTTGACATATACATGCACTGTAAAACCATGTTCATAATCAAGACCGTGTACATATGATCACACCCAAAGTTTCCTTGTCCCCCTCTGTAATCTCTCTCTCCAGCCCCTACCCATGACCCACCTCTATGGCCAGGCAACTGCTGATCTGCTTACGGGTACTACAGATTAGTATGGATTTTCTAAAGTTAAATAAGTGGATGCAGTAAATACTCTTTAATGTCTGCCTATCTTTCCCTCAGCGTAATTATTTTGAGATTTGTCCGTGTTGTTCTGTGTGTCCATAGTTTATTCTTTTTATTGACGAGTAGTATATTATACTAATGAATCACTATTTGTTATCCATCCCCACCTGTTGATGAGCATTTAAGGTGTTTCCATTTGGGTGCTCCAAAATTAAAGCTGCTATAAGCATTTATGTATAACTCTTTGTATGAATATACAGGGTAGCAAGTATGTCCGTTGGTTGTAAAATGTGGGAAAAAGGAGTCAAGAAAGGCTTCAAGATTTTGGTCTGAGCAACAGAAAGAATGTACTTGTAATGGATTGAGAAGCAGAAAGCTGCAGGAAGGACAGGTTTTACTGTGGGTCGGTGGGATTTTTGTTGTTGTGGAATCCAGAAGTTTGATTTTTGACATAATGGGTTCAGGATGTCAAGTAGAAATCTAGATAGAGATAAGAAATAAGTTCTTGGATCACTAACCCTGGTTAGTGTTAGTGTGGTATATTTTTCTTTAGTTTTAATCTCTATGTGTCTTTATATTTAAAGGGGGTTTTCTTGTAGACAACATATAGTTGTATCTTGTTTTTTTATGATCCACTTCGACAATCTTTCTTGTAAATGGTGCATTTAGAACATTGATGTTCAAAGTATTAAGATAGTTGGGTTAATAAGTACCATATTCACCACTGTTTTCTATTTGTTGCCCTTTTTCTTTTTTCCTGTCTTTTTCTTGCATTCTTTTTCTGCTTCTTGTGTTTTATTTTTTTAAAGATTTTATTTATTTATTTATATTTGACAGAGATTGAGCACAAGCAGGGGGAGTGGGAGAAGGAGAAGTAGACTCACCACCCCCCAACTCCCCAGGTCAGCACAGAGACTGGTGTGGTGCTATATCCCAGGATCCTGGGATCATGATCTGAACTAAAGGCAGATGCCCATAAGCCTGAACCATTCACGTGCCCTGCTTTTTGTGGTTTTAATTGTGCATTTTATGATTCCATTTTGTCTCCTTCCTTCACATATCAATTATACTTCTTTTTTAAAGTGGTTGTCCTTAGAGTTTACAATACATATTAAAGCTAATCTAAGTTCACTTTTCAATAACTTTAAGTAGTGTGAATACTTTATAGTTACAAAATAATCCTAATTCCTCTCTCTTATTCCTTGCACCATTGTTATTTCACTCATACAGGAGCACACATAAGTATGTACTCATAAGAGATATATACATAAGCATATATTTTATATATGTTGTAGCAAACTTATCTGTTAGATCAATTAATAATAATATGTTTTTATTTTATCTTATTTATTCCTTCTTTGATGCTTTTCATTACTCTGTGTAGATCTGAGTTTCTGACCTAGATTATTTTCTTTTTCTCTAAAGAACTTTAACTTTTCTTGCAGGGTAGGTCTACTAGTAACCAATTACTTCAACTTTTCTTCTGAAAAAGTCTATTTCTCCTTCATATCTGAAGAAAAATTTCACAGAGTACAGAATTTTAGGTTGGTAGCTTTTTTTCCCCCTCTCAATATTTTAACATTTTCATCCCACTCTCTTGCTTACACAGTTTATGAGGAGAAACTGGGTATAATTCTTTGTTCCTCTACACATGTTTTTTTAAACTCTGGCTTCTTCCAGGATTTCTTCTTTTTTAACTTTGATTTTCTGTAGTTTGAAAATGAGCTGGGTAGGTGTAGAGCTTTTTTTTTTTTTTAATTTTATTTTTTATAAACATATATTTTTATCCCCAGGGGTACAGGTCTGTGAATCGCCAGGTTTACACACTTCACAACACTCACCATAGCACAAACCCTCCCCAATGTCCATAACCCCACCCCTCCTCTCCCAAACCCCCTCCCCCCATCAACCCTCAGTTTGTTTTGTGAGATTAAGAGTCACTTATGGTTTGTCTCCCTCCCAATCCCATCTTGTTTCATTTACTCTTCTCCTACCCCCTTAGCCCCCCATGTTGCATCTCCTCTCCCTCATATCAGGGAGATCATATGATAGTTGTCTTTCTCTGATTGACTTATTTTGCTAAGCATGATACCCTCTAGTTCGATCCACGGTAGAGCTTTTTTTGATTGTTTCTTGTTTGTTTGGGGCTTTTTGCAAATATCGTTTGGTATTCTTGGAGATTCTTGCGTTTATGATTTGCTGTCTGACATTAACTTGAGAGGATTCTGTCATTATTGTTTTAAATATTGCTTCTCGTCCTTTCTTGCTTCGCCTTCTGATATTCCCTTTACATAGCAGCTTTTGTAGTTGTCCCTTAGGGTTTGCATATTTTTTTTTAGTCTTTACAATCCTTTTAGTTTTTGAGAATTCTGTTGATATATCCTCAAGCTCAGATTCCTTTCTCAGTGTGTTCCGTCTACTATTAAGCCCACCAAAGGCACTCTTCATTTCTTTCACAGTGTTTATCTCTAACATTTCTTTTGGGTTCTTTCTTAGGATTTCCTCCTCTCCGCTTACATTGCCCATCTGTCCTTTTGTGCTGTTTACTTTATCCATTAGAGCCTGTAGTATTTTCATCACAGTTGTTTTAAATTCCAGGTCTGATAATTCCAACATCCCTGCCATGTCGGAAGATTCTGACGCTTTGCTTTGTCTCTTCAGATTGCATTTTTGGGTTTTTTTTGTTGTTGTTGTTTTGTTTTGTTTTTGTCTTTTGGTATGCTTTGTAATTTCTACTTGATAGCTGGACACGATGTAGCAGGTAAAAGCAGCTGCTATAAATGGGCTTTAGAAGTGTAGTGGTGAGGTATGCGGGCAGGGAAGAATTTCTAGAATCCCGTGATTAATTCCCAGTGTTTTGAAAGCCTGTGTCTCAGCACCGTGAGCTTCACAAGTGCTTCTCACTTTTTTATCTTCTCTCTTGCGCAGTAAAGAATGGCTGCAGTGGGTTAAAGTTTGGTATTTCCCTTTCCTCAGCTGACTTAGATTCTGATAATACCCCAGCTGACTAGGCTCTGATTAAACAGTCTCCCCTGAGGGAAGGCCTTGGTAGGAAGAACAAGTACTGTAGCCCAGTTCAAAATGGTTTCTCCCCCCTCCCCCTACTGGAAGCCTGAGGGGATTTTTCTCTGATAGATATTTAGATATTTACCTATTTACCGTAACTAGCATCCGGTTTGAGCTCCTGCTGGAAAATCTCACAGTGCTGTAGACTGCCCCCCATAAACTCCCCTACGTCACCCATCCTCGGTCCTTGTGATTGCGAGGTCTTCCAGTTTTGTTTTGTTTTGTTTTTAAAGATTTTATTTATTTATTTGACAGAGATCACAAGTAGTCAGAGAGGCAGACAGGGAGAGAGGAGGAAGCAGGCCCCCACTGAGCAGAGAGCCCGATGCAGGGCTCGATCCCAGGACTCTGAGACCATGACCTGAGCCAAAGGCAGAGGCTTTAACCCACTGAGCCACCCAGGTGCCCCCGTCTTCCAGTTTTTTAACAGCGAGTGCTGTCCACACTGAGGCTCTAGGAGTTCATCAATTACAGTTCAGGTGTCCGTATCCTGATCCCGGTCCTGCAGAGGAACACTGCTCTAGTAAGAAATAACTTCCTGTATTCACCTGTTTCTCCAATCTTGGGAGTGCTCAACCTTGTATCCTCTCCTTTCTTAATAGATTCAAGAGAGTTGATTTCCAAGTCTGTCTGGCAACTTTTTATTGGTTAGGATGCGGTGCTGACTTCCAAGCTCCTTACACGCAGAACTAGAAAATGGAGGTCAGAGGACTGAGTCTGAAGCTCAGGGGTGAGGTCTCAGCTTGAAACAGGAAGTGGAGAGTTGTCAGAATGTTATTTAAAGTGGTGGCAGGTGGAATAAGGATGCCCGCAAGATGTCCACATCCTAACCCTGAAACATGAATAGTTAGCTTGCATGGACAAAGGGGCTTTGCAGGTGTTATTAAGTCAGGAATGTGGAGATGGGCAGATTGCCCTGAATTGTCCTTGTGAGGCCAATGTAACCACAGGGGTCCTTTAAAAAGGGCCAGAGTCAGACAGGGAGAGCGAGAAAAGAATAGACGAAGAGAGAGACTGGGAGATGCCTATGCTGCTAACTTTGGGAATGGAAGAAGAGACCATGAGGCAAGGAATGCAGGCAGCCTCTGGAAGATAGGAAAGGCAAGGAAACAGATTTTTGCCTGGAGCCTCCAGAAGGCACACAGCTCTGCCGACACCTTGATTTTAGCCCAGTGAGCCTTCTGATCTCCACAAGGATTAAGATGACATGTATTGATTTACCCTAGTAAGTTCGTGGTACTTTGTTACCTCAGCTCCAGGAAACAGACTAGATGGCATCACCTAGAGAGTGAGTGACAGCTGATAAGTAGTGTTAGAATACTCCTCTTCTTACCCTTCGCCTAGACTGCTAGGTTTCTCTTGGTCTCACTGGTTAAAGAACCTACATAGGCCCAATTCCATTCTCACTTCAAATCACTTTCTGCCAGGTTGGGATGGAGTAGATGCAAGGTTTGCTCCCTGTGACCCTCTGGTCTTGGGTCTGAAGGTTTTTCTTTACTGGATCTCCAGGATTTTGAAGCATGTGTCTTGATCACTAAGTCTGCCACTTGATTTCCAGCTGTCTGGGTACTTCAAAGGCTTCTAGAAACTTCGACCTTGTTCTTTGTCACTGGGCTTCCTCAACTTCTTGATGGTTAGTTTTCGAGCTGTTTGGAGCCTGGATACTCTCCTCTTTGCTTCATTCCCCTGGTTTTGAGACTCTTGCCTCTACTCAACAATATATGACTTTCAGGGATCCACTCTTTCCTTTAGTCAGCACAGCATGCCCACAGATAGTTTAAAATGCTGGAAATAAAATTTAGAGAGTTGAGACAACCTGCTTAGGGTCCCGGTGGCAGACCTAGGTTTGAAGGCAGATTGGCCTCCAGTAAGGGTCCACGCTCCATGCAGCCCCCTCAGTCCCCAGGAGCGTAGCTGCAGAGACCGAATGTAAAACTTCTATCATGAAAAGTAGTGGCAGAATTGTTATTTCTACTCAAACTTTACATCACTGGAGAATTCTCAGTCTCCAAATCCGGGCTGTCTCTGAGTATGGCACCTCCAAGGAGAGCTTTCCCAGGTCCGCAGTGCTGGTGGGGTGGCATAGTGGCCCTCGAGGTTGACTCCGGTTTCCCCAGCGGGCCCCTGCTGACCTCATGGGGAGTCCCCGGGGGAGAAGTCCGGCCCTGCGTAAGGCAGAGCTGGTGGGGACAGGCTGGCACGACTGCGGTCCATACGGCAGGTTGAAAGTGAGCTCCGAGCCCTTCCCCGTGTCAGCAGTTCCGTCGGCGCAGCTGGGGCGGTGCTGCAGACGGCGCAGACCCCAGGAGCACAGCCGCCGTGTTTTAGGGGGCGTGTGCCGCTCCTCAGACTCCCTCTGCTGTGAGGACACACAAAGATGAATGGCCAGACCGGATGACAGGGCCACGTCTCTCCGCAGGCTGCATACAGAGCGCTTTGTGCTCCTGACCATCGCCGATACTTCCCCTCTGGGCGCGGCGAGCCGGCTTCCCCCGCGCGGCGGAAAGGGACGCTTGTTTCTGAATTGGTCAGAGTTCAAGCTCAATTACGTCTGGGAACGACGCGCGTTCCTTCCCCCCTTCCCTGTGACTGCAGTGTAGATTTTCAAGTGAACTGGTGCACGTTGCTTTGGGGTGGAAATCGCCACACAGCACTGACCTCTATGGGGCATTTCCTTTGGCGCCCTCCTGGCCGCGGGGCCGTGGAGGAGTCACCCCGGTGCGGGTGCGGGTGTCCGTGCGGGCGTCGGGGGCTCGGAGGCTCACTCTTCCTGGTCTTTGCGTGTACCGCCCCCCCCCCCCCCCCCCCCGCTTCGTCCCCCGGGAGTGAGGCTGCCAGGCGTCATTCGAACAGGATCCCATTCAAATCTGCCTCTTCTCCTCCCACAGCAACCCTAACTTCAACTCTTCCTTAAGTGGTATAAAGCCGGAGGCCCAGACCCAGTCCAAGAAGGAGAAGGAAGAGGATAGAATCTAATTTGTTTGCCATTTAAAAGTAACGTTTATTATGCACAGCTGGCTCCGTAGATTTCCGTAAGGTAGCATGCCCACCAAGAGTGAAGCGAAAGTGCTCTCTCTTGTGCAACGTCAAGTTCAACCTTTATTGCTTTTTCGAAGCTTTGGTATTTCAGCAGACCCTGTTTCTGAATTCTCTTATGTGGCTGCATTGCTGTATGTGGACCTTGAGGAAGAAATGAGTGTTGTGCTTTCCCCGCGACTCCCCCACCCCCTCCCCCAGTGGCACACAGCACAATGGCTTCCATCCTGAGGTGCACCTGTTTCTAGTATCTGCACAGAAGCAGCCAGGGCGTGCCGCCGCTGAGGCTGCCCGTGCAGCTGTTGTTTTGTCATTAAAAAAATAACAACGGTATCCATGTAGGTTTCAGCCTCCTGAACTCTGTAACTTGGGCTTGTTAAAGGGAGCCCATCAGACTCTGTCTGGACTGCTGATAATAGTTGAGATAAAGATCCCACACGGACCCTCGCACAGCAGTGTTTATAATAATGGAAGGAAGTCTCTCTGACAATATACGGTCCAGCAGACAGCAGATGCGGACCGTGAAAAATTAATGATTAACTGCTCGTCAGTGTGTGTGTCAGGGAACAGTACTGCTCTTTAAGGGGTTTATATAGTCTAAAGAAATGAGCTCATGAGAGGGACTCGTAGGATAAAAGAAAAAAACTTAAGGAGAGGCTTGACATATCCTGCTTTTCTCACAGGGCAAAAAATTAAACATAATGGTCTCCTTTTTACAGGGTGAAGCTCTGACTCTGAAGTCAGGGCAGATCATTCACTTGTTAAAACAAGACATGAACATTCCTGTTACTCCTTCAAGGGGGAGAGGGTTAGTGTGCACTCCAATTGAACTCTTAGTGTACCAGAAAGAAGGGGGAAATTGTCCAACAATTATCTCAGACACAGAAGACCGTGAAACCAAAAATATTAGGGAAGTGACAGCAGAGTAGTAAATAAGGCTTGATGATCATAATTCATTATCCCTTTGGATTTAAAGGGGCTTTAAAATGCCCAGAAATTCTCATCAAAATTACAGGTAAAAGGAAAGGTAAATATTAGGTAAGTATTAGCAGCCTTGTAATTCATCGAAGGCATGTTGCTTGCAAGGGATATAATCTCCCAAAATACCTAGTTAAAATGAATTTCATCGTGTTACTTTCTTCCCGGGACTTAACTTTTCATATTGAGTCCCCGTGATAGTTCAGCAGGATAAAAAGATACTAGGAATCCAAGAAGTTCTGTGATCAATGTAAATCTTGGAATGTTCATTTGGCTAAAGAGCCCTTGGGGTCCCTGGGCCTCAGCCAGCCCTGCGGCCTCTCCAGAACGTCTCTGCTCGGCTCAAGCAGCACATCTTTGCAAAGGCAAAATTTAAGTTTTGAATGACTGCTCATAGGACTTCGTGTCTGGTACATGGTGCTTCTTTTTGAGGAAGGGGTAGGGTCAGTGGAATTCTGTACAGAGAAATTGAGAGTGGGAGTAGGAGAACATGTTAAAAGGAGCTAGTAAAGGAGGAGGAGGAAACTCTTCAGTTTTTTGTCTTACATGTAAGTCCTCCTGTAGACTGATTTGGAGCACCTTACTAAACTTAGTTTCCTCCTGCCTGCACCCCCATCCTGCCTCTTCTATCCAGAAAGGCTGGTTTATTTGCTATTACATTTGCTGTTTCTTCACATGTTCTCTCCTCTACTTTGTGAAGTTCCTGAAATGAATCATTCCAACACACACACCTCTTTTTCTTTTCTTTATTGAGTTTGATTCATGTTCTGTCTTTATTGCATCATTTAATTAGCTCATTCCTATATAGTATTTTTTGGTTTTAAAACATTTTAAGTTCCTTGAGGAAGGGAAGATATTTATAAATTATATATATGCGTGCTTAATATATATGCTCAAATTGTTTCCTAATATGCCAATTGTATTTCAACAAATTGGTGTTATGTATGTTTGTAAGACAGATCTGCTGCAAATTTTTTATACACATACACATACACTGTGACATATCAGGCATAGAGTTAGACATGATGAAAGAGGTGATTCCTTAAACTTGAAAAACACATGTTTTATTACTTTTAATCCAGTTTTTTACTTCCTTTTTGCATTTTAGATAGTGTAGTCCTCTTCATATAAGGATGAAATATCCACATTGAGGCTTCTGAGACCACTTTCCTTCCTACCAAGTCTCATTTGCTCTGGCTAACCCACGTTGGCCCTCAGATTTTTTCCTCCCAGGTTTGGTACATTCCCTTGGTGCCTATGCCAGTGCAGAAGGACATGGGACTAGACACTGTTTTTATATGTTATGTACATCGAATCTCCTTTCTTTGTATCTACAACTGACAGTTGTCTTCCTATTATTTGAATGTGGAAAGTGGCAGATTAACTTAAAAATACATAAATTTTTTTAAAAAGATTTTATTTATTTATTTGACACACACACAAAGAGAGAGAACACAAATAGGCAGAGTGACAGGCAGAGGGTGAAGGAGAACCAGGCTGCCCCATGAGCAGGGAGCCTGATGCAGGACTTGATCCCAAGACTCTGGAATCATGACCTGAGCTGAAGGCAGATGCTTAACCAACTGAGCCAGCTGGGAGTCCCAAATGGATAAATCCTTAAAATTTATTTGTTTTAGAGAGGAAGAGAGTGCGAGTAGGGGGAGGGGCAGGGGGAAAGGGAGATAATCCCCCAAGCAGACTCCCTGCTGAGCTGGGAGCCCATTGACTCTTGGGGCTCTATCCCAGAACCCTGAGATCATGACTTGAGCCGAAATCAAGAGTCAGACGCTTACCCGACTGCCCCAATATGTAAAAGGCTCATTCTGAGGATTTCAGTAGAGTACCTAAGGGAGTCCGGGTTGTCTCTTTAGGGGCAGTTACGGGGTCTTGGATCTTGATAGTATATTTGCCAAAGTTTCACCATCAGGAAGATCGTAGCAGGCCCACTGAGGGGTTGGCAAGCCAGAACTGTGTATCTGGAGAAGTGATTCCTAGATGTTAGAACTTTATATAATCCAGTAAACTTTTTAGAAGTTGGGGTACAAACTTTAAAACTGTAAATAAGCCTGTTAAAAAATAAAAAGTAATGACTGTTTCATATAATAATGACCCAAATAAAGGATAATCCTTAAAATTCAATATATCTCTCTTCATGAAAAAATAATCAGATAATTTTTCTTATTTTCCTAAATCCTATAGAACTTCACAATTGGCCATCATTAGCTCATGGTTTGGCATTAGGAATCTCTAGCCTAGACCAAGCAGAAGAGGTTTAAAACCAAGTTTCCTCTTATCACCTCTGTGGTTGGGAGAGGGGGCTTAGTTTTCTTTTGACAGTTTCTTTCATGATCTACTAACCAATTGAGAAGAAAAGCCCTAAGGGTAGATTTGGGAAGAGAAAGGTCTCCCACACATGCAAGGAGAAGTAGGAGAGTCTTTAAGAGTGCTCATGGTACATCTTGAATGTACTCAGTTTTGCTACAAAATCATATATGCTTTCTTGGGAGTCTCCGTGCTATGCAAACTCATGCATTTTCATGGAAAGTTATAACATCAGATTTGCATGGGTATGGCTCACAATACACACAATGAACAGAAATACTTGGTAGATATGTAAAGTGTGTATTTGTGCATTTCTCTACAGCTCTGTTCAGATTCCGGCATTTGCTATAATGTTTTTATTGGAAAAAACTATATATGTGCAACATGAGATTTGCGTCACACTCAGATTGTTCCTAGTATATCAATAATGTAGCAAAAATTTTGTGTTTCTACAACATAGTATAGAACAGTGTGTGTGTGTATATATATATATATATATATATATATTTCAGAACAATGACAAGTTCAACAAACATTGGCTATAACTTAAATCTAAGTGAACTCTGTGCAAACCAGGTATCAAATGGACTGTCTCCAACTCTTGACTTCAACACATAATAGTCTTAAACACTTAATTGCATAACTTGGGGGAAGTCTAAGCATCCTTGAGATTTCCATGTCCTTCTTGTCTTGTAGGCCTCTTAGTTTCTGGGGTTTTGAATTTTCAATTTGCGTGTTGTACTCCTTCACTCAGGAACAAGGCTCAGAAAGCCCCCAGCAGTCTGCTCGTAGAAAGCATTGGCTTCATACTGGGCACCAGCAGAAAGAGGGATGGGTGTGTGGTCAGTGTACTAAACCTGTTAGCTCCCTCTCTATAGTCACTGTAGCTGCTATGTCCTTGGAAGAAGTCCTAGTTCCTGTAGGACAGTCCTCTTCGCACTGTGTGCCAATAAGCACGACCTCCTTGGCACTTGGAGCCAGAGACAGCAATGGCCGTGCTAGAACCAGCTCTGAGTACTTCCTTGGTTTCCTACACCTTCCTTGTTCAGTTATGAAGGGCTCCAGATGCTGATTTGCATATGTGCCATCTATTTCTTGCTGCGAGCATAACTTATATCCCTGGATACAAATTCTGCTTGTTTAACTTGAAGCAATTTCCTTCATCTGCCTGGCTTCAGTTACTAGTCACTATTGCTGTGAGAATGGGATTGGAATAGAACAAGACAGTGAAAAGAATGGATTAGTTAGTGATTGAAAATTATTATTGTGGTTGTTATTTCTTTATTTTTACCCTTTCTCATTCCTTCCTCTTGAATCTGAGTAACAACTAACCTGGGTTGGGCAACAATCTGAAAGTTGAATTTAAGATAACAGAAACTTTTTCTTTTCTATGGCGTTAAATAGCTTCACAAAATTTACTCCATGCCACCATTTCATTCACCAAAGTTAAGCACTGATGGTGAAGAATTAAGTAGAATACGCTCCTACCAACAGACTCGTCATTGGCCCACCTCTCATGCGTGTGGCGGGTTAGGTCATCTCCCTCAATAAAAGAGGCCTTTGTTACTCGAGAGGGCAAATGTTACCATAATTTTATAGGAGAGAAGTTGGAATTAATATTGACATTGAGCACCTCCCATAGAACAACTTCTAAACTTGAATGAGAACCTTCTGTTCTGTGAAGCTTTTTTTTAGGCCACTTCTTTGAATTTGTTTGTTAGTTTTTTTCACTCTGGATTTTTCCTCTCACAGAATCTAGCTTCCGTATTGCTTCTTTTTTTCTACTCAGGTTCGCTTCGTTTCCCTGACTTCCTAATTTTAGCTCTTTTCCTCTTCGTATTTCTGGATCTTACTCCTAAATTTACAAACAGAAACACAGTCAATACACAAGGCAGATGACCCATCTCCGTTGAGCAGCAGGCAGTCTCAGGAGGCAAACTGTTCCTCTGACAGGAATTCCTTTCCCTACCTCCTGTAGACTTTAATCACTTTTCACAGCAGCCCATTCGCCTGTGAGGGATCATTGCACAGGGCAGGTAGTGGAGTTAGTATCGCTCTGGGCATGCTCTCTCGCTGGTTAGCATTTGAGATAATCTCAGGCAGCTACAGTGGCTGGTGAAGATCAAAGGTATTCTGTCCCCTTGAGGTCAAGATCACTCTTGCTTTGCAAGTCTGTGTGTTCTAAAGTTATGTCTGCAGATCCTGCTTTCTCTCCCAAAAGGTTTTAGCAAAAGACACGGAGTGGAAATAAAATCTTAAAGGCAGCTTCTAGGGGCACTTGGGTGGCTTAGTGGGTTGAGGCCTCTGCCTTCGGCTCAGGTCATGATCCCAGGGTCTCGGGATCAAGCTCTCTGTTCGGCAGGGAGCCTGCCTCCCCCTCTCTCTGTGCCTGCCTCTCTGCCTACTTGTGATTTCTGTCAAATAAATAAATAAATAAAATCTTAAAAAAAAAAAAATAAAGGCAGCTTCTGAGTCACAAATTCAATTCCCTGTACTCTTCTGAGATAGTTTGTATGTCATGAGCTTGAGGCTTATGGTACATCTCGACCAGTCCTTCCTTTTTCACCCATGAGCCACATTGTACCTTTCTGGATAGAGGAAATGAACAAGTCACCCTGTAATTAATTCTATACCCGACTCCTCACTTTAACCCACCCAACCTTTACCCACGGGTTGCATGAATTAGCCCAGACTCTATTTGACAGTTTAAAATGAAAAATTAACATCTCTTGCTCAGTAATTTCTTGGACTTTTCACCAGAAGTGGATGTAAAAAATCCTAGTACTGTCGACAAAAGCTAAGGGAGAAAGAGTACTAACTGTCCATGTAGTTCTGTGCTACTGTGTGCTGGAAAAGGAGATGGGAAGAGCCTAAATGATTGATTCAGGTTGTCTTACACATCTTTGAATTGCAAGTAAAACATTCTAAACAAACTCGTTTAAATGAGAAAGGAGAATATATATTTGCCTATGCAAAAGAGACTTAAGATTCTTGTTTATGCAAAAATTGGATTTATGCTTTCAGTAACATCAGGGAGACAGGTCAGTAGGATCAAAAAAAACCTTGGGAATAACTCAGAAATCCATTTCTGGAGGCATTGGCCTCATTTTAGTTTTCTCTTTTACAGGCAGTTTAGTTTGAGAGGGTAATAGATCACTTGACTAGCACTCTAGGAACACAGGAATATTATTCTCTTGTCTCTTATTTTTTTCTGCTGTCAAAATTTATCTCCAATTCCTAACCAGTGGAACAGATAGAAGAGGCCACATAGCTTTGCAGCACTTGACCCTGTGATGGAGCCTTCTGCCCCGGTGTTAAGCAACCTTTCTCATGTGGGTAGAAGAAGCGTGTCAAGTACAGTCTAAGGTCAAATCTCTCACATTTCTTGGGTGGCACCCTTGATTTAGTCTAAGTGCTTTGGCCTTGTCTATCTGATCACCCCATCCATCCTGACCTTTGAGACCTATTGGCTCGTTACTGACATCTGACTTACTCTAGCCTTAGGCTTTGCTTTATCGCTTCCCAACCTTGCATGCTCCTTGATCCCAGTTTTTAAATCCATTTCCCAATCTCTAGCTTGCCCTGATCCTTATCAGGCATGGTTCCTGATTACTCAGATTTTCTGTCTTCACTATCTCCCCTGAGGGTACCGGTCTGATGAGTTCCACTGTCTGGATGACAGATGTGTTCTTTAGCAAATGTTTTCAGTTGAACATGTTTCCTATGTTTTTGTTAAAAAGTACATGGTTGTGGTGTATTGGTATCTCAACTAACGAAACCCTATGTTCTAATGACCTTTCTTAAATATTGCCAGAAACTTTTTACACTGGAGCACAATAATCATAAAGCAATAGGATTTGCATTCTTATTGTCAGAAAAATCATCCAATGCAAGGCTCAGAGGATGGCTGCATCATCTTTTAATACCTATTTTAGACCCATCTTCTAATTATTTTTACTTCATAGGCCAATGTACTGTCTGACTTTCAAATTATTATTGCTTGGTGCCGGACATGTGGAGTTACACACTTACATGCAGTTTTCCTTCTATAGAGATGCAACTGATTTTGGTCTGGTAGAAAGATCTATAATGGTTTCTTGCCTTACAGGACGTTAATCAGGTTTGTGTCAAACTAGCTTACTCTGATAATCATTTTTGTATCCCTTATCGCCTGGAAATAGTTTCTTAAAATGTTTTTGGAAACAACTTTACCACCTACTGGTATTCTCATTAATTAATGAGTTGAATAAATTGTGCACATGTTCATGGCATATTTGAGTCGGTTCTTAAGTTATGAAAATTTTGCCAATGTACATGAGATTAAAAAGTGTCATAGGACTAAAATAGTATTAGAAGCAAAATCAAATGTGAATCTTGTGGGGGAAGGAGGAGGAGCTGCACCGAAAATAGTGAGGTTGAAAGGAGAGAGGAAACAGATAGGCTTTGAGTCAGGGAAGAACGTGCCAGAAAGAAAACTTTAGACAGAACAGGGAGCTCCAATAAGTACACAAGAGTTATCCTGGACTATTCTGCCCCTCACCCTGACACCAAAAAGTCATGGAGGAGAGACTCATGATTTGAAAAAAAAAAAAAAAAAAAAAATCTGTTTACGTATGTCTGCAGTTTTCTTCACGGGAAGCGAAACCTTCAATACATTAAAAAACACAACTCCCCCCCCCCCAACCCCCGCCACCCCCACCAATGTGGCTTAGGGTGATACCCTGAAACCTGTAAGACTAGGTTTTCTTCAAGCTGATATTACATGATTCATTTTAATAGAGAAGAAAGCAATAGCTTTAGAGGGCAGTAGAGTGGGACGGGGTGGGATTGGCATCAAGGAAGAGAAGAGAGATAAGTGTGCGGAACAGAAGGCTGTCTATGTAATGCTTTATCTTCAAAATATTTATTATTTTCTCAAGTATTTTTATTTCTTTTTAAAATAGAGACTTCAGGGCGCCTGGGTGGCTCAGTGGGTTAAGCCGCTGCCTTTGGCTCGGGTCATGATCTCAGGGTCCTGGGATCGAGTCCCGCGTCGGGCTCTCTGCTCAGCAGGGAGCCTGCTTCCTCCTCTCTCTCCGCCTGCCTCTCTGTCTACTTGTGATCTCTCTGTCAAATAAATAAATAAAATCTTAAAAAAAAATAAAATAGAGACTTCATTATTGAAAGTTTATTCCCAAATAATTCATTAAATGAGGCACTGTTACGACGTCTTCCTTTCCTCAGGGGTAATAACGTTAGTGCCAGGGGATCCAACTTCTAGTCACATCAACCGTTTGCAAACTGTGTGGTTAGTCAGAGTCAACGTCAGTATATTATTTCTTCATCCAGCTATTTTTAAAAATGAGTAGAACTATCTATTTTAACTTCTGAGTCAGGTTCTATTTAAACATAACTCTTTTAATTCTGGTTTTTATCTAACTCGTGAAGGAGAATGCCACGTTAATAAAACAAGATAAAATAAGTGATCTGATTTTGAAAAAGAGTTTTCACTTTTTAAGTTCCTAACGTGAATTCTCTAAGTAGGGAATTTTCCCAGTATATTTAAAATACGAGTTTATTAAAGGAGGAGAAGAGATTTCCAGAAACACACCTGCCAGTAATGGGAAGTACTACTGAAACCTATCTACCTCTGTCAAGATAATTAGATGAGGAGTCCCTATGTGACATTAGCTGGTACCTTCAGTGTCTGGAATGACACCAAGAAACAGCTGTAATGAAAGCAGTAGACTTCTAGCTTTTTTCCTCCCCTTCCTTTCTCTCTCTTTCTTTCTTCTCTTCCCAGTCATGTTGTTGCAGAGGCAGGTCCAGTGCTTTCTCTTGGGGCTAAAATGATTGATTCCTGTCTGGGAGAGGACTCTTCTGGGGATTGAGTACTCTCAACCCAGCCAAGATAGAAATTAGTAGAGTAATATCTATCTTGCATAAGTCCAGGTGCTGAGAGTATGGCCAGCAGTCTGTCACTTAAATTATTATTCAGATTTATGTTCCCAAGGTGGCTCTGGGCAGATACGCTAGAAGGTCAGTCTGTGACCTTTGGATGGCAGCTACTTTGAGAGGGCTCTGAAGGACCCTGGAGCACGCATGGGAAGACCACTCTGCTTGGGTCGGCCCCTCAGAACTGTGAGAGCCAGGAGCCCCAGACGCCGGGAGAGGCTGCTTAGAAACACCATTAGAAACTCTGTTCATGGGGAGTATGGAGGTTGTTGACCGTTGTTCTGTCCCTCAATGAGGAGAAGCAATAAATTTCTCATCCAGAAATCTACTTGCATGGGGTCTCCAAATTACAACGAAGATTTTTCTTCCTCCCCGTGTAACCGGAAACTCAGCCCTCCGATTCTTGGCAGGAAAGAAGTCAGAGTTAAATGTGACGACAGACTGAGAAGCTTCAAGCTCCGTTGGTAAAGCAAGTAGGGGGAAAGGCAAGAAAAGCACTTCCTTAACCTCCACCCAGATTGCAAATTTATTTTTGTGTCTTTGAAGTAGGTTGTGTTCAAGCTTTCTCGAAAATGACAAAAGGAGAATTTTCAAGTCAACCTTTACATGTCATAGATACAAATGATACCAGACTTACCCCGGAAAACAGAATGAAACAAAAAACAAAACAAAAAAACCCAAAACACAGTTAATTCTAGCCTGTTCTGTTTTTTTTTTTTTTTTTTTTTCCCCTCCACTAATAGGTTCTTTCCAAGACAGGAAATCACCAAGAGAGAAAATTTATAGCTAGTCTAAGTTAAAGAATGCTGTTCTGAGCACTGGATTTTCTTCTCTGCTTTTAAATATCCCCATTTGTCTTCACATTTTCTTTTCCAAACCCCTCCCCATCCCATTCCATGTGGTAGATGCTTAATATGCTAACACTTAGGAGAACAGAAGGCTTTCTCCAGAGAGAGTCACAGAGCTGTTCTGTGTGGCTGCCAGATCGCCGACCCGAACCCTCCTTGCCCTGCCAGGATGCAATCTGTCTCTAGTCCCTTGGCAGCCGAGAGGCCCGGGGGCACCTTGGATGAGCTTTTTCCTTCCAGAATTGGAAGATGGCTTTAAAGATGGAGGGAACTCTCCAGAGAGATTTTTTAAATAAGGTTATCTATGGAGGTGACCAATGGAAAAAAACTCTAGCTAGGGATGTGCATTTTTGTCAGCAATTTCTCTCTCACTTCATACCCACGTTCTGTTAAAGGAGTGTTTTTCAGAAGAGTTAGGTTTCTTCTAATATGCCTTTTAGTTGTATGCATGGAGATGATTAAGACAGGGTGCTGATCTTATAATTATAGGAGTCATGATGCATCATTATGTGAGGCAAACGTTTAAAAAGAGAAGGAAAGGGGTGCCTGGGTGGCTCAGTGGGTTAAAGCCTCTGCCTTTGGCTCAGGTCATGATCCCAGGGTCCTGGGATCGAACCCTGCATTGGGCTCTCTGCTCAGCGGGGAGCCTGCTTCCTTCTCTCTCTCTCTCTGCCTGCTCCTCTGCTTACTTGTAATCTCTGTCTGTCAAATAAATAAATAAAATCTTTAAAAAAAATAAAAAGAGATGGAAAGATATAATACGTTTGTCTATTAGTATCCTGGAATTGTGAGAGGTCACAGAGACAGAGGTGATGTTATCATAGACCCCATTTTTAAAAATTCATTCTTTTTAATTTAAAAATAAAAGAATTGAGACTTTACCACCAATAACATTGGCAAAGATTATTTTTATATGATCATATCTGCTAGTATGAGCAGGAGATGAGGAAATTGGCATTTTAAACATTGCTCATAGTATAAATTTTTGGAAGACAATTAAAATACACAATTTACAGATTAAATGACAGGACATCTGGGGTTTGCTTTAAAACTGTCTAGTGGGATGGGGTTGGAGGGAAGTTGAGGAGGAAGAAGAAAACAAGGTTAAATGTATATTAATAATTATTGAAGCTCACTAATGAATAAATGTGGAGGCATTACACTATTTCCTCTAATTTGTATGTGTTTGAATTTTCATAATCATTTAAAAAGAAAAAACACACATGTCTTTTCATTCATATGTTTATTCATTAAATGCATTTCTCGATGAAACTACTCCAGGAATAGTTCTATGTGCTGGGGATATGGTAAAGAATAAATTAATCTCTGCTCTCAATAAGCTTAATTCTAGGGCCAAGAAAAGGGCTATAAAGACATAAAAAATGAACATAAAATATAGCAAGTGGTGATCGCTGCTATAAAAACAGGAGCACGTTAAGGAAGTGTTGAGGTGAGACTAGTGTGCTTTTCAAGACAAGGTCCTTATGGGAAGCCTTAGGCAGAGAAATAAAGAAATCCAGGAAGCAATCTCTGTGAATATTTGTCAGAAGAATATTTCAGCAATGCTCCAGGAAGAGGAGACAATAAATGCAAAGACTGTGAGGGGAAAGCATGTTTGGTGTGCTTAAGAACTACTAAAGATGATCCGTGATAGCAATAGGGTGTGAGATTAGAGAGATACCCAGAGACAAGATGATTTGGGGCCTTGTAAATCATTGGAAAGACACTGGCATTATTCTGAATGAGATGGGAAACCATTAGAGTTTTGAACGGTTGGACGGCAGAATCTAGCTCTTCTAGGAGTCTGTTGGAGTGGGGCAAGCAAGAGTGGAAATAGACCAGAGGCAATCTCTCATCAAGGTGAGAAGTTACACTGAAGAGATCCATTCAGAAGACATTGGGTTTCTGGACCTTTGGATGGCAGAGTCGATAGGATTTCCTGATAGACTGGATATGTAGTATGGGAGAGAAAAGATGACTCCAAGTTTTTTTGGCCTGAGAAACCAGATGGATGGAGGTGTCATCTACACAGGTGCAGGTAAAAAAAAAAAAAAACAAAAAGAATTATTGGGTTTTATATATGTGAAAGTAGAGGTAACTTTTGATTGAGATGTTCAGTCATTGGTTATATAGTCCGGAGCTTAGAGGAGAGGTGGAGATGGGACTTATAGTTGTTCTCTGTAGAATGTGAGGGTTAGAGATACTGACCCCCCTACACCCCCACCCCACCACTCCTGCTAGGAAGTCAAAAATCTGCAGATATAGCTTTTGACTCCCCTGAAACTTAAATAACCTATTGTTGAATGGAAGCCTTACCGATGACAGTTGGTTAACACATATTTTGTAAATGTATTAAATTTTAATATTATAATAAAGTGAGCTAGAGAAAATGTTGAGAAAATACCTTTACAGTACTGTACTCTTATTTATTGAAAGAAATCTGCATGTAAGTGGACCACAATTCAAACCCATGGTGTTCAAGAGTGAACTGATTGAGTGTGGAAGTATTTGGTATAGAGATAATAGCTAAGGCCACAGAACTGAAGGAAATCACCAAGAGCAAGTGTCACTAGAAAAGAGAAAAGTTCCAAAGACTAGGATATTTGCATTTTTGGTGTTAGATGTTAAGGAAGGTGAAGAAGAACCAGCAAAGGAGGGTGGAGAACCACAAATAATGCCCAAATAAAGTACATTACATCTAAAGTAAAGTGACCAGAGTGTTTCAAGAAGTAAGAACAGATTCACTGGGTCCAGTGCTGCTGCTGGGCCAAGAATGATGAGGACTGAAGCCTGCTTTGGCTTTGGCTACTGGGGGGCATGTCACTGTTCAGGATAGTGGTGGAACAGAAGTGTGATTGGAGTTTTTCAAGATAGAAAAGGGAGACAGCATCAACCATAAGTAATGACAACTCATGTAAGGGATTTGGCTGTAAAGGGGATGACTCCGCAGTATGGCAGGGAACTAGTAGCAAGCTCAGTTTAGAGAATTTGAGCTTTTAATAAGTGGACGGCTTCCACCTTATACTAAGTGGACAGGGAATAGGGAAACCACAAAGGACAGTGCCTTGCGGTGGGGCTATTACTTCCCCACCACATCCGATGAGGTGAGAGGAGGGAGCCATTCCTGGACGCTGAAGAGAGAAGGGAGAAGAGCTCTGTGGGGTGGGCTGTCCAACAGGAGCTGTGATGCTCCACTGAGGGCTGCAAGTAATCCCAGCCCAGCTTTCAAGGGAAAGGAGTCGAGGGAGTAAGTACGCCGGCTTCCCTGCCCTCTCTTCATCCCTCCATTTGTTCTCTTGCTCCATGCCTCAGTGTTTGAACCCAACCCAAAGCAAAAGAGCTGGGGAATTTGTCAAGGCAGTCCATGCAGACCTATTTCCTGAGGCAAGAGAGGTGGAAAGTGGGTCTGAAGAGTTAAAAGGAAGATACTCAGCACGGAGAAGATCAGCAATGGGCCAGCAATCTGAATGCACTGCCCTCCTCAAGAAACACTTAGTTTGTATCCCAGGTTGACCTACTCATGCTTCTTGTACCTATGAATTTCCAGATGTCTTATAGTATTTGAAGTTAAGCTCCAAGGCATCTTTGTGGGGCCCTAATAACATGTTCTGCTTAGGCTCTGTTTCCTATAGTAAAAATCACATACTCAGATGTCTGGTTGCCACATATCCTTCTGGGCCAGGACTGTGAATTTCCAATTCTGTGCCTAGGAACTAGAAACATGATTGCCACATTGTTGCTGATGCTGGGATAGTAGCTAGATATTAATGATAGGTCAAAGGTCAAGCTTGAGAGAGCCTGGCACTGGACAGAATACTGCCATAGTTGAAGCCCCATTGGTGGACACTGTGTAGGTGGTGGATGTAAGGTGGATGGTAATTGTGATGAAATTGCATCAATGATTAGTAATTGTCAATTCACTAGAAAACATTTGTTGAGCACCTACTCTGAGCAGAAAGCTAGGTTGGCAATTGTGTGGGAAAGAATACAGAGAGTGGTCTTTGTGCTCAGAGAACTTACTTAGCTGGAAGTACAATGAATCCACAAACCACTAAGAATAATAAGATGTAATTAAATGTAAAGTTGTTCCCTACAGTCCATAAATTCTACACATTTCAGAGGAAATGAGGAGGGCGATATTGATTAGGAGTGTGATACAATGATCTTGATCTGAACTTGGAGGGAGGCGTGGGGCTTGATAAAGTTGGGAAGGATTCTGCGGGGGAACTTAACAGCCACGGGCTTTTGAAGCTGAATTGAAGGGCTCAAGGAGCAAGCAAGGGCAGGGATGATGGCAGAGAAAAACTTTTTTTTTTTTCTTTTTAAATAAACTCAAACTTTCCCAAGTTAAGGAAGAAGAAGGAGAAAGAAAAAAAAAAAAAAAACCTTAACATTCTTGAGCCAATTGACTGTAACATGACAGGAGGATTAACTTCTTTAAAAATCTTTGGAGAAAGGCAACCACTTGGTAGGGAGGTGATTTAGTTTAACAGGTCATTAAACAGGTTAGGAAACATGAATTTTCATCTCCATAATGACTCTCTTTTGATATCAAGTCCTTTAGCTACTCTGACCTTATGTCAGGGAAGGCGTGCTTATCGACCGCTTCCTCTCTGCCTCTTCTCTACCTTATGTCATTTTGTTCTCATAACCACCCTACGAGTCGTTTTTTGTTTTTTTGTTGTGTTGTTGTTTTTTAAATCTACATTGTACAAATGAGGAAACTGAGACTCAGAGCTCTAAGTCAAGAAACGTACCAAAGTGCTTAACTAGGAGCGGTAGGGCTGTGATTCCAAACTTAAGCCATCTGACTCAGCGACACTCTGTCCTGGTTTCAGAACGTGAAGGCATTGTTCCCTAGTCATACAATGGAAACACACCTGGGGAGGTTGACGTCAATTCTGCTCTTCTAACCCTTGTCCATTTCTGGTTTTCCATCTTGTGACATGGCCTGACTTAAGTCATAATAGAGCTGCATGTATCACAAGAGAACGCCTTGAAAACTGAAGTATCTGTTTTCAAATAGCACGGAAATTCTAGAGGCCAATGTGTTTTCTAAGAGTGAAAAGTTCTTGGCCCAGTACCCGGCACAAGAGTCTCCTGCTATGTGCCTCCATGGAAACGGGCCAGGGATGTCCACAGCGACGCAGTGGAGGAATGTAGCCCTTGGAGAGATAGTCAGGGAGGGCGCTCAGCAGCAGGAGGAAATGGCTCCATTTCAGGAACCTGCAGGACTTGGAATTCACAGGAAATGATTTCTTCCCTTGTGGGAGCTGAGGCATCCAGTAAATCTGAGGGCCTGTCAGAGGGGCAGCCACCACTCGGCTTGCTGATTACATTTGCAGTTAAAACCAAAAAACCCCCCACTTGTGATAGTTGTGACTTTGAAAATTATTATCTTACAGGGATCTTTGCTAATGCCTCCTCTACAAAACAGATTTACTCTTCACTGAAAATCTCTGTAGCCTGCAGAGATAAGCCGCCTGTGAAGACGAGAAGCAGAGCCTTTTCCCCCCAAATGTGGGTAGAATGGGACTTTGGTGTGTTAATCAATTTCTACATAGTCCAATCTGCCTGGAAACATGGGTAATTCCTAACAATGCCACCCTTTACCTCCGATTCACAGAAAACTATTCATGTCACTTTTGAGGTTTTAAGCCTGGTGTCTGATTGGTTTCCCCAGTGGGGCCAGGGTTTGGTTAAGAGCGTTGTGTTCTTAAGTCAACTGAAAGGCTGACTATTTAGCAACTCAGAAGATCTCGGTGTAGATTCTTGAAAGTTCTTCATGAACCAGCGCTGGTTCCTTGGGAGGTGCATTTAGCTGGGAAGTCAGTGTGGCCATTTCTTTTTCCTTTGCCAGACCTGGAATTTTAGAAGTCTCTGATGTGTGGAGCGGGAGAGGGGGGTGGTGAAGCACTTGGTGAAAGTCTTTAAAAAACACGTCTGTGTACACCTCAGCCTCCGAAGAGGCCCCTGTGAAAAAGTCAGATGGGGTAGAAATGATGATTGAATGCGGCTCCTTTAGTCTGCCGACCCATTCTCTTCTATTCCACGACGGGAATCTCCATCAAAGAAGAACAGTCATAGAATGGAATATTTGGCCAAATTTTAGCTTCTGAGTGAAACCCTCTTTAGGTTCTTCTCATGTTTCTGGTTAACATTTACTGGGAAAGGTAAGCAAGTAAGCAGGCTGCACATTTGGACCTAGACCGAGCTTTCTCCACAGCTTCAGAGACAGGATAGCTTTGCTCTTTTTGTCTCCCCCTCACCCAACCCCGTATGGAGCACCTTTCTCTCCGTCATCCTGTCCATCTTCCCTTTGTCTGCTCTCACCTTCTGCTTTCTTCCTCCTTCCCTTCCTCCTTTCTTCCTTTAGATCTCTTTGTACTTCTTCTTTCATCCCTCCCTCCTCCCTTCTCTCAAAACCAAATGCCAAACACAGATAAACTCAAAACCCTTGAATATTCATTGTACTGAGGAAAACGATGGCTTCCAAACAGTCTGATATCACGTTCAGTTCAGCCTTTTTCAGTGCTTGCTTTTAGACCAGTCTTCTAAAATTATTTCAATAGCAATGAAATTAGAAACAATTTGAACTTGTATCATGAATCTTTATCTCCATACTTGTTTTTTTTAAACTATAGTTGACGCATAATATTACATTAGTTTCAGGTGTACAGCTAGTGATTGGACCAATCTATACATTATGCAATGTTCACAATTGTAGCTACCATTGGTCAGTACGCAACAACGCTCTTAAGTACTTTTGATTATATTCCCTATGCTGCACCTTTTATCCTCGTGATTTATTCATTCTACTACTGGAAGCCTGTATCTCTTACCCCCTTCACCCATTTTGGTTATCCCTCTACCCCTCTCGCAGCCTTCTGTTTGTTCTCTGTATTTATGGGTCTATTTCTGCTTTTTGTTTTGTTTTACATTTCACATGTAAGTGAAATCATATGGTATTTGACTTTCTCAATCTGGCTTCTTTCACTTAGCATAAAACCCTCTAGGTCCACCCGTGTTGTTGCAAATGGCAAAAATCTCATCCTTTCAGTAATATTCTATTGTATGGTGTGTGTGTGTGTGTGCGTGCAATATATATGTGTGTGTATAAACACATACCACATCAACGTTGTCCATTCATCTATTGAGGGACACTTGGATTGCTTCCATATCCTGGCTATTGTAAATAATGCTACAATAAACATAGGGAGTGTGTATCTTTTCAAATTAGTGTTTTTGTTTTCTTTGATTATTACCTGGTAGAATTACTAGACATATGATATTTCTATTTGTAAGTTTATGAGGAACCTACATCTGTTTTCCACAGGGGCTTCTCCAATTTACTTTCCTACCATTCCTACGGTGCATGAGGGTTCCTTTTTCTCCACACCGTAAGCAGTACTTGTCATTTCTTTTTGATTCTAGCCATTTTGACAGGTGTAAGGTGATAGATCGTTGTGATTTTGGTTTGCATTTCCCTTGCATTTGCATCACATGATTAGTGATTTTGAGCATCTTTTCATGTGTCTATTGGCTATCTGTATATTCTTTGAAAAGTCTATTGAGGTCTTTTACTCATCTTTAAATCAAATTCGGGTTTTGGGGGGTTGTTTTTTGTTTGTTTTGTTTTGTTTTTGTTTTTCTGTTTTTTGGTATTGAGTTCTACAAAGTCTTTTTATATTTTGGATATTAACCCCTTATTGGAGATATCATTTGTGAATATCTTCGTTCAGTGAGTTACTTTATTGTTTTGTTGATGGTTTCTTTCACTGCACAAAATCTTTTTATTTTAGTACAGTCCCAATAGCTTATTTTTACTTTTGTTTCCCCTCCCTGAGGAGAGCTATCTAGAAAAATGTTTCTAGACTTAACTAGTAAAAGGCCAGTATCAAATAAATTGTTGCCTGTGTTGTTCTCTAGGACTTTTATGATTTAAAATGTTACATTTAGGTCTTTAACCCACTTTAGTTTATTTTTGTGTATGATGTAAGGACGTGGTCCCATTTCACTCTTTTGTGTGTACTGTCTGGTTTTCCTAACACCATTTATTGAAGACACTGTCTTTTCCTCATTGCATATTATTGTCTCCTTTGATGTAGATTAATTGACCATATAAGCATGGGTTTGTTTCTGTGTTTTATCAATTTTGTTGTCTTTTTTGTGCCAGTACCATACTGTTTTGATTACTATAACTATGTAGTATATCTTAAAATCTGGGCTTGTGATACCTCTATCTATCTTCTTTCTCCAGATTGCTTTGGGGTCTTTTGTGATTCCATACAAATTTTAGTATCATTTTGTTCTAGTTTTGTGGAAAACGCTGTTGGTATTTTGATAGGAATTGCCTTGAATCTCTGGATTGCTTTGGATAGTATGGACCTCTTAATATTACTTCTTCCTGCTCATAAGCATGGAATATATTTCCATTTGTGTCATCTTCCATTTCTTTCATCAGTGTTTTATAGTTTTCAGAGTACAGGTCTTTAATCTCCTTGGTTAAATTTATTCCTAGGCATTTTATTCTTTTTGCTAGCATTGTAAATGGGATTTACTCTTAATTTCTTTCTGTTACTTCATTATCATTGTATAAAAACACAACCGATTTCTGGGTATTAATTTTATACCCTGTAATTTTACTGAATTCTGAATTCTTCTAATAACTTTTTGGTAGACTTCATATGGTTTTAAAGGTTGAATTGGCAGAACTCACAGCTATATATATAGAAAAACTCAAGACAGGGTAGTTAATGACTGAAAATCAGACATAAAGTGGTAATTATCAAGAAATCAACAAAATACTATTGAATTCCTATTTTTAGGCCATTAGGATAAGCAAGATGGGCATATAAACATCATGCATTCTTGGTCTCAAGTAGCTTATGATCATGTTTGGGATGACAGGAAACTTACATATGAAAAAATAGCTAGAGGTAGCTCTAACTAAAATTTATTGAGCACTTAATGTCAGCATTGTGGTGAGCTCTTTACGTGGGTTCTGTTCTGAAGTCCCTGAAACAATTCTGCAGTGTATACCACAACCATCATGATCAGCATTTTACGGATGAGGAAACTGAAGCTTAGGGATTACATAACTTGCTCAGAGTTTCTAGGCTAGCATGTGGTAAAGCTGGGACTTGAGCTCATGTAAGCAGTAAATGAACAGGACAGAGGAATATTCTTGAAGTTCAGAGCTGGAAAGTCACTGTGTACTGGGGAGGTTACAAAGAGACAGCATTTCAAGAGGAGACCTTAGAAAGCTGAATCTTTTCCATGCATGTCACACTTGAGGAAACTGGGACACGAAGACAGGGATAATCTGCTGAAAGTGGTGGCCTCTGAATGGTAACTGTAGGATGGATAAGTAGGGTTCTGACCAGCTTGATGGAGCCAGATGGTGTTCTGTGGAGGAGGGAACAGAAATGTGGTCTATTGATTCACATTCCGATTGTTTTTGGTGGTCTTTTCTTTTCACAAAGAACATTTTGTCAATATCTGGCATGTTTAAAAATGGTTCCAGGATTTGGCAAAGGAGAAAAGAAGGAGCCCTTTGGACATGTTTTCACTTGCCACAGTCTGAGGGTTCCTACCCCCATGGGAATCCAGTCAAAGGTGCACATTGCTCCTGTCTGTCTGATGCAGTCTTGTGGACGTCAAAGGGTATCAGCCAAGGATAGGCAAGCAAGACTGAAATAAGGCGGGTGCCTGGGTGGCTCAGTGGGTAAAGTGACTGCCTTCAGCTCAGGTCATGATTCCCGAGTCCTGGGATTGAATCCCACATTAGGCTCCCAGCTCCATGGGGAGTCTACTTCTCCCTCTGACCTCCCCTCTCATGCTCTCTCACTGTCTCCCTCTCTCTCTCTCCCTCAAATAAATAAAATCTTAAAAAAAAAAAAAAAAGACTGAAATAAGGCTACAGCTGAGACAGAAATGAAGTAGAAAACATGTTGGCATACGATCCAAAGATTTGATGCTGAAAAACTCAAGCTTGCAGGGAACCATGCTGTAGTCTCGATCCTCTGTGTTATCCTCGAACAGAGCACAGTTTTATATAGAATGTTTGCTGCAAAACTAGACACAAATAGTTCTGAGGATTAACTTTGAATTTCCTGGATTTGGTGGGCATAAATCAGGGCCTTCATGCTATTTTAACACTTTTTGAAAACAAGGTCCTTATGAATAAATGGCAAAACTGGGTCAAGAAATGCTTTATTCATTAATAAGTAAAATCTAGAACTTGGAGTAATGCTCCCTAATTATGAAATGGGCAGCGCTCTGTACTGTTTTCTGATTGGCTGACATCCGTTTGAATGCAAAGCTTTATTTCACTGCAGAGTCCTGGCATACTTCACACATTAAAATTCTAAGCTGTCTAAGTAGGTGTGAAACTAATTTTGTGTTTATTTTTTAAAACCTACCTATGATCATTTAGGACCATCCACTTCACTTTGGGAGGGCAGCACCCGGTTGTAGGTGGGCCCTGGGAGACAATAAAGGAGAGGATAATTTCTTAAATGGCTTAAACCAGAATATTTATAGTTTCCTGGAATAGTTGTAACTACTTATCCATTTTTCCAGCCACAACTTTTCTTAATAAGAAGGGCTTTGAAAAACCTGCTAAATCTGGGCATAAAAGGAAACAGAAGTTTTCCTAGAGCAGTGGAATTTTTTAAAGTCACATAGTAACCTTATTGATGAAATCAGGAAGAGAGCACTTTCAGATCAGACTTGAGGGAGGTTATTTACAAAACATGGGATTTTCTCAACACACCAGGCACATTCTGCAGGGTTTCCTGCAATATGAAGACACGTACTGTCACTGGTTTCTAATCAAGTCAGACCGGCTTGCAGACTCATCTTCAATGGGGAATGCTAAATGACATTACCAGCCACTGATTCATTCAGAATCAGCAGGAAGACTCTTTGCAGAGGTCATTTGGTACTTCGAAAACAAAACAAAACAAAAACAAACAAAAAACTCAGATTCATTAGCAGTTAAAGTGGAAAAAAAAGTTTATTTTCTGCTGGATAGAATGTATCTATCTTGGACTAGTCTTCTCATAAAAGTACGTTCTTGTTTATGAATACCTTTAAAACATTCCGTTTAAAAAGGTAGTGCCTTTTTGAACCATGCGAAGTCTGATCCAATGTACATTTTGGAAAAGCCCGATTCACACTGACCATCATTAAAAACAGTTGGTTTGGTACCTTTACCCCTGGAGATTTAAACTGTTCTGTTGCAAAGGAAGGGTCGCTAACTCAAAATAGACCCTTGGAAGATCTATGACGGAGATTTTTATTCCCCCTCCTCTTTTTTTTTTCATTAATCCTCTTCCTCCTCTAAAAAACGAAGTACTGAGTAAAAGAATTCTGGCCACGGTGAGATGTTGGTAGAATAAAGTCTCCCTCTCAGACTGGTGGCCTTCTACGCCCGAGGTCACCATCCCTTCTCCATGGGGTCCCTTGAACAGAATGCTGACAAGGGGGAAGTGGAGCGGCCCCATGCCTTGCCCTGTCTTCTGCAGGTTGCTCAGCCTGACCAGGGCTCTGCAGCTTCATTTCAATAGTCCTGAAGCACAGCAGTGAAGCTGGGAGACCGTCACTGTTCCACGCTCTGTGGAACATACCGTCTGTTACAGACAAGTCAGAAGCATCAACTTTGAATGTGAGGGGCAGGTGTCATAGCTAAATAATGAGATCAATCCTACAGTGAGGACGTGATATGACATGCAAATCCCTTGTTACTTTCAACAAATTTTACGGGATCTCTCTGCAAACTGCAGAGTATTAATGCCAAAGTATAAAATGCCAAGGTATATAAGATGAAAGGTCTTCCTTTAAGAAGTTTCGAGGGCAGGGGATCATATGGCACACGAAAACCCATCACTGAGATAAATGGCAATAAAATAGTTTTGTTTATGCTAAAAAATGCTGTTTTTCCTTTATTAAACACCTATTATCAGCCATTGTAGAAATCATTTTACATGTATTATTTCATTTAATCTCATAGCAATGAGAGGGAGAAGCCCCCCCCCCCCCCTTTTTCTGGCTGGTCAAAGCAACAGGAGAAGGAGTAGAGAATCCTGTAACGGGCTGTCATCAATGAATTGTAAACAGCACTGCTCTCAGACCAGCCGGAAGCCGGCGCTGTTATCCCCATACTGACAAATGAGCAAGCTGACGCTTGGCCAACTTAAGAGATCTAGACAAAGTATGTGTGGCAGGGCTGGGATATGAATATTGGAATGTCCATCTCTGTCTCCAAAGCTATGTTTTTAATCACATATTAACCCCGTCTCACATCCCAGTTATTAAGCAGTCCCTCCTGTCTAGATAGTGGTCTAGTTTCTCTTGTCTCTCATAGAATCCTCTCCTTAGGGAATCCTTCCAAAAAGCAGCCTATGAGATTACCCAAGTAAAAAGCCAGATCACTCAGAGCCCAGGAGAATAGAGAGGAGAGGAGACGGCTCCTAGCTGAGACAGGAGAGAAAAGGAGGAGGAGCTTGGGATAAAGTGGCCTAAGAGAGAGAAACTGATACAGCCAGGAGGATGCTTAATAACAAAGGAAGCTAGTGGGAATTTAGACAAATAGGTAACAAAACCATATTAAAGTGTGGCTCCATTACAGTGGGGCCTGATCTCCCAATTGCCCTCACAGACCTTTGGGACATATATCCTGCTTCTCATCAGCCAAGAGACATTAATGATAGTTCCATATTATTAGGCTAGTCAGGAATGAGTTAATTTAGTTTCTTTCTCTGGTGCTCATCTGTGGGAATTAAAGCATCCGTATTCTACCTATTCTAACATCGGCTTCTGTGTATTTTGGTAAGTTAGGTCTCAGTTTATATTGCTAGTTAAGGTCACAGCAGTGATGGGGTTGATACAAGGAAGGCAATGCTGTTTGTCTAAGTGTCAGGGGAAAAGGGACTCCCTAAAGGGCGGCCACTTAAAACACTTTCCTGGAAGGATGTCAGGTTCTCATCAGATCATGATCTCTGAATGGACTCTAGGGGCACATACCACCCTCAGGGGACTGACCCTTGGCTTTGTATTTGTGGGGATAAGGAAATATAAACAACAATGTATTGGAGTCCAGTGATCTGCTTGGAAACCTCAGCCTTGTCCATCAGCAGTAACAATGGCAGTAACAATAATACTGGACCTAAATTTCGGGGTTATTGCAAAGAGTAAAGGAAATAATAGATGTGAAAATACGCTGCAAATGGCAAAGGCTATTCTAGAGGTTGCGACCACCGTTCTGGATTCTCAGGTATGTGCTTATCTACCCTTCTGGGCTCTAACTGGTGAAGAAGAAATACTGAAATTGAGGTGGGGGAAGCAACAATATGAATGGAGGTCCAATTCATTCTTTCTTTCTTTCTTTCTTTTTAAGATTTATTTATTTATTTGTCAGAGAGAGAGAGCACAAGCAGGGGGAGCAGCAGGTAGAGGGACAAGCATGCTCCTTGCTGAGTAAGGAGCCTGATGTGGGGCTCGATCCCAGGATCCTCGGGTCATGACGTGAGCCAAAGGCCGACACTTAACCGACTGAGCCACACAGGCATCCTAATGGAGGTCCAATTCTTAAAGTTGTGGCTCCCAAATTAAAGCTTAATCAAAGAATGTGACAAGACCCTAAGGCCAAGCCAAGGAGCCTTCTAATATGGGTCCTCAAAACACAGCCTTGCAACCCTTCTTCAGAGAGAGCTGGATCTGTGTAGCAGACTATGGTCTATGGCACGAGGCGTCCTGGCCTCTCTCTCCGACCCCACAGAAGGCAGACCCGGGGCCCTGACTCCTATGTTCCTTACAAGAAAGAAGGAAAAGAAGAGGCCATGCTTACCCACTATTTGTTCCACGTGACTGGCAGTCATGAGAGAGAGGGTGGCATCTCTCCCTGCTTTTGAGACAAAGAAGTGCCTCCCACTGGGGAGAGGAAGGGCAACCTGATGCGAACGATTGGTTCTTTCCTGCAGAAGCTCAGTGGGGAGGGTCTCCAGGGTGGTCTATTCCAGTAGAATGGGAGTGGCCCCCTCTGGGGACTACTGGTGATTTTAACCATTTTGGTGATACTGGATTCCTTTTGAGAATCTGATAAACTGGTGAATATTCTCTCAGAAAAAAAAATTCATTAAAATGCATTTAAGGCCAATATTTTTATATAGTTCTAGAAAGTTCATAGACACCATCCATGGATTCTCATTGGAAACTAGAGTTTGAATTCCAAGGCTGTACAAAAGTTACTTGTTAAGAATATTCCTTATCTTGAAGGAATACCAAAGCCTACTATTAAAATACTGTTTCTCAGAAAGTGAAGGGGGAAAAAAGTTTGTATGTATGTATGTATGTGTATATGTATTTGGGAGAGAGTGCACGCATGCACGATCGAAATGACCGGCAGAGGGGGAGGGAGAGAGAATCCTCAAGCAGACTCCCCACTGGGCACAGAGCCTGATGCGGGGCTCCATCCCAAACCTCCAGATCATGACCTGGGCCAAAACTGAGTCACCTGCTTAATCCAGGTGCCCCAAAAGTTGTTTTTAAAATGATTCCTAATGTATCAATGAATTTCCATTTTTCTTTAGTTATTCAGGGGTTTGTTTTGCATATCCTAGCAAACTTTAGCCTACACAGAAGAACACTATGTTTATTCATTTTAAAGTTATTTATTATCTTATCTGAATTGTGGAATATAATACCTTAGGAAATAAATAGCTGTTCACATTAGTTAATTGAACATTGCAACAGCAATTTATTTTGGAGACAAGTTTTAATGAGTCCTTATTTTCTTCAAACTTAGTGGTACAGGGCAACTAACTTGATGGAATTTTGGAAGATAATGGTTATTCTCTCCCTTTCAATCCACTTCATTTTTTTCTACTCTACCCCGAGGCTATCTCTGTCTAGAATGCAGCCTCTAACAATGGCACATGTGTGGCTCTTATAAAAAATGATGAAACAAATGTAGTCTTTCCTACCCCAGCCAATTCTCTGTCAACTCCCCCCCCTAAATGTGCTTCTCTACCCCCTGTTTCCACTCCAGCTTGTCCTTGGCCTTGCTCACTTCCACTTTCCTCTTAGAACCCATTCACCTGAACTTTGGGCCCTTTAAGTCTACTTTCCAGCCACAGGAAAACAGTTGCCTTCATGGCTGAGTCCCCCATCTTTTAAGATCTTACAATTCCAGAAGAGATCTTGATTTTCACATTGAATAATCCAAAGTTCCATGTCTCAAAAAAAGAATAGGGGAAAAAAAGAGTTTCAAAACAGAATTTAAGGCTCTACCTCTATAGAAAGGGTACACTTGCCCTTTAAAAGAAGAGCTTGAGGCACCTGGGTGACTCAGTCGGTTAAGCATCTGTCTTCAGCTCGGGTCATGATCTCAGGGTCCTGGGTTCGAGTCCTGCATTGGGCTCCCTGCTCAGTGGACAGCCTGCTTCTCTCTCTCCTTTCCGCTCGTGCTCTCTCCCCATTTCTATCTCTCTCTCTCAAATAAATAAATACAACCTTTAAAATAAAATAAGAGCATATTCAATAATTCCAGAGAATTAAGGTTTTATAAGGAAGCAAAAACTTGGGAGCATAGTCTCAGCCAATACTCCTTATTACAAAAGGCATTTCTGGGGGAGCCCGGCTGACTCTGTTGGTAGAGGTTGAGACCATTGATCTTGGGATCATGAGTTCAGCCCCACATTGGGTGGGGAGAGCTCCCTAAAAACAAAAACAAAACACATTTCTCTGCACATCAATTTCTAAGTCATTTAAGAACAATAGGATTCCTAGATGAATCCTAGGATATAAATTAAAAGTTAAAATACCATTAATAGATTTCTCCAATACTTTTTTTTTTTTTGCAACTTTTATTGTTCATTTAGATTGACCAGTTTCATGTCAGATTATTTTCTCTCTCTCCTTTTTTTTTTTTTTTTTAAAAGTCTTTTTTCTCTATCTGAGTAGCTTTGGATCTATAAGATATTTCCTATGAGATCAGAAGACATTCTTTTTTTAGAGACTAGTTGACATATTCTTGATGGAGTAAAGAGTTGATATTAGTGAAAATTAGTAAATAGGGGCTGTATTTTCTTCACTGGCTTAAATTTATTTGGAAGAGCATATATTCTGTCTACATTAGCAATTTTTTTTTTTCATTTTCTGTTTCTCCCTCTGGCTATACTCATAGAACAATACATCTTGTTGAAAGATGAAAATTTGGACTAGTCCATTTTTTTTAAGTCTTTGTAACATCCATATTTGTTTGATTACTCCTCACGTGGATCTTCTAAATATTAGATGAGAATAAAATTATATTAATTGCTTCATTTTATGTTTCATTTACAAAGGTTTTTTTAAATTTAACTTCAGAGTAGATATTATTTTCATATTATATAGGTAAGGAAACTTTTAAATATTAGTTTTTTAATTAGTTTTTTAAACTTTTAAAATATTAGTTTGTCATTATTTTCTTCATGGCAATACTTTATGTATTTTATACCTATACATATATATATATATATAAATTTAAAAATTAAGATTTTGTGTGTATATATTTTAATACTAAAAAATTAAGATATGTACACAAACATATGTATACACATGGAAAGAAGATAATATAAGCAACTTTATTATAATAATTTTTTTGTTTGTTTGTTTTGGAAGATTTTTTTAATTTATTTACTTGACAGAGATCACAAGTAGGCAGAGAGGCAGACAGAGAGAGAGAGGAGGAAGCAGGCTCCCTGCTGAGCAGAGAGCCCGATGTGGGGCTTGATTCCAGAACCTTGGGATCATGACCTGAGCCGAAGGCAGAGGCTTTAACCCACTGAGCCACCCAGGGGCCCCAGCAACTTTATTATAATAATTTAACAACTCCTATGAAATGAGCATATTCCTTAAAAATTAACTTACCAATACTGACGTAACAAGAAACAGACAAATCAGAATAGTCCTATAAATGTAATCAAATCCATAATTTAAAACTTCCCTAAAAGAAAACTACCAGCCCAGGATAGCATCATCAGGGAAAGATTGATACTTAGGCATCATTAAAATTAAAAACGTCCATTCATTTAAAGATATCATAAACAGATTGTATGTTGACACAGTGTACACACAATCTTTTATATATACATACTTTTCATGTGTGTATATGTATATACACAATATCTAACTCTTATAGCCTCTTACCCTCTCCATCTTTGTTTCAGATATTTGTTAACTAAGATATTTTCATTGTTAAGGTTTTTCATGACATTGTAATCTGAACCTATATCCTCTATGATTTAATTACACATTGATTCTAAAATTAAAATAATAGAGTATTCATCATGTAATATGTGTAAATTTTTATCTGAAGAACCAAATAGTATAATTTGACACACAAAGAAAGAAATAACTCTGTATCACTAAGTAGATCTCAAACTCAGATGGATTCTTTTCCTTTGTTTGTATTTCATATCATCAATTGCTTAAAATCATTACTCAAATTCATTTTCTTTCCATTTGAATAACTTTTTTATTGAGCTTTTCTCCCAGCTGAAGTTTTCAGTTGCCTCTATGTTTGTTGACATAAGAAACATGCTTATGTCACTAAGAAATTTAAATTTTTTGATCATGCCATTTGTCTTGAAGTTATTCTAGAAATTCTGCTATTTGGAGTTCTGACTTCTGGTTCTAATTTGGTCTAACTCATTTATGGCCTTGCTATATAAATCCCAGGATTTATTTGCATTATATTCTTGGATTAAGTCTTCTCTGTCCTGAAACATATTTCTTTTTCTAAGATGGGTGTCACCCTGGGAACATTTTATACTTTTCTGGAGAACATCATCAACAGTTTTTTGTTTTTGTTGTTGTTGATTTTTTTTTTGTATGTTTTGTTTTTTTAGAAAGATACATAGAAAAGAGACATAGAAAAAAACATAGAAAGTTGGGTTTCTCAGGCCTTTGTATATTAGGTAATATATTTATTTTAGCCTCTCGTTTATTGTTGCCTCAAAGTGAGCAGAATCAATCTCCCATGCAAAATCAGTTTAAATGTTGAAATCGATGTCATACATACAACAACATAGTGTGAAATATTTATTACTCACATAATGAAGATTTCTGGGGAGATTAGGATGACAGGTACCCAAACCAGTTAGAAATGGCTTGAGTGAAGGTTACAGAGTAAGGTCAGAGGGAAGGTACGAACTTCTTGCCATTGCTGAGAGAGGTAGTACATTGTCCTTTTTATAGGTTTGCCTGAATGTGGGGCAAGTGAGAGAGAGAGAAGGGTAGAGATAGAAAACTCTCAGGGGTAAAATACCAAGAGTGGAATTGGACTCTTATCATATCCTTGTACTCAAATAACAGTTCATCAAAATGTACAACTTTACATTGAAAATCATTTGCCTGTAAAACCTAAAATACACTGCTACATTTTCTAAGAGCATCTTCTGATGACAGACTGATGAGAATTTCTTTATAGATGAAATGCTTTTTTTCCTAGAAGCTTAGTAGATCCATTCAGTATTCTGAGAATTCTGAAGCTCCACTATAAAATGCTAAGGCGTAGGTATTTTTTCCACTCATGTTTGACACTTGGAATGGTTCTTTTCATTTTGGCATTTATGCTGTATTTCAGTTCAGGGGAAAAATTAATTTCTCTCTATTTTAAAAAATTTTATTCTCTCATTTGTTTTCTCTTTTCTCTCTGGAGATCTTACAGGGCCAGATTTCATGCCCACTGGATTTATCTTCCATTTCTATGAACTGTTAGATTTATATCTCTGCTTTTTGTCTTATAATCAGAGAAACTGATTTTACCTCCATCCTTTAGCCCTATTTTTAAAAATTTGCCAGTGTTATGTTGCAATCACAAGAATTCTTTTAGGTTACCTGATTCCTCCCTTTTCACAACAATGTGTTCTTGTTTTCTGGATGAATTTCTTTATTAATCACTTTGAGGACCTTGTATCAGTTATAAGTGTGTTTGGTGATGAGCAGTAGAGAATCCAACTACCGTAGCTTGGTTAACAAGGGTGTTTATTTGTCCCTTGAGGCGAGAATCTGGGGATAGGCAGACTGAAGTTGATTTAGTAAAGAAGATGTCTCCATTTTTGGGCTCTGCCATGTTTAACATGCTTATCTCTAAATGGTCATAAGAGAACTACTACCCTTTTAGGCATCTTTTCAGGTTCCAAACAAGAAGAGATAAAGACAAAAGACTGAACTGAATCTATAGATTTTTTTTTACCTAAAGGTAACTATTGTTAAAAATGCCCTTTAAGGCTAAATGGGTGGGAGAAAAACACACAAAAACTCCTCAGAAAGTTCTCAGTGACTTCTATTTATAGATCACAGTCCAGAATTGGGCCACATGGCTACCATAGACCAATCATTGGAAGGTTTTTAAAAGAAGGAATTGCAAATGGGAGTGAGTCAATTAAACAACAGTGTCCACCAAAGATACTAATTGGAATTTTAATAAATGTTCTATTCTTTGAATTGTCCCTCTTTTATACGACTGCTATTTCTCAAATAACTAGTCATACTTGGTGCTACCTGTACCTAAAGAACTAGATTAAGTTTTGCCTTTTTTATTTCAAGTTATTTTTCTTATTTATGTGTTTGCCATTTATGGTAAAGTTAAGATTTTTTAAATTTTGTCATGTTATGCTAGCTTTTGTCAGTTTGAAAACTTTATTACTTTACTATCTTAGATGTTGCAGCTATAATAATTAAAATTCCCTAAGTCCTATATGGGAAAAACTTCTGATTTTACCTTCTTACCAAAGCTAGCACTCTCTTTAATTAAATGGAAATTGGTCAGGTCTCTACCATGTACCTTCTCCACTCCTCACTGTGGATGTGTAATCTTGGTTCCTATTTGACTCTGGATCTTTGCCAAAAAATTTGAAATGAACCAGAACAGCTCATTTTCCAAAGTTTGCAAAAAGTTTAACTTAACGTTTGTTTTCATTATTTTTCTTTTTTTCATGGACTTCTGGGAAGAATCTGCTTTTGGTTTGAATTCTGAGGGAAAGGGAGGAAAGAGAAATAAAAATATCATGGAATTGGGCCAAAAGAATAAAAAAGGTAAAGGTGTTCTTATTGAAAGTTTCGCTTCCTTGAATTAGTATAGTTTTACAAGTACGTGTATTGATTTTGTTTTTATTATCCTTAAGCTTTGCTAGTTCATAAAATCTGCAGAAGTAAATTTTTAAAA